>NC_088384.1:100475000-101207500 GCF_037993035.2 Macaca fascicularis | reverse complement strand
GGAAGAGAGAGAGAGAAAAAGAAAGAGAGAGAGAGAGAGAGAAAGAAAGAGAAAGAGAGAGAGAGGAAGGAAGGGCTCATATATTTTTCCTCCAAGATAAAGCTTCCAAGGAGGTGCTAGCATTCCAAAAGTAACATCAGATCATAGAAGACAGAGCCTCTCCTATCTTGCTAGCTTAGAAGACAGCATGAGAGATTCATATTAAACCCAAGGAAGAACTTCCTGCTGTGAGGGCTGTCCTGGATTGGAATGGGTAAGTGAGACAAGCCCTGTAATATCACCCTCCTTTCTCAGGATCAGATGAGGTATTGACTTGCTTTTAAAACCCGGGAACTGAATGAGGATGATAGGGAGGCCACAGTGGGAAGTCCTAGCTTAGTCAGGAATTAGCTGTGTGTCCTTGGGCAAGTTCCCTCTCATCTCTATCTCACAATTTCCTAGTCTTTCAAATGGAAAGGCTGAGGAAATGTACTTCAATGGCGTTTCTGTTTAGGATGTCCCTTACGATGCCAAGTCTCAGCTCCCTCTCTTCTACCAAATGCAGGAGCCAACATCAGAGATGTTGGAGAAATCTAAGGAGGGGTCCCTGGATGAGATGACATTTTTTTGCTCAGGATCCCTTAGGGCCAGAGAAGAGTTTCCAGTGGCCATGCATCTGCTGTGACCAGCAAACTTAGCCAAGCCAAAAGCCATGCTCCCCCACCCTCAACAGCCAAGCCAGTCCCAGGAAGAGGACAGTTCTACCAGAAGCCACTGGTGATCTCACCAAAGGTGGGGTGGTCTTTCTCCCACCCACAGGACCCAAGAGGAGAAGCCAGGGCTGGCCTCACTCATTATGCCAACCTGGGCCAGCCTTCTTTGGCAGCAAACTCTAGCCTAACCCTAACGCCTTCTCCCTTCCTAGGCATGCAGAACTCTGCAAACCCTCACTCCTTTGCTATTCAAAGCTGACCTCTATCCACTGCCTAGACATTGCTGGGGTTTCAACATCTTTGAGAGCCAGGAAAGCAAGTATCTGACTCAACAACCTTCGCCCGGTAAACAGATGAAAAAACTGAGGCTCAGAGAGAGACAAGACTTGCCCAAGATTGCAGCCCAAGTCACCGATACAGGCAAGACTGGATCTGAGTCCCCCACATGCAGGATGTGCCGTCACCCTATCTTCAGCAATTGTGACAGCATCCCTTGCACTGAGGCCTCCGGCCCGCAGGGGTGGGGCCAAGATGAAGCAAGCATGGTGTCACTCCACACCCCCTCTCTTTCCTCTCCTGACTGAGTTTCTCTGGCTTCCCTGAGGCTGCAGGTGTTAATCTGGGGGGCCCTGGGCCCTGAACCGGCAGCAGAAACATGAGGATCCAGAGCCTCCTCCTCCTGGGGGCCCTCCTGGCTGTGGGGAGTCAGCTGCCTGCTGTCTTTGGCAGGAAGAAGGGAGGTGAGTGCAGGAAATCCCTCTGCTCTGGGGACCAGATTGTCCCTACTTCTCTAGGGAGAGTAAGGGTTTGGGAGAAGGCAGGTCATTCCCTGTGGGGGGTGTGTGCGCGTGTGTGCATGTGTGTGTGTGTGTGTGTATGTGTGGATGCCTGATTCTTAGTGCTTTCAGAAGCCTGTGTTTTTATTTGTGTACATTTGTGTCCACCTGCTTGTGTTGGTATCTGTAAGTGTCTTTTCGGCCAGTTTCTCAGTGCTTGTCTGTGCCTGTCTATATGTCAGGGGGTGGCGGGGCGGGGAATGCACCTGCCTGTCTCTGTGTAGACGTGTGTCTTTGTGCCTGCCTGTCTGTGCAAAGCTCTGTCTGCACACGTACACTTAGGAATGGCTGCATGCACACGTCTGAGCTTGTGCCTGTCCGTGTGTATCCATGTGTGTCTCTGTGCCTCCAGGTGTGGGGAGGGACCCTGTCTGCACCTGCTGGTCTGTGGTGTGACTGAGTCGGTGGGTCCACCGCCCCATCTGTGGAAAGGACTTGGGAATTGAGGAGAGGGTGTGGTTTCTGGGATCTGGGCTTTGTGGGGAGGAAGCTCTGTCTCTAGCTCTCATCACCCCAACCTGCTGTCCCCATTCCCACCCCTGACAAGGCTGGGGCTGGCCTGCTGACAGGTGAGGGAGGGCCGCTGAGTGACTAGACAGGTGACTCCTGCTCTGGGTGAGGCCTCCACCTCCATCCTCTTCTGGGGCTGGAACACTCTAACCTACATTCACCTGTGCAACCCTGGCCCTGCCTTTAAGAAAGGGGACAGTAATGGGGACAGGCTGAGGAAGGAAGTACACTGGTGAGCTCCAAGGCCGGACCCTGTGTTGGCTGTGATTCATGCACCATCACCACGTAACTCCTCAGTGTGATGCTGTGAGGACAGGACTATTTTTTTTTTTTTTTTTTTTTTTTTTTTTTTTTTTGAGACGGAGTCTCGCTGTGTCACCCAGGCTGGAGTGCAGTGGCGCGATCTCGGCTCACTGCAAGCTCCGCCTCCCGGGTTTACGCCATTCTCCTGCCTCAGCCTCCGAGTAGCTGGGACTACAGGCGCCCGCCACCACGCCCGGCTAGTTTTTTTTTTTTTGTATTTTTAGTAGAGACGGGGTTTCACCATGTTAGCCAGGATGGTCTCGATCTCCTGACTTCGTGATCCATCCGCCTCGGCCTCCCAAAGTACTGGGATTACAGGCTTGAGCCACCGCGCCCGGCCGGACAGGACTATTTTTATCCCCATTTTGCAGATGAGGAAAACTGAGGCATAGTGGGGAAGCCCTTAACAAGGTCAAAGGCTGACTCTGAGTTAGTGCCAAACGTGGCATTTGAATGCAGGTATTTGGAATCAGAAAGATTCACCTTACGAACTGTTACAGCAAAACCCCAGGACTGGACAGAAGAATGCACCCCCAACCTAGGAAGGAGCCGAGAGACCAAAGAATTACTTGGATAAGGCCAGATTGGCAAGTGTGTGAGTTTATTAGGACTTCCATACAGGGCACTCCCGGAAGGCAGCAGGACAGGTCTGAAGACTTACTCCATGTAAAATGAGGTCCTGTGCCTCTCTCTCAGGAGTGAGTGGTGTCTCGAGGAATAAGGGCCTGGCACACAGTAAGCACAGCATAAGTGGGTGATTTGGGGGAGTCCTTGTGTTCCTAGGGAGCACACCCCGATATTCAACCTGGCTGCTCAGATGTAAAGAGCTGGCACAGCAGAAACTGAGCCTGCACAGGGCCACTCTGCATGGGCAGGTGTGACACGCTTGCCTCTCCCCCAGTTCACCACACCTTGTCCCCCACTGGTTTCTCTCCCATGAGACATCTGCCTGGCTGCTGGTAGAATTTCAGACAATGGAGGAAGGTGACGAGGCCAAGGGAAGGGAAGTCTCAGTTTGTTGCCTGTGGAAGCCCAGCCACCTCTGTTTATAAGAGCTCCCCATTCTGCCCCTTCTCACTCAAACGTCTGGGTGTCTCTGATACAAAGATCTTGGCATAGTCCCTGATAAACAGCAAGTGCCTAATTAAATGCTGTCAGCGGTTATGTGGTATTGGGAAGATATACGTGTCTGTGTAGCCCTGTGCATATGATTCTGTGTATATGACTGTGTATGCGTATATATGTCTCTGTTCACACACATATGCTATATATTTATATACACAACTGTGTGTGTCTGAGTGTCTGTGTATGTATCTATGTGGGTAGGCATGTGTATATGACAGTATGCTCATGTATTTACAGTGATTATGTTCCAGCTCATATGTACATATGTGACTGCCTATTTATATATGTGTTTATAAATATATTGCATATGTATAACTATCTGATGTATGTCCATATGTATATATGTGTGTATTAAGTTGAACCATGTAAAATTGCTACTTTTGTAGATAAAACAGTTGACTATCTGCAATTTCCTATTGTTAAGCCCGTAGCTAATTGTGTGTCTAGATCTAAATGTGCTTGTGTATTTGACTATGTGTGTGTATCGTCTGTGTGTACAAGTGTATATATTTAACCATGTCTGGATACAATTCTTTTGCTCTCTAAGTCTACACACCCGTGGTGGATGCATCCAGATGACCATCTGTGTGTATGACTGTCTCGATGTACACATCTGTGAGTGAAGAACCTGGTTTGGAGGGACTGTTAGGAAAGGCAGGCAAACAAAGTGAGTGTGACCACCTAGAGCCTCTCACACAGGCTCTGCACACACCAAGCTTTTAACCCCACCTCCACATTGCAGCTATCACAGTTCTTCCACTGGAAATGCCAGCTGTCATGCCCTCTCCCTATCTGCCCATTCCCCAAGGTTCAGCTCCAGGCCCCCGGGTACAGAAACTCTCCCTGCCTGACGCACCTGGCTCCACTGGCTTTGAGTGCAGGCAGCTCCGTCTGGCCCACCCTTTGAGGCCTGAGCACCTTTGGCTTGAACTTGCGAATTCAGGGCTAAACCTTGGACCTCAGTCTGTTTCCCAGGAGCCCTCACATCACTCCCACTACCCCAAACCCACACTTTTCCCCCCTCCCCAGGCCAAGCCTTTCTTTCTCCAGCAGGGGGCAGCAATTCAATTTAAACCAACCCGCTCTGACGGCTGAAGTTGGCTTAGAGCACGTAGGATGTGAGCAAAGTGCCTACTTACGTGTGCAGCCAGCACCCAGGCAGGGGGCTGAGGGGGAGTGGCGGACACAGAGATAAAGTCACCAGATCCAGCTGCCCCTCGGAGCTCTTGAACATTTTCTCTGATGCTGGATTTAACTGAAGGCCTGGGATCTGCTCCATGTCTACAGCTCAAGGTGGATGGAGACTCACAGAGGTCAGAGGGAGCCGGGCCCTGGGAGTCCTAACTCCAGCCCATGTGGGTCTGGGCAAGTCACTGCCCCTTTCAGGCCTGGATTTCCTCCTCTACATGGAGGAAGATACTGATTTCCAGCTTTATGCATGAAATCTGAACATGGCCCAAAATCCCAGCAAGAAGAGTGGTTAGGTAAGCTCTGGGACAGAACACTCTACAGCCATTCAGAAGAACACCTCAGAGATAGAGTTAATGCCTGATCCTCGAAACCATGCCATTTGCAACAGTGGTGAACGCAACAGTGCAGACGTGGCCAGCTGTGGCTGTGACAGTGCACCAGGCTGGCTGCTGCTGACGCATGTGCGATGCTGGGCCTCACTTCCAAACCCTTTCTTTCCAAGTCACTGAGCCCCTACTGTTGTGCACCAAGTGCTGTGATATGGACCAATGGTGAGCAAAGCTAGCAGGGTGTCTACTCTCATAACCTCCAGCCAAGTGAGAGATACAGACAAACAGATGCAGCGTCACAAACTCTGGAGGAAAGAACTGAGTGTGTGTGTGTGTGTGTTGGGGGCGGCGGGGGGGGGGCTGACCTAGTTAATGTGGGGTCAGAGAAGTAGAGTCTTCTGAGGATGTGATGTATCTGCTGAGTCCTAATGAGCC
Source organism: Macaca fascicularis (assembly GCF_037993035.2). Lineage (NCBI taxonomy): Eukaryota > Metazoa > Chordata > Mammalia > Primates > Cercopithecidae > Macaca > Macaca fascicularis. The sequence goes on along the minus strand of NC_088384.1, from coordinate 101,202,079 downwards.
GACCAGGCAAATGGAGTATAGGAGAAGTGCACCAGGCAAAGGATGCAGCCAGAGCCAGAACGCTGCAAAGAGAGCTGGCTTGGAGCAGATCTGGAGCCACTGAGTGGAAGGGCAGTAGAGGATGGGGCTAGAGAGATGGGCAGGGCCCAGACCAGGCATGGCCTTATTGGCCACAGTGGAGAGGTTGGGCTTCATTTTCCCCTATCATTTGTGCCATCTGAGTCTCAAACTAGCCCAGCTTCCCATTTCACAGCCAGAAAACTGAGGCTTGGAGTCATTAGAAACAAACAAACAAACAACAACAACAAAAAAAACTAGCCAGAAGACAGGCAAGAAGCAAGGGATGGAGAATTCAGATCTTGTCATTCCCAGGTGAGTGCTTATTACATAACCGTGAGCTTCCTCCAGCTGCAATATTGGGAGATTCTCTTACAGAGAAATGGGGAGGCTGCCCAGCAGATGATGGGCCGTGCCTCCTATCGGTGCCTGACCAGTGCGTGGAAGACAGCCAGTGTCCCTTGACCAGGAAGTGCTGCTACAGAGCTTGCTTCCGCCAGTGCGTCCCCAGGGTCTCTGGTAAATGCCCCTGTCTACCTTGCTGACCACCCAAGCCCCAAGCTCCAGGGCCGGTGGGCACAGGCAGAGCTCACCCAGTTCCCTGTGTTGCAGTGAAGCCGGGCAGCTGCCCACAGGACCAACTGCGCTGCCTCAGCCCCATGAACCACCTGTGTCACAAGGACTCAGACTGCTCGGGCAAAAAGCGATGCTGCCACAGCGCCTGTGGCCGGGATTGCCGAGATCCTGCCAGAGGTGTGGCTCCTGGGTGCCCGGGGCAGGTGCCTTCCCTCTCCGAGCCCCAGCTCTAATACTTTCTTCACTGCTGCAAGCTTAACAGCATGCCTCCCCAGAAGTCAGGGCCTCCCGTGGCTAGGATTGGGGAATTGGATAGGGGCTGGGGGAGTCCTGCTAGGATAACAGAGGACCTGGAAGTCCTTGGTTCTCTTCTTGATCTTGCTGTGGCATCTGGACAACAGCCCTAAACTGCTCCAGGCTTCCGTTTGCCCTTTTGAAGGGGGCGGAGGAGTCCAGCCTTGGTGGCAACCAGAGCTGAGCTGGTCGGGCATGGATGGGAGACCAAGGCCAGAAACCAGAGCCCTATTATGGGAAGGAATTAACCCTTTCTTTCTCCCTCCTCAGGCTAATTCTGATTTAGGATCCGTGGCTCTGCACCTAAGCTGGGGACCAACGGAAAGAGTTCACGATGGGAGGCCTGGGGCCCTGCCCGCCGGACAGCACTATCTCTACTAGCGGTGGTTCCAGCCTTCTGATAAACACTGGCCTGCTGTCACTTCCCTGCAACGCATCTGCCCCTGGATTCTCCCCCTGGGAGTCAAAGTCCATAGCCTGACCTCGGAGGAAGGCCTCTGTATCACGCCAGCACCCTGCACCACTGCCACATGAGCTTCCCACCCTTCCTAACACGTTCACACCAATCCGTACATGCTGCTTCCTCCACCAAGAAAGCCCAATTCAGGCAGACCCTGACCTCTCCCTCAGGCAGCCCAACCACCCAGAATGAATATTCTAGCAGAGTTTTCCAAACATCAGTCACTCACCTCTTTCATGATTTTCACCATAACTACAAAATAGCACCACGATGGGCTGCACGCTGCCTGTGCCACCATTTACTTAATGTTTTCTTTAAAGGACTCACTTTTGTGTACAAATAAATTCATTTCAAAAGAAAATTGATATCACTACTATAAATGAGATAAATTAGATCAATTGCCACAAATGGAATTACGAAAACAAATACAATGGAAATAGCTCAGTTCCATTAAAGTAAATCATGTCAGATTAAATGATATTAAATAGTGTTATTAAACTCTAGCTAGCAACAGCCACCTGCCAAGACTGAGCCTGAAGCCTGTACTCGGTCTATGTTTTTTGTTTTTTGAGAGAGTCTCATTCTCTTGCCCAGGCTGGAGTGCCGTGGCGCGATCTTGGTTCACTGCAACCTCCGTCTCCCCAGTTCAAGCAATTCTTCTGCCTCAGCCTCCTGAGTAGTTGAGACTACAGGTGCCCCCCACCATGCCTGGCTAATTTTTGTATTTTTAGTAGAGATGGGTTTTCACTGTGTTGGCCAGGCTGGTCTCAAGCTCCTGGCCTCAAGTGATCTGCCTGCCTCAGCCTCCCAAAATGCCGGGATTACATATGCGAGCCACCGCACATGGCCAGTCTATGTTTTAATCAATGAAGACTTAAAGGGTTAAAGATGCAAACCTCTAAGCTGAGACTTTCTCCCTGGGTTGATCAGAAGGCTTGAGAAGGGAATGACTTTCTCACTTTAGGAGTTCACGTTATGTGACACTGCATCCAGGTACATACTAAGATCACTTCAAATTGCCCCAAATTTGGGGAAATTTTGCTCAAGTAGTCAGGATGTCATTATTATGGTGGGCCTCTCTCCACCTCACTCACTTCAATTTCTCCTGGGTCCAGTAGGCAGTCAGGGTTTAATGAGTGTTTCTTGCAGGGAGAAGGGGCCAATGAGGGAATGACAGCCATCCCAAGGGACCTCCCTGGACCCAGACAGCTGGATTCCTGACTCTCCCACTTTCCTCCTAGGAAGGAGGTGGCAAATTCCCTGCTCTATCTGCTGGGCCTCTTGTATCCAGCACAAGACTGAGGGACTGGGCGGTCCACTGTGGAGGTCAACTTGGGAATTCTTGGTCTTCTTTCCCTGTTCTCTTGGCCTTGCGGTGTGATGACAGGTGCCTCCTTCTGCACTCTGGGCTTCTGTTTGCCCTATTGGAAGATGGAAGGAATTCTACTTCCTCACCCTCCTTGTCCTTCCCATGGGATTCAAATGCTTAACCATTGACTGAAAAGTGCCAGATGCTAACTACATGGATATAGAATGAGGTCTTGGAGAGGGGAAAGAGAACTGTCTGGGAGTCACTGACTCCGAGCAACCTTAGATATTTCTCTTCCTCTTTCTAGGCCTCAGTTTCCCCATCTACATATAACTTCATATAGTTAACACAGATAATATGGTAGATTGGATTATTTGCCTATAATTTTCCCTTTCCCCTCCCCACCCCATGCTTACAGTGGCTTCCCTCAGGGAGAGTGTACATCCTGCCCCAGTGATTTGGGCTTGGCGAGGAGACCTGTTTTAGCTAACGGGATGTGGGTGGCAGTGACAGTGTAGCCTGTTTAAAGAAAAATACCACCATTCTTCTTTTTTTTTTTTTTTTTATTGAGATGGAGTTTCACTCTTGTTGCCCAGGCTGGAGTGCAGTGGCACGATCTTGGCTCACTGCAACCTCCACCTCCTGAGTTCAAGTGATCCTCCTGCCTCAGCCTCCCAAGTAGCTGGGATTACAGGCATCTGCTACCACACCAGGCTAATTTTTACATTTTTAGCAGAGATGGAGTTTCACCATGTTGGCCCAACTGGTCTTGAATTCCTGACCTCAGGCAATCTGCCCGCCTCAGCCTCCCAAAGTGCTGGGATTACAGGTGTGAGCCACCGCAACTGGCCTCCACCCTTCTTGGAGCTTCTGCCCTCTGCCATGAGAAGAGCTTGCCCGAAGCCACTTGTCTTGCTGGAGAGACACCTGCGGCAAGCCTGAAGCTGAGTCAGACCAGCCAAGCCTCAAACTTGCCAAAGAGAAATAAATCTTTGTGGTAAGAAGACACAGAGATTCAGGGGTTGTTTGTCACAGATTCATCACAGTAAGAGCTGAACTAGTTCAGATTCCGGTTATTAGTCTGTAATGAATGTCTACTGTAGATCTCCCACTTTTAAACATCATTTCATTCATCCAACCCATAACCCTGAGAAAGGCTATTCCCATTTGACAGTGAAGAAACAGTGGCTATGAGATAAGTGACTTGCCCAAGACCCCCAGCTGAGAAATGATGTAGCCAGGATTAAACCACACCATATTCCTCCCTTGAGAGTAATCAAGGCAGCAACAGCCAACAATTACAGATCATGTGCCATGCACCAGGTATCATTTTAATCACTTTACATGTATAATCTTGTATAATCTCATTAAATCCTTATATCCTTATCGGGTAGGCTTCATTACTTTTCCCCATTTCACACATGAGGAAACTGAAACACCAAGAGGTTAATTTGGCCAAAGTTGTCCAACTTGTAAGTACTAGAGCTGGGATTCAACCCCAAGGAGTCTAACCATAAACTTTACGTCCCTATTGACTATACTAATTAATTATAATCGGTCTTTGAAGATTCCTCCCACTTAAGACTCCTCCTACCTGAAGATTCAGTGTCCACATCTGAAAAATGAAGATCACAAAGACACAAAAAAGTTAAGTGACCAGACTTAATTCTAGACAACTGGAGCCCAAACCTGTTGATACACAGCGTATTGCCCTAGGTTTCTTTCCTCAAAGGCATCAGGAGGAAAATTAGGGGGTCACAGCAGGAAGCTCCCAGGTAAGCCAGTTAAGACTTGGCTGCCAAGAGCCCTGTGACTATCCTGGAGCTCTGAGTTCTGAGCTAGGTCCTTGGAATGGCAGGAGGTGACAGGTCACAGACTATGGCTTCTCTGGCTTTAGGTAGCAGCATCTATACAGCCCATTCTAGATTCCCTGCTCAGCTTCCTGGCTAACTCACTCCCTGTTCCAGCAGTTCTGTGAGTTGGTCTATGCAGTGCCAGCTCCAAGTTCAGCTCCAACCCAATCAGCTCTATCTCTACTGCCTGTCGCCACTGGCTTTCTGAAAAGTCTCCGAGGAGGCTGGTTCCTTTTACAGACTCTAACCTTGCTTTCCTCCCTCACTCATTCAATAAATGTTTGCTGAACACTTAATATAGGCTCTAGGCTGTGCTTTGCAGAACTCATGCACTAATGGATGAGACAAAGCCCTAGCTAGAGAGTTGCATGACATATACCAAACTGGAGAGGCCTGGGAGGCCGGGAGAGATCTAACTCAGCCTAGAAACCAGGCAAGTCTTCCTGAAGATGATATCCAGGTCAAGACCTTGAGTTTTAGCAGGAGCTAGCCAGGTAGAACACTTCTAATTATCCATTCTCCCCTTCTTCCTTACCAATAGCAATGTCCCCAGTTAGAAATACTTGCCCCGCCCCACCCCCAGGCTCTTGGAGTGCCGGTGACATTCCATATTTTGACCCGGGTGGTAGTCACAATGGATACATACATTTGTAAAAAAAAAAAAAAAAAAAAAAAAAAAAAAAAATTCAGCTGTAACTTAACATTTGTGCACTTTACCACGGGAACAGTATATTTCAATTTTAAAGGTAAATTAAAATTTCAAAAATATGTTTCCTCTCCAGGCTCCCTTGCACCAAACAATGATCGTGTGACCCAAGACTGGCCAATCAGAAGCAAGGGAAATCTATTAGGAGGGGCTTCCTGGCAAGCTATAGTTTTCCTAACTAAGGAGATGGACTTGGCCTTTTGTCTGTCATCCATTTACCCTGTGTCCTTCCTGGAACATGGCTGCTGCCACTAGAACAGCCATCTGGTGTCCTTGAGGATTGTCTTAGTTGGGTTCCCCCAAAATAAATCTTGAGATGAAGAATCATATGACAGTGACGCTTCGGAAATGTTTTCAGGAAAAATGGCTATAGGAGTACAGAAGTTCACCATGAAGAGAAGCCAGCGATGATGTGAAATCCAGTGAAGTCCCACAGGGCAGTTCTAGAAACAAGCATACATGGAGCACATACATTCTCAGGTACTTCAGGTTCTCCCTGAGTGGAGCCATAGCAGGCTCTGGCAGCCTCAGGAAAGCCCAAGATACCAGCTGTCAGGAGGAAAAACATACCAGGAGTCTCTGTGCACAAAAGTGGTAAAGGATCCCAGAGGAGCTGTGGGCACGAATGAGTCACATAAGAATGGTGGAGGAGTAAGTGACAAGGAGCCTGGGTCTTCAGGGCTATTCATGAGCAGCTGCACCTACCCTGGCCTGCCAAAAAAAAAAAAAAAGTAAACTCTTTTCTAGTGAAGTCACTGTAATTCTGTTTCTGTTCCTGCAGCGAAATTAAATTTTAACTGATATGCAGGGTAAAGAAAGGGCAGGAAGAGTTGTTCGTGGAGAGGGAACAGCATGTGCTGATCCTCATCTCAATCCTGAAAGGTGGGTGTTGTTCCCATTTTATCGATGAAGAAGATAAGGATCCAAGAGAAGTGCTTGGCCCAAGGTCACACAGCAGTTTAGTGGCAAAGGCAGGATTCAAACCCAGTGTATTCATTATCTATTGCTGTGTAACAAGGTTTCACAAATGCAGCAGCTTAAAGCAACACACATTTATTATCTCACAGTTGCTATGGGTCACGAACCCGGGTACAGCTTAACTGGGTCTTTTGTTTCAGTTTCTCTGCTTCACGAGACTGCACTCGAGGGGTCGGCCATGGTGGGAGTCTCATCTGAGCCTCAATTAGAGAAAGAGCCACTTTCAAATTCACAGGGTTGTTGGCAGAATGTCAGTTCCTTGAGGACTTAATGGACTGAATACCACAGCTCCTGGCTGGTCGTTGGCTGGAAGTCACCCTCATTTCCTTACCTTTCCCGCCTGGCGACTTGCTTCATCAAAGCCAGCTGGAAGTCACAACCTTAAGTAACCTAATCAGAGAAGTGACATCCCATCACTTTTGCTATATTCTGTTCATTAGAAGCAAATCAGTAAGACCTGTCCACACACAAGGGGAGGGGATTGCACAAGGGCATGAACCCCAGGAGGCCGACATCACTGGGAGACATCTTAGAAGGTGCCCGTCACATCCAGGTCTACTTAATTCCAAACACTTACGTATTTTCTGCAACATCAAGCTTACTCTGAAGGTAAAACTGCACGGATTCAAATGGCTAAAACTGGCCAGGGACTGGGGGAGAATTTGGGGGACAGCCCATCCATGATACACGAAGGACAGGGATACCCCATCCTTCCCACCCATAATGCCCACCTTCCCACTCTTGTGGCTCACAAATTCCACCAAAACTTCATTTACCTCTCACTGTGTAATCTGGGGATGAAACCAGATCCTGGTTTCATTCTCTTCTGCCCTTGGGAAATAGGTCTGTCTTTTCTCAGTTTTGGAAACTTGTCTCTGCAGCTCCAGGGAAAACTCCTGAGTCCTAAGGGGCAGCGAAGGCTGCAGACAAACTCTTATGCCAGGAAATAGAAGACCTGCTTCTCGGCAAATCTGCCTCAGTTTCCCTGTTGGTCAAATGAGGGAATTGGGCAAGATGCTCACTAAGCAGCTTCTTCCTCTAACTTCTTCTTTCGAGGGAAAAACTGAAGTGGCCCAGCCTAGAGCTGTGCTGTCTAATATGGCAGCCACGAGCCATGTGTGGCTCCTGAGCACAGAAAATGTGACTAGTCCAAACTGAGATTTGCTATAGGTGAATCTCAAAAAATCTCTCTCAAAAACTAAAAAATAAAATAAAATAAATGAGTACACTGGATTTATATATGGAAGGCAGAATTCAGATGACCCCTCCTCAATGATCCTCATCCCTGTATAATCTCCTCCTGTTTAAGTGTAGGTGGAGCCCATGAATGTGTGTTATATGGCAGGAGGGAGATTGCCCTGGGTGGGCCTGGCCTAATCAGGTGAGAGTTTTAAAGTCAGAGATATTTCTCTGACTGGTTACAGGAGAGGAATTCAGCACTCTCATGTGCCTAAAAGAAAGCAAGCATTCATGCTATGAACTGCCTATGGGGCAGGAACTGTAGGCAGCTTCTAGAATCTGAGATTGATCACCAGTGGACAGCTAGCAGGAAAAGAGAGACCTCAGTCCCATAACCACAAGGAAATGAATTCTGCCAACAATCTGTGAGCTTGGAAGAAAACTCTGAAGCTCACATGAGAACCTCAACCCTGGCCAACACCTTGGCTTCAACCTGGTGAGACCCCGAGGGTCCAGTGAGGCCATGCCCAGACTTCTGACTTATAGGAACCATGAGATCATAAATTTGTATTGTTTTAAGCTACTAAATTATGGTAATTTGTTGTGTAACAATAAGAAAAATCAGTACACTGGATTTTAGAGACTTAGTACAAAAAAAAGAAAATGTAAAATATCTCAATAATTTCTTTACTGATTCCAATGTTGAAATCATAATATTTTAGATTTAATAAAAGATATTACTAAAAATACAGTTGATCCTGAAACAACACAGGTTTGAACTGCTACTGTCCACTTATTTGCAGATTTTTTTCCAACAAATACGTTGCAAAATTTTTGGAGATTTGTGACAATTTGAAAAAACTTACAGATGAACCATGTAGCCTAGAATTATCAAAAGCCTGAAGAAAAAGTTAGCTATGTCGTGAATACCTAAGATATATGTAGATAGTATTTATGTGTTAATCGGCTGTTTTTGTTATAGGTAAGGTTTCTGGCGAACAGTAGGGTATTACTCGTTAAGTTTCAGGGGAGTCAAAAGTTATATTCTAATTTTCTAGGCATGGAGGAGTGGTTTCCCTAAGCCCCACTGTTCAAGGGGTAACTGTAATTTCACCTGTTTTTTACTCTTTAAAATGTTGCAATCAGAAATTTAAAAGGATATATGTGGGTCGGGTGCAGTGGTTCATGCCTGTAATCCCAGCATTTTGGGAGGCCGAGGTAGGTGGATCATTTGAGGCCAGGAGTTCAAGACCTGTCTGGCCAACATGGCAATATGCCCTCTCTACTAAAAATACAAAAATTAGCCTGGCGTGGTGGTGCATGCCTGTAGTCCCAGCTACTCAGGAGGCTGAGGCAGAAGAATCGCTTGAACCCGGGAGGCGGAGGACACAGTGAGCCAAGATAGTGCCACTGCACTCCAGCCTGGGCAACAGAGTGAGACTGTATCTCAAAAAATAAAAAATAAAATAATATATGTGGCTCACATTAAAGGTGTTGGACAGTGCTGGCCTAGAGGACTCAGAAGTCAGCCATGGGACCTCCGGCAAGTCACCACACCTCTCAAAGCAGTTCTTATCTGTGAGATAGGAATAATAGTAGCACTTACTGAACAGATAAATTTGCAGTTTGAGTGAGATTGAGGAATACGCTTGACCCAAGGTAAGTACTCAATAAATGTTGGTAATTATCATTATTGTTAATAACAATATTTGCAAAGGCTCATATCCAGGCCCTAGTCTCCAGTAACCTCTCCCCAACCAGGCACACAGCAGCCACACAATAGGTACACGTGTGGGGACTTCACAACCTCTACAAAGCTCTTTGGCACATGTTCTTTGCCCTCACAACCCACTTAGCAGGTTGGAATCAGGAGCCCGTGGGCAGGTAAGGACACTGCGCCTCAGGGGTAAAATGATTGTTTCAAGTTCCACAGCTCACCTAAGAAGAACCTGGGACTCCAAGGGAGATGAGGCCACCTTCTACAGCTCCCTAACTCAGTTGCCCACGGTGTGAGGAAGTGACTGGAGCTCACCCCTAAAATGGGAGACATAAGATCCTGGCCCTGTCAAGAGTGTGCCAGGAATAGCTGAGATCAATCACTTACAGCAGCTGAAGTACCCTGGCACATACTAAACACTCAATTAAGCAAATCATGATTACTGTTGTTCCTTTGCCAGAGAAGCTTCTGCTGAAATCCCTCTCTAGGGGGAATCCTCATGCCCTAAATGACCCCTCCTTCCCGGCCCCGTAACTCCGGAGGATGCCCCTGCAGGTAGGCCCAGTCTCCTGACACCACCACCCCCCAACCGAGTCAGGAATAGAAACCGCCGCCTCCAGCCGCCAGCGGCCTCACTCCCTCCTCCGGCAGCGATCGATGCGGCCTTCAGCCGCGGGGGACTAGGCAAGGAAGAAGGAAGGAGAGGGCAGCGGGGCCGCCTGCAGTAGGAGGCTCTGCGGGGCCGGCGGGACAGCAGCGAGACCGAGTATAGCCAGCGGCCCCCAGCCTCGGTGACTTTGGGACAGACACAGGAGGCGCCCGGGAGGTGCCACGACAGGTAAGGGGCCTCCTCTGGGGAGGGACGTGGCTCCGGGATGGTCCGGGGCAGCCAGAGTGGGAGGCGGGGCTGCCTGGGGTTCCTGGTGCTCTTACCCCCTCTAAGAGACCTCCCACCCCGCAAGGAGGAAGCAGTGTGGGGTGGCCGCGCTTTGGAGACCCTGACTGGTCCAGTTTACTCATCTGTAAAATGGGATTAGAAAACCTCCCTGGCAGGGTTGGTGTAGAGATTAAACCAAGTGAGGTGTGCATGGAGCCCAGAGAAGTGACTAGCAGATAGGAGGTGCTCAAAATAAGTGTGTGGAGAGAGAATGAAATGAAAAAAACCTGGTGTCCAACCTTAGCTGTGCCATGGACTAGCAGGGTGATTTTGAACAAGTCACTTAATCTTTCTTACTGATCTTCAGGTTCTTGTCAGAAAATGTTTGTTGAATTAATTATCCCATTTCACAGAGCAGGAAAGTGAGTTCCAGATGGACAAAGGGATTTGTCCAATATTATGCTTCTAATGGGTGATGGAACTGGATTAGAAATTTCATTTTTTGATGCCAAATGCAGGTGGAGATCCAAGTGGAGGTGGGAGTGGAGCTACATCACACATGTTTATTGTGCATTGATTATGTGCCAGGGACCATGCTGGCAATCAACATCTTGCATCATTTAATCCTCTGAGCCTCTCCTGGAAAGTATGATGCTACTCGGTTCCACAGATAGGGAAACAAGCCCAGAGAGAGGGCAACGAATGCACTCAAGGTCAGCAGCTAGTAAGTGGCAGACTCAGGTCCGACCAGAGGGTAGTACACGGGATTAACATTTATTGAGCATCTACTGTTTACCCAGGGCTTTGAACAGATACCACAATAATGATTCATCCAAAGCAACATTACCCCCATTCTAGACGTAAAAGAGCTAAAACCCAGAATGGGAAGGAGACTGGCCTGAGGTCACAGAGCTAATAGTAACAGAGCTAAGGGTGGAACCCCAAATTCATTTAACGCCAAGCCCAGGTGCTTTACACACACTTAATCCCTAGTCTAGGCATTACTGAACCCACAATGCAAATGAGATTGCCAGTGGTGAGGAGGTGTCACTAGCCTCCAATTCCAGCAGAGCCAGGATTCAGGGGGTGGTAGAAGAACCTAAATCCTCCCTGAGTATCCACTAAGGCTAAGCACTTTCTATAATCTACCTTCATCCTCCAGTCATCCCCGGAGGTAGGTGCTATTGTCTACGATGTGCAGTAAATTGAGACCTGGAGGATAAATAGCTTCCTCAAGTCCCCAGGTGCATCAGGGGTGGAGATAAACCCAGGTTTGCCTGACTCCAGAAGATAGTGACACCAGTGAATAATTTATTAAATTCCTTCTGTTAGCCAAGCCCAAGAAAGACATTAGGTCATTTTATCTTCATAACCACACTTTGAGGTGAGTATTTTTATCTCCATTTCACAGAGGCTCAGAGAGGTGATGTGACTTGCCTAAGGTGACACAGAGAGCCAAGGTTCAAGGTCATGTCTGGCTGACTCTACAGATGTTTTACATAAGCTAAAGCAGGAGATCTCAAACTTGACCATGTATCTGAATCACTTTCCAATCTTGTTAGAACACAGACTGCTAGATCCCAGCCTTAGAGTTCCCGATTCAGTAAATCGATGACAGGCTGAGAATTTGCATCTTTGACGAATTCCCAGGTAATGCTGATGCTGCTGGTCCGGGGAACACACTATGAGAGCCTCCGGTCTAAAGTGGTGCTCCCAACACCCCTAGGAGGTAAGTGTTACTATCCTCATTTTGCAGAAGAAACAGGTTCAGAGGGCTGGAGGGCCCCAGATCCCACAGTAGAACTTTGCTGTAAATAAATCCAAGTTTGTCCTGGAAAAGGAGACATCCTATTGAGCACCCACTAGGTGCCAGGACATCCTGCGATTCCATTGCTTTCCTATCCTTCCAGGTAGATCTAAGCATTTATTTTCCAAAGGAGAAAAATGAAATGGGGGTGGTGTGGGTCAGTGATTTGACCAAAGTCAAATGATGGGGATGAAGGATAGTCAAAGCCAAGCCTGACTCTGAGTCCAGAGGGCACCTGCCACCTACTGAGCGCCTCCTGCATACCAGATGCTTCACACAGAGTCTCCAACACCCCTTGGCTGGTTGGATGGAGGAGGGGATTTTAACCTGGTCTTCCTGGAAGGGAAGCCCAGGAACTCCTCAGCGCGCCCTTCTGGTGTCCGCAGGGAGGGGCACTGAAGCCTTGGTGAGCGAGTGCCCGAGCCCTGACACCGGGATCCGCTGGCGACAAAGCGACGAAGCGCTGCGCGTGAACGTGGGTGGCGTGCGGCGGCTGCTGAGCGCGCGAGCCCTGGCGCGCTTCCCGGGCACGCGGCTGGGCCGCCTGCAGGCCGCGGCGTCGGAGGAGCAGGCGCGGCGCCTGTGCGACGACTACGACGCGGCGGCGCGCGAATTCTACTTCGACCGGCACCCGGGCTTCTTCCTGGGCCTGCTGCACTTCTACCGCACCGGCCACTTGCACGTGCTCGACGAGCTGTGCGTCTTCGCCTTTGGCCAGGAGGCCGACTACTGGGGCCTCGGCGAGAACGCGCTGGCCGCGTGCTGCCGCGCGCGCTACCTGGAGAGGCGGCTGACCCAGCCGTGCGCCTGGGACGAGGACAGCGACACGCCGAGCAGCGTGGACCCATGCCCCGACGAGATCTCCGACGTGCAGCGAGAGCTGGCGCGCTATGGCGCGGCGCGCTGTGGCCGCCTGCGCCGCCGCCTCTGGCTGACCATGGAGAACCCGGGCTACTCGCTGCCGAGCAAGCTCTTCAGCTGCGTCTCCATCAGCGTGGTGCTCGCCTCCATCGCCGCCATGTGCATCCACAGCCTGCCCGAGTACCAGGCCCGCGAGGCGGCGGCCGCCGTGGCTGCGGTGGCCGCGGGCCGCAGCCCGGAAGGCGTGCGCGACGACCCAGTGCTGCGACGCCTCGAGTACTTCTGCATCGCCTGGTTCAGCTTTGAGGTGTCGTCGCGCCTCCTGCTGGCGCCCAGTACGCGCAACTTCTTCTGCCACCCGCTCAACCTCATCGACATTGTGTCTGTGCTGCCCTTCTATCTCACGCTGCTGGCTGGTGTGGCACTGGGCGACCAGGGCGGCACGGGCGGCAAGGAGCTCGGCCACCTGGGCAAGGTGGTGCAGGTGTTCCGCCTCATGCGCATCTTCCGCGTACTCAAGTTGGCGCGCCACTCCACCGGGCTGCGCTCGCTGGGAGCCACACTCAAGGTACGGCCTTTGAGGCCAGGTTGGAGCGGGGATAGGCGGGTGTAGCCATCTGGCAGGTTAGCAGGTAAACTTACAAGCCTCCCAAGTCCAGGCGCACGTTGAACTGAGACCCCGTCCTTTGTGCCAGGCACAGGGCTGGACACCAGGTGTATGTTTCACATGCAGTCTGATTATCCCAATAGCTCTGTAAAGAAGGGTTTACCTTTTTCCTAGGGAGAAAACTGGGGCATAGCTTTGCTTGTCTTTCTTTTTCAAAACAAAGAAAAAAGACAAAGATCACTTTTGATATATCTATCAAACATCAAATTATATGTATCATAAAGATGTGCCAAGCAGGATGCTGACTTTCTGCTAGAGCCTTTCTTCTGGCACTATCGGGGCTCTGATAATCATAGGTCACTCTTAATAGGTAAAGTCTAGGAATAGCCCCAGGAGCTAACACTTACTGAGCACTCAATCGGTGCCAATTTCACATCCATTATCAATTTAGTCCTTAGGAGAACTTCCTCAGGAAGATGCTATTATTTATTCTCTTCCCGTAGATGAAGAAGCTGAGGTTGGAGGGTTGGCTCTTTAAAGCCTGGTTGCAGTTTACTGAGCATCCTCCTGGTGCCAGGTGCTGCATTGTGGGTGAATCACTGCCCTGGCAAACTTGCGCTCAAGGGGGTGAAATCAGCCTGGTTTGAAGAGGGAGGCAAGGCGAACGGCGTGTGCCGAGGCCTGGAGAGAGAACAGGATGAATGCTGGGAGGAGGACATGGAGGGAAGGAGATTCCCAGAGATGAGATTGAAGAGGTGAGCTGGGCAGGATACCGAAGGGCCGTGAAGTCTTGGCACATGATTTTGGGCTTGGTCCCGAGGGTATAGGAGAGTTCCTGAGAGGTTTAAACAGAGGTAAGTGTTATTGTCACTGCTTTGCAGATGTGGAAACTGAAGCTCCAAGAGGTGACAGTGCTTGTTGGAGGTTCCTCAATAAGCAGTAGAGCCCAGAGAAGAACCCAGCTGTGCCTGGCTCCAGCACCTCATGTTCTTTCTCCTAAAACTCCACGCAACCCTGCTGATAATCCCCAGACAATGCTAAAAGAAAGATCCCTTCCACCCAAGGCTTAGTAAAGCCTCTTGTATGCCCTCAGGATACTGGGTGCTGGCAGATGACCTAGGCAGAATCCTAGGGCACTGGGCAGGTATAAGGAATTACATTCGCCAGACCCCCTGAGCTCAGCATCTCCCCAGGGAAGATCCCTGTGCCCCAGAACGCTGCCCTATCTCCTCCATGCAGAGAGCCAGGGCCCGACACTACTAGCTTTGTCTTCAGTAGGGGAGAAGAGTATTACTGATCAGGGCTGCCAGGGTCTAAGATGCAGGTGTAAAATACTCCAGATGAGAGCCTTGCTACTCAAAGTGAGGCCCCTGCCCACCAGCAGCTTTCTCATCATTTGGAAGCTTCCTAGACATGTAGATTCTCTGGCTCTACCCAAGACTACACAATTGGGTTCTGCCAAGACCCCTGCATGATTCTTCCACGCATTAAAGTTGGAGAGAGTCTGCTCTAGACTAGGGGTTCTCAGCCTTGCATTACTGACATTTGGGATCAGGTAATTCTTTGATTTGGGAGCTGCCCTGTACATTTTTGGATATTTAGCAGCATCCCTAGCCTTTACCCACTAGAGGACAGTAGCACACCTGTCCCAGTTGCAACAACCAAAAATGTCTCTAGACATTCCCAAATGTCCCTTGCAGGGGTAGAGGGGAGGGGGGCAAAACCACCCTGTTTGAAATCACTGCCCTAGAGCTTGGCCTCAGGGACAAAGCAAACATACACGGCCATAGGAAAGTGAATTCTGTAGGTGGTCCAGGGGACTTATGTCCTCTCAGCTTCCTGGAGGAGCAAAAGACATTTTTATACTTTTCAGATCAGCCAAAAGTACATGAAACCAACTCTTTGCATTGTAGAATATAAACTATGGTTGTCTTGGTTCCGCAACAGTGTAAAAGTCACAAGCTCTTCATTCCCTGGCTGTGGTGCCACCAGTAACCCAGAGTTAGAAAAAACAGCTGTAGCCTAGCAGATACCTTGGACAATAGAAATTAGGCCTGTGCTCAATACCAGGGAGTTTTGCTGCCAGCTGTAGTTCAAAGATCTTAAAGTCAGGGGACCTGGGTCTTAGCACCAGCTCTATCTTGCTCTGACTTTGAACCTGTCCCTTATACTCTCTGGGCCTCACTTTCCCTATATGCCTAATACCAGGACTCTAAGCCCATCCACTCTGACTTGGCTTTCTACATTCTCTTTCAGCACAGCTACCGTGAGGTGGGCATCTTGCTGCTGTACCTGGCCGTGGGTGTGTCAGTGTTCTCTGGTGTGGCCTACACAGCTGAAAAGGAGGAGGACGTGGGCTTTAACACCATCCCAGCCTGCTGGTGGTGGGGCACAGTGAGCATGACCACCGTGGGCTATGGGGATGTGGTGCCAGTGACGGTGGCTGGCAAGCTGGCAGCCTCAGGCTGCATCCTAGGGGGCATCCTGGTGGTAGCGCTCCCCATCACCATCATCTTCAACAAGTTCTCCCACTTCTACCGGCGCCAGAAGGCTCTGGAGGCAGCCGTGCGCAACAGCAACCACCAGGAGTTTGAGGACTTGCTGAGCAGCGTTGATGGGGTGTCGGAGGCATCTCTGGAGACATCCCGAGAAACCTCTCAGGAGGGACGGTCTGCAGATCTAGAGACCCAGGCCCCCAGTGAGCCTCCACACCCTCAGATGTATTAAAACCAGGGATCCGTGACCCCCTGCCATGCCCCTACAGTCAGCTGAGACAGCCGAGATTCCTCCCCTGCTAAAGTTCTTCATGGTAGTGAGCCTCTCAAGATCATTCATGCTGTCCTGAGAAATGAGATTCAAAAGCTGCATTCCTTCCTCCATTCCTTCCTCCAAAGGTCCAGGGCAGGACAGTGCTATCCTAGATTCTGTGAGATTCTGCGAGCAACTCAGAAAGCTTTATAAACCTTCCTCCAAGCCATTCATGAAGCAGGCATGAGCCAGAGGGAGGAAGTTGAAAGGATGCTAATGATTCCTGAGCACCTCCTGTACATGAGCCAGGTCATGTTTGGCCCTGTGTTGGAGAAAGATAATTATCGCCATTTCACAGATGAGGAAACCGAGGCTAACAGATGAGCAATGCCTCTCCCAGATGTCACAATTAGAAGTGGCAGAGTCAGGTTTGGAATCTGGGCTTGTCGGTGGGCCTGGAGCAATGCTCTGTCAACTCCATCTTTCTTCTGCCCTCATGAAGTTTGCATGTGGGTTTTGGGGATTCATGGATCCCCAGAGTTGATCCACAAGGTCAGAAATCCCTTTCAGAGCCAGAGAAAGGTCCAGACAGGAGATTTGGATATAGGAGCTCTGGATCTCAGCTGTGGTTCCTTTCTAGGAGCATCCAACAGGAGTCAGCTCTCAAAGATGAGTCCTGGAGGGAAGGAGGATGAGTCCTGGGAGGAAGTACAATAGCATTGTACTTGCCTCTTTAGCTGGTATGCAAGATTTGCTAAGCAATAATCTTCCAGTCTTCCTCCCAGGGATGATGTGAGAGAAAGAAACTCTGAAGGGGCCCTGGCCTGAGGTCTAGGCGACCTAGCTGCACCAAGACCTGCTGTGAAAAGTGGTCCAATCCCTGCCCCCAAGTCCAGATTCCAGCCTCTCCGTCAAACGATCAGAATCTATGACCCAGAGGGCAATGAAAGCCAAGTAGCGCAGAGGGGTCTCTTAACTTAAAGCCGGCTCAGCTCTGAAATGTTGTTGGCAGAGGGCTGACATATATGAATACTGGCTTCCCAGACCCTCCCCCGCAGCCTGACCTTGGCAGTTCCTTTCTGCCCGTCACACAAACGTCCAGCCCTACCTTGTCCAGCCCTACCTAGAGTACCCATCCAGGCCCATGTGTGAGAGTCCTGTCCCTTCTGGCCAGCTCCAGCCCCGTCATCCTTGTTGGGGGCATATCTCTCATACCCATCTGCCGAATCTTCTCTCCACTTGCTGAGAAACTCAGAGGAGGGGGTCCAGTAGCCCTTTCCACATACTGTGGCTACAGCACCCAGCACTGTGCTATTGTTGTCTGACTGTGGCTGTCTCTGTCCCATCACCCTGAGCCTCAAGATGGAAGACACTGTCTGGTTGAACTCTGGGCTTGGTGCAGAGCAGGTGTTTGGTAAATGTTGAATAGATAATTCCTACAGCCCACTGGGTGCCAAGCACAGAGGGGGAAAAAAAGATAGCCAGAGAGAGACCTGGCCCTCAAAAAGGTGTGAACAAGACTGAAAAGGAGGTCCGTTCAGCTCTGCCTGCCCCGTCCCTGCTTGGTTCTTGAAATTTTTACAGTATCTTCCTTGTAGGTTCTTTACTTGCTTACTCAACAAATACTCGTTGGAAGAGTCTTAAACTGGGGCTTCATGTGTGGCCTGCAGTCATGTTTTGGCTTAGTCCAACAGTACTTTTATTATATTTTAAGAATTTGAATGCCTTTGCGTGAGGCATGCGCTCTCAGGTTCCCCATAGTGTCTCCCCCGCTGCCACCCACAGACAGACGCACACGCTGTTGTTATGCCCAGCCACTCTGATTTACTGGCTTCTGACTTGTGGACTGCTTACTAGTCTCAAGAGATACAGTGGTGGAAAAATATATCCCTATACTCATGAAGCTTACTGACTAGTAGGGAAGATAGACTCTAATGCAATAATCACACAAATATATCATAGTGAGCTCTACTAAGTACGGGTGTGTATGATGTATCAGGGACCATGGCCCGAGAAAGTGAGAAGGCTTTCCTGAGCAAGTGACAATCTAACCTGCCATCCAAATGATAAATTGCTAATTAAGCAAATGAGGTTCCAGGGGGGAGTACTCCAAGCAGAGAGAATGGCACGTGTGTGTCATACACAGGGTCTAGTACATAGTTGGCCCCCTACATATGAATGGATTCTGGGTCTCCAGATTGGAACAGAGGATGGAGCTAAGCAGGAAAGGGCTTCTCATGAATTCACCACACACATACCAGCCCTTCTGCACACTCTGCTCCTTACATCAAGGCCCAGCTGAACCCAGCTTAGGGGCAGATCAGAAGGGCTGCATGTACCACCCTTATGGTCTTGCCGAACACACCAAGAAACCCGATGGCTTCCAAATTTTCTGACCCTACGAACAGGTCCCTGATACTGGTGTGGAGAAAGCTCAAGAGAGAACCATCTGGCCTGAGCCCACTGTGAGGCTGTTTGTGGTCCTGGCAGAAAAGCAACAATTCGCTCCCCTTCCCATGTATCAATGAAAACCGTTATGCAAATAAAGAGCTGGGCCCCAGGACGTGTTTCTGCTTGTGTGGAGATGGCTCCCTGACATGCTGCCTGAGTGACTGGAGAGGGTGGGTAATACGTGGAGTGACTTGGAATCCACATTCTCAGGCTCCAGTCCTGGATTTGGCACAGACTTTGTCTGTGGTTGTGCCAGCCAGAACAGGTTGCAAGTGACAGGAATTCAGTTGGAACAAACTTGGTCAAAAAGGATAATTTATTGAATAATTAAAGTGATGAATAACTGTTAACAATTAGAGTTTGGGGTATAAGCAAAAGAAACTGACATTAAGCAAAAAATGAATTTATTGGAAGATATATTAGTTTCCAGCAGCTGTTGTAACAAACTCAGACAAACCTGATGGCGTAAAACAGTAGAAACGTACTCTCTCACAGTTCTGGAGGCCAGAAATCCAAAATCAAGATGTCAGCAGGGCCACCCTCCCTCTAGAGGCTCTAGGGGGAAACCCTCTCCTTTTCTCTTCTAGTTTGTGGTGGTTGCCACCATTCTTGGCTTTCCTTGGCTGTGGCTGCATCACTCAAGTCTCTGCCTCTGATCTCACTTCACTGTCTGTGTATGTCAAATCTTCCAATGCCTTTGTCTTACAAGGACACTTTTGATGACACTTAGGCCCACCAGGATAATCCAAGATGACCTCATCTCAAGATCCCTAACTTAATCACATTTGCAAAAAGACCCTTTCCCAAATAAGGTAACAGTTACAGGTTCCAGAGATTAAAATATGGACATATGTTTGGGGCCACCATTTGGCCCACTACAGAAGGGTATCTGTGAAATTCACCTGATCAAAGGAATAGCTGACTGACGAGACCTCAGGAAATATAGGAATGAGGGGAGCTCTAGGGACCTCAGTAGCAAGACTCATGAACCTTCTGTTTAAAACACTGCCACCCACATGATCTGCCTCCAGTCACCTTTCTTCCCTGTATCATCCTGCTCACAGTTCCAATCCCAGGAGAGAGTCTGATTTCACTTGAGTCATATGCCTCTCTCTTGGGAGGGATGGAGGGCAAGGTACTGTATTTGTATTTGCAGCAGTTGGAGGAAAGGTACTTACCCAAAGAAAAGACCACTTATTGTCACCAAAATAAAGGCAAAAGGTATTAATAGGAAAAAATAGCATACCATACACTCCCATCCTTTTCCCATATACACAGATTTATGCATGTTTCTAACATAAGGAAACTCTCTTATATATAACCAAAATATATTGATCTCCCCAAAGGAAAGACACCCTATGGGGCATATCCTGTTCATGAATCCAGCTATAAGTTCATTCTTCCACTGGTACCACTAATTCTGTCTCAGTATCCTATAATATAAGGAATAAATAGTAAATGTAACTGCCACCAGCATACCCTATATATACTAGAGGAAAGGAAAAGAAAAACACAGCAAGGAGGAAAAGAGGTCATTGCTATGTCCTCATTTCTGTAATGGTCATGAGGCTGCCGCTGGCATTTATAACATCCCTTCTCTGTGAACCATGTCATGCCCCCTGCCTTTGGCCAGCACTTTAGTTGGTTGGGATTCTTTGTTTGATGGGGTGACCTAAACCTTTATTCGTAGAGAATCTGAGCACTTGTTAGTCCTGCTGGCATGTGAAGATTCCCCAAGGAATTCCATGGAGTTACTTGCATTCCTTTCTGCCTACTTTGTGTAGCAGTAACCGTATTTCCCCTTGACAGGGTGGTTGATTACCCTAATCAAGATTGTAACTCCCTTTATACACACCTAGGGAAAAGAAAAGCTCAGAAAGTCCAGGTGACAGTCTCTCTAAGTAAGCAGAACTCAGAGTCATAGGGATAGGAAGCAATAGATTTGCAAGTGGGTCATTGGGTTTAATCAGAAAACAGGCAACTTGATTGAAAGCAAACTTCTCATGCAATCAACTTACATCATTAGGGTCTACGTGAGCCAAATCCCATGTACCCATGGATACACTTGATGATGGAGTCCTTATAGGCATGCTTGACTTTCTATCTGGATGGATGATCGATCGTAGTTGGTCACATTGGGTCATAAGATTACCTGATGTCCTATAGTTAGGCCTTCATTCACCATCAAAGCCCAGTAGCAAGCCAGGATCTGATAGCAGTAGAACCAACAAAATCCAAATAGCATTGTACTTCTTTTGTGGTGACAGAAGTACTACACATATGTCTAGGGTACTGGACACTCTAAGAAACTTCACTGAGATGCACTGTATTTATCTCCCACCTTGCAAAACGTGTGTCTTACCTACAGAGCTGAAGTGTCTGCTTCTTTGTGCTCTCCAGGCCCTGTTAATGTGATTTAGTCAACTGATTTAGCAAAATTAGTTTGCTGTCTCTTAGAATAGGGATATTTGGGGAATCAAGGTCTTTCTGGTACAGAGCTGGAGAACAGAGGTATGCCTGAGTTAGAACAGTAAATGAAAACTCTTATCCCTTCTAGGTAATAGCAAAATGCTTCCAGTGGTTTCTGTTCCTCAGAGTAGAGAGTGAAACCAGTAGATGCATGACTCCAGGGACTGTAATCACGAGCATTTATCTAACACAACAGTTAAAAATGGAATTATCACCTGACTAAAATAATCCACTGTCATTTTCAAAGACCCATCTAATTTTGCACCTATCAGACAGAGGAAATTAATGGTGTTTTAATTGGAGTCATCAGCCTGCAAGGTCTTTGGTAGAAACACTAATTTTTGCAGCCTCCTCTAAAGATATGTTACTATCGTTGACTTTTCTATTTTGAAACAGTTGTTCAGTTGGATTCTATTGGCCTTTTATATCACAATGGCCCTCACTTCATGGGTCAGAGAGCCAATAGGGGGATCTTTTCCAATTATCTCTCTGAAACTGCTGATACAGAATAGTTTTGGAATTCCTCTGGGCCTCCAGTGGCATGGACAAAAGCCAAAACACGATTTTTCACATGAGATGGACCTACAGTGGTACTCTTGAACCCAAGAAACTGATATTAGCTCGAAGTCTTCATCAAGGTTCCCTGAATGTGGTATTTCCCTTTCCCCAGTATCCAGTTACCTTGGGAAATTGCCACAGATCCTTTTGGAGAAGGCAAGAGAAATAGTTACATTACACTCATGTAGAATAGCAGAGTCCTTCCTCAAAGGCGAGCAGCATATCCTTCAATCAAAGGGCTTTAGATCATTAAACGCAAGCCCAGTGTTAGGTGATGATCTGTAACTATCATAGTGGCTCAAGTCGTGACTTTTTTATTTTTGCCAGAACTGGAGAGTGTTTTTGGTTTTTGTCTTGCTTTGTTTTGTTTCTTATGTTTTGCTGGTTAAACAAATCAAGTAAGACTTTAGTGGGCTGCCTTTAACTTTTTAGGGCCCTACACTGTGGCAGTCTGCCATGGTTACTACTTGAGACAGTCACTACTACAGTTACTACTGTTACTGCCTGAGACGTCATTACAAGACTGAATGAAGGGAGGAACATAAAAATGAAAACTTAAGATAAAAGAAACTGTTTTAAAGGAAGGGGCCATGGGAAGAAGAGAGCTCCCTGCCTCTAGTGAGCAAAGGCAGCCCCTGAGCTTCCACAGCCCCTCCTATTTATTGGGTAACAAGAGGAGGGAGGAGGAGGTAACGACTGGTCAGTTGCTTAACTGATCACAGGTTCATATTGTTACTAACAGGCTTCAGATGTACCTATTCATAAGAAACACTATGCTTGGGGCGTGACAGCCCTCAGCATTCCTTCTGGGTGACAGATGCAGTTTGTCAGTTTGCCAACATTCTGCATTTATGAAAAACAGTTTACTGGTTACTCATATAGCCTCCAGTAGTATACTGAGTTGATCACGACCCTCATTCTTTCAGCCTGTAACACTACACCATGAGTTCTTGCCTCATACAGAGCCTACTGAATATTACAATGATCATTCCCACTTCATTTCGGAGGACGAAGTGCCAACGCCTGGCCTCCCACATCTTTGCATTCTTCTTCCCCTCTGAATCAGGCAAACTATTTCAAATTGCAGCCTCTCCACCCAGCATTCTTGACTTTCCTCAAAGCAAGGGTAAAGTGTGAGGGCTACAGTTAGAGGTATTTGTGGGAATGAGGCACAAAACAGATGCAATCCAGCATTCTGTCTTCAGAAATATTTGAATCCCTTCCTCTACATGATGCCAAGGGATTTGGGGCCCTTAAATTCCATTTCGCATGGGCCAGCATTTGTTTTAAGTTTGCATTTTGTTAGAGCCTTGCCAGCTCCTGGAGCTAGCACAGGGAATGCCAAATAATCCCTGGTAAGTGAATCCGTATCAAGAAGATCAGCCTGAGCCAAAATTACATTCCCCCTTCCTTGATAAAACACCACAAAAATCCATTTCCACAGGTATTTCCCCAAATTTTTGATGGTGTCAGTTAAGAAGTTTCTGCAATTCTGTATAGGTCCAGGATTTTTACCTACTGCGTCTACTTGTCATGCTCTAGGCCAAACTGATCCCCACCTTCCAGCTAAGTACCCTTGAGGGATGGGGCAAAGCAGGAAATTGTGAGCTTTCTCCTGTAAGAAAAAGTGTGAACTATTTGCACCTGGTGTTTTAGAGAGCTTTCGATTTTCTCCCACATCTCTCAGATGATCATTCCACTTGTCACAGTCCCGCACCCTATTAATGCCTAACTTCACAAAGTGCAGCAGGGCCGTGAATTCAGCAACCTGCACAATCGGTTGCCAACTTTGGTATTTGGAGAACTCAGCTGTACTGCAAGTCATAAGACTCTTTTACTGTAGTCATAGAAATACTGTCTGTTCATTCTGTATGAAAAAAAAAGGCATTGGGGCTTCCTTTGTTGACTCTCCCTTTATATTATTCTGTGCAGTTAGAAACAAAATGCTCTATCACACAGCTTGAACATTCCTCACTTCCTTAAAATTAACTGTGACACGTGTTATCCCTTCTCTGAGAGCTTCATCCTCAGTGGTCAGATGCTATGAAGTAATGTAAGACATAGGTCTTTACCACTGCAGACCACTGCTGGCTTCCCAGACTAGAGCATGGACAACAACCTCATTGTATTTTGCCCCATCACAGCTCAATAATTTTGAATATCCCACATTTCCTAGAGGATATGGTGCCTACAACTCAACTCTAGTTCCAATTTCTTTATCAGTTAGGAATCTTTGGTTGCAAATAACAGAATCCAACACTGGAAAACTTAAGCCAAAAAATGACTGCACTGGAAAGGTATTGGATAGGATCAAAGTCAAATTAAACAATGAGGCTTTGAGAAAGACAGCAATTCGAGCAACATAGGGATTGAGGTAGGTAAAACTCATAAATCACCTCTTTGCAGTACTGCAATTAAAAGAGCTTAGTGACAACTGCCTCCATTGTATAAATCACTCTGCTCACGCTAAAAAATTCCCTGAAGACTGAGTCTAACTAGACTGGTTTGGGTCATATGCTCATCACATGATTTGGGGGCGAGATGGGAGGAACCATCACAGACAGTCCCACCAGGACATAGATGGCAGAGGGGTAACTCCCTGAAGGAAAATGGGGGTCATTTCATTAAAATGAGGGGAAAGGATCCAGGGGAGATAAAACCAACTGATATCTTTTACAATACCACTGAGTGAGAATGGCAGCCAGGTGGCTTGGTTTCAGCAACAATGAAATCAAGAATGAGAGACAGAGAAACAGAGAGAGGGAGTGATTGATTTCTGTATCACATGGTAGATAACAGGGTTACCAACATCTCCCAATTTGGTATCTTGTAGCGCCTCCACCAGAGAACTTCCCATCTCTAGTTTGAAAAATCTCTGCTTGGCCCAGAGATTGGTCACCTTGGGAAGGTGACTGGATCACTCAACTGTGGTGGAGGGGCTGGGTCATGTGAACCTATGGCTGGAGTAGGAGTCAAGCAGTTCCCGAACAGGGAGCACAGGGCAGATCTCAGTAATCCCTTGCAGTCTTGCTCTCTTGGTCTTCAGTTTCAACTTCTGTAAATGGAGGGATAACATCCAGAGATGTTAAGGAGCAACTGGGGGCATGTAGGACAGCTCAGCACATCTGGGCTCTGAGGTGTGATGTGCTTATTGTTAATGATAAACTGTCTAATAGTTTCCCCCTCTTTGCAGTGACCTCAAGGTGGCGACTTCCTTTGTGAGACATAATACTCCTCAGGGATTATCAGATTTAATATCTGCCCTCCAGCCCCAGTTTACAGATCAGAAAAGAGAGAGCCAGAAGTCCAAGGTCACACAAGAAGCAAATCCCATTCCTGAGTCCCTTCGAGTAAGAAGAGCCGTTCAGCTCAAATAAGGGCCAAGCAGGGTGTTTACACTGGGACATCGGAGTGGAAGAGACTCCAGTTGACTCATACAGTACTTTTTGAAGCCCCCAAGAGTGAAGATAGCCTAGCAAATAATAGTCATCCTCCACATATCCTTGTCACTATAATTTGCAAAGTGGCTTCACATACACTATCTCATATACTTCTCACAACAACCCCACAAGACAACAGCAACAATAATAAAATAGTAGTATCACCACTGAACACATGAAAAAACCAAGATCCATAGTCAGACAGTTAAAAAGTAGCAGATCAGGGATTCAAACTCAGGCTTTTTAATACCAGATTGTACTCACTTGGCACCACTTTCCACTATTACCACGTTGGTAAACTTAACTCCCCAGGCACCACTGAAGGAAGTAGCTTTGAAGTGTGGGTCCTATAATAAGTTTCTTCTATCTGAAAGGCAGCCCTGAGGTGCTGGCTGGGATGGTCCTCACTACCAGACCTCATACTTCAGGCCAGTCCGGCCCTGCCGGTGTGGAAAGAATTCTCCAGGAAGTTAGTAAGTTGAGAAGATAACCTTATAAGACAGGAGTCTTTGAGAAGGGGAGGGTGGGGTGCAGGCGAGTGTCTTTCAGAATCCTGTCTGCTAGAAAGGAGAGAAGGACAAGGGCAGTTGTAGGCTGGTATTTAACCTTGTTCAGAAGGGCAGGGTTCAGAACCCTCAGGAAATTCATTCATTCAAGAGAAAGAATTGCACACACCTTGGTTTTTGAAGTCACATCTGGGTTCAAATATCGGCCCTGCCACTCATCAGTTGTGTGACCTTAGATTGGACCTGTTGACCTCTAAGGGGTATTGTATCAGGACCAACCTCCAACTAGTATCCAACCCCCAGCCCACCTCCCCGCCATCTTTTCCTACCTACCTAGATCAATAAGGAATCTTGCAGGTACAAGTGAAAGAGACCCAACAAAGTGACTTAAGTACAGGTGGATCCAGAGGTTCCACTGAAGTCATCACGTCATTTTCCCCTGCTTCTATCTATGCTCTGTGTTTCTGTGTTGGCTTCAGACAGTAAGTTATTTAAAATATTTGAATAAAATGGGAGAATATGAGGGATGCCATGCGGTGCAGAGGAAAGAATGTGGTTAAGGCCAGAAAGAATTGAGCTTGAATCTTTGCTACTTATGAGGTGTTTGATCTTGGTTGGGTTTCTTTGTCTCTCTGAGCCTGTTTCTTCACTTACCTTAGTTTAATAACATCCACACCTCAGAGTGTTATGGTCAAGTTCAAGTAAGATAATATATATGAAAATGCCTGGCACAAGGTTAAATATTAAAGCAGCAAAAAAAATGCAAAGGAAGGAAATAGAGCTCAGCAGCCTCTACCAGGGCTCTTGTTTTCCTCTGGAGGGCAAAGCAATTCCAAGCAGAGGGCACTGGGAAAGGAAGGGGTTTGCTCATCTAAGAGACTCACTCTTATACTTGAGGCCTTGGCGTCTCGGAGTGAACACTGGAGTCAAGAAGCCTAAGTTTGAATCCAGACTTGACACTGCCAAGCCTTGGGCCTCCATTGGATCATTCATCAGAACAAGATGCTGGCTGGGATAAATACTCATGGGCTAAGAGTAACCACCCCTTACATCTGCATAGGCCTAGGTAGTTTCCAAGGGGCCTTCCCATCCATGATCTTGGAAGCTTCTAAAACAGCCCAGCGGAGTTAGAAGACAAAAAGGCTTGTTTGTTTATTCAAGTATAAAATACATATGGGGAAAAAAAAGCAGATCCTAAGGGTTCACACTGATAAATTTTCTCAACATGAACACACTTGTGAAACAAGCACTCAAATAAAGAATTAGAACTTGAGTAGCATTATAGTCCCTCCTCATACTCGCATCCAGTCACTACCCCACAACCAACAAAGGTAAACGGTGCCCTGACTTTTAACATCATAGAGTAGGTTTCCTTGGTTCTGAACTGTATATAAATAGAATTGACAGTATGTACTACTTTGTGTCTGGCTTTTTTATTGTGGCAAAATACATATGGAATTTACCATTTTAACCATTTTTAAAAGTAAAGTTCTGTGGCATTAAGTACACTCACATTGTTGTGTAAGAACATCTGTCTCCAGAGCTTTTTCATCTTCCTCAGCTGAAACTCTGTGCCCATTAAACACTAACTCCTCATCCCTCTCTCCCTCCCTCTGCCAACCGCCATTCTACTTTGTCTCTATGAAGAGACCTTGCTACTCTAGGTACCTTATGTAAGTGCAATCATGTATTTTTCCTTTTGTGACTGGTTTATTTCACTTAGCATAATGTTCTCAAGGTTCATCCATGTTGTAGCATGTGTCAGAATTTCCTCCTCCTTAAGGCTGAATAATATTCCATTGTATGTGTAGGCCCTATTTTGCTTATTCATTCATCCATCAACGGATATGTCTAGCTTCATTTAAATATTTGAAAGATACAGCCATATTGTTGCACGTAGTGAGAGACTCAATGTACAAATGGACAATCCCAGAATATATATAAAAATAGAACTTTGACCCACAACCTGCAGTAACCTGCCCAGGAAACCAACCCCGTATCTACAATAAATAGCCCAGGTTGCCAGCCTGCTATAAGCCAGACTTGCAGGAAGCCAGACTGCTATCTCCAGTGGCAATCCAGGAAGCTAAACATTAACTTCTGTAACAATCAAGTCAAAATGGTCAGGACTTGATTAATAACTGACAGCTTTCCCAATTTTTGTCCCCACTTCCAACTTAGGATCAAACAGAGAAACCAAATATGCACCCCTAAATCAATCACATAGGATGTCCTGCTTCTATTTAGCCCTCGTACAGCTTTCCCATGCCAACAGCTTCCAACAGGGCATCCCTGAAGCCTTCCTTTTTTTTCTACTATAGAGCTTTCCCATTCCTTTGTATGCCTTTGAGTTTCTGCCAAAATGCAGGTAACAGTGGCTGACTTCTTTGCTGTAGCAAGCTCACAATACCTTTTTGCTTATTTCCACAGTAGCTATAGGTAGCTCATTCTCATTATTGTATAGTATTCCACTATGCAAATCTATGTAATTTATTTATGCTGCCACTGGGCATCCGGATGGTTTCCGCTATGGCAAAATTATAAATGCCATTATGAATATTCTAGTACATGTCTTGTGGTAAAAACGCATACATTTCTGGTGAGAAAATACCTAGGGAAGGAATTGCTAGGTCACGGGTATATTCACCAGTACTCAAGAGTTCCAGTTGCTCCACATCCTCACCAGTACCTGGCATTTCTATTTCTTCCATTTTAGTTATTATCATGGGTACATGGTAGTAATGCATTAAGGTTTTAATCTGTATAGTTGTCCCTTGGTATCTGTGGTGAATTGGTTCCAGGAACTCTGATGGATACCAAAATCTGCATGCAGATGCCTAAGTCCTTGATATGAAATGTCCTAGTATTTCCATATAACCTACGTACATCCTACTGTATAATTTAAATCATTTCTAGATTATTTATAATACCTAATACAATGTTATGCAAAATACATAATGTAAATGCTATGCAAATTACTGTTATCCTGTATTGTTTAAGGAATAATAAGAAGAAAAACAGATACAATTTTTTTTTTTGAGACGGAGTCTTGCTCTGTCACCCAGGCTGGAGTGCAGTGGCGCAATCTCGGCTCACTGCAACCTCCGCCTCCCAGGTTCAAGCAATTCTCCTGCCTCAGCCTCCCAAGTAGCTGGGATTACAGGCACGCCACCACACCCAGCTAATTTTTGTATTTTTAGTAGAAACAGGGTCTCACCATGTTGGTCAAGCTGGCCTTGAACTCCTGACCTCAAATGATCCAGCAGTCTCAGCCTCCCAAAGTGTTGGGATTACAGGCGTGAGCCACTGTGCTGGGCCATTTTTCTTTTCCTAATATTTTTGATCTGTGATTGGTTGATGTAGAATCTATGGATACGGAGGGCTGGCTGTATTTTCCTGATGACTGAAGTTGAGCACTATTTCGTGAAGGCATAGTTTCAAAATGCATAAATCATGCCAGTTCCTTGCTTAAAACCCTTTGACGGCTCTCCATCTCATCAGCAGTAACACCCAAACCCCTTCCCATGGACCATAAGGCCCTGAACATTCTTGCCTTCACCCACCTTGTACACGCTGTTCCAGCCAGAGAAGAATCCTTCCATTCTTCCAACAAGCCAAACTTTTGTTCTTATCTCAGGGTCTTTGTTCTTGCTGTTCCCTCAGCCTGGCTGGCTCCTTCTTGTCATGCAGGTCTCATTACAAACATTGTTTCTCGGCCGGGCACGGTGGCTCACGCCTGTAATTCCAGCACTTTCAGAGGCCGAGGTGGGCAGATCACGAGGTCAGGAGATCGAGACCATCCTGGCTAACACGGTGAAACCCCGTCTCTACTAAAAATACAAAAAATTAGCTGGGCGTGGTGGCAGACGCCTGTAAACCCAGCTACTCGGGAGGCTGAGGCAGGAAAATGGCGTGAACCCAGGAGGTGGAGCTTGCAATGAGCCGAGATCACGCCACTGCACTCCAGCCTGGGCGACAGAGCAAGACTCTGTCTCCAAATAATAATAATAATAATAATAATAATAATAATAATAATAAAATAAACATCGTTTCTCCAGAAGCGTTATTCTATATAAAGCCATCTCTCCCTACACATACACACACACACGCACACACATACACATGCACACGTTACTCTCAATCCCATTACCCTGTTCTTTTCTTTTTAATGTACTTTATCATTCTCTGAAATTACCATGTGTTTACATGTTATATAGAATTTCTGTGAAAACAACAGCTACAGATCTAAACTAATCTTGAACAAGTGACTCAAAAATCACAATCATCACTGCCATTGACGACGTGGTTTTCTGAAATGGAGAACAACTCTTAGTAAAGGTCCAAACAAAACAAACAAGTGACTCTCCATTCTTCACAGTTCATTCTTAAAAAAAAAAAAAAAAAAAACACAGTAAAACCATATAAAAAGTACTTTGTGTTTACATGTAAATAAACTTTGGTTTAGTATCACATGTGTATAAACAAAATTTTCACCAAAATTAATAATCAGTGGAACATCTGAATGTTGTGCTGGACACTGGACAGATGTTTGTTATGCAGGACTGTCCCAGAATGCATTGCAGAGCATCTAGCAAACCTGCCCCTGCCCATTAAATGCTGGTAGGGCTCCTCAATTGCTGTCACCACAAAGAAACTCTCCTATGTTTCCAAAACACCCCCTGGTGGGCAGTACTGCACACTGTAAAAGTCCGTCTGTCTATAGAAAGGGTACCCTATCATGTACCTAAGAGTGTGTGTGAGAAAACAAATAAGTCATCTAAATGGCTCTGCATTGTGCCTGGCAGATAATAAGTGCTTAATAAATATAAACTTATTTCATCCCTCCTTCTTTCTTTCATCTGGCCACAGGTTCTCAGTGTGACCAATAAGGAACATCTGTCATCAACCCTGACCACAGGAAGGAAGGTACACTAAATATTTCAAGGAGTGAAGTGAGTAAATTAGGGAACGATGAACACACTTATCACCCCACTCCAAGAAAGGCCCACAGAATAACATGACAGTTATTCACACAGACTGTGGAACTATTCTATTAAATACTGTATAGCAATTTGACTCAAGAGAACTACACTTACTTTTCAATATAACTCTATTCCCCCTCTGCTCTGGGGTCAAATTTTAAGACTGAAAAAAAACCCAGGGTCAGGCTGGAGAACTATTCCTGGATAAGAATGGGCCATAACAGGACAGGAACCTGCTGCTCCACCTCTGAATGCTGGGCCACATCTGGCCTGGCTTCATGCAGCAGCAGGTGGGAATGAAGGATTCCAAGGTGATCGACATCTCACACTAGAGGCTTTATACAGGCGGGTTCTTCTGTCCAGGATGCCTTCTCCCCTTCACTTCCTACTCTTTATTAACCTAGCCATCTCTTCTTCATTTTTAAAGTTTCAAGGTATATTGTCTCCTCTAGAAGAGTTTCCTTGGACATCCCCACAGAACCGTCACTCCCTCTTCTGTGCATCCACAGGCCCTGTAACTTCCTCTACCATGGTATGTTCAATGTTGTGTGTTTTTGTGCTTGGTTAACTCCCCAGATGCTCTGCAAGAACTGTGTCTGGTTCATCTTTATATTCCTGACAATTAGCTCAGTACCCTGACACACAGCAGAAGCCCAACAAAAGTTTACCTACCTCTCTCCCCAGCTTTGGATCTTAGAATAAACACACCACAGAGTCGATGTCACAAAGATTGTTCACAGCACCATTATTCAGGCCATATATGGAAGTTCTCATTAATAAGGGTTTGTGGTCCAAAGAACAGTTTATTTAAAACAAAGGTGATGAGGTATAGGAAGAAGAAAGGAAGGAGAACAATTCTAACATAAAAACACAGGAAGCATTTCAAACTTAAAAAAAAAAAAAAAAAAGGAGTGGGGACAAATGGAGGAAGCTACGTCTCATACTTATACAAATTGCTGACCTCAATTGATTACTTACATCCAAACCTTACAAAATAGCATTTCAAGTCAGCACTTAAGCCAGTGTTATTAGATTTTCTTACAAAAAGTTAAAGCTACAAACTTCACATTTTTAAACTGTACATAGCAACAGCATTTAAGCTTTTTTTTTTTTTTCCAAGTTGGTCCGAGTGCAAGCTGGTAAAAGAGATTTTTTTCCAAACACAAACAAGAACATGTATTCCAAAGACAATGAATATAATACTGATGAAAACATAAACATAGTGCTTAAGAAAAGATGGGGTGAGGTGGAGATGTAGATTGGGCAGGAACAAATTTCTAGTAAATGAGGAGCTGCAATCTTTAGAGGCAATATGGTATGCTAGAAAGGACACTGGAATAAGAATCAGAAGACCTGGATTTGAATCCTGGCTCAGCCATATTCTAGCCACATGACCTTGAGCAATAGACTTTACATCTCCAAGCCTCAATTTTCACATCTGTAAAATGAGGATAATAATACCTATATTTCCCAGCACTATTAAGTTTCTATAGATATAGGGCTATTCAGATTATCTACTTCTTCTTTTTTTTTTTGAGACAGGGCCTCATTCTGTCATGCAGGCTGGAGTGCAGTGGTGAGACCGTGGCTCACTGCAGCCTTGACCTCCCTGGGCTCAGGTGATCCTTCCACCTCAGCCTCCTGACCAGCTGGGACTACAGGTGTGTGCCACCATGCCCAACTAATTTTTTTTTTTTTTTTTTTTGTAGAGATGGGATTTCGCTATGTTGCTCAGGCTGGTATCTATTTCTTCTTGAATGAATTTTGGTACTTTTTATTTTTCAAGGAATTTGTCTATTTTGTTGAAGTTGTTAAATTTATTAGCAAAAAATTATTCATAATATTCTGTTGGCTTTTTAATACCCATAGGATGTATCATGATGTCACTTCTCTCATTCCTGATATTGAAAAGACTTACTGAGTTTTAAATGGTATAAATTTCTGGCATCTGGCAGGTGCTAAATGTTTCCTAGATCGAAATCTATAGTCTCAAGGAGTTAAGGCTACAATTCTCAAGTTGCTTCAGATGACTGGTTCTATTTATCAATACGTCTATCGATCCACTCATCCACTCATCCATGCATCCTCTCACCCTTCCTCTTCCCCATCAAACATTCATCCATCCAATTGGTGGCTAGGGGAAAAGGACAAAAAAGAAAAAAAAAAGGAAATTCAAAATTTCTACTTCAAAATTACTGATGGAGCAATTAAAATATTCTTAAAGAATTCTGAGATTTTTGGCCAGGCACGGTGGTTCACGCCTATAATCCCAGCACTTTGGGAGGCCAAGGCAGGTGGATCACAAGGTCAAGAGTTCACGACCCACCTGGCTAATATGGTGAAACCCCATCTCTACTAAAAATACAAAAAGTAGCCAGGCATGGTGGAGCAGCGCCTGTAGTCCCAGCTACTTGGGAGGCTGAGGCAGGAGAATCGCTTGAACCCGGGAGATGGAGGTTGCAGTGAGCTGAGATGGCGCCACTGCACTCTAGCCTGGGCGACAGAGCAAGACTCCATCTCAAAAAAAAAAGGATTCAGAGATTTTTTTTTTTTTTAAAAGACAGAATCAGGTCATTGTTCTTGAAAGCAGAGAACAAGCGAGGACCTCAAATTTCCCTGGAAGCTCGAGTTGCAAATGCTCAAGCAATGACTGAAGCCCAAGGCTCAATGAAAGCAAGCTGATATATCTTAATTTAGTATTCAACAACAACAACAAAAAACTAGGACTTGCTCCTTTGCCTTTCTGTCACTAGAAAACAAATACACCTTGTCAGGAAATTTCTCTGATCCAAAACAAATTGACTTCTGGCCAAAAGGCTCCATCAAGCTGGTAAGCAATAGACTTTGTTGGATCAGCAAGCTGGGTGCACACATGCCTGAAACAAAACAAACTCCAGATCAAAGTTCATGACCCAAGAATGGTTATGGGGAAACTGAACTTTATTTTATTTGGATCTAGCTTAGGAAGGGAGAAAATGGGCTTTCTCCTCCTGTCTGGCCAAGTGCAAAGTTATTTGTTTAAAAAAGAAAGAGAGGCCAGGAGCGGTGGCTCATGCCTATAATCCCAGCACTGTGGGAGGCCGAGGCGGGTGGATTACCTGAGGTCAGGAGTTCAAGACCAGCCTGACTGACATGGTGAAACCCCATCTCTACTACAAATACAAAAAAAAAATGTAGGCATGGTGACAAATGCTGTAATCCCAGCTACTCAGGAGGCTGAGGCAGGAGAATCACTTGAACCCAGGAGGTGGAGGTTGCAGTGAGCCGAGATCGTGCCATTGTACTCCAGCCTGGGCGACAAGAGCGAAAATCCATCTCAAAAAATAAAAAGAGAAAAGAGAGAGAGAGAGACAGAACTATTAATTCGCACAGCAAATGGTGCAGGGGTATGCATCGTGGATGCTTTGGTTTTTAAGACTTACTTGGCAATCAGACTTAACTAATTCAGCTGTCTTTCCAACCTAAAAATGCCAGTTAGTCTATGCAAGAAAAGGTGGTCACTTTATTTTAAATAGGCTTGTGACTCTCCTTTTTTGTGTAAATATTGATCCTCTATAGTGATGCTATGAGTCCTGATTCTGCCATTTACTAGCTGCATGACCTTGGGAAGGAATCACTCTCTGAACTTATTTCTTCATCTACAAAATGGAGATAAAGTAGTTAAGTCATAGGGTTATTGTGAAGTTTAGAGCCTACCCAGCTCAGTGCCTGATATAATAATATGTGCTCAACAAATGGTAGCTGCCATTTATTATTCCAGCAAGATCCTCAAATTGTCCTCTGTTTTCAGTATCTGCCACATAGCTATTTCAGTGGCCAAACCCTGAAGACTAACAACTGCCTCTTGCATTTTTTAAAAACTTGCTTTAATTGCAAATAACAGAATCTGGCCACAGAAGAGGCACATTCCCTGCCTTTCCATTGATTCCCAGGTTTCAGGAGCAAAAGCAATTATGGAGTCAAATTACAGTATCCTGAGGTGCAAGCCAGTCATGGCTCCCCATCTGAGGGAAAGAGGTAAACTTGCAGGAAGATGGCTCTATGCTGTCTTTTGCAAAGCCCTCTGATTTGCTTCAGGCCCGAAACCTACCTCCATGGGTGCTTGTCTGCTATATCTGGCAGATGTTGCGGAGCTCAAGGACTTGCTGAAACTGAATGATCTGGCTCGTCTAGGCAATCTTTTTATAGCCAGGTCATACCTACTGAAGAGACAAGGCAAGAGCAAGTTTCTGTTAGCAAGGTTCCCTGGAATAATTAACCAAGACTGACACAGGTCTCTTCCCCCAAAGAAGGGGCTGCATGGTTCGGTGGCCTGGGAGTGAGGACCCTGAATTCTAGTCCGAGCTCTTGTGCTAACTTGCTTTGTGATTTTGGCCATTCCCCTCTACACCTCAGTTTTCTAATCATCCGTACAAGAGGGTCAGACCAGATGATCTCTATAGTCCCTTCCAGCTCTGACATTCTGTGTGTTCACTTCAGGTTGAGCCTCCTGGAGAACAAATCTTAGTCTAATATTCATTTATCCTTTCCAGGCTGCTTAGCAGTGAAAGAGAAAAGAAAACAGTCACATATTTGAATATGGGTCACAAAAGCAATCCTCTCTACCCCTGTGTGTAAGGAATGTGGAGCAAAATGCCACGTGTATGATTTTTACATGAACAATGAGAGCTTTGAAAATGCTTTTCCTTTATGGACTGAACACAGCCCCGTGTTTGCTGAGAGTTCCTGGTAGACCTATCCCCTCAGTGGATCATGTCTCCTCTTAAGGCACTGGGCAGTATCTGTGCTGTGACTTTAGGCAGTTGAGAGAGTGGAGATGGATGAAAGGCATTGAAAGAGCAAAGGCCAATTTGCAAAGAGGGTACCAGGCTTCTCCTGGGACTCAAAGAGTAAACACAAACTCTCAAAGCTTTCCCTTGGACATCACCAGCAGTTCCAGAAGCCAGTGATGACCACACAAGGCTGAAACCATGGTAAAAGAACTGTCCCAAACCTAATTTTTAAATGCAGCCCTGCAAAGGGGGAGGTTGGCTCCTGGGATTCAGTGACCCCCTAACAACCTCCCGGTGTCCTCTGCCCTCATGTTCCACAGTACCATAATCTTACAGAAGAGGCAAACTGTTTAAAACTGTACCTGTACAGAGATGCCACCACACTGAGTGGGGAATCTATTTATAATTTATATATATATGCATATTTATATATATTTTAAAAGTCTTCCAGAAAGAACAATTGAAAGCTATTGGGAGAAGAAAAACAAACAGACGATGTAAAACTTTCCCAGCTATCACTCAACTAGGAGTCTCTGTTCCTGGGGTTTGAAACTCTGAGTTAAAAGCGCCAATATAAATCCTTTGAAATAATATACCTGACCAATGTACATACACACATCAAGATGGCACGCTGGCTGTCAAGAGAGCCCTTCCCACTGGCGCACATTCCTGAGTTCACAAAGGTGCTGTGGAGAGACGACAGAGTAGAAGTGCTGGCTAACAGATGTGAGGCAAGCCATCCAGAATTCACCCAAAGCCTGGGTGGAGCTGGGGCCCTCACAGCCTGGCCTTGCTCAAAAGTTTTGTTGCCGTCTCTTCTTAGCCTCAATGGCATCCAGGATGGGCTGCCGCTTGGACTGGTACTTCTGCCGGATCTCTTCAATCTCCTGCTCCATCATGGGGTCCAGGGCCAAGAGCCTCTTCTGAAGGTCCTCCACTGTCCAACTCTTAAGCTAGAAGAGAAGTGGAAAGTATCGTCACGACAAAGCTTACGTCGGTGGCAGAACAGTGGAGAAGCCCAGCCTTCCCAGGCACCCAGAGGGAAGGGAGACAGGAGGAAGACACTGTGGTCAGATCACAGGTTGGGTGGTGGTGGTTGGAAAGTGACAATTCATTCCAAAGAAAGGCATACCTTGAAGCTTGTCTGAGATAATGTATCCCTGGGAGAGTTCTAAGTGCTAACCGCTTTGATTTAATGTGCCTTGACCAAGAACTTAGTGAATAAATACTCTTACCTCCCCTATCTTTTAAATTAATTAAATATAGATTCACTGTTAGGGCATTAACGGTAACTTGCTGTATGTGAAATAATGGTTGCCTCCCCGTTTTTGTTCTGTCCACAAGATGAGCATCTATCTGGACAGCGCCTTTCCCACTTTCAGGATACACCATGGAAGATAGATGCTGACGAGGCGCAGATGCCATCCCCTAACCTTGCCTTCCCACACACCCAATGTCTTGGCACTGCCCTATTATCATCACCAGCATTTACTTGAGGCTACTATATGCCAGGTAACACTCTAAGCCCCTTGGGAATACAGACGCAACCCTTGGACAGGGGTTGGCGGTAAGGGTGGGTAATTGGAAAAACCTCAAACTTCTGAGATTAATTTCTATCATCCAGAGGGTAAAAAGGAGTTGATATATAAATTAATAATAATGGCTGGCATTTAGTGCTTTGTATGCACCAGACACTGAGTGCTTTACATATATGGATTCTTTTAATCCTCACAGCAACCCATGCTACGAGGACATTATTATCCAAATGTTACAGATGAACAGCCCAAGGAGGAGGGTAGCTAAGTAACCTGCCCAATGTCTCCCAACTAGTAAATGGCAGAGTCAAGACTCAAATCTGGCCGGGCATGGTGGCTCAAGCCTGTAATCCCAGCACTTTGGGAGGCCGAGACGAGCGGATCACGAGGTCAGGAGATCGAGACCATCCTGGCTAACACGGTGAAACCCCGTCTCTACTAAAAAAATACAAAAAACTAGCCGGGCGAGGTGGCGAGTGCCTATAGTCCCAGCTACTCGGGAGGCTGAGGCAGGAGAATGGCATAAACCTGGGAAGCGGAGCTTGCAGTGAGCTGAGATCCGGCTACTACACTCCAGCCTGGGTGACAGAGCGAGACTCCGTCTCAATAAAAAAAAAAAAGTAAAGACTCAA
The DNA here is from genome assembly GCF_037993035.2 of Macaca fascicularis. NCBI lineage: Eukaryota > Metazoa > Chordata > Mammalia > Primates > Cercopithecidae > Macaca > Macaca fascicularis. The sequence continues at coordinate 101,164,705 of NC_088384.1, read as the reverse complement.
ATCCAGGCAGCATGGCTCTAGAGCCCATGCTCTTAACTAGTGTTGCAGAAGAGCGGACTAGCAAAGCACAGGCTTTAGAACTAACTCAACCTTTGTTTAAAACGTGGTTCTGCCTATTGCAGGTGCCATGAGACTCTGTCAAGTTACCAATCTCTCCAGGCCTTCCCCATCTACAGAAGTGGGACAGCAGTGCCTCATCACATGTATTATAAGAATTAAAAGAAATCACGGCTGTAAAGTTCTCAGCACAGTACCTGGTAAACTGTGTGTGTAAAGACAGCAATGGGTGTTATAAGCCTCTCTCTTCATAAAAGCCCATGGGTGCACCAGTGTTCAACCTGTGTCTGCAGCTGTGGGGCAAGGGGCTCTGCTGCCATGTGTGTGGAGTGTTCAATGATTCCAAGCCGGGCCAGTCTTGGCTGTCAGGGGTGGGAATGAATGCTGACATTATCCACAGTGGGTGGTGATACTTTATTTTGTGTGCTCACAACCAGTTTAATAGGTACAGTGTTTCAAGAACTCAAAGTGTTACAAGAGGTCTGTTGTGCCCACATTTAGAAAATCATGATCCTTGGCCCCTTCCTAAGGTCTCCACAGGAAAGTAGTATAGGAGCTGGCTGAAGGGCCCTCTGTCTGTCTATCCTTCCTTGAGTGGGTGGAGTGAGAGCAAGTGTGAAGTGCTACAGTGGCCTCCCTAGAAATGGCCTGTCACCACAGGAATTTTCCTTGGCCTGCTTCAGGGAGGGTGTCTGAGAAGTGAGAAAACCCTAATAGTTCAAGACGAAAGGTTCCTTGTAATGTGAGTATGGAAGACTTGAGAGTGTGGGTAAATGCTGGAAAGTTGGGCTGAAAAAAAAATGCATCTTTCCAGCCTGTGGTTTTATACTACCTTAGAGGTTGGTGTTCTTGGCCCAAGGACACCCCGAATAGCAATGCTTGCCTAGTCTTTGGCATTTTCAATTCCTTCTGCAAAGAGAGAATTCCCCAAGCCTACTACTGAATGTAACTGGTAGTTAAGAATGTAATCTTGGGATCACAGGTCCTAAATCTATACTGGCTATGTAACCTTAAACAGTAATTTCACGTCCTGAGCCTCGGTTTCCTCCTTTGGAAAACAGACAATACTAGTTCGTTCCTCCACCCTGGGGCTGTACTAAGACTTACATGAGACAATGGTCTGATGGTCTTAGCTCAGAACTTCATATGGTATGTGTTGGGCAGATAAATATTCCATAAGTGGAAGTTATCACTGTTGTTATTGTTGCTATTCTTATTCATATTATTATTGTATATATGATTGGTCTCTAATTAACCTTCCATAAAGAAGCTGTTTCTGTAACCTGTATTTCAAGCTAGAATCAAACGTGAAAAAGAAAATATTCTACTCTATTCTGTGCTAATGCCTAAGGGCTGGTACATAATACCTGTTAACTTACGTACAGTTGAACAAAATATTTTTCACCCATCTATTTATAAATACTCATTGAACACCTACTATGGGTCAGGTGCTGTTCGAGGCACATAGGTTACTCTACTGAAAACAAACGAACAAACAAAAATCAGAGCCCTTGTGAAGCTTACATTTTAGTGAAGCAAGGAAAATAGCAATAAACACAGTAAATTAGTAAATTATTATCATATTAGAAGGTGCTCTGGAAAAAAAGAAAATAAAAAATAGTGTGAAAGAAGGGGAGCTGGGAATTAGGAGGGTAGACTTGCTTTTCATCTAGCCACTAGGATGAAGAGTAAATTGCAAAATGAAGAAATGTAAGTTAGTGGAGCTGCACTGACTTTGCAACTTGTTCTGCAACTTTGGGCAGGCCCCTTCTCCTCCTTAGACCTTAATTTCCCCATTTTTAAGAAAGGGCTAACTAGATGATCTCAGAAGTCTTTCCAGACTCAATGTTTCTCAGCGTATGACCTATGGATCACCTGTATCAGAATCACTTGCGAAAAATACAGATTCCTGAGCCCCAACCCAAAGCTACTTAATCAGACTCCCTGGGAGGGGAAGCACAGGATTTTACATTTTGAAGAAGCTATTCACACTAGGCATGGTGGCTCATGCCTGAATCCCAGCACTCTCGGAGACTCAGGTGGGAGGACTGCTTGAGCCCAGGAACTCCAGACCAGCCTGGGCAACACAGTGAGATCCCATCTCTATGGGGGAAAAAAAAATTAGCCAGGTGTGGTGGTGCACACTTATAGTCCCAGCTACTTAGGAGGCTGAGATGGGAGGATCGCTTGAGCCCACTCCGAGGCTGCAGTGAGCTATGACTGAGCCACTGCACTCCAGTCTGGGCAACAGAGCAAGACCTTGTCTCAAAAATAAATAAATAACAATAAAAATAAATGAAAATATACAGGTATTTCTTATAAATCCTCAAGTTTGATAAACATGATTCTGTATCTTCCTTATTTTTCTGTTAGTAAAATTCTCAGAAAGTATTGCTGCCTGTCTCTGGTCTAAAGCTTCTCCTAGGTTTCCGATTTCCAGGCAGCTTTGTTGCCCTTGATTCTAATCTGGGGGCGACAAGTACCCTTGCTTTATCTCAGCCACCTTCAGACTAATTTATGGCTGTCCTAAGAACTTTGGGGCTTAAGTTACATCTGACCTATTAGAACACAGCCAGCCAGGCACTGCTGATGACTCAGTCATATCATCCAGATATGGATTTTTCCAAAAAACAAGCTCAGACAATAGTTTCATGGCGCCAAGTGTAGCATTTCACCTCCCTGGTCCTTGGTGGCATAAATATATTTCAAATGGATATCTTGCAGTAAAATAACTGTGGTGCTACAGTTCTGCTACCGCCAGAATCTTGAAGCAGCAAATTCTCAGTCCAGCCAGAAGTCTTTCCAGACTCAATGTTTCTCAGTGTATGACCTATGGATCACCTGTATCAGAATCATTTGCTAAAAATACAGATTCCTGAGCCCCAATCCAAAAACAGCTCAAGCAGCTTGAGCTGTTTTCACTAGGCATGGGAAATATCACCATTCAGTACCTCATCTATCGCACAGGATTTGGATATCCTCTCTATTCTGTGATACCCATACTCCATACTCGCACACCCAGATAAGCTACTACTGGATATTTCAGTCCCTGATTATCTCGTGAAAATCTGTGATATGGTTTGGCTGTGTCCCCACCCAAATCTCATCTTGAATTATAGCTCCCACAATTCCAACATGTTATGGGAGGGACCCAGTGGGAGGTAATTAAACAGCGTGGTCAGGTCTTTCCCATGCTATTCTAATGATAGTAAGTCTGACGAGATCTGATTTTTTTTTTTTTTTTTTTTTTTTTTTTTGAGACGGAGTCTGGCTGGGTCCCCCAGGCAAGTGCAGTGGCAAGATCCTGGCTCACTACAACCTCTGCCTCCTGGGTTCAAGTGATTCTCCTGCCTCAGCCTCCCAAGTAGCTGGGATTACAGGCGCCTGCCACTGCGCCCGGCTAATTTTTATATTTTTAATAGCGACAGGATTTCGCCATGTTGGCCAGGCTGGTCTCAAACTCCTGACCTCAGGTGATCTGCCCACCTCAGCCTCCCAAAGTGCTGGGATTACAGGTGTGAGCCACCACGCTAATAGAATCTGCAGCTTAACACATCCAAAGCAAAACTCTTGAGTCACATCCCTTCCTCATCACCAAATCTTGTCTCCTTACTCCCCAGTCTTCCCCATCTCAGGAATGGTATCACCATCCTTCCATTTGCTCAAAATCATTCCCCATCCTTCCTTTTCCCTCACCCCCGCCTCCTGCCGACATCCAATCCTTTAGCAGTCCTATCAATTTTGTCCCCGAAACATTGGTATAACTCAAACCCAACCACTTTTTTCTACCTCCATCTACCTTGGTCCAGGCTATCATCATCTCATAGCAACAAACATAATTAAAAATACAGAAATGAATCTAATCACATCAGCCTTAAGTTTCTTTCCTATTGCACTGAGAATAAAATCCAACTCATCAGTGGCTATAAGGGCCTCATATGGCTGGCCCCTGCCTCCCCTCCGACTTTATAACCTATTACTCTCTCCTTTGCTCAGGACCCTACAGCTACACTTTATTTTAGATCCTCAAACAGGCCATACTTTTTCTAGCCTCAGTGGCCTACAGAGTTAATGAATCTTCTGCCTGCATGGTTCAGGCCCTGTTCTTCCTTATCCTATAGGTTTTAGTTTAGATGTCAACTCCTCAGAAGATGCAGGCAAGCCTTTTCTGACCATCTTATCTAGAAAGGCTGCCTCCTCTCCACTATTCTCTATCTCAGCCTCTTGTTTTCTTCAAAACAATCATGCACCTTGTAATTATTTTTGTTTATTTTCTTTTACTTGTCTCTCTTAATAGGATATAAGTTTTGTAAGGGATTGACCTTGTCTTGTTTACTATGCTAAATACAATACTGGTTGAAGAAATGAATAAATTATCCTTCATTTCTAGTCAAATAAGAACAAAAGCCACTGAAATGAATGAAGCCAGCTTATACAGGGCATCATCATGTGCAGCAAGGTTCTGGATGGGTGCTGAGAAGAGTCAGTGTAGAATGAGAAGTGAGTTCTGCCTTCAAGGAGCTTTTAAACTTAAAAGTAATTCCCCTCAACATTCTTTTGAAATCAAAGGAAATCTCTGTTCACTTAATGAAAATGTGTTTTGTACTATCTGATAAGAAGCAGGGCTCCAGTCCCGGCTCAGTTATCTCTAAAGGCATGTCCATTTAAACTGTTTATTCAAACAAAAAGAACTTCTGTTATAAGAAATACACTTCGGAAGAATGAGATCATCAAAAGAATAAGAGACAGGATCCCGCTGGACAAGACAAAGTAAAGGCCAACTCTACAGCCACACACTTGCCACTGAAGGTGGGTTTTACTGAAGAGATCAGACCAAGTACAAGGATTTCTGAGTCTCTTTCTGGGAGAGATCACAGTGGAAGAAAAAACTAAAATAAGCCTCTTAATCATGGTTATTTAGAAATTCCTTGCCATAATAAGGCTAAGCAACACATCAGGCTTGGGTAAAGGAAGAGATGGGCTCTGAGCCTGACAGTACTAATGTCTTATGGGCACTCACTCACTCACTATTATCTAACACCTAGACTTCCCTCCCATCACCTTTACCCAGTGTAATGAGGTCTGATGTCTGCCAAAGGATGTCTGAACAAGTAAAAGCAACAACATTTGTGCAGATGAGATTTCTCTTAAAATATGTGATCTTTGGAAATGTGTTGTATCTTAAAGTAGACATATTTTTAGTTTAAAGTTCAGCCTCACTCTGTTAGCAGGATACAAATGCTGTCTTACTGTTGGATTCTACACATAGATACGGAAGAAGTATGTTAATTACTTCACCATTTGCATCTGTTAGGTGCTGAACTCAGCATTTTATCTGCACTATTTTATTTAATCCATCTGTAAGGTAGGTATCATCATTATCCCCCTTTTAGAGATGAGGTTCACTGAGGATAAGAGTGGGAAAAGAATTTAACCGAAGTAATACAAGGAATTAGAAGAGACAACAAGCAATTGGAAGGAACCTGAAGAGTTTCTGGAAATGGGGGTGTGTTGGTGAAAAATGTGGAAGACTGGAAGAATTATGAATTTAGCTGACATTAGATACATCAGATGGCCCTCACATTCAGAAATGCCACTAGTGGTAATGGGTGACTTTAGGCAAGTTACTTGTCCTCTCTGAGATTCCGTTTTCTCATCTGTAAAAATGGGTATGCTGTCTACTGTGCTGCTTTTGTCCACATAGAAATGCCAAGTGCCTACTACACACATGGTGCTGCTGCTAAGGTGCAGTGACTCCAGGTGCTGAATATGATTCAAATCAAAGCAACCAACTTCACTGGCAGCTACACTAGGCCAGGAACACTGCTGGGCAACATGAACATAAAGGGCAATATACCTGTCAGAGAAGCAGCTCAGGTTAGGGGCAAGAGCACTGGTGTTAAGTCAGATGGACCGGGTTCCATACGAGTTCTGCCCTTGGTAGTTGGGTGCCTTTGCATAAATCATCTAATATGTGCCTCAATTTTCTCATTTTTCAATGGAGGACATTATTTATTCTACAAGGGTAGTTGTGAGGTTTGGAGGTATTCATAAAGTATATAACATAATGTCATGCATCCACCAGAAAGAAAGTGGGTGAGTGAGGGCTACCACCTTATATCCTTTTTTGGAAAACGGAGGAAGTATGTACTGTAAATAATAGCTGCCGTTGCTCTAAGATGAGCTCACAACACGGTACAGGACACATACCACATACACAGAGGCAGCTCTAGTGAACTCTATATGAGAAAGTCTAAATCATATTCATCCAGTTTATTTCCTCCGGGCCAGACCACAGGAAAGTCCTGATTCCCAGCATCACTATGAATAATGAAGGCTGATGGGAACTGATTTCTTCTCAAATCACCTTAGCAACTCTGAAATTCTGAATCATACCATTTTTCAAAGTCGGCTGCATAATTGGCCCAGAGACCCACTGAGAAGCTCCAGCTGATATTTCATCACAGAGATAATTCATAGGAATTACACTGACAATTAGCCCATCTTGAATCAGCAGAGTTAAGCTACACTTAACACATGAGAATGTATAGCAGAGCTTCCTCTTCCCTTGTCAACCAATCCCACAGGGAACACAAATGGGTCTGGCCCATATCCAAAGTACAGGGTTTAGGCCTATTTCAAAGTTCTATTCCTCTGCCACTACAAACTCTCACCTCAAAAGTCTATTGTCCCTAAAAGTGATCAAAGAGAGAATTGCCAGAGCTTTTAAGGACAAGCTTCAATTCCATATATATCATATATAAACACTCACAATTCTTCCTCCAGTGTCACAAACAGGATTTCTCAAACAGATTATCCCTTCCGGATGGGCGAGTCAGGCTGATCCTGTCTCAGGTGATGTTTTATTGTGACCAAGAATGAGGAAAGAACACACCTTTGGAATTTAGCAAGATGATAGGGAAGCTTGATAGAAGTTAAAAAGTTGAACGAAGCCACCAACATACCATCCCATACCTCAACACCAGTCACCAGAAAGTCCGGAAAAGTGCAACAACAACAAAAATGTGCAAAAGCAGTCAAAAGGCATCTAGAGCACTAATTTAGTACCGAGGATACTAATTCTTTCTTGATGTGAAAATGTTACTATTTAGGAATGGATTCTAGTTTAGGGAGAGGTGACTCTAATAAGATGAGATTCTCAGGTAATGTAGTAATCTCTCATCAGATGACAGAAAGCCAAGCAGAAAAATCAAAGAAGATGACAATCAAATCATAACTTTTGCGATTAAGTAAGTACCACACCATTCGTTTCAAAAGACCTTGCTCCTTAAATGAGCCTTATGGGAATTTTAGTAAGAGACTTTCTCTGACTCAAATTATGGTCATGGCAAATTATTCTTCCATCAGTCCCCTATAAAGTCTTCCTAATTCTTCTCCAATAAGGAGGGAAAGCAGCAAAACCATGATGAGTTAACAATCACCTCAATCTCATTTTAGGTTTATAATTAATCAACACTTGTAATTCTCATTATCAGAATTCCAAACAAAGAAAACTTGACCACATACATAAAAAATATTTACCAAGAAGACTGGAATGAAATGCAGATCATAAGCCTGGGTGAATCAAAGAAATCTGGCTTCAAGTAGGCATGGTGATGTAATGACAAGACCTCTGACATGGATCTCTTAGAAGACTGGGTTCAAATAACCCAAAGACTTTGTCCACAGAGCCTAGAGAGGAGACTCAGTATATTGTGTGTGCACACATGCATATGTATAAAGAATATGATTTAATAAATGGCAAACACAAAAAACAAGTTTTCTTCTTTAAATAACATTTTATAAAATAAGAAGTACTTGCATACTGTTAGTTTTTTGTGATTACAGTAGTCCCCCTATCCACAAGGGATACATTCCAGTGGATGTCCAAAACCACAGATGTATGTATTTTGGTACTATCTAGCTAGATATCTGTATGTGTGTGTGTGTGTACAGATATATGTGTGTATATATATGTGTATATGTGTGTGTGTGTATATATATATATACACGTACACAATTTTTTTCCTATACATATATACCTATGATAAAGTTTAATTTTTAAATTAGGCACGGTAAGACAAGGAAGCACTTTACAGTTTCTCTTTGGCAAATCCAAATTGCCAGCATCACAACTCTTATGCTTTGGGGCCATTATTAAGTAAAATAAGGGTTATTCATATAAACTAGAGGAAATAGAGAAAGAAGGGCAAACCAACCCCAAAGCTAACAAAAATAAATAACCAAAATCAAAGGTGAACTGAAGGAAACTGAGATGTGAAAAAACATGTAAAAGACCATTGAATCCAGCAATTGGTTTTCTGAAGAAAAAATAAATAAATAATAAGATAGATGGACCACTAGCTAGACTAATAAAGAGAGAAGATCCAAATAAACAAAATCAGAAATGACAAAGAGGACATTACCACTGACCCCACAGAAATACAAAAAACTCCCAGAACCTATTACGAACACCTCTATACACACAAGCTACAAAACGTAGAACCAGGACCAGATGGATACACAGCAGAATTCCATCAGATGTGTAAGGAAGAGTTGGTACCAATCCTACTGAAACTATTCCAAGAAATTGAGGAGGAGGGACTCCTCCCTAATCTATTCTATGAGGCATCCATCTACGTCTATCATCCAGACACCAAAACCTGACAGATACAACAACAACAACAACAGCCAAAAAAAAAAAAAAAAAAAAACCAACCCCTTCAGGCCATTTTTCTCGAGGAACATAGATGCAAAAATCCTCAACAAAATACTAGCAAATCTAATTCAGCAGCACATAAAAAGGTTAATCCACCACCATCAAGTGGTGGATGCAAGATTGGTTCAACATACACAAATCAATAAATGTGATTCATCACACAAACAGAACTAAAAACAAAAACCATGATTATCTCAGATGCAGAAAAGGCTTCTGATGCAATTCAACATCCCTTCATGTTAAAAAAAAAAAACCCTCAACAAACTAGTAACTGAAGAAACATACTTCAAAATAGTAAGACCCATTTACTAAAAACCCACAGCCAACATCATACTAAATGGGCAAAAGTTGGAAGCATTCCCTCTGAAAACCAGAACAAGTCAAGGATGCCCTTTCTCACCACTCCTATTCAACAAAGTACTGGAAGTCCTCCCAGAGCAATGAGACAAGAGAAAGAAATAAAAGACATCCAAACAGGAAGAAAGGAAGTCAAACTATCTGTTTGCAGAAAATACAATTCTATACATAGAAAACCCTACAGACTCTGCCCAAAAGCTCCTTGATCTGATAAACCACTTCAGCAAAGTTTCAGTACATAAAATCAATGTACAAAAATATAGTAAGTAGCATTCTTATACACCAACATCCAAACTGAGAACCAAATCAATAATGCAATCCCATTCACTATAGCCAAAAAAATAAATAAAATAAAATACCATGGAAATGAAAGATATGTGAATAGAATACAGCTAACCAGGGAAGTGAAAGATCTCTACTTAAAGAATTATAAAACAGTGCTCAAAGAAATCAAAGATGATGCCAACAAATGAAAAAACATTCCATGCTCATGGAATGGATGGGAAGAATCATTGTTAACATGGCTATACTGCCCAAAGCAATTTACAGATTCAATGCTATTCCTATCAAATTACTAATGACATTCTTCACAGAAATAGAAAAAACAGTTTAAAAATTCATAAGGAATTTTTTAAAAGCCCAAAAAACCAAGGTAATCCTAAGCAAAAAGAACAAAGCTGCAGGTTTGAAGTTGGCTTAACCCAATTCAAACTATGCTACAAGGCTACAGTAACCAAACCAGCACGGCACTGGTACGAGAACAGACAAACAGATTAATGGGACAGAACAGAGAGCCTAGAAATAAGGCTGCATACCTACAACCAACTGATCATTGACAAAGCTGACAAAGCAATGGGGAAAGGACTCCCTATTCAATAAATGGTCCTGGGATAACTGGCTAGTCACATGCAGAAGACTAAAACTGGACCCCTTCCTTATACCATATACAAAAATCAAGTCAAGATAAATTAAAGACTTAAATGTAAAATCTAAAACTATAAAAACCATGGAAGATAACCTAGGAAATACCACTCTGGACACAGGACCTGGCAAAGATTTCATGATTAAGACACCAAAAGCAACTGCAACAAAATCAAAAATCAACAAATGAGACCAAATTAAACTAAAGAGCTTCTGCACAGCAAGAGAATCTATCAAAGGAGCAAAAAGACAACTTACAGAATGGGAGAAAATATTTGCAAACTATGCATCCAACAGAGATCTAATATCCAGAATCTATAAGGAACTTAAATGAATTTACAAGCAAAAAACAAACCTTCCTGTTAAAAAGTGGGCAGAGGACATAAACAGACACTTTCCAAAAGAATGTAGCCAACAAACATATTAAAAAGTGCTCAACATCATTAAATATTAGAGAAATGCAAATCAAAACCACAATGAGCCCAGGTGCAGTGACTCACACCTGTAATCACAACACTTTGGGAGGCTGAGGTGGGCAGATCACTTGAGCCTACGAGTTTGAGACCAACCTGGGAAACATGGTGAAACCCCATCTCTACAAAAAAATACAAACACAATTAGCCCGGTGTAGTGGCATATTCCTGTAGTCCCAGCTACTCAGGAGGCTGAGGTGGGTGGATCAATTGAGCTCGAGAGGTCGAGGCTGCAGTGAGCCATGATCACACCACTGCACTCTAGCCTGAGTGACAGAGGCAAGACTCTGTGTCCCGCGCCCCCACCAAAAAAAAAAAACAAAAAAACCCACAGTGAGATTATCGTCTCACATCAGTCAGAATATTTTGCTATTACTAAAAAGTCAAAATATAACAGATGCTGGTGAGCTTGTGGAGAAAAGGGAATGCTTACACATTACTGGTGAGAATGCAAATTAGTTCAGCTATTGCAGAAAGCAGTGTGGTGATTCCTCAAAGAACTTAAAACAGAATTATCATTTGGCCCAGCAATCCCATTACTGGGTATATGCCTAAAGGAATATAAATTATTCTACCATGAAGGCACATGCACAATTATGTTCATCATAGCACTATTCACAATAGCAAAGACATGGAATTAACCTAAATGCTCATCAACGGTAGACTGGATAAAGAAAATACGGTCCGTATACAACATGGAATGCTATGAAGCCATAAAAAAGAACAAGATCATGTCCTCTGCAGCAACATGGATGGAGCTGGAGGCCATTATCTTACTACACAGGAACAGAAAAACAAATACTGAGGCCAGGCACAGTGGCTCACGCCTGTAATCCCAGCACTTTGGGAGGTCAAGGTGGGAGCATTGTTTGAGGTCAGGAATTCGAGACCAGGCCAACACGGTGAAACCCTGTTTCTACTAAAATTACAAAAATTAGCTGGGTGTGGTGGCACATGCCTGTAATCCCAGCTACTTAGGAGGCTGAGGCAGGAGAATTGCTTGAATTCAAGAGATAGGGGTTGCAGTGAGCCGAGATCACACCACTGCACTCCAGCGTGGGCGACAGAGCAAGGTTCCATCTCAAAAAAAGAAAAAGAAAAAAAAAATACTGCATGTTCTCCCTTATCTATACAACAAACACATATGAGGACATACAGGGGAACAACAGACACTGAGGATTACTGGAGGGTAGAGAGTGGGAGAAGGGAAAAGATCAACAAATCACCTATTGGGTACTATGCTAATTACTTGGGGATGAAATAATCTGTACATCAAACCTCAGAGACATGCAGTTTACCTATGTAAAAAACTGCACGTGTACCCCTGAACCTAAAATAAAAGTAAAAAAAAAAAAATTTCCATACTAAAAATAAAATAAGGTTACTTAAACACAAGCACCGTAATACCAATACCACAACAGTCTTTATGATAACCAAGATGTCTACTAAGTGACTAATGGGTGCAACAGAGTGGATATGCTGAACAGAGCAATGATTCATGTCCCAGGCAGAATGGAGCAGGATGGCACAAGGTTTCATCACACTACTCAGGATGACGCATGATTTAAAACTCATGAACTGTTTATTTCTGGAATTTTCTATTTCATATTTGGTGGTTGTGGGTAACTGAAGCCATGGAAAGCAAAACCACAGTTAAGGTTTGGGAGCTACTGTAATTAAAAACCATTCTTAAATTTACAGGACAAAATTCTTAAAGTAGTATTTTGCATGCTTAGAATTTATTCCAACACTATTCTGGCATGAGCTTTTACAACTTACTCTGGAATTCACAAGGTACCTGTTTTGTTTTGTTTTTGTTCTGTGAGTTTTATAATAGCCTTTGGCCAAAGGTAATCTAGTTTTGACCAAACACAGATTTTTTTTTCCCTGCCATCTTGACCTTGACTCTCCATAGCAAGAACCCATCAGAAACTTTCCTATCCTCCAAGGTTTACTTGCTGATATCTAGCATTACATCTAGTGTGTCAGAACCAATGTGGGATAGAGGAGTATGGGTGAGTAAGAGTGAGTATGGGACAAAAAAAGTATATGGCATGCTCCCTTCACACTAGTTGTGGAGAGAAAAGAGGTAGGGAAGTCATGAAAACAAGCTAGAGTCTGGGGTATAATGCTAATGATCACTAACATTAATTAGAGATACTTTTAATTGAGCTCTATGTGCTGGGCATTGTGCTCAGCACCTTACATGCATTATCTCAAGTAATCCTCACAACAGTCCAAGAAATAAGTACTCTTACCCCCCATTTTACAGAGGCAGACACTGGAGGCTTAGAGAGATATAGGCATTTGCTTCTGGTCCCAGAGGTTGTAAGTGGTTGAATTAGGATAGGAACCTTAGTGTGTCTGGCCAACTGCATGTCAGGGCAACATGTGCTATAGGAATTGACAGATGGAAGAATCCCCGTGGTCAGAGTCTATGGGGAAAAAAACCTTTATCTCGTCATACATTAATAGTGCAGAGAAGAGGGGATCATTTTAATTCAGGTAAAGGTCTGAATTTTAACTTTTAAAAATGAAATGCAAGTTTGGTTATATCAAGTAACACATCTGAGATACAGAGAACTAATAAAATTAGGTTAAATAAACAAAAAGGCTTATGAGCTAATTTGTCAGTAATACTAACAACAACTCCCAATTCCTTCAGGTGCCATGCTTTTTTACACCTCCAAGCTTCTGCTGGATCTAATTCTGTCTTCTGCTTAGGGGGCTGCTGCCCATTCAACCTTCCAGCTCAGCACAAGCTCCAACTCCTCTCTCAATCCTGTATCTTTTTCTTTTACTGAAGTAGGACCTATCTGAGAGTAAAGACTATATCTAATATATTTTCAGAGAGCAGGCCAGCAAAAAATAATTCTTAATAAGTATTTAATAAAGAAATATATCCTTAATCTTTAAGCCTTTATTCGAAAATGATACTGACTTTTTACTGGGTTCTCTCAAGCACCAATAAGACACTAGGCTTTTCAGCATTGAAAGTATGTAATCAATACACAAGCCTAAGAGGATAATTTAAGTTCATTAAATAAAAGTTATATCAATTACTCAAAATTGACCCATGCATACCAAAATCAAAATGAGCAACTAATTCAGTATCCTAATTGCAATAAAGTTACAAGGAAAAAATGAAAAAAAAAAAATCACTCCAGTCCTGGTTGCTTATGATTGCTCTTTAAGAAAAATTCTATTTTAAGAGTACATTATATTTCCCCTTGTCTGCAGTTGTTACCCACAGTTAACCAAGGTCTGAAAATATTAAATGGAAACTTCCAGAAATAATCAATTCCTAAGTTTTAACTGTGTGCCATTCTGAGAGGCATGATGAAATCCTGCACTGTCCTGCTCTATCCCGCCTGGGACGTGAATCATCCCTTTGTCCAGCATAACCATGCTATACACACTACTCACCCCTCAGTCACTCAGTAGTCACCCTGGTTATCAAATGGACTGTTGCAGAATTCGTATCACAGTACTTGCATTCAAGGAAACCTCTATTTCACTTAATAATAGACCCAAAATGAAAGAGTAGTGATGCTGGCAATTCACGTATGCTGAAGAGAAACCATGATGTGCTTCCTTTAAGTGAAAAGATGAACATTGTTGGCTAACAACAAAAAATCATACACTAAGGCTGCTAAGATTACAGTAAGAATGAATCTTCTACCCATGATACTGTGAAGAAGGAAAAAGAAATACATGCTAGTTTTGCTGTCATACCTCAAGGAGCAAAAGTTTCAACCACAGCTGTGTGATAAGCACTTGGTTAAGATAGAAAAGGCATTAAATTTGTGGGTGAAGAGAAACATGTTCTGACTGACAGCAATGGAGTTCAGTACTATCTATGGTTTCAGGTGTCCAGTGGGGGTCCTGGAACATATTCCCCCATTGACAAGGGGGACACTGTAGTTTTAAATTGGTGTATAAATTTCACACTTAAGGAAGCCAATCTGTGAGAGAAACACTTTCAAGAAGTTAGTAAGCACCCATTACACCTCCTAGAATAATTGTAAATGTCTACAGAAGGTAGAGTACAAGAATGCAAGGCTCTTGATGTTTGAAAGCACTAAAGGGAGGCATCAAAAGTAACCTTATTCTTGTAGGAATATTAATCTTTCAGAAGGTATGAAAACCTAAAACACCAACTGCACTGAGCTGCTGTTTTAACGCAGCTTAATAATTCAGGAAAAGAGCTAGCTAATCACATAAGAAATCCTGCGAGCTATGCCTCTGTATGCTTTCTTGGGCTGGAAATTTCCAAGACAGCAAAAAAGGCCAAGCTTCTTCTCTCTCTTCCTGCCAAATAAAAAAAGCCCAAAGAATCCCAAGCAAAATTTGAAAGCTAAAATGCAAATTGATCTCACTTTATTTAATAGATGCAGTCTTAAAACGCATCTTCAGACTAAATAGGATCCAATTTTAAACACATAAAAGAAAAAAATGCTTACAGAAAACTTGTCAAGAATACAAATAGAAATTCCCTAAGTAAGCTACTTTGCAGGTCGAATTTTTAAAATTGGGGCTTTCTTAAAGTGGAAAAGATTGCAAGTACACAGCACTCAGTTTCTGGAAAGTATATAACATTCTGTAAGCCTTACTGCTAGGTACTCCCATGTAATGAAGGGTGAGAGATTCACAACCTAAATACCCAAAAAAGAAAGATCCTCTCAAACAATCCTTTGAAAGAAAAAAAAAAAATCCGCAACAAAAGCAGACAAGAATTCTGCAAAGCATGTCAGAATCTTTTTATAATGGCCATAAAGTCTTAGGACCTGAACTCTCTACAGTGTCAAAAACATAAATTAGGTCTAGATAGGGGTAGGGGTGTGTGTGCGTGTGTGTGTGTGTGTGTGTGTGTGTGTGTGTGTAAGACCTTCAAACTGCTAAATAGGAATTTTTATCATTTGCTCATTTTTCTGGTTAAAGACTCTAAAAAAGATGGGTTTAATCCTTATTCTGTAAAAGCATTAGTTTATATATAGCTTAAATATTTTAGGATAGTCCTTTATTCTTTTCGGCAACTGTTTAATTCATATAATCAAATGTGAATTAATTTATGCCATGGTAATACTTCTCAAATGTGTATAAATTCCTACACCAGAAAAAATTTTGTAAAGACCATGTGTCCTAGTTTTTCATTTTGAAAGGTTTAAACACCATATTCCTAGCAGTAAGCTCGTCTAGACTCAGAGTTAAAAACACTTAGCTTCTCTGGTATAAAACTCTTCTTTAAAATGTGCTTCCTAAATGTTTACTATAATGAGCAAACATCTTAAAGAAAGAAAGTGCTTCCAATCTGAGGTCTGACTTACAACTTGGAATCTATGATTCCAATGATTGGGAGAGGGGAGAATAGTGACAATATCATGATTAGTATATAACATACAGGTCCCATGGGAAGGTATAGTTCTATTTGTCTATAAACATATCTTTGTTACTTAAAACTATGCAAGTTCTAATTTTCATAAACTCTTTTCCCCTCATGAAGGGTCTGACTGTTAATAGTACAAGCATATAGTTATTACTGCTCTCGACTTGACAGTACTTATTTTTAAAAGAATAGGGAGAGTGTGTTACCTCTAAGATCCAAGTGCACCCTTCTAGATGCACTCTGTGATAAGCATTTCTCTGAAGAACGTGTGCTGTGAAGTTTTCTCAGTAGAGCACTGGGAGGAAGAGGCTGTCCTGAGTATCCAGCATGACAGCTGGCAATGTGGCTGTGAGGACCATCAACACTGTGGCCCAGCTACAGCCTAGAACATAGTCTTTCTGTGACCTTGTAGGCTCAGCCTACCCTAACGTTTTGGGAGTTCAGCTGACACGGACACCAAAGCCTCCACATGGCTCTTGTGTTCTAAGTGGGCCCAGACCCCACTACCCACTGGATGGCCAGTAACCCACTGGATGGCCTGCTCTCTGCCGGCACTCCAGAGGGTAAACGAGGGCTTGCCCAGAGACTTTGGATCAGCTCCAGTCTTGTCAAACCAGCGAACTCCTCTGTGATTCCATGGGCTGAATCACATCTTCTCCAATGAGGTCTGAAGCCCTGGCAGTTTGTCCTTCCTTGGATATATGCCCTCAGCCTTAGGGAACCCTACAGAGTTTCTTCATATCTGATAGTTACTCTTTTATCATAGGTAATACTTATTATATTAAACTTCCCCTCTTTAACCTACTGTGTGGTTTCTATCTCCTCTCTGAACCCAGACTGCTACAGGGAGGAAAGGGTGCAAGTGAACACACATGAGTTCATGTTTGCCCACTAATGGAAAAACTTCCAAAACGATAAAACCTAAATAAATATTTATATTTGAGAAATGCCAAGATACTTTCCAATCCAGAAAAGTCTGGATGATATTTACAGTCCAAGTGCAGAATTAAAACTCTCATTTTCTCCCACTGAAAATAAATTAGTGGTGAACAGATAAATTCTGGTAATATCCATATAATGGAAACTACTCAGCAATAAAAAGGAACAAACTCCAGACATATGCAATAAATGAACAAATCTCAAAACAGTATGCTAAGTGAATGAGGCCAAACACAAAAGTCTATATACTGCACAATTCCATGCATCTGACATCCTAGAAAAGACAAAACTTTAGGGACAAACCACAGGGCATAAGGGAACTTGATAGGATATTAGAAATGTTCTATAGCTTGATTATGGTGGTATTTATACAACTGTATATTTCTATTAAAACTTATCCAACTGTACACTTAAAAGGAGCATGTTTTATAGCATATAAATTAAACCTCAACAAACCTGACTTTACAAAAAATATTACATATCAAAAATTGTGGAAGGTAGTTGAAATAATATTTAAAGGAAATTTTACAGCCTTAAATGTATGTTCGAAAAGAAAGATAATTGGGCCGGGCGCGGTGGCTCACACCTGTAATCCCAGGACTTTAGGAGGTCGAGGCAGGCAGATCATGAGGTCAGGAGTTTCAGACCAGCCTGGCCAACGTGGTGAAACCCCACCTCTACTAAAAATACAAAAATTAGCCAGGCATGGTGGTGCGCACCTCTAGTCCCAGCTACTCGGGAGGCTGAGACAGGAGAATCGCTTGAACCTGGGAGGCGGAGGTTGCGGCCAGTGAGCCAAGATCACGCCACTGCACTCCAGCCTGGGCAACAGTGCAAGACTCCGTCTTAGGGAAAAGGAAAAGAAAGAAAAAGAAAAGAAAGATAATTAAAAATTAGTAAGCTGAATTGTCCAAGTAAAGAAAAGAAAAATAAACCCATAGAAAGCAGAAAGAAGAAAAAGATGTAAGAACATAAATTAATGAATGCAAAAGTTAACGTGCAGTAGCAAGGATCAACAAAACCAAAAGTTGGTTTGGGCTTAAAAAAAATTACACTTTGATAAGACTGATACCCAACCCCCCCCAAAAAAGAAGAAACAAATAACAGGAATGAAAAAGCAAGCTATAAATACAGATACTGTAAATTTTAAAATCTAAAACTTGATGCCAATAAATTTTAAAATGTACATGAAATTAAGATGTCTTGGGAAGTGGCAGAGATCTGCATTAATCTGGAGTGAAACCAAACAAAACTGACCACTAAGAAATCTAGATCACAAGAACAAAGTAGAATGAGCTAGACTGTTAAAAACACATACTCAAATGACAGAGCCACAGAGGATAAAACCATCTCTGAAAATAGAGACAACCATGATATTTTTGAATATAGGTGTTTTCCCTAAAGGCAGGAAAATAAGAAAAAAAAGTTAACGCCCAACCTCCAGTTCTGACAACACGGCAGAATACCGAGGTCACTCCTGAAACCTCCCCATGTAAGAGAAGCAGGGATATCCAGGGGCCAGAGAAATTGTGTGCATGCCCATTCCCACCCCTTCTTTTGATGCTGATATTGCTATTCTTGGTAAATCAGGTGAAAATGAATACCAAGGGTAGTCCTATGGAGAGGAGAAATCACAAGGATATGTGGGACAGGTTAAGCTTTGCCTGTATTGCCTTGATGAGAGGGCAGGATTCAAGGGACCTTGTTGTACAGTGATTACAGGAATAGTAACAATAGCAATAATAAAAGCCAGAATTTTTTAAGCATTAACTGTTCATTATTAGCAGCCATACATTAAGTATTTTACATCTATTAATCTCATTTGCTCTTCATTAAATCTTACAGCTGTAATTATTAACCCGGTGCTACAGATGGGGAATTTGAGGTTTGAAGAATTATATAATCCATTGAGGTTAACACAGCCCACAAGTGGTTGAAATCAAAATTGAATCAGGTTCTGTCTGACTCTGGAGTCTGTACTTTTTCCTTTTTAAAAAAAAAAAAAAAAAAAAAAAGATAGGGTCTCCCTCTGTCACCCAGGCTAGAGTGCAGTGGTGCAATCATAGCTTACTGCAGCCTCAAACTCCTGGGCTCAAGTGACCCTCCTGCCTCAGCCTCTTGAGTAGCTAGGACTACAGGTAGGCACCACCATGCCTGGCTAATTTTTTAATTTTTTGTAGAGACAGGGTCTAGCTATGTTGCTCAGGCTGGTCTCGAACTCCTGGGCTCAAGGGATCTTCCCGCTTTGGCCTCTCAAAGTCCTTGGATTACAGGTGTGAACCCCACGCCTGGCCAGGAGTCTGCACTTCTAATGACATGTCACCCAACATCTACTATTATTGGCTAAGTGCTTTCACACTCATTCTCTCAGCTAAACAGAGAGAGAATGAAGCACAGACAGCAGTAAAGCCTATATGCTGGGCAGTGTTAGCATACAGAGAAGCCATGATTTAGTGACTTGCCTTTGTAACAATGAGCTGGCAAATTTTCCTCAACCCAAGCTACCACAGTACTAAGTAGTTAGGGGAAAGAGATGGTGGCTTTCTCTATATGCAAAATGGAAAATCCAGATAATCCCAACTAACTTTTGCTAAAGTTCCTGTGAGAAGTAATCAAAATTTCATGGATACAAGTTCCCTGCAGACAAATTTTGGCCGAAAAACAAAGTAAAACAAAACAAAACAAAACAAAAAACCCTACTATCTTTACACAGAGCTCTGAGCAATGATGTGAACTACTTCCAACTTGTGGAATTCCCTCTTCTCAGAAATGACTGGAGGTAGTCAAGCAAATGTGAAATGATGCCTCTTGTTGGAAATATAGCAAGAGCTGGAAAATATGTCCTTTAAGACCCTTTTCAATCCTGAAAGTTTATCATTCTCTGATACAGTGTTGGAACAGCTGATTGAGAGAGACAATGGCTTCTAGGAATTTAAGACATGCCCATTTGTCACCTGTGCTTACAGTGAAGCCACATAGAAGTAACTTTGGAACAGCCCTTCCTAGGGGTTATGGTGCTATGATACTTATTGCAGTTCTTAGGATCCATTTCTGAGCCAGTCTGGATTCATTTCTTTTTCTCTCCATGTAGTTGAGATTAGAATCATCCTGTAGTTTAATATCAGAGAATAAATGGCCACGAGAATGAACGTTAAAGAAGAAGCCTGCCAAGCAGCCATGGATCAAGCAGTCTCCGAACCAAACAAAGGAAATGAAAAACGGTCTCAGGCTCACACAGGCTGATACTGTTTTAAGCAGCCTCTTGGGGTCACAAACCACAGGCATTTAAGTCCTGCTCTCAAAGCCATTTCAATACCTGAGTTAAAAACCAAGCTCAAATCCGCTAGCACAATCCACCAGCAGAACCAGGCTACTGTGGTTCTGAGACAAAGATGACATTCATTTGCCATGTGGTTTCTCAGAAAGCGTATCTACACAGCAGGTTTCCCTGGCAATTTTGGATACATATGTCTTTTTCAGACTGCTGTTCTTGGCTAGTTTTCTGAAAGAAAGGAGCACAAAATCTCATTATATTCCAAAGCACAAATAAATTCAGTCTCAACATACTTTAAACCAAGCTTTACAGGAAAAATAAGAAGTTGAAACAAAAATAGTGTACCCTGTCAAGAACAATCTAGGATAGTCTTCTCACCAGAAACTGCTCTGCATGACTACTTCAGTAAAAGGCCATTAACAGGCAGTGGTGTTGACCTTGGCTAGCTCCTGGGCATTCACACGGCACTGCCGGGTCAGAAACCTAAACACCAATCATAGTCTCCATTCATCTTTCTTCTAGCACAGAAGAAAACAAACTCATCAGAAAAAGGTTAAAAAGCAGAGCATGGAGACTGTCCAGAAAGGGTGGTGGCAAGAGTCTGAGAGCGCAGGTGCTGATGGTTAAAACCCCAGCTTAATTCATACACTCAACAGGCAAAAAAACGTAACAACAAAAACAAAAAGACTCAATCCCCAAACCTCCTGTTGACAAGGAAAAAGCCTGGCTTAATACATTAGAATGACCTGAAAACAACCCAAATCCAACCAAAAAAGCACCAAATGTTAAATGCCAAGTAAAAAGAGAATGATTAAATCAACCAAAAGAATATAATGTGATAGGCTATTATGTAACCCTTAAAAATGATTTCACAAGTGTTTTTAATGATATGAGAAAATGTTTAAGGTATGTTAAGTGAAATCAAGATTTATTATGCATGTAGAATGATTTCAGTTGTGTAAAATAGTATTAAGTATAAAACTGGAAGGAAATGTTAAAATGTAATCATTATTGCTGGCGGAGTGAAGAGTTGTAAGACACATTTTCTTCTTTTTTTTTTTTTTTTTTTTTTTTGAGACGGAGTCTTGCTCTGTCACCCAGGCTGGAGTGCAGTGGCCGGATCTCAGCTCACTGCAAGCTCCGCCTCCCGGGTTCACGCCGTTCTCCTGCCTCAGCCTCCCGAGTAGCTGGGACTACAGGCGCCCGCCACCTCGCCCGGCTAGTTTTTTTGTATTTTTTAGTAGAGACGGGGTTTCACCGTGTTAGCCGGGATCGTCTCTCGATCTCCTGGCCTCGTGATCCGCCCGTCTCGGCCTCCCAAAGTGCTGGGATTACAGGCTTGAGCCACCGCGCCCGGCCACATTTTCTTCTTTAAGCTTTTCTTCAGTCTCTAAATTTTCTATAATGAGAGTGTTTTTTTACAACTAGAAGGTTAAAAAAATAGTAACATTGTAGAAGAGCAAACCAATACCAAAAAAGAAGAAAATAATAACATTTATTAAGTGCTTATTGCAGGCCAGCAATAAGGACCATTGTCCTAAAGGTGCTTTACATGCATTACAGGTTTAGTATCCCTTATCCAAGATGCCTGGGACCAGAAGTGCTTTGGATTTTGGATTTTCGGATTTGGGATGACGCAACCTGTATCTCATTTGATACTCACAAAAGCCCTATGAGAGAGGTATGACTTTACCATGTTTGATAGATAAGACAATCAAGGGTTAGACGGGTGACATAACCGGTAGAGCAGATAGGCTATGAGCCCTAACGGAATAACTCCAGTGGTTTTAACCACTATATGCCTCTCAACCACAAGAGCATAATCTGTCTCCCTGCCTGCAAGCCTGACCTAAACATAAGCCCCAAAGACAAAATTTACTTTAAAAGGCACTATAATAATTTAGGATAGTAGGACTGCCAAGGTACTAAGATACTCAGATAAATATTCAAAAGAGGAACTAAAACACCTCTAATGAAGCTACAAAGATAATCTATGTGATAGAGAAATGCATTGTTACAGTTGAAAACATACCAGCGCAACAAATCAACCCACAGCTAAATCCCACTGTACAAGAGAAGCTAGTAATAACTGTCAACCACTTACTGAACTACCATGATAAAAGGAAAGCGTGAAAAGATACAATAACAATGAGCTAGACAGAAAGGATTTGAATTTGTCTCCCAAAAAGCCCCTCAGCAACAAGAGGCCTGGACCATCAGAGGCTAGTGAAGAGAAAGAAACTAAAGAGAAAAATAAAAAGCATTGTACTTGATGCCAAATTATATAAAGTACAACCAGCACAGGAGGACCCCCTTACTTTTCTTTCAGTCTAGCACTAAAGGCCTTTTGGTTAGAAATAATCAATTTTGCTTGGCAAAAAAAGGATCAAGACATAGAAGTACTTTGGATCAAATTCTGTAGAATCAGCCTATTGGAGATGCATTAAGGTTAATGCCAAAACCAATATGGTGTTCTGTTCACAGTTTCTTTCTAGAGGTTTTAAAACCCGAAAAACATTAAAACTCATTTGAAGTGGAAACTTTCTATCTGTGAAAACAAGCCACTTTTAGATACTATAAGCTATTAAGATTTGGTAATTCTAAATTAACTATGTATTTTTTTAAATTCTGGGTTGTTAGAAAAATATAAAGCTCAATTGCTGCCTTACTCTTAACACCAAGACAAATACCTGATAGATTAAATATTGAGAAAGAAAATCATAATGAACGTTCTAAAACAAAGTAGGGGTTAATACTTTTGTAATCTTAGAATGTTAAAAACTTTTTCAAACATGACATAAAATTCCAGAAACCACAAAAAAAAGCTAATAAAAAAATATAAAAATTTAAATGTCTGAAGTTAGATACCTTATACAAAGCTTTAAAATATATTCTAGGAGAATATCTTTACCACATATATTAAAAGGCTCATAACCTGACTTGACAACTGAAGAAGTCTTTAAAATCAATAAAGAAAATAAGAATTACATGGAAAATTTGGTAAATAACATAAAGTGACAATTCACATACCAAAAACGATGGGGAAATTTAACAATATATATCAAAATTTCAAATTTACAAACAGGTTGACCCAATAAGTCTACTGCAGGAATTAATTCTAAGGATATACCATGCAAAAATGTTCTTATTAAAGCAATATTTATTAATATTAAAAAGCTGAATGCTACCTAAATGACCGTGAACTGGAGACTGGTTAAATCAGAGATCACAAACACAAATGTTTTTAGAGACTGGCAAAGACAACAGAAATAAGCTCAACAGGCCGTCATAAAACAACCACCAGGAAGTGGTGCGATCTGTGAAGAGCTGGAGAACTCAGACCCATTCAGTAGTTCAAAGTATAAAAATCACAAGTGCCACAGGCCAAACTGGTTCCCCCTTCCCCAGTCCCCACACACCCCCAGGACGAGATGTGTAATCTATAGCCATGCGACAGCACTGCTGCCTGTTCTCTCTGCAACGAGCCTAGGAAGATCCTCTTACTCTGAATGCTCGTCTGTTCTATCACATTTGAGTAGATACAAAAGAGCTCACTGATGTGGCCAAACAGATTCTCAGGATTAACAAAACCTTAAAGGTCATCTAGTCTAACTTGAAGCTTTTCTTGAGGCTGCAGTCTTTCGGACATGTTTAGGCCCAGGTGAACAGTGTAGACAGGGGAGGGGAAGGAAGTGGAGAGTGATGGAGTACAAAGCCAGAAGTCAGGGAATGAGGACTACACACTTGGCTTTCCTGTGGGATCTTCATTTTCCACAATAACAAAATTGAGATGGGAGAAGTGGTGAGAATTCTTTTTTTTTTTTTTTTTTTTTTCCGAGATGGAGTCTCACTCTGTCGCCCAGGCTGGAGTGCAGTGGCCGGATCTCAGCTCACTGCAAGCTCCGCTTCCCGGGTTCACGCCATTCTCCTGCCTCAGCCTCCCGAGTAGCTGGGACTACAGGCGCCCGCCGCCTCACCCGGCTAGTTTTTTTTTTTTTTTTTTTTTGTATTTTTTAGTAGAGACGGGGTTTCACCGGGTTAGCCAGGATGGTCTCGATCTCCTGACCTCGTGATCCACCCGTCTCGGCCTCCCAAAGTGCTGGGATTACAGGCTTGAGCCACCACGCCCGGCCGAGAATTCTTAAAAATCTGAAATCCTGTGCATCACACATTTTCTATATCACTGTACGTAAAACTCTATTAACCGAATACCAGGAACTCAAGCACTATTCTAATATGAAGTGCTGAATTCATAGTACCATTGTCAAACATCCCTTTAGCAATGAACTCTGGGCAGCTGTTACCCTCACTGACCAAGCTGGCATAGGGAAGAGTTCCGCAGATAATGTGACAGATTGTATATGGTATTTTTACCACAAGATCTTAATTCATCCCAGGAACTGTTTTAAAAGAATAGTTGTAGTTTATAATTGCAGTCTCAGCAGCACTTCCAAAAGTGGAAAACCTCCACTTGAAATTGGAATAGAACGTTTCTTCCCAACGTGTGAAAATAACTTTATGCTTGGTCCTACCATATCTGGGAATAAGAACAGTTGGGAGGGGGTAGAAAATTTTCTGACTTTACCTCATTTTTAATAACACTACATTAAGATTTATTAAACTAGATGCATCCATGTCTAAAGGCTACAAAATCCTAGAACGGTTTTTGCTGTGTATTTTCTCCTAAGTAAAGGGCAAATGGAAGTGACCAATGGGTCTATAAAGTAGACTCAAGTTTGCCCTCCCTCCAGCTGCTGGCCACCCTCTGATTCAATGCTCTGTGTAATGTGAACTCTGCTAGACAAAAGTGTGCACTCAGCAGCTGATGGATCCCATCAGCTCTCTCTGTCTCTCTCTGTCGCTTTCACACATACACACAAACAGTTACTTGAGCTATTTTACATTAACAAATGTACCATCAGGATAAAACTGTTTAAAAAAAAAAAAATCGGCCAGGCGCGGTGGCTCAAGCCTGTAATCCCAGCACTTTGGGAGGCCGAGACGGGCGGATCACAAGGTCAGGAGATCGAGACCATCCTGGCTAACGCGGTGAAACCCTGTCTCTACTAAAAATACAAAAAACTAGCCAGGCGAGGTGGCGGCGCCTGTAGTCCCAGCTACTCGGGAGGCTGAGGCAGGAGAATGGCGTAAACCCGGGAGGCGGAGCTTGCAGTGAGCTGAGATCTGGCCACTGCACTCCAGCTCGGGCGACAGAGCCAGACTCCGTCTCAAAAAAAAAAAAAAAAAAAAAAAATCTATGTGGGAACTTCCAGGACTTACAGCCTCCAGGCAGGCATAGAAGGAAAGCAATGAGAGAAAACACAAAAGGTCTGTCAATGTTTCAGTCAGTATCCTTGATATTTAAACCCTAGGAACAAGAAAGTCATAACAGAATTAAGCTCACCCTAGGAACAAGAAAGTCAAAACACAATTAAGCTCATCTTAGGTATAAAATAAATATCACAGCTGGGTGCAGTGGCTCACGCATGTAACTCCAGCACTTTGGGAGGCCTAGCTGGATGGATCACCTGAGGTCAGGAGTTCGAGACCAGCCTGGCCAACATGGCGAAACCCCGTCTCTACTAAAAATACAAAAATTAGCCGGGTGTGGTGGCAGGCACCTGTAGTCCCAGCTACTTGGGAGGCTGAGGCAGGAGAATCGCTTGAAACTGGGAGGTGGAGGTTGCAGTGAGCCAAGATCACGCCACTGCAATCCAGCCTGGGCAACAGAACAAGACTCCGTCTCCAAAAAAAAAAAAAAAATCACAAAGCAAACTATGTGTGAACTAGCAGGGCCTGCAATAAAAGTGTAAAATAAGTGTGGGTCTTCCTTTTACCTTCGTTTTTTGGGGGCAGCCCACTTCGGTATCTTTCCCTTTTCTGGTAGTTCATCCACGTCTCCCACCTTAAGTGTTACACGTGAAAATTTACTGAATGCCTACTCTGTGTCAGATACTCTGCTAAGCACTTTAACAGCATTTTTAAATTTTATCTTCTCAATAACTCAGAGGTAAATATGATTAGTGTCTTCATTCTAGGTTGGTGACAAGCCTAGAGTTACTGGTCCCATAAATAATGAAACCAGCAATGAATCCAAGTCTATCTGCTCTTGGTCGGTATATTAGACTGCCTTTGATGCTCATGTTGGTGTCCTGGATGTCCTAAGCATTTCTCTGCTTTTAAAAGAACAGGAAAAGAACCTTATATATACTGAGCATCTTTTATACACTTTACAAAAGCTCTTTATTTTAGGCTCATATGAGCCCTATGAGAGAGACGCATTCCCAGAAAGGTTAGGTGGCTTACTTAAGGACATAAAGCTAGTTACAGTCAGAGCTGAGACCTGATTCCCAATCCACTGCTCTCCTTCACTATAAATAAGCCGTCACTCCAAAAGGAACCCACGTATTAATAATAGAGTAGGAATGACAGGCACTTTGCTAAATGCTTTATGCTTTATCCAATTCGATCAAGGGAATTCCCAACACTGTATTTCCAATCAATGTTTTTACTACAGTTTTACCAAAGAAGCAGGGAAGAAATCTAAATTCCACATCTATGAAATTACAGTCCAATTAACATATTCCTATACACATAAATGAATAGATATTACAAAAAGAAAATCTGAAGAGATTTAAAAAGTTTTCCAAAGAGTGCACAATGGGATCAAATAACATTATCAAATAATACATTCTGAGTACCTGCATGCTATGGCAATTCGCTAAGGGCTGCACACGTTAAGAGAAAGAAAAGATGTAGCATCTGAGTTAGATAAATGTTTACCATCAGCACATATATAACCATTCTCATGCAAACAAGTGTGTATTCTTCTGAGAAAAATAATAGTCTGTCATTTATTAATCACATGCCAAGGGTGGGAGGTGGTCACCTAGCATCTCTGGTCACCTAGTGTCTCAAAGCATTTATTTATCATTGGAAATAAAATTCTACCAAAATTCTGAAAGTAAACTTAGTTCAAATAACCCATGCAAAACATGTACAGGGACCTAATACACAATAAGCATTAAATAACTGATATTTTCATCATTTCCTTCTCAAATTCCACAATGTAGTCTTAAGAGACCAAGTGTCTCTGCCAACAAAATTTAAAATTAGACAAGATAATGAGCAACCAATATGAAGATTACTAAAAATATTCATTATCTAATACTGGAGTAAGAAAAGCAAATTAGGCCAGGCAGCACTCTGGGAGGCTGAGGCAGGCAGATTACCTGAGGTTAGGAGTTCGTGACTAGCCTGGCCAACATGGTGAAACCTCATCTCTACTAAAAATATAAAACTTAGCCAGGCATGGTGGCATGCGCCTGTAATCTCAGCTACTCAGGAGGCTGAGGCAGGAGAATCATTTGAACCCGGGAGGTGGAGGTTGCACTAAGCCGAGATTGGGCCACTGCACTCCAGCCTGGGCGACAGAGCGAGACTCCTTCTCAAAAAAACTAAAATAAAATAAATTACATTTTCTGACAACAGCAAAATTACTGTACAATCCATAATTAGAAAGTAAATAAGAACAGCAAAAGAAAGTACAAATTAAATTGCTCCAATAAGAAGAATTGTTTGCATAAACAATTAATGAAATACAAAGTTTGTCAATCTGCATTGTGTTCTCAATAAGCATGAAAACAACACTCTGAGTAAAGAAAAAATACTCCTCTAATGTCACGAAATTCCCAGGAAGATACAATAAACCTGAAATCATTCTTCCTGGTTACTGTAGTCCCTATCACATGTTATTTGAAAGAAGATTCTTTTTCCTGGTTTATAACATTGGTTATTTAATATGTAAGCATAGTTTTTGTTTTTGTTTTTTTTCATGTGAGAAAACACACACACTTACGAATGAATGGAGACAGGAAGCCACTTACGGGTTTGGGTTCCAGACCTGATTCTGGCACAAAGTAGGAAAGATGCCTTTGTAAAATGTCTCTGGGCTCCATTTCCTCAAACTATAAGAGGATAAGAACCCCCACCCTGCTACCTCACAGAAACACTGTAAGCATTGCCAAACAAAAGAACAAAATATGAATGCACCTTTAACTATATTAAATGCTACCTAAATCTAAAGTGATGATAATAATTACTATCATCAGCAAACGAAGTCATACCAGATATCCAGGCTTAACTGCTCCCTTGGCTTCCTCACTTCTGAATTATGTGTCATCATTTGAAGAGCTAATTTTTTTGTAATAGCAAAATAAAATGTGAAATAAAAATAAGTGATAATACTTAATACACAATGAACCAAAAATAAACATCAACGGCCTTATAATTCTTGGCTAATAAAATTCTACCAAAATTCTGAAAGTAAACTTAGTGCAAATAACCCAACATATATTTCATTTGATCCTTTCTCCAACCCTGTGGGAAAAGCAGGATAGGTACTATTACATTTAATTTTTACAGACCACAAACTAAACTTCAAAGAGAAGGGTGACTCACCCAAGGTTCCAGCTAAAGCCTGGGCCATTCACCCTTCTTCTGATGTAATGTAATGTTCATTCTACTGGTCTGTGTTACAAGATTTCCCTATTTTCAAAGAAACTCACTTCACACAATGTCAGATTTCTAAAGTGATTCAGTAACTGTTTTCTTTTTCTTTTTCTTTTTTCTTTTTTTTTTTTTTGAGACAATATCTTGCTCTGTTGCCCTAACTCGAGTGCAGTGGCACAATCACGAGTGCAGTGGCACAATCACGGCTCACTGCAAACCTTATACTCTCGGGTTCAAGCAAGCCTCCCACCTCAACCACCTGAGCAGTTGGGACCACAGGTACATGCCACCCTGCCTGGCTAACTTTTTAAAATGTGCTTTTATTTTTTTGTAGAGGTGGGGTCTCACTATGTTGCCCAGACTGGCCTTGAACTCCTGGGCTCAAGTGATCCTCTGACCTCAGCCTCCTAAAAAGCTGGGATTATAGGCATAAGCCACTGGTTCAATAATTTCATCATTCACCTGGCCTGGTTCAGTAATTTTATCATTCATTTTACACAGCCAGCAAGCTCTACCGTAAGCAAATGCCACATGGGAGACTGCACTCAAGAAGTGAAAGGGTGGCATCTATTGGTAGAAGTGTGTTATTGTAAGGGAAGTAGTTTCAGAGCTTCAATATTTGAAAATTTCCGTTGAACCTCAACAGTTCATTATTTGAGAGGTGGGTAGAAAGAAACACTGTATTATTGTATAGTGATGTAAGGAAAAGAAAGGAAGAAAGCAGTAGGAAGTTCTACAACTGATACCTATGACCACTTCGGTAATCAATTTCCAAGCAGCAATAGTTTTAATTACTTTGTTTCAGAGTAGTTTTAGATCAGTCCCTCTGGGAGCAAGTATTGGTTGGGAATGTATCTCTGGTTTTATAACAGAAGTCAATAGCAAATCACTGGGAGAAAAGTTTAGGTAATGAAATTTACTCCATGGACGATGTTACAAGAAAGGAGGGGAAAGTGGAAGGAGAGAGGAAAGCTGACATTTATGAAGTGACTACAGGTGAAGTATCCCTTAACCAAATGTTTGGGACCAGAAGCATTTTAAACTTTGGATTTTGGGGGATTTTGAAATATTTGCATTATACTTACCTGTTGACCATGTCTAATCCAAAAATATGAAATTTGAAATGCTCCAATGAGCACTTTCTTTGAGTGTTCAAAAGTTTCAAATTTTAGAGCATTTCAGGATTCCAGATTTGGGATACTCAATCTGTACTATATTGCAGGCACTTGATGTGCAGTACTCCATTGAATTCTCATACAGACTCAAAATGTATCCTATGGGTTCTAGTATTACTTCATTTTACAGATAAGGACAATGAAACTCAGAGAGGAGAGGAAAGTGGCCCACAACTGCTCAGCAAATGGTGAAGTCAGGATTTGAACCCTGAAACCCTGATTCCAATGATCTTAACTACCAAACCTACTGCTTCGTCACTAAAAGAACCGTCACTTTAGTACACTTGGTACCTTTATCAAGTCTTCTAAACAAATGTAAAATCTTTGCTGTTGTGAATCGTGCTGTAATGAACAACCTAAATGCCCACCAACGATAGACTGGATAAAGAACATAAGGTTCTTTATACACCATGGAATACTGTGCAGCCATAAAAAGGAACGAGATAATGTCCTTTGCAGGGATCTGGATGGAGCTGGAGGCGATTATCCTAAGCAAACTAACAAGGAACAGAAAACCAAATGCCGTGTGCTCTCACTTATAAGTGGGAGCTGAATGATAAGAACACATGGACACATGGTGAGGAACAACACACACTGGGGCCTGTCACAGGCAGGGGGTTTGGGAGGAGGGAGAGCATCAGGAAAAATAGCTAACGGATGCTGGGCTTAATACCTAAGTGATGGCATGATCTGTGCCATAAACCACCATGGCACACATTCACCTATGTAACAAACCTGCACATCCTGCACATGTGCCCCTGAACTTAAAAGTTGGAAATTTTAAAGAAAAGAAAAAAAAGTAAAATCTAACATTTCAGTCAAAAAATCTGGATGTATAGAACCAATACCCTGAGTTGTGTTTTTTTCTCAGTAGCAGTACAATAAATTACCATCAATCAGCCTTCTCTTCCCTATACTGTCCATTAGAAATGTCAGTAATATCAGCATCAAACTCCAACAGAGAAATGAAGAAAGGAAATGCAACATGCTTTCCATTCCAGCATTACTGGTGCTTAGAGCAGGTGTGTTATCAAAGACAAAAGATGCCAATTGCGTTGTATTTCATTTGAGTAGTGGAGGATACAGATTTGTATTAGGTAAAAGTGGTCCCGTTGGGAGAGGGAAATGACACCAGGAACACACCTTAGATAATGAGAAAAGTTCTGCATCATGTTTTTTCTTTCAAAGGCACTGGGCTACAAAAGCAAATATCACTTTCAAGAGTTCTAATAGAGACCCTTTCTTTGGATAGAGTGGGAAAACTTGCATAAATCTCCTTTGTCTTCTCAACATTTCGTGTCCCAGGAATAAGGATTACTGAATTGTCAAGAGTTCATGTAAGAAAAAAAACAAGAGGTAAAGCTGAGAAGAAAGACAGAAGAAAATATCTTTAACAGCTCAAAAGAAGAAGAGTGAAAAATGCGAGTCTAAGTGAATGAGATCATAATTCAAAGGCATGGCTACAGATCCAGGAATAAGAAAAACACATTCATCTCAGCTGAAAACTAAAAACTGTGCTTTCTAGATTAATAGCTAATTTACATTTTAAATTTCAGCCATTGAAACCTTCTTGATGAATAATAAACAACACTGATGTTACAGTTGTTTTTCTTTTTCTTTTCTAACTTCAAATTATAGAAAAATTAAAGTAACGGAACCAAATCTGGCTTTGGTTGTAATGAGATTCAAACTTTAAAAATTTCAGGTTCTGATTACAGCAATTAGGAATTCCAGGCCTCCAGGTTGTTAACACCTGGCAACATTTTAATACCTGGGGCATGCCAACAATGTTTGCCAGGAGATTGATTACTCACTCTTCCTGTGACATGTGATGTTATGACTAGAGTTTTAGGGGCTGCTTTATACAAACAGCACTAAAATGTGGCAGAGGGAGACTCTGAATAAATCTACTCCTTGCTGTTAAAAAAAAAAGAAAAAGCTAAACACAGTTAAAACATGTAACTTGCTTCTCAAAACTGACAAAGCATGAAAAAAACCAAAACAATCATAAAAAATTGCATTCCCTATTTATGAATAGGTTTATGAAGCAATCAACCTACAAACTGTTGCAAACAACCTAAATGTATATCAACAGAGGACTGGCAGAATAAACTACAATACATCCTCACAATAGAATACTAAGCATAGGAAAAAAGAAAGAGGACTATTTCTATGTACGGCTATGGAGTAATTTCTAGGATATATAATTAACAAAAAACAAACAGAAAAAAGTATGGATAGGACACTCCTGTTATCTCAGAATGGTAGTACAAACATACCGTATTTGTCTGTGCATGCATGCATGCACACATGTGTCTATGTATATCTCCCAAACATAAAAAAAGGAGGAAACAGATGAGATAGGAATAGAAACTAAATCGGAACAACTTTGTTTTGTAGACTTGCCCTTGGAACCATATAGTTCATATAACTATAAAGCAAAACAATAAAAAGCAATACCTCAAACAAAAAACAAAATGAAACAAAAAACCCATCAGCCAACTGAGTTTGTGGCATAACCACATAGAAATTATTCCAAGTAGCTCTAACATATAATAATTTGACTGTACATCTATATGGGATGTCCCTAAGGACAACAAGCTGCAACACAAATCTTTAACTGTTTTCAGTATTGTTGTTAGAAGTACTGGTATTATTATTCTGAGGCTCACATTTATTGTGAATTGAAAAACAAATGAGTAATTATATTAGAATTGCTGGGAAGATATTTGGCATGGGGGAAAGGATTACAGATGTAGGATGAAAGTGGTTAAGGAAAAAACTAGTAGCATTCAGTCTACACTGGAAATGGCAGAAGAATGCATGAGTTTGTAATAAACACATTTTCTGGATTCATCCATTGAAAAGGCTTAGAAAAAAATGACCTAACTGCAATAAGCACAACTTGCACCCAGACTGTGGTCTCTAATTACCATTTCCCATTTTAAAAACCTGAGTTGCTTTAAAAAAAAAAAAAAGTCTGTTTCCAGGTTTGAAGCAAGACGAGCCTGGAACATCTCACACCTCATCATACTAGAAAGCAAGGATGCTCTCACTAACTACCAGGGAGTATATAAAGCATACTTCAATAAAACACTTAGAAGTAACTACTGGGGTTATATCAAGATGAAACAATTTGAACATAAAAAAGAGTTGAAAGGATTGAAACAGATCAAATATTTTTAAATCCATGAATTTATGATACAAAAAGAATCACTGGTTATATCTTTGGAGAATGCTAGGGAACCAATACATTATTTTGAAAATGTTAATAAAAATTTAAAAATCAAGTGCATATTCTGTCTTTTCTATATACATTGTACCTGAGATTATCTAAATAACAAAATGCTTCTTACTTCAATTGGTAAATGGAGAAGAAATGATCAAATGTCACCACTTTGTAACCTCTAATGAAATGGCATCCAGACAAAGACCTTTACTGGTTTCTAACAATAGAAAAAGAGAAATGACCATATATCCAGATATTATGAACCTTCTGATGGAAGTATACATACCACCTATGAAATACCCTTGCCAAAAAAAAAAATTGAACCTGATTCTGATCAAGTTTCTAGATCAGCAATTCTCAGTCTGGCCTGCAGACCCCTGGAAGATCCCTGACACACTCTTACGGGACTCTGTAAGACCAAACTATTTTAATATTAATCTTAAGACATTATTTGACTTTTCTACTGTGTTGACATCTGCACTGGTCATACAAAAGCAGTGGGGGCTAAAACTGTTAGCCTCAGTATAAATAAAAGAGTGGCACCAGTGTTAGCAGTTATTGCATTCTTTACAGTCACTGGCTACAGTTTTTTAAAAACCCTTAAGAATGTCCTTGATGAAGTAGTAAAAAAAGATTAATTTTATTAAAGTTCATGTCTTTTTAATAGTATCTATGATGAAACGGGAAGTCCACATATAGCACTTCTGTTGTGACTGAAATACAATGGTCATTTTGAAGCAAAGCACTTGTGCAATTGAGCTACAAGCTCAACCAGCTGCTTTTTTCCACAGAGTACCATTTTTACAAAAAAAAAAAATGACAAATTGTGAGTATTCAGACTTGGGTATCTGGCAGACATTTTC
The DNA here is from genome assembly GCF_037993035.2 of Macaca fascicularis. Classification (NCBI taxonomy): domain Eukaryota; kingdom Metazoa; phylum Chordata; class Mammalia; order Primates; family Cercopithecidae; genus Macaca; species Macaca fascicularis. The sequence continues at coordinate 101,130,801 of NC_088384.1, read as the reverse complement.
TCAGAAATGAAAAAAGTGAGTCTGTCACTCAAAGGAAAACAACTAAGAGTGTTGTAGCTGATGATAAAATTCAAACCTTCAAATGAAAATTAGTATTCCGGAAAACTTGAATCCACCACTGTGAGCTTGACAACTTCCCTACATTTCGTTAGATACTCTTCTGATGAAACTGGTCATAACTTCAAGGAATGTGGGTTTTTTTTTTATATTGCTTAATGAAATGTGCCAATATTTAGAAGATCCATGTAACTGAATGAACCAACATTTTCCAAATTCCCAATGCATGATGTTACAAAATCACGTGTAAGTAAAAGTTCCACTCAAAATTTTAAAACACTAATGAATTTTAATATACACAGTAAGAAATTTTCACGAATTTAGTTTCATATTCTACATTGCAACTAACCTATAAGAAACCACTACTTGTTGAGTTTTGGTGTAGGGTCAAAGAAGACTATCCACAACTATCTTAAACAGCTATTACAATAGTTATTTTTCAACGACACCTCTTTTTGCTAGGCTAGACTTTCTTCCTGTACTTCAAACAAAACAATATATTACAACAGACTGAACGCAAAACAGATATGATCATCTATCTGTGTAAGCCAAAAAATCTGAAAATTGTAAACAATGCTATTTTTCTTACTTATTTGCTTTTGTTTTGGGGAAATAGTCATTTTTCATAGAAAAAAATACATTACTGTATAATTAGCTTATTTTAAGTAAATAAATTATTTAAAATTTTTTCTGTTTTAATTTCTAATTCAGTAAATATTAGTAGATATGACTCCCATGGACAAAAGCCCTTTGGGGTCCTCAATAATGTTTATAAGTATGAAGGGGTCCTGAGGACCGTTGTTCTAGATAAAACTACCAATTTATAAGGGAACTCAGGGAACATATTAAATAAGACCCCTTAGATGCAATCAGCAATATCCTGAATGAGGGAAAGTATGTGGGATAACAACTGGGTTTCTCCAACAGTATCTCAAAGTACATGAGCAAGGGTAGCAGAAAGGGAGGGCTTTAAATTAAAAGTGGCTTAAGAGACATATCAACCAACTTCCTATAAATCTCATTTGGATCCTAATTCAAACAAGCTAAAATATCTATATAAATCCAGGAAACTAAACAGTAACAAGGCATTTTTTGGCATTAAGGAAATTTATTACTCCTAATTTGTAAAAGTATGATAAAGGTATTATAATTATATTTTAAAAGGTCATTAATCCTTTATAAATACATATGAAATATTTAGAAATGGTATATGCCTGGGATTTGCTTCAAAACAAGCAGTGTGGGTGGTGAATAGTGGAGGTGAAGGATTAAATAATACAAGAATAGTTGACTTGGTGATTGTTGTAACTGAGTAATGGGACATTAAATTTTACCTTACCATTAAAGGCCAGTAAATGTAAGAATATGCACTAATTTTTAGACTCATTTTGAAAAAAACGAACAATAATTTCAAAGAATGTTTTGGGAGAGTTATTTTTGTCTCTATGAAATGGCAGATAAAGTTTCAAATTGTAGATAACTGAGCTCCCAGAAAACATCAAGATGCATTCTTGAGAGTATTGACTTAAGCAGAGGCAAATAAAGCATCTCTTCTATCATATCAATCATGATTTCAAATTATAAATAAGGTAGTAATAATTTTTACCTCCCACCAAGTGTCTGATTTCTAATATGTACGGCCAAAAGCAAAAAGTACAATTTAATAATAAATGAGTAACTGACTATGTTCTGACAATTCAGTAAAGCTTCTTTGTAAAACCCAAAGAAATCTCAACTTACAATCAGATTTGAAGCCCTGATCTAGGAGAGAATGGTTAAGATAAAGTTTCATGGAATCATAGGTTGTTATCGGCCTCCTGGGAAAACCTCAGGGCTAAAATGTATCCTTCCCTACCACAAAAAGCCATGTGAATGGCTTACAACTATCCAGGGAATCCAAACAATCAATTTTGTTCAGGTTCTGTTACTTTTATCAAATTAATTTTGAATTAACGGTTTGGTGGTTTTATATCCTGATGGACCCATTATCAAACAACTTCAGATGGATATTAGCTCTCTGTGCTGCATTAGGACTCTATTTTTAATTTCTCTGATATACCAAGGAAAAATCTAAAAGAGCACTAAATATTTCCAGCAAAAAAGGGTACATTGGGCATTAATTTACTTTACCTGAAGTTCTCTCCTTCTCTCCCTTCCTCACTTTTCCCACACATCCACACTGGTAATGCTCCAGCTCAATTACTCAGTACTTCCTTGGCCCCATGCCACACTCCTTAGTATCTTCATCTTTCAAAACACGCTTCATCTTTCAAAACACACTTCCAATGACACTTATTGGTGCCTTCCCTGGGGTTCTTGCTCTCTCTTTTGGGCTCCTACAGCCCCTTCTTTATGTACTTTATGGATAGAACTTACCAGAATAGCCTAGAAAAATGCTACACAGTACAGATGGTTAAAAGGATGGGCTCTGGAGCCAAACTGCTTTGGTTAAAATCCTCACTGTATCACTAACCGTATAACTGTAGTCAACCACCCCTTTTAGTGTCAGGGTTTTTTTTTTTAATTGACAAATATAAATTGTACATATTTATTGTATACAACACGATGTTTTGAAATAAAGTAGTCCCTCCATTATCCACAGGGGATACATTCTGAAAACCCCAGTGGATGCCTGAAACTGTGGATGGTACCAAACCCTATACATTAAGCTTTTTCCCATATGTAAATACCTATAAAGACGTTTTATTTATAAAGTTATTACAGTTAAGAACTTAATAACTAATAATAAAATAGAACAACTACAACAACAATTCATGGATGGAAGGTTCACATTTGTTCACAATTTCATGGATGGATGATTTGTTCTTACCATAGATCTTAGCAACCTCAGCATATGGTTTTTTCCCCCCTCATTTTTGGTCAAGAACTTTCACCTTTTCTCTTAAAAGAAGCACTTTACATCTTCTCTTTGGCAAGCTGGAATTGCCAGCATCACTACTCTTGCACTCTGGGGACACTATTAAGCAAAATAAGGGTTACCTGAACACAAGCACTGTTATACCTCAACAGGTGATCTGATAACCAAATCGGCTCCTAAGTGACTAGGAGTGAGTACCACGTACTGCACAGATATGCTGGACAAAGGGATGATTCATGTCCCAGGCGGGATGATGCGCAATGGCACAGGATTTCATCATGTTACTCAGAATGGTATGCTACTTAAAACTTAGAAACTGTTTATTTCTAGAATTTTCCATTTAATATTTTCAGACTGCAGTGGGTAACTGAAACCTCATAAAGTGAACCTCATAAGGAGATACTGTATGTACATACATTGTGAAATGGCTCAATTGAGTTAATTTACATGTGTGCTACCTCACATACTTATAATTTCTTTGCAGTGAGAACACTTAAAATCTACTCTCTCAGTGATTTTCAAAATACAATACATTGTTTATTAACTAGTAACCATGTTGTACAATAAATCTCTTGAACTTATTCTTCCTATTAAGCCTCAGTTATTTTTTTTACCCCTAAAATGGCAATAACAACATTCCTACCTCATGGGATGGTTCTGAGAATGAGGTAACATATGTAATGCCTGGCACATAGTAAATTTTCAATACATGTAAGCTATCATTAGTATAATGTATCAAAATCACTTGATTATTTTCCGCTACCTCATAAACTCTCTAAGGGTAGTGACTATATTTGAGTTTAATTCAATTAGTAGTTGAATTAAATAATGAATGAATTCAGAGACTATGTCTGAGTTTATTTTAAAATGGTGTGCTAACTCTAAGCCGGGCAATTGCTAGGTGTTAGGAATACAAAGACAGGTAAGATAAAGTGAAGGCTGTAAAAGAGCTTGTAGTCTTATCGATTCACACACAGTACACACAGAGAACCTCAATAAATATAGATTGAATTAATATGTGGGGGCCAGTTACTATCAACTTTTTTTATAGAAGAAGTCATAAGAAATCTGAAAGCAACTTCATTTGAATAAACAGGAAATTTACTCTAAAACCGAAGGATACTGAAAGCTAATAATCACCAATACTTGCAAAGTTGATAACTGACTGAAAAGTATTGTGGTTCTCTTAATCTGTGTAAGTCCTGGTTAACTTTATTTAGACTAAAACCAGGAAAAATCTCAATAGAAAGTTTAAAAATGTATCTCGCTCTATTTATTTAAGGTAAGCAAGTAATATATTAATATAGTAATATATTCTCTCTGTGTGTAAAGACAGCTAAACTAAAGTTCTCTCCACATGTAATGACTTTCAAGTTATTTTTAGAAGCTGTCTTTTTTATCTATGCAGCTGTATATGTGCATAGACATAGAAATGGTAGCATGATTTGTGTTTTTTTTAATTTACACAGATTTTACAGTTTGCATTATTTTGTAGTTTATCATTATATAATACACTCATATATGAAAACTATGCATCCAACAAAGGTGTATATATTTTTTAAAATTTATATATACTATATATACACACACACATATACATACATAGGCATGTTTCTCAATCCTACTCTGTAACTTTTTTTTTTTTTTTTAAAGACATGGGGTCTCAATCTGTCACTCAGGGTAGTATACAGTGGTGCAATCCTAGCTCACTGCAGCCTCAAACTCCTGGGCTCAGGAGATCCTCCTGCCTCAGCCTCTCAAGTAGCTGAGACTATAGGCATGTACCACCAAGCCTACCTAATTTTTTCTTTTCTTTTTTTTTTTTTTTTGTAGAGATGGGGATCTCACTATGATACTTAGGCTGATCTCAAATTCCTGGGTTCAAGTGATCCTCCCACCTTAGCCTCCCAAAGTACTGGGATTACAGGGTGAACCACCACACCTGGCCTATGTTCTATTCTTATGCCAACATCACAATGCTTTCATTATTGTGGTTTTGTGGTATGTTTTAATCTCTGGAAGAATAAGATCAACCTTGTTCTTCTTGTTCAAAAGTATCTTCCATATTTTTATGCAGGTATACTTCCACATGGGAAGTAAATATGGTATAATGTTTAAACATCTATTTATCTAAGTTTTCAAATTTAATGATATAAAATTATAAACGATAGTCTCTGTTCACGCTGCCATATTCTGTTTCTAGTAACTCTCTCTCTCGCCTTTCCCCTACTGCAGTTTATAGACACACTCTTCCTTTTTAACTTGATCAAATCTAACAAATATCAGGTCCTTTCACATATCCTGCTGTTGGTTTTTACCATTCAACTTTCTGGTTTGTTTTCTATTTCATTAAATTCTGCTTTTATCTTTATCCTATTTTTAACTTATTTATAATCTTTCTTGTATTCTAAAAAGAAAATTCATTTAAGGCTATAAATCTTCTTCTAAGTGCCATTGTTTACTGCCTCCCACGGGTTCTGAGTTACAGGGATTTGAATTTTGTATAATTCTTATTATTCATTTCTAAACTGTTTATAATTTATATTTTTATTTTCTCTTTAAAGTAAGATTTAGGAATATGTTTTTGTATCTCCAGGTGGGATAAAGTGGCTTTGACTACTTTCTTAATGTTAATTTCTAATTTTATTGCATTATAGTCAGCTAACGTGGCCTGAATAATTTCTCTGTTGAGATTTCTTTTTTAACCCTTTCAAACACTGGCTGGGCATGGTGGCTCATGCCTGTAATCCCAGCACTTTGAAAGGCTGAGGCGGGTAGATCACCTGAGGTCAGGAGATCGAGACCAGCCTGGCCAACATGGTGAAACCCCATCTCTACTAAAAATACAAAAATTAGCCAGGAGTGGTAGCAGGTGCCTGTAATCTCAGCTATTCGGGAGGCTGAGGCAGGAGAATCACTTGAACCCAGGAGGCAGAGGTTGCAATGAGTCAAGATCACGCCACTGCAGTACTCCAGCCTGGGCAACAGAGCAAGACTCTGTCTCAAAACAAAAAACAAAAAAAATATAGTTACTCAAAGCTGACAAACACAAGCAATGGGGAAAGGACTCCTTATTCAATAAATGATCCTGAGATAACTGGCTAGCCATATGCAAAAGACTGAACCTGGATCCCCCTCCTTAAACTGTATACAAAAATCAACTCAAGATGAATTAAAGACTTAAATGTAAAACCTAAAACTATAAAAACCCTAGAAGATAACCTAGAAAACACCATTCTGGATATAGGACCTGGCAAAGATTTCATGATGAAGACAATAAAAGCAATTGTAACAGAAATTAAAATTGGCAAATAGGTTCTAATTAAACTAAAGAGCTTCTGAACAGCAAAATAAACTTTCAATAGAGTAAACAGACAACCTACAAAATGGGAGAAAATTTCTGCAAACTACGCATCCAAGAAAGATCTAATATTCAGAATCTATAAGGAACTTAAACAAATTAACAAGTAAAAAGCAAATGACCTCATTAAAAAAGGGGCAAAGGACATGAACAGACACTTCTCAAAATAAGACATACACATGGTCAATAAGCATGTGAAAAAAAGATTCAACATCACTAACCATTAGAAAAATGCAAATCAAAAACAATGAGATCTATCTCATACCATTCAGAATGGCTATTATTAGAAAATCAAAAAATAACAGACGCTGGCGAGGTTGCAGAGAAAAGGGATTACTTATACACTGCTGGTGGGAATGTAAATTAGTTCAATCATGGTGGAAAGCAGTGTGTCGATTTCTCAAAGAACTTAAAAGAGAATTACCATTCAACCTAGCAATCCCATTATTGAGTATATAACCAAAGGCACAGAAATTGTTCTACCATAAAGACACATGCATGTGTTGTGTTCGCTGCAGCACTATTCACAATAGCAAAAACATGGAATTAACCTAAATGCCCATCAATGACAGACTAAAGAAAATGTGGTGCATGTTCACATGGTATACTACACAGCCACAGAAACGAGCAAGATCATGTCCTCTGCAGCAACATAGATGAGCTGGAGGCCATTATCCTAAGCAAACTAACACAAGGACAGAAAACCAAATACAGCATGTTCTCACTTGTAAGTAGGAGCTCAACACTGAGTACACATGGACACAAAGAAGAGAACAACAGAAATCAGGGCTTCCTTGAGGGCAGAGGGTGGGAGGAGGGTGAGGATCGAAAAACTACCTATGGGGTACTATGCTTATTACCTGGGTGATGAAATAATCTGTATACCAAACCCCCATTACACACAATTCACCTGTGTAACAAACCTGCACATGTACCCTTGAACCTAAAATAAAGGTAAAAAAAGAATAAAACATAGTTGTTTTACGAATATTCCATGTTTTTAAAGTTTCATATATATTAGAAATTTTGTCTATTTTCTGTTTTATCAATGTTAATTGTGTTAGTTTTTTGTCTAACTGAAATGTCAGTTTTGGAGAGAAGAATATTTAAGTCTTCTTGATTAACTTCTTGAAACTATAATTGCAGTATTCTCATTGCTCCTTGTATTTCTATCAGTTTGGGATAAATATATGTTTCATATAGGTACATGACTTACATCTTCTAGATAAAGTATACCTTTCAATAGTATAAAACATATCCTTCCCAGGTAACATTCTTTTGTCTTAAATTATATTTCATCTGAATTTTTTTTTTTTTTTTTTTTTTTTTTTGAGATGAAGTCTTGCTGTCTTACCCAGGCTGGAGTGCAATGGCACAATCTCAGCTCACTGCAACCTCCGCCTCCTGGGTTCAAGCAATTCTCCTGCCTCAGCCGCCTGAGTAGCTGGACTACAGGTGCATGTGCCACCATGCCCAATTAATTTTTTGTGCTTTTAGTAGAGACGGGGTTTCACCACGTTGGCCAGGCTGGTCTCGAACTCCTGACCTCACGTGGTCCGCCTGCCTCGGCCTCCCAAAGTGCTGGGATTACAGGCGTGAGTCACCATGCTTGGCCTCATTTGGTATCAATATTGTTTCACCTACTTTATTTTAGTGAGTATTTGCCTAGTGTATCTTTTTCCATTCCTCTGTTTTAAACTTTTCGGTTGTATTTTCTTTTCATTACATCACTTATAAACAGCATTTAGCCAGAATTTGACTGTTATTTTTATCCAAACTCTTTCTCTTTTAATAGGAGATTTTAGTGCACTCACATTTACTGTGATTACTGATGTATTTACATTTAAACTGCTATCCCATGTGTCACTCGGCTCCAGCCACAATGGACTCCTTTCCTTCCCTACACACAATCTATGACCTGTCTCACAGTCTCTGTACTTGTTTCCCCTACCTTCCCGTGACTTGCTTCCCCTCTTCACTGATGTCTCAGCTGAATGTCCTGTCTCTCCACAAGGCCTTTTCTTACAATATCTCTTTACTGTGCTTTAAAAAAAAAAAAAAAAATTCGCTATTATTACCTGAACTGATATCTACTAGGGTACTGGCTTAAAGTCTATTTCCTTCACTGTAAACTCCATGAGAACATAGGCCTGGTCTGTTTTGTTCACCACTTTTGGCATTTGGGCCATCTCTTTTTTTTATTTTTGTAATAGAGATGGGGTCTCACTATGTGCCAGGCTGGTTTCGAGCTCCCTTCCACCTCGGCCTCCCAAAGTGCTGGGATTACAGGTGTGAGGCACTGCACCCAGCCCAGGTTATCTTAAACTAAAATATTACAGTGTGCTTTTGGAAGATTCATGAGCCAAACTGGATTTAAGTTTCCAGCTTTTGTGGCTTTCTGAATGGCAAAATGGGAAGGTCTGAATTCTCATAAAATATTACATTCTTTTCCAAAAATGTGATCTGCTAATAGAATAGAAAATACCAATTTTAGAGACTACTGCATTTTCAAGCACCTTTTATATTTTAATCACTATGTATCTTAAACATTATTAGAAATCTTTGGGGGGGGGTTTCTAAACTTGGCAAATAGGCAATTCACTTTTAGAAATGGGACAAATATTCAGTTTCAGATGAAAATATGAAGTTTTTGTCAGTATAAAGTTCTGCTACTCCTGATTAAATTACTTCCTATTTGCCATTTTGGGCAAAAAGGTCATTGGAAAACAGCAATTCCCTTCATAGAAGGAAACAGAATTATCTTTTTTCATAATTAAATACTGTCTGTCTAGAAATCGTAAAGTCTGTAAGAGACTGTGAGGGAGGCTGGGCGCCGTGGCTCACACTGTAATCCCAGCACTTTGGGAGGTCAAGGCGAGTGGATCACGAGGTCAGGTGTTTAAGAGCAGTCTGGCCAAGAGAGCAAAACCCTGTCTCTACTAAAAATGCAAAAATTAGCTGGGTGTGGTGGCAGGCACCTGTAATCCCAGTTACTCAGGAGGCTGAGGCAGAGAAGTGCTTGAACCCGGGAGGGGGAGGTTGCAGTGAGCTGAGATCATCGCGCCACTGCACTCTAGCCTGGGCGACAGAGTGAGACTCCATCTCAAAAAAACAAAAAGCGATTGTAAGGGAAACATGTTAGCAAGTCTGACACATATCCTTCGTTAAGCTTTCAGGAGATCATTCAGAACTTTCTTCACTCAAAGGACTAGCTCTTTATTTGCCAGCTGTCACTTACAAACATACATTTTCCATATTTTATGTGCTTCTTTGGTACCTCCAATAAGAGTATAGGAAACTCAAAAGGGGAATAACAAGGAAATTTAAAAATCATACAATGTTAATAAAATAGAAATATATCCTTATCTCTGAATTTCTATAGTACCTAATAGAAAAGAAAACAAGAAATGTATATAAAGATATACTAGTCTAAAAACCTTTTAAAACAACTTTAGTGGGTTAGAGTCACCAGGAGGACAGGTTAAAACACCAATGGGTGCTGTCCCTAGATATTCCTATTCAATCTGCCTGGGGTAAGGCCCGAAAAACTGCCTTTCTAACAGTCTCTAGGTGATGCTAACACTGCTGGTCTGGGACCACTTTGAGAACCACTGTTCTAGACTATTATTTCAAATGCTTGCTTTGGGATCAAGGTAAGAGCTATGTAACAAGAATATCAACAATGAAGACAGTTTTCATTTGATCTTTGTTGGTAGAGCAGCTCATGTATCTCGCATCTCAATTTTCTTTTATCTCTTAGTTTGACATTTTTTTGTAAGAGACTTTTATAAGTAAATTATCTTGACACTCTGAAGGTACAAATAGAGTAGAATGTTGTATCAGAATGGGCTGGCTCAAGCACATATAAATCCAAACAATTTAATGCAAGAGTCCCAATATCAAATGCCCCTAAGTGCCAGACACGTCAGACAGTTAATACGAATGAGTGAAGTAGGCCAAATAGTGTGAAGAATTAGAGAGGTCATAGCTAAAGAGGGCAGCTACCACTCAGCTCCAGACAACCATTAACCAATAATATAGGTTACTGTAGCCAGATCTTTCACATTTTCAAAATAAGCTGGAGATCCAACACTTTGTGTAAAATCTCTTAATTTTTTAACATAAGCAATTAATTTTAAAAATTTAAACACCGTATAGAACACACAAAAAGGTCTGTGAGCTGGATCCTGCCAGTTTATGACCTCAGATTTAGAAGAAAGTCTCAGGAGTAATACAAGCCATGCAATGTGCTAACCTGGTCACTGTGTGCCATGGGCCCACTCCCTCTAGAAGTCATCTACTTCCAAAATAAAAAGTACTTTCTCTAAAGACCTACTAAAGCTCCTCTGTATAAGTAGCTTGCCCACCAAAACAAGTTTCCTGCCAATGATCTTAGTATGAGAAAACTGTGGCAAAGAGAAATAAATTCTTTATATGCTGAAACTACTGATCCAAGAATAATGATTAGAATTAAAGTTGGACAAAAGACCTGAATAGACATTTTTCAAAAGAAGACATACAAATGGGCAATAGGTATGCGAAAAAATGCTCAACATCACTAATCATTAGGAAAATGCAAATTGAGACCACAATGAAAGAGCCAGTGCAGTGGCTCATATCTGTAACCCTAGCATTCTGGGAGGCCCGGGCAGGAGGATTATTTGAGGCCAGGAGTTTCAGATGAGCTGGGGCAACATTTCCAGACCTCATCTTTACAAAAAATTTAAAAACCAGCCAGGCACGGTGGTCTATACCTGTAGTCCTAGCTACTCAGAAGGCTGAGGTGGGAGGATTACTACAGACCAGGAGTTTGAAACTGTAGTGACCTATGATTGCACCACTGCACTCCAGCCTGGGAGAATAAGCAAGACCCTGTCTCTTAAAAAAAAAAAAAAAAAAAAAAAAAAAAAAAAAAAGAGAGAGAGAGAGATATCATCTCACCCTAGTTAGAATGGCTATTATCAACGAGACAGGAAATAACAAATGCTGGTGAAGATGTGGAGAAAGGGGAATGTTCATACGCCATTGGTGGGAATGTAAAGTAACAAAACCATTATAAAAAACAGTATAGAGGTTCCTCAAAAAAAACTAAAATAGATCTACCATATGATCCAGCAATCCCACTGCTGGGCGTATATCCAAAAGAAAGGAAATCAATATATCAACAAGATATCTAAACTCTCCTATTTATTGCAACACTATTCACAATAGCCAAGATACGGAATCAACCTAAGTGTCCATCAATGGATAAACAGATAAAGAAGATGTGGTATCCAAACAATGGAATATTATCCAGCCAGAAAAGAGAAAGAAATGTTGTCGCTTCTTTTATTGCAACATGGATATTACTGAAGGTCATTATGTTAGTTACAATAAGCCAGAGACAGAAAGACAAATATCATATGTTCTCACTCAAGCAGGAGCTAAAAAAGTGGATCCTATGGAGACAGAGTGAAGAATGATGGTTAGCAGTGGCTGGGAAAGAGGTGAAAGCAGGATGAAGAGAAGTTGGTTAAGGGGTACAAAAATATAGTCAGAGAGAAGGAATAAGTTCTAGTATTCAATAGTACAGTAGGAAAATTATAGTTAGTAATGTATTGTATGCTTCAAAATGGCTGAAGATTTATAATGTTCTCAAAGAAAAGTGTTTGAGGTAATAGATATCCCAATTACTCTGATTTGATCACTACACATCATGAACAGGTACTCAAATATTCCATGTACCCTAAAAATATCATAAACAAGATTTTTAAAAATTAAAAAGGATTAAAGTGACTGGGTTTTCAAAATCTGTAACATTTAAAAACAAGGAAACTGGGCTTAGAAGTACTACAGATTTGAGGATTCTCAAACATTCTGTCACAATGGTGATGTGATTTGGTACCCAGTAGTTAAACATCTTTGCCTGAAGACTGGATAAACTGAGAAATCAGTCCTTATGCACATGTTGAAGACAACTATACAGGCAACATGGAATAGATGCACAATAATTCAAATTTCAAAGGTCTACTCTGATTAGCAGTGGCAGCCTAGTGCACTGTGTTAAGGATTCTGAAGCTGAACCCTGATTCAGTGGAAAAGATGGGTGTCAAAGGCCTAGAAGAGGGGAATAGTAGCAGATGTGCCCCATATTTGGCCACCTTTGAATAGTAAATAAAAACACTGCACCTGTGTTCAGAAATTCTAGTTCTCCTATAATGTATTAATATAGCAACTAGAATAATACCTTTTAAATATAAATAGGATCAAGTCACCCCTCCCAATAGTCTTTCATTCCACTCAAGAGTAAAAGCTAAAGTTCTTTTTATTACATAAAAAGCCCTACATTATCTCGCCCTCCATTATATCTCTGATATCATTTCCTGCTGCACATCCTATTGATGCCATTCCAAAACATACTGTTTCTCTGTTGTTCTGTAAACACACTAGCCAAGTCTCTGCCTCAGGATCTTTGAATCTGCTATTCCCGCTGCCTAAAAATCTCTCCTCTGGATATTTACATAGTTCAAATTCTCATCTTCTTACCAATGAGAACTTCCTTGACTACTCTATTTTTAAAAAACTACACACACATACGCACACACACACTCTCTCTCTCTCTCCTAACCTCCCTTTTGCTTTGTATTTTTTACAATACTTGCTACCATTTGACACACTAAATACTTATTTTCCTTCGCCTAGAATGAAACCTCCATGAGGGATGCATTTTTGGCTGTTCTGTTAATGACTACATCCCTAGAATAGTGTCAAAAACATGACATTCAAAAAAAAAAACAAAAACAAAAACAAAAACCAACAACAACAACAACACTGGATAAGTAAGTAAATGAACAAACAGGTAATAAAACAAATGAACCTGGATTCTATCATGGGTTCAGTGACTAATCAGTTAATTTGCCTCAGATGAGTTATTCTGGTCCTCAAAGGATCTCTACCATTAGTTGTATAAACTATAACATTCCCGCCATTTTATAAAAGTAGAAATTAAGTTACAGAAGAATGGCATCATTTCCTCTAGGCCAGTCAGTAGTATAGTGGAAAGCCAGAACTAGACAGGTCTATCAGAGCTCAAGCCCAATGCCCAATCTGAGCTCTTTTATAAACAACAGAATTATGACAGATGAGGATCAAACTTCAGAATTTAAGAATGTAAAAATAAAAAGTTCCTGGAGAGAAAAATCTTTACTAGTAATAGTCAAGAAGAAAATGCAGACTCCTTAGCTTACTTTTTCCCAAAATTTTTATTGCTCTACTCCTTAAATTCCTATGAACATTAATAAGTGTCTATGGTTGAGGGAAAATGTTCCACAGTAGAGAAAGGAAAATACATCCAGTTTTTCATATGAAACTGGAATAATTACATATTCATCTTCTGAAAAAACTGAGAATAATCCTTTCAGCAGGGTTAAAATTAGGAGAATAGTTAGCAAAACAACAAGGACACCACAAAACAGCGTCACCCTCCAATCTAATTCTTAAATATAAAATCAAAACCCCAAATAAACTATTAAAGACAGTTGCAATTTCATTTGATGATTGAATACTTCTCTCACCATGAACAATTTCAAACTGGACAAAAAGAAAAAGTGAATATGGATTTTGAAAGCAGAAAAGATGCCACTAATCAGGGACCAGAGAACTGCTCAAACATCAATCAAAACATTGTCCTTCAGCTCAGGAGACACTGTCAGGGATGGTTTAGGAGACTCAAAATGCATAAGAAAATGCTTGGGCACTTTCAGTGAAATGACGTAATTGAATGTGTGATGTTTCAAATAACTTGCCCCAAAGACATAACCATTTACTTCCAACACTACTTACAAACTCGTAGTCTCCATCCTGTGGTATTTTCCAATCTGAAGAATTTTTCAGTGGACCAGGTACACTCTTGCCAAAGCTGTTGATCTGGTTTTCCTTTTCTTTTTGTTCAAAATATTCAAGAAAAGATGGTTTTGCAGGCTGCATGGTCTCATCCCTTCCTGAAAACCAAGAAAAATGAAAAATGAAAAGAAACTCTCTAAAATTTTAGATAAGTTTAATAGACCTACCTCCAGATGGGCTACAATCTCTGGATCAGTGAATATTTCGGTTAGATAAAGGACTCCTTCAAGAATCTAGTGAAACTAGAGAAAAACGCACAAATGCTTGCTCAAAAAATTCTCATGGAATTTCAGAGGAGTTAAGATTTCCCCTAAAATACATTCATAAATTTCCCTGGGGTCCCTTTTCCTAGATGGAAAGATTTGGGTGATACAATAATTCTGATAATCTGCAAATAAGACATTTGGAGTCTCCTATAGCAAATAGCCCCTATAATATTTAGAATGAAACAGAAGCAACCAAAAATATTTATTTAGCATCTATCATATACAATATTCTCTACAGGCACTTAAGTAGGAAGAGGGGATGATACAGTAGGGTGACTTACTTTGATAATCTCATAATCTAACTGGAATAATGAGAAAAATATACATGAAAAAGAAAACATAAATAAATCACAATCCACTCTATGAAATATTATGTAACTTTAAAAATACTATCTACATACGGCTTACAATAAACTTAAGGGAAAAAACAGGATACAGTATTATATATACAGTAAGATTTTGACTCTATAAAATCATATATAGGAGAAAAACAAAACTAGGGGGAAATACCCAAAATGTTAACAGGGTTCATCTCTGGTAGCAGCACTATTGGTGATTTTATTTACTTCTTATGAACATTTTTTAAAGAAGATAGTATTGAACAGGTATTAAATAAATAGAACTGATTACAAGAATTATACGTGCCCAGTTCTTGCAGGCTGTGTGGTCAGGGAAGATTGGTAAAAGGGGACTTAGACTGGGCCTCAAATCATCCTGGAGTAAAGCATCAGCAGTTACACAGCAGCACTAACCATTAAGAGAGCAGAATACAGCAGCTATTAGTTACTAGTAACAAGAGCAGAAAGAATAATTTTACCTGGCATGATTTAAAAATCAAGCTAGCTGAATGTACCTGTTTCAAAAGATGAAGTATCTTTGTGCCTGTGATTAGTATTCTAATATAGGGAGATACAGGAAGTATTTTTCATTGCTTTCTATGAACATAGGGGTTTATGCGGACCTTTCCCACAGTAAACAGGAAAAACAACCAGAAGGTTCAGCACCTTAAGAAGCAGATGAGAAGGTATCTAGAAGATAAAGAACAGCAAGTGTCTCTCTCCAGGCACCCTTGGTCTATGCAATCTTACTTATTTCATGACACTTCCTAGTCCAGTTTCAGGCCAGCCGCCCTACCTCTCAGAACATTTGTTATTTTTCTCACTATCACCATTGCTAAGATGAACAGCAGCCAATCCCATATCTGCCCACATCCACACACTGCCAATGGCTTCCTACTACACTGTTTTCTCCTCACTAATTAAGAATTAAATACATTCTTTGCTAGGACCAATCAGCAAGTATATAGTGTTTTGTTTTGTGTGCTCTAGGTATGATGTTAGGTACTTTTCATGCTTGTTTTCATTTTTAAATTAAATTTAAGGCACTACTTCATAATATAGTTCTGCAGGAACTACAACAAAATAAAACTTGTAAAAATGGTGGTGCATTGGATTTGCCAATGAGTCGGGAAACTATGTTCTTTTGCTCAGTCCCCTCCTCTCAGACCACCAAAGGAGAAGACTGGCTCAGAGACAACTCTGCAGCAATCTTACACATAATCCTACACATTAAAAAAAAAAAAAAGTATTCAGAGAACCCCCTAAAGTCAAGCAACTTCAAAAGTGCTGCAAACTGCTGGCATATATAATACACAGTATACTTTTATACAAAATATCTCAACCCGCTGAACAGAATAAAGCTTAGAAACAAAATAAAAAGTCCAAATGGCTATCCGAATAATGGGACAGCTATTTGAGAAAAGATTAAATTGAATCTATATCTCATACCTTAAGCCTGGAAAACTCCAAATGGATAAGAAATCTAATTGCAAAAAATGGAAAACTTTACTACTGAAACAAAACGTGTGAATGCATTTAAAACCTGGTATGGAAAAGGCTTTCCAACTATGATATAAATCCAGATATAATTTTAAAAATGGTTAAAAACCTTTTATGTGAAGAAAACACCACAAATTTTAAAAAATTAATAATCACACACACAAACCTCATAAGCCAAGACAGAAGACAAATGACAAGCAAATACCATTAAAATGGTTTAAAGAATTTTCTTTTTATTTAAAGAAAATTTTAGCCAGGCGTGGTGGCTCACGCCTGTAATCCCAACACTTTGGGAAGCCGAGGAGGATCACCTGAGATCAGGAATTCGAGACCGGCCTGGCCAACATGGTGAAACCCCATCTCTACTAAAAATACAAAAATTAGCTGGGCGCGGTGGCAGGAGCCTGTAATCCCAGCAACTTGGGAGGCTGAGGCGGGAGCATCACTTGAACCCAGGAGGTGGAGGTTGCAGTGAGCCAAGATCATGCCATTGCACTCCAGCCTGGGCAATAGAGTAAGATTCCACCTCAAAAAAAAAAAAAGAAAAAGAAAAAAGAAAGAAAGAACATTTTAAGAATTATTTATATGTTAGGGAGATAAGCTCCCAAGACCTTCTTAAATCAAGGGAAAGACAACAGAAGAAAAGAAGAAAACTAAAGACTTGAAAAGATAAAAAACACACAAAGATATCCAACGGGTCCTTAAACATGAAAAAATTGCTGAGCTTCACTCATAATAGGAGAAATTCAAATTAAAACTACTTAGAGGGACCATTTCTTACATTTCAGACTGGCAAAGCTTCAAAAGCTTGAAAACACACTATCTGCTGGCAAGGCTGTGGGGGCACAGGCACTCACACATTGCTGACCTGGAATGCAAAATGGCATAATCCCTGTGAAGGGGATCTGACACTATCTAAATATCAAAATGTGAAATTGGGAAAGGCACAGCAACTTGTTGTGTTGTATTTGAACTGAGGTATTATGACCTCATGATTTACAAAAAAAAAAAAACAAAAAAAAAAACAAAGACATTTCTGAGCTTTCTTCATCAAAAGGCGTTGGAGCAATGACACTCCAGTACAAATAAGCACGTGTAAGTGGCTCAGATATTGGTTTCCAAATACCATTTCCTGCTCAAAGGAACTAGAATTACTTAAGAAAAACAGGTGATTCCAAGTCTAAGGCAGGAAAATTACAAAATGGACCTGAATCTGGAATATTTTTTGTGCCAAAAAAAAAAAAAAAAGGCCAGCAAGTACTCAAAAACTGATGGGGACATATCAAAAGGATACAGGAGCCACCTTGAAGGGCCCTCACTGGTAAAGTTTGGGACACTCTGAGCATCAAAAAGAATGCACTCAATAAGAGATCAGAGCAATAATCTAAAAGTGAAGGAGGTTTGGGAGAGAAGCGAGAACTCTTCTTTAGAAACATTACTATTTACGTTGGGCACAGTGGTTCACACCCTGTAACCCCAGCACTTTGGGAGGCCAAAAGAGGAGCATCCCTTGAGCTAAGGAATTTGAGACCAGCCTGGGCAACATGTTGAGACCTTGACTCTACTAAAAATAAAAAAAATTAGCCAGGCATGGTGGTACATGTCTGTAGTCCCAGTTACTTGGGAGGCTGGGAGGTCAAGTCTGCAGTGAGCCATGATCATGCAACTGCACTCCAGCCTGGGAGACAGAGTGAGACATGGTCTCAAGAAATAAAAAGGAAAAATCACTCTTTGACCACTTTATTGTGGTAACAAAAAAGAGCATCTCCTTTGTAGGAAATACAAACAAAAGAGGATATCTTCTTTCTTAGGAAATACACACTTAAAATTTGAGAGTAAGCTGCATATATCACACACCCACCTCTCTCTTTTCATTATTTCTGTCACTTGTGTCTATTTATCCATCCATCCATTCATCTTTATATATGCACAGATAAATGACTAAATTGAGTTTATCAATAAAAATGGTGACTTCTGGACAGAAATAACAGGTAATTTAAAACTTTTTCTCCAATGGAATTTACAAAAACCATAAGGGCATCATTCTTGTTTAAAAAGTATTATATCCAACAATATATTTCTATGGTTCTTCATTAATTCCTTTCAGTTGCAATACAGGTGGACTTAAGAAATTGAATCTTTAAAACAAGGATGATGAAACACTAAAGATAACATTTCTGTAGTCTAATTCTAAACCATGTCATAAAAATCAAAGAAATGTCTGTTAAGCGAGAATATAATCATTTGTCTAACTTCTGTCACCGTTCAGATGAAAAAGTGAGAACATCTGCCTTCCTCATATTTGAGTTCTTCTTTCTTACCAAACCACTTAAAAATTTCTAATTTTTGAAGTTAAAACACCAACTGTTCTTTGTCTCTTTCAACAATGAAAATCCACAAATAAGGAAGTCTATCTAAAATATATTTGCTTTTACCTTCTGATATCAATACCAGGGACCTGATTATACCTGACATTTACTAGAATTCAAATTTCCAAAAACTAAAGTGAAATAAAAAGAGAAGTTTTTTATCTAATCACATATTTAGATATAAGCTGCAAGTAAAATGCACATATGTATTAGAAATTTAATTACAGCAAAATGTTTAGTTAAAATGTTACATTTATCAGACTGCCAAAAAGCTAAAGTTGATTTTGGAGACAGAAGAATGGAAAAATCCCTCTCCTCAAGTTTTATGTTATGTATATTTTACCACAATTAAAAAAAAAAAAAAAAAAAGGAAAGTAAATCCCTATTCTGCAGTTCAAAGATTTAGATTCCAGTTCTGACTATATGATCTTGGTAAAACCACAGGTTCCCAATCTGCAAAAAGAAGACACAGGGCTAGATTACATCTAATGTTCCCTGAAGCTTTGAAAAGTTCCATGATTTTATGACTTGGCAGTAGCATATGAAAACATATTTATACTCAGTTATTAATAACTATTCAAAAGAAGAAGTTCTTATCTCTAGTAGGATTATGATACTGGATGCCTCTAATCTAAAACATGCTACAACTAGATGTGTACAGGCATAAAGCAAAGACCAAAGTGAAAAGTAGTTGAGACTCAAGAAATATTTTAGTGACAAGAATATCTCTGATTCTTTGGATTTTTTGTTGTTGGTGGTTTAACAGATGGAAGAGGTGGCTCAAACTGTAATAAAGATGTCTAGAGATGCAGATGATAATAATATTTTATGGAACTGAAGTGAAAAATTGAATGAACTGACTGATAGGGGAAGCTATTTTAACTGGCAAGAAACAGCAGACATTCAAAAAGTTAGCTGATCCTTGCATTTAGTTATTCCAGAAATTAAATGCCTCCACCATAATGGTTCTTTCCTTATGTGTGAGAGTGCTTCACCGACATGTTAAGTTTATATGAAGAAGACAGCATTCCTATTGTGAATAACACTGTCATTAAATTGCAGCACCTGTCCTACGTCTGATTTTATAGACTGATAATAACTCTCAGTAAACAGATTTGCATTCCTATCACAATTAGTATCTAAGATAAATTATTTTTTTAAATGGCCACAATTTCCTCCTGGTATCTTCATCCTCGCCTTATGCCCTTTCACAATGACTCTGGGCCTGGTTATCTAACCTGCTTTGGTCTTTGAGACAACAGCAAATGTATAGCAAGAAGAGACTTAAAAATTCTTGTGTAGGCCAGGCATGGTGGCTCATGCTTGTAATCCCACCACTTTGGAGGCCAAGGTGGGAAGACTGCTTGAGCCCAGAAGTTCGAGACCGGCCTGGGCAACAGAGCAAGACCTGGTCTCTACAAATAATATTTTTTTTTAAAAAAATTAGCTGGGTGTGGTGGCATGCACCTGTGGTCTCAAATATTTGGGAGGTTGAGGCAGGAGGATCACCTGAGTCCAGGAGGTCAAGGCTGCAGTGAACTATGATCACACAACTGCACTCCAGCCTGGGTAACACAGCAAGACCCTGTCTCAAAAAAAAAAAAAAAGTCTTGTACATTTTACCATAATATAAATAAACCTGAGCCTGCTAGATGGTGAAATACTACGTGGAGAGGCCCAAATCAGCCATCCCCCGCTGTTATGGCACCAGCTGACCACAGAGCAGAGCTAACCAGCTCAGACTAGAATTGCCTGCCTACCTGAGACCAACCTAACTGCCAACCTACAGAATCATGAATCAAGTTAAATAAAATGGCTATTTTAAACCACTAAATTTTAGGGTGGTTTATAATGCAGCAAAAGCTAACTGATATAGTTTCAGTATCTCTCTCTCTCACACATAAACATACACACACACACACATACACACACACACGCCTAAACATACACCCCTAAATCTACAAAAACAGTTCTATTATTTGGAAACTTAGGTTCAAATTCAACAAACATTCACTACATACCTTCTAAACTTCAGGCTTTCTACTAGGTGCTTTTGCATAACGGTCTCATCCAAACTGCATGACCACCATATAAAGCAGAGGAGGAAAAGCCTTACACTTAATAGGCATCTACCAAGTGCCCGAAAATGTACTATTATCACTTAATCCTCAAAGAGTCTTTTGAGATATGTGTTATTATGCCCCTTTTACAAGTGAGAAATTTGCAGAAGATCTCTAAGCTAGTAACCGACAAGGATGGGATTTGAATGCCAAATGTCAGGTTTTAAGTTTAGTGAGCTATATCTCATACTGTACAGTCTCTAAAATCAAAATAAAGATTCTTGACATGTTAGGACTGCCATCAAACTAAGTGCAGAAAGAGTGGGGAAATGTAATTTTCCCAGTAACCTTATCTTTGAACTTTTCTTTCAGTACCCTTTAGCTAGATAGATGATCAAGTGTGCTGGACAGCAGTCTATCAGGTTGAAAAGCATAATCACTCCAAGCTGATGAAAGGCCATGCTGTCCCCCAGGGCTTCAGCTGGCTGTTGGGTTTTTTTGTTTTAACTTGAGCTAGCGTATTTTTCCAGATGTATCCCAAGAAATAAAGATGTTCAGCTGAATGATAATACAAGAAACCTAAAGCCATAGAAAGAATGGACTCAAGAGAGAAATCAAGCTTTGAAAATAACCACATCTTGCTCTGATTCCTTTATCTGATGCAGGAAATGCATGAATTCGTATACTAAGACTGGCCTATTTTTCTTTGTAAGCAGCATTTGTCAAGCTAAACGAACGATCTCTCTAAGCCTACAGACAAAGCAGTGAATTCATAAGCAACCGTATCTTCCATTTATTTTCCTTTGAAAAATGCTAGTAAAAGCAAAAGGAATCAACACCCAAATGTCCATCAGCTAATGAACAGATAAACTAAATGCAGTATATCCATACAGTGGAATACTATTCAGCAACAAAAAGAAATACTGATACATGCTATAACATGGATAAACCTTAAAAACATTATGCAAAATGGAAAAAGCCATTCTCAAAAGGCCACGTTATATGATTCCGTTTACATAAAATGTCCAAAATAGGCAAATCTATAGAGACAGAAAGTAGATTAATGGTTGCCCAGGGATGAGAGGAGAATGAGAATCGCTTCTCGGCCTTTTGGCTAAGATCAAGTGAGAGGAGAATGAGAAGTGACTGCTAAAAGGATTAGAGTTTTTTGAGGGGATGATAAAAATGTCTTGAATTCAATAGTGATTAAAGTTGCAACACCTTCTTAATATCCTAAAAAAACACTGAATTCTGTGCTTTAAAATGGCAAATTTTATGACATATAATTATATCTCAATTTAAAAATAGTGGCCAGGCATGGTGGCTCATGCCTGTAATCCCAGCACTTCAGGTGGCCAAGGCATGAGGATGGCTTGAGGCCACGAGTTCGAGACTAGCCTGAGCAACATAGTGAGACCCTGTCTCTACAAAAAAAAAATTTTTGTTTTAATTAGCCGGGCATAGTGGTGCACACCTGTAGTCCCAACTACTCAGGAGGCTAATGCAGAAGGATCACTTGGGCCCAGTTAAAGACTGCAGTAAGCTATGATCGTGCCAATGCACTTCAGCCTGGGCAACAGACCAAGATCCTGTCTCCAAATTTAAAAAAAAAAAAAGTAGAACTTTAAAAATTAGATGTAGAACTTCAAAAATTAGATTGTGGTGATGGTTGCACAACTCTGTGAATAAACTAAAAACCATTAAACTGTACACTTTAAATGAATAAATTGTATGGTGTGTAAATTATATGTCAGTAACTCAATTTTTTTTAAGCAGCAAGACACCTTTCCTTTACTATTTGCTCTTATTTCTGGATTCATATGAAGTACAACATAATGCCTGGGTAGTCGTAACTGGGAAGAAGCTTGACCAAAGACTGAAGCCCACTGTTCCACTGGAATGACCATCTACTAGACCTTAAACTTCATGACCTTCAATTTCAAACCTTCATTTTCCAGACTGTCACTAAGTAAACCACAATGGTCAATCTACTATTTCCTTAATTCCTACAATGACTCTTTTCTACTTAAATCGTAATTAATTCTGTGCAAACCAGAGAACTGGGCAGAGCCTGCCTTTTTTTCTCTGTTTCTTGCATGAATGTTGGCAGGAAAAAAAGAAAACAAAAAACAAAACAAAACAAAAAACTCTGGTATTCCTGCAAATGTTTTCCTCTGGCTTGGAATAACATGCCTTAATGTACAATTCTTATCACAGGGTTTTTTTCTAACATTTGTTATGAGTGCATGGTTCTGGGTTTTGTTTTTGTTACCAGGCACCTAAGTGCTTTACATGTATCAGCTCATTTAATTACACTGGTTACTATCCAAGTAGCTGTGTATGGCCATAAATATTCCTTTGAATGTCCTTTGAAACCACTAAGAATTGTTGGAATCATAAGTTACAAGGTTCCCTGGAGCCCAGAATAACTCTTCCAGTTAAGCAGTTTTGGTAATTGCCTCTATATGAATTGACTTAATTTCTGGGCAATGGTGCTCTAGCTATTTTAATTCTAGTGAACTGAAATATATCAATTCAAAGAGATCTAAACCCAAAATTCAAAGGGTTACTAACTAGAGCAATAGTGGCAGCACATCTAAAAAGATAAAAAAATGTTCACAGGTGAGAATGGTCCACATCTTGGTTCTTTCAAGAATTTCCTAATTGGTCTCATCTTTTACAGTCTTTTGAAACTCCATTTTATCACTTTCCTAGTCAAAGTGTCTTCAGATACCCTATTAACAAGAGAATCAGGTTCAAACTCCTTACTTTGGAATTCAAAGTCTTCCAAAATCCAGTCAACACCCACATCTGCTTCAGCCAACCTGAATACTGAAAACACATTTCTACCTTTCTGACTCTGCACCTGCCTGTAACATCTTTCCCCAGCCTTCCTGCATATCTGAGTCATTGCCTTCCTTTTCACAAATCCTTTAACGCTTTTCTGTACCACTTACCTAGCATTTGTCTTAGTATATCCTTACCTTCATATGTAGAGGTCCTTTCTCCTAACTTGCGTCATTATCAAATACTAATATTTGAAGCGTCTAGAGTAATGCTCTATACACATAAGAAATTAGAACAATTAGAATAGTACACATGCCATAAGTAATACATAATGATAATGACAAATGTCATTTAATTCTTTTTTTTTTGAGACGGAGTCTCGCTCTGTCACCCAGGCTGGAGTGCGGTAGCCGGATCTCGGCTCACAGCAAGCTCCGCCTCCCGGGTTCACGCCATTCTGCCTTAGCCTCCCGAGTAGCTGGGACTACAGACGCCCGCCACCTCGCCCGACTAGTTTTTTGTATTTTTTAGTAGAGACGGGTTTTCACCGTGTTAGCCAGGATGGTCTCGATCTCCTGACCTCGTGATCCGCCCGTCTCGGCCTCCAAAAGTGCTGGGATTACAGGCTTGAGCCACCGCGTCCGGCCGACAAATGTCATTTAATATATAAGTTACTGAGAGCAGTGAATGCCTCATTTGGTTTTCATACTCTACACATTAATGACACATAGTGACTATCTAATAAATGCTTCTTGGTTGGCATTAAATATTCATTTTTAACAATAACTGATTCCAAATTGATATTTCTACAGCAAAAACATTTGAAAAGAATCTGCTTTTTCTTCATAGATCCACTTAAATTGATATTTAAAAATGTATCTCCATTTTCTTGCTGAACAAAAGAAGGTCAGAACAGCAAGCTTAGAGCACCAGAGAAATAATATATTCCATTAACTGATGAAGAAAGATTTATCTGCCTCTTAGGCTTAAGGATCAAAGTATATCTTTTGTGATTCACTTTCCTTTGTTCTTCATTACCATTATGCTACCACCCTCTCTTGAAAAACGTATTTCCCCCATGGCTGTTCTCGGCTCTCCTCTTACCAATATAACTATACTAGAGTAGCTATCTTTCAAAACATATAGGCCTTGAGCCCTTCACCCAAGTTACACTGAGATCTGGTACTTTCATATCCTAAAATGTGGTCTGGCAGGGTGTTCTGAACGAATTTTCAGGCACCAGGAGTCTGTGCTTTTTGGCTCATTCCAAAAGAATCAAGAATGCTAATGGTTTCCAAAGATAAAAGTGGGCCCAACATCTGGATACAATAAGAAAAACTGCACAAACAATTAGGATTTAGTCTCCACTCTGGCAGGACAACCTTGAATTATTTTTGAAACTGTGAGAAAAACCTAAGTACCAAGATGTCTGCTCTTCTATTGTAAATCTCACTCACGAGGGAGCTACTGATAAAATGCACAGTGAACCACAGCAGTTATCTTTTGGGGGTGGAAAAAAATCCAGTCGGTAATAAATGCCACTGTATTAAGATAAGAGGCTGAAACTTTACAAAAGAAGGCTCATGTGTATCTAAAGTCTGGCCCTCTTAAAAATCTGTCATCTTGTATTCTGAGCTATTTAACAGATTCTCAAAACATGTATCATCTTATTGCCAAGGAATTTAAAACACATGGACACACACACACACACACACCACCCCCCCCCCAACACACAGAGCCTCCTTCTCTCTTCTCTGCATAATGGTAAAATGTTACTGAAACTGACAAGTGACCTTCCCTTAGCTCAACCATGTTCATGAAGCCAGCACTCAGGCATTCTTGGGGTAGCACTTACAAAGCACCATTAATACCAAGAGTAAAAACTAAAAGCATAACTATCAAGAGAAAAGGAATTAGGAAGAAGAAAAGTAGCGCTGGTTGAAGAAATGTTTAGGTCCTATGAAAAAAACACTGTCATACATTAAAAGACTTATTATAATACCTACGATTTTTGAGCATTTACACACTAAATATTTTACACATACAATCTCATATCATCTTGACAAAACTACAAAATAGGAACTTTGGTGCCCCATTTTTTTAGACCAGGAAACTGAGGTTCAAAAAAGAAAGAACTTGACCAAGGTGACATAGTCTGTAAGACTCTCAGCGAGGTTTCAAGTCAAAGACTCTGATGCTATAAATCAATGTTCACTCCACTACTCCTTTGTCCTTCTCTTGCCCTTACTCAAAGATAGGGTTCCAACAAAATCAAATGTTTCCAGCTTTAGTTTTGGGGTGCACAACTGCACTAACGCTGTCTGAAACTCTCATATGATGCTAAGTGTGAGTGGCAAGCATACACCAACACAATCCTCTGATGATAGTTGTTTAAATCCTGAAGGGATCAGAAGTTGGACAGTAAGGCTACTGTGGTAAAAGAAGTGTTAAAATACTTGCAGTACTTTATGTCCTAATTACTGTACTTGCAAATGCCATAATCTGAGTCAGAGAGAATAAGACAGATAACACACAAGGGAGACAATGTTCTAACAACCCCTTTCAAACAGAAGATGGAAAGCAAATAGGCTCTGAGTCAAGAATTTCTATCTTATGCAGCTCTGAAATTAGTATCTGAAGTTTGGTGTTGAAGTAAAATCATCTTGACAACAGCCTAGCCTTTCACCTGATTTCAACATGAGGAAACTCACAGCAACAATAGATGCCTTCATGAAACAGGACATTCTGAGGAGCTATAAACACATAATGTTTTTACCACACAATACTATCTCAGTAATTTAACTAAAACATGTTTCTGAGTTGCCCTAACTCAATTATGTCATTATGCTTTAAAATTCTATTTCAAAGAGATTAATGTGGCTGTTGCTCTAGGAGAAAAATTAGAATCTTATGCACTAAGCACAAGTTTTAAAGAGGAATCATCACCTCACTCCCTTCAATTCACTGAATCTAATCTGAAGGCTTGGTCAGGAGAAACATTCTTTCAATTAGTCGTCCAAGTTCTGCCTCCCATTGACCTATTAAGCCTGGAGATAAGGAGGGGTGACCAGGGCTATGCATCTCTTGGGAATGTGGTAAGGACAAGAAAACCATGACATTATCGCCAATGAATCCTGAGAGGAAGAACCGCCGCATGTCAAATCTTTAGTGGATGAGTACATGTTATTACAAGCAGCCATCCTTTGGCTTGTCATTTCCTCACAAGGGGCAAAAGCATTTAACTGCTAAACTACAAATCTGTGCAAATCAAGCTACTTCAGTCGCTCCAAAATGTTTTTGTTATCTCTGCCTCTAAAAAAAAATTTTCTTTTTTGTTCTCAAACATATAATTGACTTTTTAAATATTTAATAACGTCGTGAAAGCTTTTCTTTCTACGTCAAGTATAAAATTAATCCTTTTCATTTTATTTTATTTTATTTTATTTTATTTTGAGACAGAGTCTTGCTCTGTCACCCAAGCTGGAGTGCAGTGGTACGATCTTGGCTCACTGCAACCTCCGCCACCCGGGTTCAAGCAATTCTCCTGCCTCAGCTTCCTTAGTAGCAGGGATTGCAGGTGCGCACCACTACGTCCAGCTAATTTTTTGTACTTTTAGTAGAGATGGGGTTTCGCCATGCTGGTCAGGCTGGTCGTGAGCTCCTGACCTCAAGTGATATACCCACCTTGGCCTCCCAAAGTGCTGAGATTACAGGCATGAGCCACCGCATCCCGGACCCTTTTCATTTTAGCTCTAAATATTAACACCCTATTTCATAATGATCAAATAAAATGGAAGAAATTCTTCTCCTTTAAAAACAAAATGGTTACCTGAAAACAGATAATGGTGAAACTATTTTTCTGCATATTAAGATAAAAGAGAAAATATACAACAATATAAAACAAAAAATATGTAAAATTTTCCATCATTTTCACAGTACTACCAATTGTATTCAGTGCCACCAATATATTACTTTGGATGACATATGTTAGTAATACCAAAATTAACAAAACCCACAACCACACAGTGACAATTTTAACAATTTAACAATTTTCACAAATCTCCTTCAGAAGCTAAAAGATCAAGTACCAAAAATTGGTAAAGAATAGACAAATGAAAGACAATTAGCAACTGATTACTAATTATATAGATTCCTGCACCAAACAATTAGAAAATACATTCTTTCTAAGACACACAAAGCACATTTAACAAAAATTAATAACGTTAGGCCACAAATGTCTCAAAAAGTAACAAAGAATTGATATAACACAGACCACATTCTTCAACCACAATTCTATAAATTAAAATTTTTAAATAAGCAGTTTTTAAAAATCATACATTTGCTATTAAAAAACACTTTTGAATAACTCATGGGTTAAAAAATAAATGTGCATAGCACAAGCACTACACACTGGAAAAAAAATATGTACAATATACCACATATGAAAATGTATGGAATACAGCTAAAACAGAACTAAGATAAAAAGTTACAATGTTAATTAAATGTATTAGCAAGCAAGAAAATTAAAAAGCTAATTATTCAAATTTTAAAAAACTATAAAATAACATCAATTAAAGAATTTTTTTTTTTTTTAATAAAACCTCTTAAACTAAAAACAGACCAAAACTTATTTAGCCTGTTAAGGAGTATTGACCAAATTCTGCTGCAAAATCAGACTCGATGGTAAAAAACTCCAAAAATTTTCTTTAAAATGAGCAACAAGACAAGAAGGTCCACTACCAGCTCTACTATGCAACACTGTATTGGAGGTCTTAATAAGAAAAAAAACCTTAGCCAGGCTTGGTGGTTCACACCTGTAATCCCAGTACTTTGGGAGGTTGAGGAAGGAGGATTACTTACACCCAGGAGTTCCAGACCAGCCTGGGCAACATAGGGAGATCCCATCTCTACCAAAAAAAAAAAAAATCACGGGTGTGGTGGCACATGCCTGTGGTCCCAGCTACTCAGGTGGCTGAGTCAGGAGGATTGCTTGGCCCCAGGAATTCAAGGCTGCAGTGAGCTAGGATCGTGCCACTGCATTCCAGAGTAAGACAGTGTCTCAAAAAAAAAAAAATTATATATAAAGATCAAAAGGAAAAACTATAATCATAATTCACAGACAATAAGAGTGTCTCAATTTTTTTAAAAAGGAAATCGCCAGAAAGAATAAAACAGTCCATAAATATGTATACTAGTTGTCTACAGAAGAAAAATGTTAGAAATAAAGGTTTTTTAAACTACGTCATTTGTAATAGCAACAAATAAGTATCTAAAAATAAATTTAACGAAAAGCTCTAAAACATCTTCATGGGTACAATTATAAAATTATCTAAGAATATGAAAGATAGATCAAACAGATCGAAAGATAAATAAACCATGTTCATGCACAGAAAGAATTAACATACAGATGGCAATTCTGCCTAATTAATCTATATATCCAATGCAATTAAGTCAAAATTCCAGTAGTATTTTATAAAATTTGATATACTGATCCTAAAATTTATATGGGAGAGGCTGGGTGCAGCGGCTCACGCCTGTAATCCCAGCCCTTTGGGAGGCCGAGGTGGGGGGATCTCGAGGTCAGGAGATCGAGACCATCCTGGCCAACACGGTGAAACCCCATCTCTACTAAAATACAAAACATTAGCCAGGCATGGTGGCATGCGCCTGTAGTCCCAGCTATTCAGGAGGCTGCAGCAGGGGAATCACTTGAACCCAGGAGGCAGAGGTTACAGTGAGCTGAGATTGCCCCACTGTACTCTAGCCTGGTGATAGAGCAAGACTCCATCTTAAAAAAAAAAAAAAATTTATATGGGAGAATAGTGATATAAATTTCAAGAAGTAATCTGTGATGAAAAGAAAAATAAGAAGGGGATGGGAAATCTATTATAGATAAATGGTCAAAGAACGACTGAGAAGGTGACAGGATCAAAGACCTGGATAGAGGGAGGAAGCAAGTCTTTCAGATGGAAAAATAAAACAGACTACTAGAGCTCATATTGTAAATAAAAACAAATTCCTGATATATATCAGGAATATATATACTTTTACTGTAATTTACTGTAACATAAGCCTTAGTCCTGGCTCCCAACAACTTGACTTAAAATATATATATATGTATGTGTGTATATATATATTTTTAAGTCAGTTCTACACAAGAACTTTCAAGTCAGTTCTACTAAGAATTACTAGGTTTTTAAAAAATTTATTCAATTATTCAAGTAAGGCCATTTTAGCTGATTACAGTTTCAAAACTATATGCATGGTACCATGTTACAGAAAAAGAACACCAATTGTGTCAAGTCCACTGAGAAATCTGGGAAGGGAGAGAAAAAGTGACTATTTTGAGATGTTTTAGCTGACTTCTTAATTGAACTTTGCCAAGTATGAGGTATCCAATCTCCCAACTAAATAAAATAAAGACATTGCCCTAATATCACTGTGGTTACTTAAAATACACTTAAAAATGAATAAATAATGGTCTTGTTCTAGCATAAAGCCTACCTTTATATACAGGGCATTTGTGAACTCGAATGGGAACACAATTTTAACCCATTAACTTAATACAGAGCTCCCTCTGCTGGCCCAGAGAATGCACAGTGATCCTAACACTGACAAAGACCCTCTCATGTCACTTCAATTTCAATAATGTGTCCTGCCGTTGGGGGAAAAAAAAATCTCACCCAAAATACCACTGATGTCATAGCATGTCCTATAAATTAGGACTCTGAAGTCTCCATTACCTTAAGAATCTTTTCTTCCCCTTCCTCCTCTCCCCGTTTTTTATGGCCTTAAAAATGAATACTTTTACAGAGTGTTTACTATTTGCTTTTTGGTGAAGTGGGCTGAAATAAGATGGGCAGTGAGTTGATCACTGCTGAAGCTGAGTGATATAGGTCCACAGGAGTCATGATATTATTGTGTAATTGTATGTATGTTTTAATTTTCCAAATTTAAGTAACTCCTAAAACAATAAGGAATTTTTTTAAATCTCAAAATAAGTGGCAAATCTGTCAAATCTGTAATCCAAAAGGAAGAATTACAAAACCTGCAAAAGACTGTCTGTGAACAAATTTTATTTAATGTTACTCAGACTGTGACTGCTTAGGTTTTTAAATAGTTCTCTTCATGATTATAATAAAAGATGCATGTTTCTCATTAGACATGCTAAAACTATCCAAGTTCAGAAACTGGAAAGAATAAACAACTCATTGAATTAGCATTTGAATTATGAAAATCACATTTGGAAAAAAATTAATTCTTTGAATAAAAATGGGCACAATTTCCCTAACACGTGCATACACAACACATGCTAACAGGTCGGCCTAGTTGTATTGCACAGTGATTATAATCATCTACATAATTAAACCCCTTAAGACAAGCAGATGATTTAGCACTCAGAGTCAATGAAAAGAACCAGAGGTCAGTAACTCATTACTGCAAAATGAACATACTTTTAAAACAGAAGAGGAGGAGAAGGGCAATCTAGTACATGGCATTTAGTTGATAATTTGTATATCACCAAACATGGGATTTCTAGGGTGCCTTAATCTTGAGTTTAAGGGATGAAACATAAAGCACCACAAGCACTGAATGACACAAGAATTTCACTCTAAGATAGGAGCTGAACACAAGGTGTTAGGCCTAGTTACAGGCAAAAAAGGATCAGCCAGATATGGAAAGAAGCAGAGATGAGTTTAAAGTAGAAGAAACTGGATGGAACTTTTCAACTTGTCCAGTCATCTTTCATTGACTGACAGTGTTGGTAAACTTGCGTTAGACCCAAACTGTCATGAAAATAAACTGAAGATGTATGTACAGTAAATAACTCAGAATGTCATTACACCTTGATAGGAATTATGCATCAAACAATGCATGTGCTTCCAAAGATCAAGGTAAGGAAGGAAAATAATGACACCATTCAATGAGAAAATGGCTGTTCTGGTTCAAAAGCAAAATCCTTTCTCACTGTTGATGCTTTCTTGACTTTGACTCCACAGGTCAGCTTTCCCCCTCCCCAAACCTCCTGCCCCCATTGCAAACCTCCAAGTTTTCTACTCCTTTGGTTGTGACAAAAGAAAGAACTCAAAGCTAAGCCTGCATAAACCATGAGAATCTGTCTTCTCTGAAATATGTATGCTTGATCTGAGAAGTCAGTGGATTTACTTAGATAAGCCTTACTTTTCATAGTTCCTTCCTCTTCCTCATCCTCTGTATTGATCACCATGGTGCCCAGCTGTGATGGCAACGTGTCATCGTGCTCAATCATAGTATTGGCTCCATCAGTCATGGTGCCGGCTACTCGGACAGTGCCCATCTCATCACCCACTGCTCGAACCATTGTGCCAGAATCCATTTCATCCTCTTCCTGTGAACAGATACAATCTCAAATTGGGGCTAATTTGACAAAAGACGCTGAGTTTTCTGAATAGCTACTACTTAGTGAAAATATTTCGACATTTAACACTTACTCAGGTCCTAAACTCACCTTCCAGAAATGAAAGCACTGTTACTTAAGCAAAGATGACAAACTTATCCACATGATAATAAGCTTTGTATCTAACCCTAAAGGAATTCTTCCTCCACTCTTCTTAATAGAGTTTTGCAACATAGATCTAAGAAACTCATGTGAACATCTTTGGAATCTCAGGGTTGTGAGGAAGTCTATAAATATAAAAGCTACATGTTAAGTATGGATCCCAGATTCCCTAAAAGGATATGAAAAGCCAAATCCCAGACCTGAGCATTCTCTCTCTAAATAAAAAGTTAAATTGAGTAAAAGATGGGGGGGCAAAAGAGTGAAATTTGAAGGTGTTTTATAGGAAGCACTGGGAGAAGAACAAGTACAGATACAGCAACCCTCTAGCATGAGTTGGTCCAGGTTAGGACATAGCTATGCTGGAAGTCTCCAGCTCCAAGTTGATCCAATACCTCCTATTCATCTTACCTGGTTTGGCAATCATAAAATAACAAGCATCAATGCCTGAGGCCCACAGCAATGGCTGCCACTCACTGAGTTTTCTTCATCGTCCTGGTCCACTTCCCGCTGCTGGGATTCCTGGCGTTTCAGTTTCACATCCATGGCTTCATTAATTAAGTCTCGCAGTATTGACACTCCTTTGGCACTCTTGACAAATGGGTGCTTAAAGAATAAAGTAAAAAATACTGTGGACAATTTATATGGTGACAGTGCCAAAACAGTACCTAGAATACAGTAGGTACTGGATAACATGTGTTGAATCAATCAATGAATCTGATCTTTCTCTTTGTGCTTTGGACAACAGCTAAACCACACTCCCTTTATAACTCTGAGCAGAGCAAATTCAGTCTTTGCCCATCTTTTTCAGCCTGGCTGAAATGCCTATGCCATTTCTCTCTGTCAAATCTAGCGATTCTCAATAGGGAGTATCATCTCCTGGAGGAAGTTGTGTAAACATGTTGGGAACATGTTATAGCTGTCACAATGTTTGGTGAGCACAAATGGCATGGGACACTAGCAATTCTGCAAAGTACAGAACTGTCCTGTACAACAAGGAACTGTGGCAGATTCTGCACATCTTTCAAATGTCTCAGGTTGTGTACACACCTTAGTAGATAATACCAAAAAAATGTTTTCAAGAGATATGCAAAAAGGCCAGTGATTTGGGAGGTGATTTTAGAGAGGGGAGCTTAATGGAATGAAGAAATTATTTAGAAATCACTGAAAAATCTACTCATCTGACTTGTTCTACAGTAGCATTTCCAACTACACATTTAGGTAAAAAGGATTTTAGTGCAAAAATGCAGTTGCTACAGAAATACTAAACTGATCATATATATGTAACAGATTTTGACCCAAATATTATTCAATCACCAAAGATACTTGAAACAAAGGGATATTGTTCAATTTCATTAATAAAAATTGCTTTATAAGTTTTTAATATTAATACCATCGTATGTTTTTATTATTTGTATTTGTAGCACGTGGTAAGAAATCTATGCTGTGAAAGTTACACATGGAAATTCTTTTTGGGGAATTGCCTATTGTCTTCCAAACTTACTCTAGTATTGTCCCCATTGTTTCTTGGCAATCCATTCTCTGTTCTCCATCACCCATCAAAGGATACAAGTTCCAAGTAAGAACTCCAGAGATGTAAAGTATACCTCAAAATGTGATCAGATTGCAATACAGGAGATACATTTCCATGACATTTTGTCACTACCCCATCCAGGTAGGAAAAGAATTTGGCAATCCACTTAGAAATAAGACCCAACTCATTTGCAATAATATCATATTGCTTTGTTCTTTCCACTTGGAAAAGCTACAAGATCATATCCCACCTTCTGTAATCAGAGACAAATAAATCTGGCCTGTTATTATTTAACATCAGTTTCATGCTAGTGTCCATTCATTCTTTTTACTGTATTTCTTAAATGGCATAGTTTCTGATTTTCTTTCTTTCTTTTTTTTTTTTTTGAGATGGAGTCTTGCTCTGTTGCCCAGGCTAGAGTGCAGTGGCACAATCTCAGCTCACTGTAACCTCTGCCTCCCAGGTTCAAGTGCTTCTCCTGCCTCAGCCTCCTGCTGGGATTACAGGCATGTGCCACCATGCCCAGCTAATTTTTGTATTTTTTTAGGAGAGATGGGGATTCACCATGTTGGCCACGCTGGTCTTGATCTCCTGACCTCAAGTGATCCGCCTGCCTCAGCCTCCCAAAGTGCTGGAATTACAGGCATGAGCCACTGTGCTTGGCTAGTTTCTGATTTTCTTACAGCTCTTAAATCTAAACTCATTCATGATGCCAGGCACAGGTATCTATTTCATTATGTCTGCAAACTGGGTCAGGCAGAATTATTTGCAAATTGAAAGTCATATTATTTCATTATAAATTATCTTTACTTTTCTCCATCACATCACAGACAATATTGATTCTTTTTAAATTACAGGCATAAAAAGTTTTATTATATGTGAGTTTCATTCCAAAAAAGTAATGAGAGTTTTTAAATATACACATTGTTATAAAAAGGGGGCACTGGGTCTGAAATGGCTGCAAATGATTGGCCTAGCCCAATTATAATAGCTGATATTTATCAAGTTCATACCATACTGTCTTCAGTACATGTGAACATTGTTCAAAGTAACACACATTATATCATTTAATCATCACAACACATGAGGCAGATACTGTATCCCCATTTTATAGATCACAAAACTAAAAGAACAGAGAGGTTAAGTTACTTGCCCAAGATCACAAAGCTAGTAAATTGGGAGCCAGGATTCAAACCTGGGCAATCTGACCAGGATCCAAGCTCCTAACCACTAAGCATACTGTCTGCCACATCCCTGCCACCTATCCTTCTAGGGCCAGGCCTAGAAGCTACCTACTCCAGGAAAGCACTTTTTGCATCTCCAGTCCAAAGAGGCCTTCTCCCACCCTGAACTACAACAGTACCCACCACTGATCTTAATTCTTTGTCAGACTCAGGTAGACTTGATGGTACCCCTGCTTTGGAATAAAAAAGACTCAAGTTCTAACACTGACTGTGCTATTTACCAGCTGAGTGACCCTAAATGAGTAAACCTCCCTAAGCTTCCGTTTTCTTCATCTATAAAACTGAACTAATACCCACCCTTCACAGGGTCTATGTAATGATTAAATGGCCCATGTGCAAAGTATGTGGCACATAGCAGGCACTCACTAAATGTCAATTCCCTTTCTCTAATCCCATACTACCCTGTATTTTCTTGCATTATTGTCTTATTCGACGATTTAACATTATTTTCTATGTCTTTTCCACTCAAATAGATTTGAACCTCCCTAGAGGCAGGCAATGTCTTAAACTTCTTTTACTTTGTTTTTTGAGATAGCATCTCACTCTGTTGCTCACGCTGGAATGCAGCAGTGCAATCATGCCTCACTGCAGGCTCAACCTCCTGGGATCAAGAGATTCTCCCACCTCCCACCTCAGCCTTCCAGGTAGCTGGAACTACAGGCATATGCCACCACACCTGGCTAATTTTTTGCATTCTTTTTGTTGAGATATAGTTTCACCATGCTGGCTGGCCTCCAACTCCTGGGCTCAAGGAATATACCTGCATCAGCCTCCCAAAGTGCTAGGATTACAGGCGTGAGCCACTGCACCCAGCCTGCCTTATACTTCCTTACTGTCTCCACGTAGGTGACCTCACGGCATCTTTTGGTCAGTGTGTAAATGAAATGGAGCGAGGCGGCATCAGAGGGTGATTCATACCTGCAGGAGCTGAGTGGCTGTGGCTCTCTGCTCAGGACTCTTTACAAGACACTGTTTCACAAAATCTGTAAAGTTATCTGACCACAGCTCTGGTTTTCGGAATGTGGGAGGAGGATTTGTAGGAATCATGAAGATTGCCTGGTTAGAACAAACAAATAAGCAAAAAGATCTGATAAAATAAAAGTAATGCTCCAATAAAAAAAAAATACATCTGGAATTACATTTGAAGCTTAGTAAATAATTTTTCACTTATCCACTGAGAAGCTCACCCAAATTCCAACAAAAGTCTAAGCATTTGCAAGTACAAAGCCTGACGGTTAAAGAACCTGATATATCTCCCTCTCTCCTTTTCCCTCTCTCATATATGGGTCTTGTTCCCTAAAACTCACAACATCGATCAAGCTTTATTATTATTTTGGTAACCACAGTACATTGCCTTTTAAAGTAGAAAGGTGAGGCAGAAGAGTATCTACATCCTCAAGATAACCCTGGCCCCATGGTTGTCAAGTTTCCCTGCCTCTTAAAAGTTATTACCACCCCCAGATGTCAGCAGCAACTACACAATAAAGTCATTAACCAGAAGTCCCAAAAATCACAATGGGGTCATTAACTTCCAAACTAAGCTAAATCAACGTATGTGTGAGGGGGAAAAATTAAAAATTGGCCCACTATGTTGCAGTTACATTCTACTGTTTCCAAAAATAAGACTATTATTTATTAAATTTCCAATTTTAAAAAAGCTACGTTTTTTGAAAAGTAAAACACTATACAAATAAGCAGCTTAAATTATATTATTTAAATCTAAAATTGTAACTTGTAAATCTCCTCGCTCCTTCTCCCAAAAAAGAGGGAGGACTTATCTTGAACATGAATTTTTGTAAGTCTCTTAATAGGAGAATTAATTAATCAGAGAAGAGGAAGAGCTGGGGTAGGGAAGGATGGAGAGGACCACAGAGCCCCTGAGGAAGGCAGGGTTGGGGCGGGTGTTACAACAGTGCTATGATGAAGGGTTCTGGGACTGCTTAGGGTGTCAGTTAAGCCTGGGAACTGCTTAGGGTGTCAGCACTGGAAGAGCTTCACTGGAGATGCATTCCATGGGCCTTTAACATTCTAGAAGGAGATAGAGGTTGGAGAGTACACAGTCTCCAGATGAAGAGAATCTGGGGATCTACAAGCCAGAACTTATAAATTCAAACACCTATAGGGGCCAGGCAGAAGCAAGACAAAAAATGAACAAGGCTGGGTTTCAGTGACATGAGTTCAAAAATACAGTTTGCTTTCTTCTTAACACTACTATAAGAAAAACATTAGAGAAATACTGTAATAAGTGGCAGCTGATACTTGGTGACACAACGGGGAATCATGGAGACTGATAAAGTAGAAAGTTCATACTCTGTATAAAGGAGACAACCACTACTCAGCTCCAGTGAGAATGCTGACATGGTAAAAAGTGGTTGTCCAAACTATTCAAAGTGAGTGAGTGAGAGTGTGTGTGTGTGTGTGTGTGTGTGTGTGTGTGTGTGTGAGAGAGAGAGAGAGAGAGTGTAGCGCAAATCAAACTAAGCATTTCTATGGCCTACGTCCTGCCAGAGGACTATCAATACACAACCTCTGGAATGGAGAGGGGTGGAACACACTTAATGACTACAACTAGAGTCAGTAGAGGTATATCATCTATAGTGACATGAATTACACATAATTCATTTATTGTTTGCAACCTAATCAAGTAAGCCATCGAACTAATTTTTTTTTTTTTTTTTTTTTTTGAGAGTCTCACTCTCTTGTCCAGGCTAGAGTGCAATGTCACGATCTCGGCTCACTGCAACCTCTGCCTCCAGAGTTCAAGAGATTCTCATGCCTTAGCCTCCCAAGCAGCTGGGATTACAGGCACAAGCCACCACACCCAGCTAATTTTTGTATTTTTAGTAGAGACAGGGTTTCACCATGTTGGCCAGGCTGGTCTTAAACTCCTGACCTCAGGTGATCCATCCACCTCAGCCTCCCAAAGTGCTGGGATTACAGGTGTGAGCCACAACGCCTGGCTTGAACTTAACTTTTTAATGATGATCAGTAACTAACCACGCCACTGGCTTTCTGTCTACTTCCTTACCCTCATTGGATGGATATCAGCATAAGGGGGCTTTCCTTCAGCCATTTCTATGGCAGTTATTCCCAGGGACCAGATATCTGCTACACAGTTGTATCCAATTTCCTGAATCACTTCTGGAGCCATCCAAAATGGTGTTCCTATCACTGTATTCCGCTTGGCCATGGTATCCTAAAATAGAAAGGGAGAGAGACTGACACTAAGCTTAAAACTACCGAGATGTCTACAGAAAAAAAAAAGAAGAAAAAAAAACTATTGAGAAAAAGAGGCTTTTCCAACAATAAAAAAATGCCTTGTACTTGAAATACATATAAAAACTATACTCCGAGCATGATTAAGCAGGCATAGAAGAAATTCAAATGACAAAGAAACACAAAAAGATTCTCAATTATTAAAACACAAACTAAGATTGACAAAAAATTTTAAATTAATAATGCTGATAATAGCATAGAAAATCAGGCACTGAAATACAATGTTACTGCAGTATAAATTGGTACATTTTAGTACGTAAGTTGGCAATATTTATTCAACTTTTAAATATTCACATCCTTTGATCCAAATCTATTTCTTGAAATCTATCTTATGTTCAAGTGTTCCAAACTATATGCACAAAGACTGTAGAAATGTCTGTAATGGGGGGATGAGGAGGAAAAGGAAACAACTCAAATGACCATCAAAATATAAGAAGTTAAATATAATAAATAACCGTATACTGAAACACCACATTAAAAAGAAAAAAAATGAAGATATATACCTTTTCCTAGCATGGAAAAAATGCACAACATACATTATTACAAAGCAAAAAAAAGTTGTAAAATTATATGTAATATAGCCCTGTTTTTGTAAAAGGAATATATATAATAATGATGATCATAACAATAATAAAACAATTACCAGTAATAAGAAATGTTGTTATATCATAGTACAAAAAATCTGGAGTAATACATACTAAACTATTAATATAATATTTATAATAGTTATAATAATATAATAATATAATATAATAGTTATATCTAGTAGGCAGAACCACTAAAGGTTTTTACCCTCTATCCTGTATACATCTGTAACATTCTGAAAGTTTACATGAGCATACATATGCAGTAAAAAAATTTAAAAATTGATACATAAAAAATAATATACAAAATATCTTAGTTTGTGGCCTAAAGAAGAATATGTGGATATAGTACACATTACAGCAAATAACCACTTGCATACTTTCTCAGGATAGCATGGCCCTACTGAAAGAGAACCTCCCTACAGTTCCTATGCTTTAGCAAAAGAAGGAATTTTTTTTTTTTTTTTTTTTTTTTTTGAGAAAGAGTTTTGATCTTTTGCCCAGGCTAGAATGAAGAGGCACAATCTCGGCTCACTGCAACCTCCGCCCCTGGGGTTCAAGCAACTCTCCAGACTCAGCCTCCTATGTAGCTGGGATTATAGGCACCCACCACCATGCCCAACTAATTTTTGTATTTTTAGTAGAGACAAGGTCTCACTACGTTGGCCAGGCTGGTCTCGAACTCCTGACGTCAGGTGATCCACCTGCCTTGGCCTCCCAAAGGGGATTACAGGCATGAGCCACCACGCCCAGCAAAAGAAGGATTTTTAAACAGAACTAAATACAAGAAAGGATTTCCAATCATGATCACTGATATTCCTTCTGAAATGCCTGTGACTTAGGTTACTCCAGTCAGAAGCAAATGACAGGTCATTTAAATCAATCTCATTGTCAGTCCTGTGTAAAAAATTAACACAGGAACTAACTTACTGCTTAGTCATTTCCTTAGCTCTGAAACTTCAAATTTGCAGGGGTGTTTTCAAATGGTGGCAAAGTTGTTTTCACTGGATTATTTCAATTAGAAATGGTTACTTGCATAGCTAGAAAGTTTTTGAAAATTATTAAGAGTAATGATTGTACACTAACCCCACTTAGATTTGTATTATAAAGTTATATTAGTACAATAGCATAGCAATAAAAAATATAAAGTTCGGAAGTTGACTATGGCATATGTGTGTGTATATATATGTGAGTGTGTGTGTATATATATATCATATATATGTGCTATATAAAACATATATATGCACACATATACATGTTATATATATATAGCACACATATATAATATGATTTATGATTAAAATGTCATTTAAAATCAGCAAGCAAAGAACAGATTATGAAAAAAAAGCACTGGGAATCTAGTTAGTCATTTGTAGAACTCTACACTTAAATGCCTACCTTATACTTTCACCAAAATAAGCTCAAATAAGTTGAAATTTTAAACATAAAAAACAAAGCCCAAAGAATACTTTAAAAAAGTACATTAGATGGCCAGGCATGGTGGCTCACGTCTATAATCCCAGCACTTTGGGAGGCAGAGGCGGGCAGATTGCCTGAGCTCAGGAGTTTGAAACCAGCCTGGGCAACATAGCAAAATCCCATCTCTACTAAAAGTACAAAAAATTAGCCGGGTGTGGTAGCAGGCACCTGTAATCCCAGCTACTCGGGAGGCTGAAGCACGAGAATCGCTTGAACCCGGGAGGCAGAGGTTACAGTGAACCAAGATTGCGCTACTGTCCTCTAGCCTGGGTGTCAGAGCAAGACTGTCGCAAAAAAAAAAAAAAAAAGTACATTAGCCAGGCATGATGGCGCACGCCTGTAGTCCTAGCTGCTTGGGAGGCTAAGGTGGGAGGATCACTTGAGCCCAGAAGTTCAAGATTATAGAGAGCTACAATCATGCCACTGCACTTTAGCCTGGGCAACAGAGCAGGGGTGGTGGCTCATATCTCTAATCCCAATACTTTGGGAGGCTGAGGCAGGAGTTCCAGAATAGCTTGGGTAAAACAGGGAGAGCCCATCTCTACAAAAAAATTTAAAACTTTAACTGGGCGAAGTGGCACACACCTGTAGTCCTAGCTACTTGGGAGCCTGAAGCAAGAGGATCGCTTAGGCCCAGGAGTTTAAGACCAAAATGAGCTATGAACATGCCACTGTACTCCAGCCTGGGTGCCAGGGCAAGACCTTGTCACAAAAATACAAAATAAAATAATAATAAAAAAAACTATAGATAAATTGTTCTATAATGTTAAGGAGAAAAAGGTTTTTTAAGCATGATTAAAGACAGAAACCATAAGATAAAAGGTAGATGGATTTTTCTGTACAAAATTTGGAAACTTATGTAGTATTTTTTTTAAAAAGCCATAATCAAAATTAAAATACAACTAGTAAACTAGAAGATATTTCAGCATGTAAAAAAAAGGAGTAACAATTTTAACAAATTTTTTTAGTTTTGGTTTATCTTTTTTAATAGATTTATTTAAAAGATGCAACACTCAGTCAGGCACAATGGCTGAAACCTATAATCCCAGCACTTTGGCATGCCAAGGGGGGCAGATTGCTTGAGCTTAGGAGTTTGAGACCACCCTGGGCAACATGGTGAAACCATGTCTCTACAAAAACTACTAAAAATTAGCTGGGGGTGGTGGTGTGTGTCTGTAGTCCCAGCTACCCAGGAGGCCAAGGTGGGGGGATCACCTGAGCCTGGTGGTTGAGGCTGCAGTGAGCCGTGATCATGTCACTGCACTCCAGGCTGGGTGACAGAGCAAGAACCTGTCCCAAAAAAAAAAAAAAAAAGGTCCAACATTCAATTAGGAAAACTGACACACACAAAAATGAACATTTACAAACAAATTGTTATAAATGGCCAATAATCAAATGCAAAAATATGTGAATTGCTTTGAGAAATAACAAGAAAGATACAAGTTACTGCCCATTCAGCATTAGCAAATATG
Source organism: Macaca fascicularis (assembly GCF_037993035.2). NCBI lineage: Eukaryota > Metazoa > Chordata > Mammalia > Primates > Cercopithecidae > Macaca > Macaca fascicularis. Next base: position 101,089,179 of record NC_088384.1, on the reverse strand, counting down.
AAGGGAAAAGAGCACATTTATATACTGAAGTTGGAAACTGAAATTGTTCACTTCTAGAAGAAATTCAGCACTATGCATCAAAAGCACTTTGCCAATATACATTCATCTATTTTCTGACCCAGATTCCAATGTAAAGAAATTATCCTAAGGATTTACTCAAGAAAATGCTGCAAAATTTAGTTGCAGGAATGTTAATCACAGAATTTATGCTTATAGTGGTGGGAAAACTAAGCAACCTTAATGGGTACCCAACGTCCAACTGTAGGGAAAGAGTTAAATAAATCATGCTATATCCATACAATGAAATACCCATGTTGCCACCAGAAATAATATTACAGAGTCTTGGGTAAAGATGACAGCTTGAGCAAATACATTTTACTTTCACTCTCTCTCAAAACTCACTCAAAAAGATACTAAAAAGATTGTTTTTTAAGAATAAATCTAGAAGAATAAAAAAACAAAGGGGAAAACAACGACAGCCACAAAATTTTAAAAGCTGGAGAGCAGATGGCCCAGTAGTAACTAACTAAACACACTATAAGATGGAATCCTGAGTCAGTCGCCAGGAAAACTAGGAAACAACCTGATTTTAACATCAACCCCTCCAAAAGGCTTAGAAATTGGTGGCATCAGGTAGAGAAAAGAGGGGTGAAAACGGACATCCAAATAGGAAGCCTGGGTTGAAAGAGTTAAGAAGCAGCTAAGCACCCTAAACCCTCCTCTCCCATCAAGCAACTAGTGGGTTTCCCTCGCCCCACCCTGGCATTAGACTGGAGGTGTACTCTCTGGGGAGGGAAACCGAGGATCTCTAGACTACAGAGAGTGTGGGTGGTGTTGTGAATCAGGAACATTAAATGAGCATTAACAGCTAACAATCCCCACCGCCACCACTTCTCAGAAGGCTGCCAGCAAGGCCTACAGCCTCTAGAGAAGAGACCTGAGAGAGGCCTAAACTTAGTAGTACTGGAGGTTTCACAACCAAACAGCCAAGTCAGATCATCTTATACTACAGTTTCAGTTTATTTTAGTGAAGGAAAAAAAAAATCTCCTTTTTTTTTTTTTAACAAAACAACATACATGATCACAGTTCATTTAAAAAAAAAAAAAAGTACAGCAAGGTGCCAGGACACAAGATAATATACAAAAATCAATTGTATGTTACACTAGCAATGAACAATCTGAAAATAAGGCAAATCCATTTAAAATAGCATCAAAAAGTACAAACTACTTAGGAATGAATTTAACCAAATACATGCAAAACTTGTACACTGCAAATTATAAAACACTGCTAAAAGAATTAAAGAAAATCTAAATAAATGGAAAGACAGCTTATGTTCATAGACTGGAAGACAATATTGCCAAAATGACAGTATTTTCAAGCTGATTTAAGATTCAAAACAATGTCTACCAAAATCCCAATGGCCTTTTCTGCAGAAATTGACAAGCTGATCCTAAAATTTATGTGGCAATACAAGGGACCCAGAATAGCCAAAACAATCTTGAAATAGAAGGACAAAGTTGGAACACTCACACTTAACCAATTTCAAAACTTACTTCAAACTTACAGTAATCAAGAGAGCATAGAACTGGTGCAAGGACAGACATATAGGTCAATAGAAGAGAATTGAAGGCATAGAAATAAACTCATACATTTCAAGAAAGAAAAAACAGTCTTTTCAACAAATGTTGGAACAACTACATATCAACATGTAAAAAGAATGAAATTGGATTCCTATCTCACACCATGAAAACTAACTCAAAACAGATTACAGATCTAAACAGAAGAGCTAGAACTATTAAACACTTCAGAGAAATCATAGGAGTAAATCTTCATGACCCTGCACTAGCTAATGATTTCTTAGATGTGACACCAGAAGCACAAGCGACAAAAGAAAAAAGAAATTGGACATGACCAAAATTTAAAAATTTTATATTTCAAAGGACACCTTCAAGACAACCCACAGAATGAGAGAAAATATTTGCAAATCATGTACATAAGGGACTTATATCTAAAATATATAAAGAACTTTTAAAATTCAACACTAACAAGGTAAAAACCCAGTTAAAAATGGACAAAAGATTTAAATAGACATTTCCCAAAGATACACAAATGTCCAATAAGCAGAAGAAATGACAATCAACATCATTAGTCATTAGTAAAATGCAAATCAAGACCACAAAGAGATACTACCTCTTACTCACTAGGATAGTTATAATCAAAAACACAAAAAAGAAAATGTTGGCAAGGATGCAGAGAAGTTGGAATTCTCATACCTCAGCCAATTTGGAAAACAGTTTGGCAGTTCCTTAAAAAATTAAATATGGAGTTACCATGTGACCCAGCAACTCTGTGTATCATATGAAAACAAAGATTCACACAAAAACCTGTACACAAATTTCATAGTAGCATTATTCCTAACAGCCAAAAAGCAAAACAATCTAAGTGTTCAACTAATGAATAAGTAAACAAAATGTGCTACAGCCACAATGGAATATTACTGAGCAATAAAAAGGAATGAAGAACTGATGCATGTTACAACATGGATGAACTCGAAAACATTAAGTTTTCGAAGCCAGAAACAAAAGGGCACATTGTGTATGATTCTATTTATACAAAATATTCAGAATAGGCAAATCTATAGTGACAGAAAGCAGATTAGTGGTTGTCAAGGGCTGGGAGGAGGGTGGGGACTAACAGCTAAAGGGTACAGTTTGAGGATGATGAAAATGTTCTGGAATTAGACACTGGTAATAGTTGCACAATTTTGTGAATATACTAAACACTAAATTGTACAAATTAAAAGGGGAGAAAAATTCTGCCAAGGCAGGCATTATAGCAATAAGAACACTGTACGTCATTATTGGGTATTCAATCAATTACTAAAATTATTACTAAATGGAATGGATACTCATATATATACACACACAAATAGGTATACCTATATGTATGTGTACATCATATATACATACATACATATGTATATATACATATATATGTGTACATATATATGTGTGTGTGTATAACATACTTACACTTTTTTTTTTTTTGAGATGGAGTCTCACTCTGTTGCCCAGGCTGGAGTGCAGAATGCAATGGCACAACCTCCCAGGTTCAGCCTCCCACGTAGCTGAGATTACAGGCGTGTGCCACCACGTCCGGCTAATATTTGTATTTTTAGTGGAGATGGGTTTCACCATGTTGGCCAGGCTGGTCTCGAACTCCTGACCTCAAGTGATCCTCCCGCCTCAGCCTCCCAAAGCGCTGGGATTACAGGAATGAGCCACTGCACTCAGTCAATATTATATTATTTTATAGACCACCAGAGTATGTACTTTTTCAATTTGGTTTCCTTACTAAGATTGTGGTTTAGATAATATTGTCTGGTACTGTTTACTTGTGTGTTAACAACAAAACCTTTTGGAGAGCCCATAAATCATAATATTGAATAAGGTTCTGATTTATTTTAAACATTGAAGCAGTTTCTGTGCTGTTACAATACCTGAGACTCCCTAACATGTCCCAGGCAGACTTATAATAAAAAAATAAAAATAATTTTAAAAAAACTGTACATAACACCAGTTCTAAACATACACTATACATATTCATTCTATCACCCAAGAAAATCACTTGATATATAATATTGTTGCAAATTTTAGAGTATACCTCCCTAGAACTGTTTCTATTTTTCTATATATACTTTCGTATATACTTATGTATTTTATAGAATCAAATAATTCTGGACTTCCTATTTTGAAAACAAGTTTTTTTTTTCTTTTTCACTTCCACGCACTAGTTAGGCAGAATAATCAAGAGACTGTATCCTGGACTCAAACGAAGAGTGTTTCAGTACAGTAACCGCCAAGTACTACCTGGAAGATGAATGAGATGATGCTATGTCTTAGCCAAGGAAAGCAGTTTGGACTTAATTTTTCTTTCTTTTATAAATATGTTGATGTAGTCCACTAGAGTAATCTATCATTTCTTGTTTCATTTTTCATCTTTATAAAAGTTAAACAAAGTTAAGCTATGTGACCTGAACCCCAGGAAAAGATCTAAAATAGCCTACGGACTAGCTCTTTTGTAACCTATTGGCAGATTCTGTAATTTCTTACTAATACAATTAAGTCAAGTATTATATTTTTAAAATAGGCAAATAAAAGGAACTGCTTCTCAGGACAGAACTGAAAATTATCAATACAAGTAATTTTTTACTTACTGTAAGTTGACCTGCTACCCCAAAATCTGCAAGTTTTGCGTGTCCTTCTGTATTTAGCAAAATATTTCCTGCCTTGATATCTCGGTGTATTTTTCTCATAAAATGAAGGTATTCAAGTCCCTTAAGAGTTGATTGTAATATTGTAGCTATTTCATCTTCTGTTAACTGAAAAAAGAATAAGAGTTCAAAGTCTATAAGTTTACATCAGCGCATTAGAAAAAGGAGAAAAAATCAGATCCAAACACCTTTCTTTAATAGAAACAGATCTTATTCGACCTGTGAACAGCATTTGACTGCTTATACCATAGATACACTGACCACTCCCAAAGCTATATTTCCATACCAGATCTCCCCTCACTCAGATTTATGTATCTGCCTATACAACATCTCCAACTAGAATACCTAGCCAGCATCATAAGCATAACATGTCAAAATCAAATTCTATGTCTACCACCTTACCCCTCTCCCTCAATCCATCCAACCTACTCTACTTCTCCCACAGTCCTCTCTCTCTCAGCAAAAGGAAACTTTATTCTTTCAGTTGCTCTGGTCAAAAACCTTGAAGTCATCCTTGACTTTTCTCTATCTTCGAAATACTGTATATCCAAATACACCCTCTGTAATCACCATGGTCCAAGTCACCATCATGTCCTGCCTGCACTATTCTCATAATCTGCTGACTGGTTTCTTTGCTTCTGCTCTTGACACTCTACGATGTATTTTCCACACAGAAGCTATAATTAAAATGTAAGCCAGAGTCAAAACTTACCAATGTCTTCCTAACTCACTTAAAATAAAAGTCAGTCCTTACCAAGGCTTTACATGATCTGGCTCCCAGCTACCTCTTTAACTTCATCTTCTACCACTTTCTACCTGGCTCAATCTGTTTCAACAAAGGCTTGCTTCCTTGCTGTTCCTCAAACACTCTAAGCACACTCCCCTTTCTGGGCCTTTTCAACTGCCTATTCTCTTCATCCTGATGTCTATCCAATTTGCTTCCTCAGTTTGCAATCTGCCCAAATATCACCACCTCATAAAATGGACAGGACTTTCTTACTCCATTTCTAGCTCATTCTCTATTCCCTTAAATTACCTTGTCACTGCAGTATACTACCATCTGACATATTACCCATTATTTATCTATTTATGTGATGTCTTCCCTGCTGGAAACACAAGCTCCTAAAAATGTCTGTTTTGTTTACTTTTGTTTCCCTAATACCAATAAAGCCACCTGGCACACAGTAGGCACTGAAAAAAATATCTGTTGAATGATGATAAATAAATGAAAGTTAGAATGCTAGAAACTAGTATAGAATGTCTCATCTGTCCAATATAGACTTTCTGCAGACCCAACACCAGTCCTAAACAAACTCAATCTATCACCAAACTTACACGGTTCCCCTTCTGACGAACAACTCACACGTGAAAAGGAGTGTGCTCTGGTGCAAAAACTGTAGGATTTGGGATTAGGAAGATGTAGCCTTTACTCCTGGCTCTACTTTCATGTGACTTAAGCAAGTTACTGACCTTCTCTTAGCCTGTTTCCCAATCTATAAAATAGGAATATAACTTTTCTTTAAGAGTGTCATGAAAATCAATTAATATAAGGTGTCATAATTTAACACCTATGATATTATCAATCAATATTTAATAAGCACCATGTACTATGCTAATAATATGAAAAACAGCCAAGCACAGTGGCACATGCCTGTAATCTCAGCACTTTGGGAGGCCGAGGCAGACAGATCACTTGAGGCCAGGAGTTCAAGACCAGCCTGGCCAACATGACGAAACCCTATCTCTATTAAAAATACAAAAATGAGCCAGGCATGGTGGCAGGCGCCTGTAATCCAGCTACTCAGGAGGCTGAAGCAGGAGAATCGCTTGAACCTGGGAGGTGGAGGTTGCAGTGAGCTGAGATCGTGTGCACTCCAGCCTGAGTGACACAGCCAGACTCTTTCTCAAAAATATATAAATAAATAAATAAAGGCTAGCCATTACTAAGTGTTTAATCTATGCTAAGCACTATGTTTGTAATCTCATTTCATCCTTACAACAATTAAATGAGGTGGAGGAACTATTATTATCATCATTTTATACATAATGAAGCTGAGGCACAGACAAGTTAAGTCATTTATGCCAAAGGTCACAGAGAAATGATAAAGCTTTCACTAAAGTCCAGGCAAACACTATTGGCAAGGTAGTAGGCTAGAGTCTGGGGTACCTTCTATAGTGGAAGAGAACAAAGCTCATGACTTGACTTACCACCTCTTTATTCTAACCAGCTAAGCTAATCAGTTAAAGTAGCACTGCCTAATAGAAATATAATGGGAACCATAAATATAATTTCTCATTTTTTTAGTGGCCACATTGAAAAAGGAAACAAGCAGGCGCAGTGGCTGGTGCTGTAATCCCAGCTACTCAGGAGGCCGAGGCACAGTAGTTCCAACATACAGTGACCTATGATCACACCACTGCACTCCAGCCTGGGCAATAGAGGAAGACTCTATCTTTTAAAAAAAAAAACAAAAAAAGAAGAAAGAAGAAAGAAGAAAGAAGAAAGAAAGAAGAAAGAAGAAGAAGAAGAAGAAGAAGAAGGAGAAGAAATAATTAATTTTGATAATCTGCTTTACTTAACCATATTTATCCAAAATATTATCACTCCACCATGTCATCAATATGAAAAAATTAAAGACTTTTGTTTACAATATTTTTGGCAATAATTCTTCAAACTCTGGTGTATAATTTATATTTACAGCTTATCTCAGTTCAGACTAGCCACATTTTAAGTCCTTAATAACCACACGTGGCTAGTGGATATCACGGTGGACAGGGCAGGGTTATAACATTTGGCAAAATAACGTGTAGCAATTAAAAATCAGCACTTAGGCTGGGCACGGTGGCTCATGCCTATAATCCCAGCACTTTGGGAGGCCGAGGCAGGCAGATCACGAGGTCAGGAGATCAAGATCATCCTGGCTAACATGGTGAAACCCCGTCTCTACTAAAATTACACAAAAAATTAGCCGGGCATGGTGGCGGGTACCTGTACTTGGGAGTACAGTTACTCGGGAGGCTGAGGCAGGAGAATGGCATGAACCCGGGAGGCAGAGCCTGCATTGACCCGAGATCACACCACTGCACTCCAGCCTGGGCAACAGAGTGAGGAGACTCCGTCTCAAAAAAAAAAAAAAGGCGCTTAGTAATTAAGTTAAAATTTACTTAAATATAATAACCTACTATTACAACGGCAAAAAAAAAACAACTAAAAGTGCCATCAAAATTAACTTTGGACTGGTTTAAAATACCTGAAATAAATTGACTTAATGCTGTATATAAGAAGCCCTGAAGTCCAATGTTTAATTCAATAAATTATTCCAGTTTTGGAACTTCTTTACATATATCTTATGTTAGGATATTATTCCTAAAGAACTTGCTATTTGATTAAGCAAACACACTAATTCTGAATAATGTAAATTAAGAAGATAGTATATGAATAATCTAAAAGTTATAACTCAGTTTTAAAACACCCTTACCTTATAATTTGTGTAGCACCTCACAATTTACAAAGTACTTTTACATATTTAAATTAATTTTCCCAACTTTGCAAATATGTAATACAGGTATTATTATTATTAGTTTTCTTATTAAGATAAACTAAAGGCTAAGATTTTCCGTTTCTTCTCTTATCCACACACAATGTACACAGAGGTCAGAGTTCTCTTCTTTATTTTTTGAAACAGAGTCTTGCTCTGCTGCCCAGGCTGCAGTGCAGTGGCGCAGTCACAGCTCACAGCAGCCTTAACCTCCTGGACTCAAGCAATCCTCCCACTTCAACCCCCAACACACCCCAAAAGTTAGCTGGGACTACAGGCACATGACACCATACCTGACTTTTTTTTTTTTTCTTTTTTCTTTTGTAGAGACGGGGTCTCACTATGTTGCCCAGGCTGGCCTTGAACTCCTAGGCTGAAGCAATCCTCCGCCTCAGCCTCCCCAAGTGCTGGGATTACAGGCATGAGGTACCACACCCAGCCCCCGAGTTATCTTTCCAAAACATACATCAGATGGCTCACTCACTTGCTTAGAATCCAGCAATGATTTCCTATCATACTCGGGATAAAATTCAAACTCATTTCCATGACCTACAATATCCAGTACAATCTAGCCCTGCCCACCTGTCAAACCCCATCTCCTACAGCTTCTCCTTTGCCTATTCGCTTCTAGTCACGGTAGCCCTTCTATCACTCAGACATGCCAAACTCATTCCAGCCTCAAGGTCTTTGCACTGGTTACTGCCCACCTACAATGTTCCTTCAGGACTCTTAGCTCCTTTTTGTCATTTGAGTCTTTCTGTAAATGTCACCACTTCTGAGTGACCTTCCTCAACTACTCTAAAATAGCCCACCAAACAGTCTCCACAACTTTACCATCACTTCACCTTCATTCATTTTCTTCATAGCATATATCATTATTATATCTTTTCTATTAATAGTTACCATTAATTTGCTTTTGTTGCCCTATTCCAAAGTGCACTACCATGACAGTAGAGTTGTCATCTGTTTTATTTACTATTAGATTCCTCAGGCCTAAAGCAGTGTTCAAGAAATATTTACTGAATGAATACATACAGAGATTAAGTAACTGAACCAGAACTAGAACCCATGACTCTTAGGTCTTATACTGGCAACCACAGTAACAGTAAATAATCTTTCATAAGGGGATTATTCTCTGATTAACAGGAAATAGAGGAAGTTAATCTGTGAACATGCTAGGTAGAAGCAGAAACCCAAATCCAAATCCAAATGTAAACATTTAGAATTCATTCTATAACCAAGATTTAACAGATACTTTTTTTCCCAGTAAGAAATAACCAAAGCATGCTAAAAATCACTGGACTAAATTGGTGTCAAAACTGCCACATTGCCAGGCATGGGCAGGTCACACCTGTAATCCCAGCACTTTGGGAGGCTGAGGTGGAAAAATTGCTTGAGGCCAGGAGCTCGAAACCAGCTTGGGCAACATAGTGAGACCCTGTCTCCACAAAAAAAAATTAAAAAACAAAACAAAACATGAGCTTGGCATGATGGTACAAGTCTGTAGTCCCAGCTACTCAGGAGCCTGAAGTGACAGGATCACTAGAGCCCAGAAGGTAGAGCTATAACTGTAGTGAGCTATGACTGTGCCACTACACTCCAGCCCAGGTGACAGGGGACTCTTGTCTCTTAAAAATAAAAAGCTGTCACACTTAGGAGACATAAAAGAATAAAGATGGAAGAGAACCATGGAAAAGGGGAAATGTGACAGTCATCTCTCTAGTAGGAGAATGTACTGAAAAAGAGGCAGAAAAAAGATAGCATAAGAAACTAGCTCAGCTGCATTGTTCTAGAAGGTAAACCTACCGTTTTATTTCGTAATCGAATGATATCAGATACAGAACCAGCCCCACAGTACTCCATAACGATCCATAAGTCCGTGTTCTTAAAATAACTGCCATAATATTTGACTACATGAGGGCTAGAGAGAGAAAATACAAATTAATAAAATGGCCTTCAAACATCTCTTAATTCATGCTATTAAGTATAGAAAAATTAATTCCTCATCTGGAAAGATCAATTATTCATAGTTAAGGACAAAATGGGCAACCTCCTGATAAGAATGCAAAATGGTATAGCTTTTCCGGAGGGTAATAAATCACGGAAGTATAAAAAATCGGTGGCTCCTTTAACCAGCATTTCTATGTCTACAATTTACCCTCAAAAAAGAATTATAAATGTTCAAAAAGCAACAGTTACCATCATAGTACTATTGACAAAAGTAGAAATTTAGATAACATCTAAATGTCCATCCAACATTAGGGAATTTATTTAAGAACTAATGATACAGGGCCGGGTGCAGTAGCTCATGCCTGTAATTCCAACACTTTGGGAGGCCGAGGCGGCGGATTGCCTGAGCAAGATGGTGAAACCCCGTCTCTACTAAAATACAAAAAATTTGCCAGGCATGGCAGCGTGCACCTGTTGTCCCAGCTACTGGGGAGGCTGAGGCAGGAAAATTGTTTGAACCCGGGAGGTGGAGTTTGCAGTGAGCCGAAATGGTGCCACGGCACTCCAGCCTGGGCGACAGAGCAAGACTCCATCTCAAAAAAAAGAAAGAATGATATAGCCATATAATAAAATATCATGAATCCATGAAAAATGTTATAGAGGAGTATATGAGAAGACATCGTGTTTACAAAAACAAACAAACAAAAAAGCAGGCTACAAAACAGTAATTATTGTAAAACTCCAAAGAGATTTGGAAGAATATGTGTATCAAGGAGTATTTAAGAATGATGATTTCGGGCAGGCGCGGTGGCTCACGTCTGTAATCCCAGCACTTTGGGAGGCTAAGGCGGGCGGATCACGAGGTCAGGAGATGGAGACCATCCTGGCTAACACAGTGAAACCCCGTCTCTACTAAAAATACAAAAAATTAGCCAGGCATGGTGGCGGGGCCTGTAGTCCCAGCTACTTGGGAGGCTGAGGCAGGAGAATGGTGTGAACCCGGGAGACGGAGCTTGCAGTGAGTCGAGATCAGGCCACTGCACTCCAGCCTGGGCGACAAGAGTGAGGAGACTCCATCTCAAAAAAACAAACAAACAAAAAGAATGATGATTTCTCCAAAGGGAAAAGTGATTTTCTTTTCTTTTCATTTGAATTCTTCTAAGAAGTCATATGTACTTTGTAATAAAAACATACACACACTACAACCTATTATAAAGAAAAAATGTTCAGTATCAAACCTGGAATTTTAGGTCTCAAGCTGGAAGAGAGATACCAAACAAGAAATTTCAGAGAAAAATCAAATATCCTATTAAAATAAAATAATGTGCTCTTTGAGAACTGCCAGCTTTAACTGGCTAGATGGTTATCATGGTCAAATAAAGTTTCATAACAACTGATGCTAAAACCAAATTGGCTTCATTAACTCAGAACTCAGAATTTCCTCTTCAAACCTCGGGAAACATGCCAGTGACAAGGACAGCAAAACACACACACACACACAAAGTCACAAGGACAGCAAAACATACACACACACACACACACACACAAAATATTAATGAAAAAAGTGACTAAGGTAAATATTAACACATTTACTCTCTCTATAATACAGTACTGACGGGAGTTAAATACTGCAGGCCATTACTATCAAGTATTTACTACTGACATATGTTCTCTATAGTCTCGCATTGTTGGCTAGATTCTCCTCCCTACACATATATATATATGTGTGTGTGTGTGTGTGTATATATATATATATATACTTAGCCTGTCCAATTAGACTATAAGCTCCCAGAGCACAAGGGCTCTGCTCTGTATTTCACTGTATTCCTTACAGTGCTTAGCACAGGGTAGACTCTTATCTCTTCTTTAATTAAAGACATTTCCATACTCTGTTTGGAACACAGCTCCTACACAGTCTATCGAAAGTGACTAAGTCCCAATTTGCCAAATGGAAAGAACTTCCAAAATGTATCTGAAAAAGGAGCAAATGGAAAACTGCCACCTTCATCTGGTCAATCCAATCAAGAAAAATGGGGATTTTATCTAGTAGACAATAATCACAAAAATAGAAGGAAAAAAAAAAGGAGGGAGAGAGAAAAGAAAGGACTACATTCCCAAGTCTGTGAGACCGAAAGGCTTCTGGACTAATTTTCTAGTAGGTAACCCCACCTAAACCCTAATGTAGAAGTTTTGCAAACAGGGGGTACTAAGTTGATCTGCTGACCAAAAAGCCTTCAGAAGAATGAATGCAGCTTCAACTGAGAGAATTTCTCACCCATCTTCAACTAACTAGAACTGGCATTGCCCCTAACTTTGTGTTTGTCTCTAATCTAAATAGTGCTGGGGAAGCCTGCTCTATCAGTGACCAACCCGTGTTGTCATGGAATTTCAGAGCAAACCACGTGGTTTTCTGTGGTCGTCTTTTGGTCTGACTTCCTGCTTACAACATTTGACAAATCTTAGTTCCTCAAAAATAAATACTTAAGTACTCTCAGCTGGAATAATTTTTTTTAATGTGAAGGAACAGACAGTAGTATATACATAACTACTCTTTTTTTATAGATTTACCTGGTATTCTAAGGTTTCTAGAACTAAAAAACATTTGAATTATCTGTTCTTAGCTATCTCTGCAGAAATGTTTTCTCAATAGGAAGTAAAAAAGATCATTATCACAAAAAAAAAAAAAACAAAAAAAACAAGCACCACCTTCTGCCTCTTCTTCCTAGTGTCTAAAAGGGCTCACTGAAAAAAAGAAAAAAACCAGGCCTGGTAGCTCACTCCTGTAACCCCAGTACTTTGGGATATGGCCAAGGCAGGCGGATCATTTACGGCCAGGAGTTTGAGACCAGCCTGACCAATATGGTGAAACTCTGTCTCTACCAAAAATACAAAATTAGCTGGGCGTAGTGGCACATGCCTGTAGTCCCAGCTACTCGGGAGGCTAAGGCACAAGCATCGCTTGATCCTGGGAGGTGGAGGTTGTAGTGAGCCAAGATTGCGCCACTGCACCCCAGCCTGGGCAACGGAGTGAGACTTCGTCTCGAAACAAAAAAAAAAAAACTGAAAAAAAACAAAAAAACAAATGCCATGCATAAAAATTATGGAAGTTTGGCTACAAAAACAACCATTTTCATCATATTTTTTTCCAAAAAGAAAATGCAGTGATTCCATCGAATTCTCCCTTCTGCAAAATATCTAAGTAAATGTGTCTCTAGGTGTCAAACTCTAAACAATCATAGCAAATTCAAAACCACATTCTCCCCAAAGGAAGCCCACAGGCCTTTACCTGTCACATTGCTGCATTATAGAGATTTCTTTGATTATCTCCTGCAGGTCTGATTCCACAGGAACTTGCTTAATAGCAACAATCTGACCTGTCTCTTTATGAATAGCTTTGTATACGCTGCCATAGGACCTATACATTTGGGAGAAGAAGAACATTTATAAAGTCAAAGCAAGCCAAGATATAAGAAGTGGTAAAACACAAGCAACTGATAGTTCCAACATACATCCCTAAGTGCCTAATATATACACACTTGCAAAACTAAGATAGCTGAAATACTTTGGGGGAAAAACTGTCAAGAGAACTACAAGAAAACGGCATCTTGAAAGCTTCACATTCAAAACTGTAAAGAATGTATTATTATGGGATGGTAATATAGTAGCTGCCATGCACTTCACGCCTGCTATCTGCTAGAGACAGTATACCATCTCAATTCATTCTTATAAAAAATGAAGATGAGATGATTATCCCTATTTTACAGGTAAATGTAAAAAGGTTCAAAGGAGTCTATGATTTGCCCAAAGTCACATAAGTTTTCAGTCCAGGATTTGAAACCAGTTGTGCTTTCAGTCCAGTATTTGGACCCAGGTGTGTCTGAAAACAAAGCTTACACTCTTTCCACATCTATACTGGGGTACGATATGGAAGTGGCAGTCTTTGTTTTATTACATTCACTCTAGTACCACAAGATCTTTCTGTCCTTGCTCCTCTTACTTACAATAATACTTAAAATACTATGGAAACCAATTAAAATCTAAGCCTGTTTAATGTTAGTATCAAGTAAACACAGCACACACACTCTTTGCTTCCTACTCCATCTTCCCTTAACAGCTCAATATCAAAACAAAGTTTATGTATCTAGTCAATTTGGAGGCTACAAGGCCAATAGATTTTGAAAGTAAAGATGATGGATTTGAGTCCTACCAACACTACATTTAGCTATCATTCACAAACACCTTGTTAACTTTGCCGTACCTGAATTTTCTCATTTGTAAAATGACAATAATACAAACTACCTTACAAGATGTGATAGTATCTCATTTGTGATGGTCAAATGAGATACCATTATCACTTTATACAGATAACATTTTCATTGGAATCCTGGGCAGCTGTCAGTGAAATAATACTGAGTAAACTGTCTTTCATATTTCCCAACACACCTGTATCTTCACACTGTCTTGGTGAAAAAAAAAAAAATTAAAATAACAGTGCCACCTACTATGTCAAAGTAGAATACTCTAACTGCCAAATAGATGCTCATGAACTGTTTCAATGTGAAAGTAACATAAAACTTTTTAAGTCTATGCAGAGCACATAAAAAAATTTCCATTCCATTAGAAGCTTTCATACTTGCAAAACTAGCATAATGATCCTTCAATATGACACCAAATAATTTTTGCCAGAGACAGCCAACTGTTGAGCATGTGTGAACGACTCAACCACTGTCCCTTCTTCCTTGCTAAAATAACCTAATTTGTTACAGTGATGTGCTTGATCCCAGGAGATATACCATGGTAGTCCAAGCCACTCACAGAATTCCTATTCCCTTCTGCCAGTGACTGAACTAGTGGCAAACATGTCACCCAGTTCTGGCCACTGAAACTTGAAGATAATTCTGCTGAAGGGTTTCTGGGAAAGACTTTCTTCCCTGGTAGGAAACAAGCACACAAGAAGGCCCAATTTCCACCTGCCACTTCCCTTCTTACTTTGGTTACTGCAATGTGAGGGATGATGCTTAAAACTAATGTAGCCATTTGAGACTATGAGAAATACCCAGATGTCAAACCATTGTCAAGCCAATTAACCGCTTCTCGAATCTCACACTCCCAGATGTATTATTTAGTTCTTAACGTCTTTATTGCTTAGCCACTGTTTGTTGGGTATTGTTACTTCCATCCAAAGGCATTCTTGATAAATTAGCTCCTGTATGTCTGAAACTGTATTTATTTCACCTGCACTCTAGAATGATAGTTTGGTTGGATACCAGATTGACAACGGCTTTCCCACAGCACTGTTGTTGCAGTGTTCCAACATCAATTGTGGCTGAGAAGTCTGCTTCCATCAGATTATCATTTTCCATGGGTAATCTCCCCATAGCTTTTAAGGTTTCCTTTGTCCTTAACAGTCTACTATTGTTCTGTAATATAACTAGGAGTTGATCTGGCACTTCATAAGCTTCTTCAATCTGAGGGCTCGTGTCTTTCCTCAAGAGCGAAAAATTCTCAGCATTATTCTTTTATTACTTCCTCTATCACTTCTAGAATCTTCTTCTAGAATTCCTACCGAAACTGTATCAGACCTCCTCAATCTATGTTGTCTTCCTGGTTTCCAACGCTGTATTTCTCCGTTCTGCATGTTGTGATGAGTCTCATTTCTATCTTTCAATTCACAAATTCTCCTTTCAGTTTGTCTGGTTTACTGTTTATTCAATTTATTGGGCTTTTAAAACTTCAATTGTTGCAGTTTTCATTGTCCAGATTCCCAACTTTTTATCTGCCTTTGGGCAAATGTGTTAATAATCATGTTAATAACCTGATGCTCTTTAAAAATGTTATCTCCTCCTTGATCTTTTTGAAAATTGTAATCATAATAAATCCTTTTTGAGATTGCTCCATTATTTCTTTTTCTTCAGTGTGAATTCTCCCATTCTGCTGATTATGTCATGGCAGATTTCCTTGCATGGATTTCATTTTATCTTGAATGATTTTCCTCTATACCACACTCACTGTCAGATGATTTCATGGTTTTATCAGTACAGTCGTCTGGGATATACAACTTAAACCAGGTCTTACACTCAGAGTTTGGGGTTTTTGCCCTTCAAGATACCATACTTAAATACAATCCAGGCTCAGTTCCTATTATCGAACCAGTACATCTACTTTTTCCCCAGGCCACAGGCAAATGACACTTTCTGGTGGTAGTCAGGCAAATTTATTTCAGCTTTAGTTCATAGATGAAGAGCCGAGTTCCAGCCCCCATCTTCATGCAGGAAGCTCAAATGCAATCTCCTGACAAGGATAAGGCATGCTTTAGTCTCCACTGATTATTTAGATTTCTTTCCTATCCCTTGTCCATAGCTGTCTATATATCTTTATATTTAAAATAACTTTCACTCATTATTCTTATGTATTAGAAAGAAAGTTCTCTGCATACACTCACTCAGTAATCTTGACCAGAATACTCTCCATACCTCCCTATGCATCCTGATAGCAAGGAAAACTCTGATAGCTCATATGAAATTAAGATTCCTGATTCCATATACTGCATTTACAGTAATCTGAAGGGGGGGAAGGGTTAGAAGATTTCAGCAATCATACTCACAAGCAAGTCCCTTAAAACTTGATTCCCTACAACAAAATGAGATGATTCAATGAATTACAACTGACAGCAGAGAATGGAGAAGTAGCTGTTTTACATAAGCCATCCAAGGCAAGGATCTATGTAGAAAAATGGAAATACTACAGTATCTGAGGCCAAATTAACCAGGTACAAGTCTTAACAATAGCACTCATTTTTTATGAAACCATGGGCAAGATGCTTTTGTTATCATTCTAGGATAAAAACTTAAATGAGTCAATGTCTACAACTTTAATCAGAAGAAAAAAGGTGCTAGGCTCCACTTGAAAACACTTCCCAAGTGCTCTCCACTCATCCTGGTCTGGAGCTTTGGCTCTACTCTGCCGCAGATCCATATGACCCTCATAACACAGAATGACTGCAGCTTCCAGAATCCAACAGATTTTTTAGCCAGAGCTCACTTCACAAGATACAAGTCAGTGAGGATTCACAAACCATTCATTCTCCAGAACAATTTAAGAATAGCATTGGCCAGGTGCCAATCACATCTGTAATTCCAGCACTTTGGGAGGCTGAGGCGGGCAGATCACGAGATCAGGAAATCAAGACCATCCTGGCCAACATGGTGAAACCCCGTCTCTACTAAAATACAAAAAATTAGCCGGGTGTGGTGGCGTGTGCCTGTAGTCCCAGCTACTCAGGAGGCTGAGGCAGGGAAATTGCTTGAATCTGGGAGGCAGAGGTTGCAGTGAGCCAAGATTGTGACATTGCACTCCAGCCTGGTGACAGAGCAAGACTTCATCTCAAAAAACAACAACAACAACAACAACAACAAAAAGCATTGCATCACATGTTTGGAAAAAAAGTACAGTGAAGGTCTTCCTTTAAAATATTCCTAGTTAAATGAGGCTTTCTTAGGTTCATTCAGTCAGAATAACAGAAATCCAAGAAATACCAGAAATCTGTTGTTATTTAGAAGAACAATAAGGTGATAGTATAGGAAGAAAGATCTGAAGCTTTGTTTTCTCCCTGGTGATATCTTCATAGGGAAATTTCCACATTCCTTGCAGAAGACATCCACAGATCTAAAATGCAATTTGTCCAGGTGCAATGGCTCACGTCTGTAATCCTAGCATTTTGGGAGGCTGAGGCAGGAGGATCACTTAAGATCAAGAGTTCGAGACCAGCCTGGGCAACATATTGAGACCCCATCTCTACAAAAATAAATAAATAAACAAATAAATAAAATACAATTTAAAAAATCATAATTAGCTTATTTTTGTTTACATTATATTCCTGATATATTCTCTGTCTATAGTCTTCCTTTGACATTCCACAAACTCAAACAGCTCAAACAGAGCTACCTGTAAGAACACCTAAAAATACTTTAAGACTTGACATGATGAGATCTCAAAAATGCTTCAGTTGATACATTTAAAATAGAATAGCAATAGTTGCCACTTACTGAACATTTATTATTGTGACAAGCACTATACTTTACCCTAATTACCTCAGGTAATAACATAACTCTATGAATCGATATATTATTATCCCAACTTTACAGATGAGGATTGTGAGCCTCCAAAATAGTAAGCAATTTGCTCAAGCCCACTTGTCTATTATGACCAATAAACAGTAGAGCAAGGATTTTAACCCAGGTCTGCCTCACATTCTAGTAATAAGAGCAAATTGCATTAGAAATGAGAGAAATAAGTTAGTTGCAGAGTCAATTATGCCTATCAGTTTTGACCTTATTTTAAGTATAACTTATGAGCATTGTTAGATTAAAAGTCATGGCCTCGCTGCCTTAGGGAAAACAGCAAGGATGGGAAGCTGAAGCTGAAAATGGCAGGCAACAGATGTAGAGGGACTGTCATTTCCCCATACCTTTAATGATGCCAGTCAACTGGCAGTCTTCAGATTCATCTTGGACTTGTCTTTTCACAGCACAGCTGGTGTGTCATCTTTTACTTCCCTTCTCTGCTTGATTTCTTGCTGGATTCCAAAGAGTATTTTTCCAACTTACAAAAAGACGATGACTAATGTTTTTTACAAGGAGGTAAATCATGAAAAACCATTTCATGTAATCCAGGATTGGGTTTAACGTTGTAAATCTGTCTCCTAACATAAAAAATACTAAACCCAAAAAATAATCTAATGACATAAAGGAAATGATTTTAAAGAGCATACAGTCTTCAGTCGGTAGTTGTTTTTACAAGTATGTCAGGTCTTCCCTTGAACCAGAAATACTCCCAAGGGATTAAAAATACAGAGACGCACACGCATAACCTGTCTCTGAAAGACACACAAGAAGCCGCTACCCTCGGAGATTCTGGGTGGCTGAGAGACAGAGAGAGGTAGGAGGCAGTTTTGTTTTTTTTTTAATTGTATGCATTTTAATATTTTTTTAAATTTTGAATCATATGATTGTATCACCTAATCAAAAATCAACAAGAAAAACTTAAGAAATTATGTCCTTAACATTTTAATTTCCTGGTCATTACAGAGGAAGGAATAAATACACAGGACTGAATTAAAAGGATATATGAAAGCATAAAAATTATGTAAACTTTATTGTATCATGAAAGTCAATGATGGTCACTGCACATTACTAATACCGTTTCATCAGCATTTTATAAACGCATTAACAAATCTGTGTTTCAAGAAATCCACTGGCTCCCAACCCAGGATTGTGGATCTCCTAAGTAGCTGCAAAGGTGGTGATAGTGCTTGATTTACTATATTTCACAAAGGTGCAAATATTAAAATACTAAATTCCATTGATTTTCATTGAAACAGTTATTGCAAACCAATCAGAAATTATGAACAGCAAATTTTAAAATTTCTTATAGAATTATAATCTAATTAGTGCTATCTGTTCAGTAGATAAAATCATACAAACCACAGATTCTACAAAAGAGAAAACAATAGATATTCTTCGTGTTAAAAAGACCAGGAATCACTAAATCTGTCTATAATAGTGATTGGAGTAAACCGAAGAACATCACAAGTTGTAAATTTACCTTCCAACCCACCTAGAGCAATGCTGAAAGGTTCATATCCTTCTGCTTCTTCTGAAGCAGGAAAATGACTGGGACCCAATGGCCTACCCACAGTTTATTTACACTCACCCTTCTCCAAGTTTCTCTAAGACATCAAATACTTCTTCTGGTTGTTTGGTTAAACTATCTTCATCCAACTTTTTCAGCTGCCTGTGAATGAAGAAATATAAACACAAAATACATTTTATTTGCTAGCAACTAGAACATAAAATACATCATTTATTTTATAATTAGCATCCCAGGAACTTCTCTATACAGTATTTACTAGTTAAGATTTTTTTAAGAAACAGGGTATCACTGTTGTCCAGCCTGGGGTGCAGTGGTGCATAGCTCACCGTAACCACAAATTCCTGGGCTCAAGCAATCCTCCTGCCTCAGCCTCCCAAGTAGCTGGGACTACAGGCTCCTGCCACTACGCCTGGCTAATTTTTTTTCTTTTTTGGAGAAATGGAGTCTCACTATTATGCCTACACTGGTCTCAAACTCCTGGAGTCAAGCAATTTTCTCACCTCAGCCTCCCAAACCACTAGGATTATAGGCATGAACCATCCCATCTGGCCTATGGAAAGATGACACTTGTTCTGGGTCACTCTGATAAGCAAGCACATGGAGGGATGCCAAGAGTCAATCTTCAGTTCAAGTTGTATAAGAATTTTCTAACAATTGCCAGGCGCAGTGGCTCACGCCTGTAATCCCAGCACTTTGGGAGGCCAAGGCGGGTAGATCACCTGAGGTCAAGAGTTCGAGACCAGCCTGACCAACATGGAGAAACCCTGTCTCTATTAAAAATATAAAATTAGCCAGGTGTGGTGGCTCATGCCTGTAATCCCAGCTAGTTGGGAGGCAGAGGCAGAAGAATCACTTGAACCCAGGAGATGGAGGTTGCGGTGAGTCAAGATCGCATCATTGCACTCCAGCCTGGGCAGTAAGAGTGAAACTCCATCTCAAAAAAAAAAAAAAAAAAAAAGTTGTGTAAGAATTTTATAATAATAAAAATTGTCCTGCATAATGGTTTGGACTGCCTTAAGAGGTCCCTAGGTCCCCTTTGCTGGAAAATGTAAATAGAAAACAAACTGTCATGTGGGCCAGGCATGGTGGCTCACTCTTGTAATCCCAGCTCTTTGGGAGGCCAAGGAAGGCAGACCACTTGAGGTCAGGAGTTCAAGACCAGCCTGGCCAATATGGTGAAACCCTGTCTCTACTAAAAATATAAAAATTAGCCGGGCATGGTGACACACGCCTATAATCCCAGCCACTCAGAACGCTGAGGCATAAGAATCGCTTGAACCTGGGAGGTAGAGGTTGCAGTGAGCCAAGATTGCGCCACTACACTCCAGCCTGGGTGAAAGAGAGAGACGGTCTCAAAAAAAAAAAAAAAAAAAAAAAATTGTCATGTGGCTGAAATGCTATAGATTCAAGCATTCGATGTATCCTTCAAAATCTATTTAAATCTTGAGATTTCATGAATTAAAATTATATAATTATCTCTTCAGAAAAGGTGTTTAATGTAAGGTAATTATGAATTGAAACATAACTATGAACTGGACTACAGACTAAGGAAGACATAGGAGACCTTTGCTCTTCCATTAGCAAGTTTTTTGTAAGTTTGTCAAAACACATAAATTCTATAGGTATCACAGAAACAGAAAGTGCAAAGTGTACGTTTAGACATGATCAAAAGTGAAAAATCACTAGGCAGCTGAGAGTTTCAGATATACTCACAAAGACCTTCCCATGAGTAGACACATACCTTTGACCAGTTCCAAAATTCAAAGGTACTTGGCTGCTCACAATTTCCAGATAATTCAGATTCCTCTGACTATGCTAGACAATCATAACACACACGTGAGGTTGTAAATTAACACTTCTTTAAAACTCTGAGATCTCTAAAAATTACTAATGAGCTTAAAGAAGGAACTTGCCAAGGAATATGTATATGTGTGTGTGTGTATGTGTGTGCGTGTAGTCTACACAATGGCTTCCTGAAACTACAAAGAACAACAAAGAATAGAGAGCTGAGGAAATGGTGAAATATGGAAGTAGTCACACTGGAGACTTCTTTGTAGAAAAAAACAAGGTTTAGACTAGCTGGATAATATCAGTTATTACAAGAAAAGACTTAAATACACATACATACACACACACACACACACATGTGTACCTTCCTAAATAAAACAGATTAAAATCAGAAGACAAAAAATAAAACAAACCAACAAAAACCCTGACCACATCAAGTGTATCTACCAATAAACACTGATCTCAAAAGGACAATCTTACAGAAGTTTATGAATATCAAGGACTATGTACTAGAAAAATGGAGAACTGCTCCAAGTCAAAACTGCCTTAACTTAGTATCAACAAAACAAAATGATCACAGCGACCTTTGAAAACCAAAAGGTCCTAAAAATCAGATACCAATGACATCATAAAAACGCCTACCTTCAAAATGAAAAGGGATGAAGTGAAACTCCTCTTAAACTTCAGAACTGAAACTTCTATAAACTCAAGTCAGAACGAACATCTCATATGCCAGGGTTTTTCTGGTAAAGTCCTGACTTGTGATTGTATAAACATTGGACAATACCTCATTTCTCAAATATAATCAAAGTTGTATAAACAGCTTATACAAAGGAAGATCAAATATGTTTCTTTGAAGTGTTGACTCTCTGTGGTTTACAAAATGCAAAAGTCACTATTTCAACTACTTCAGGGACCACAGCATAACAAAGGAAATTGACACTGCCTTGAGAGAGACAGCTGCAAGCTTCTGATAATACTTTGACAGACAAACTTTATAGGACTGCTCAGATACTTCTTTGAAACAACCTACGTGGTTTTTTGTTTGTTTTTGATCTGGGGCTATTAAAAACAACTTGAACTTAAGGCACTATTAACCAAGAAGTGGTCAAAATATATTTGCAAAATAGATTCACAAATGTAATGACGGGAATCACGAATTTCATCAGCAATCTTTGTGAATTATCACAATAAAACAGAATTTCACCTAAAAAGTATTACTGAATTATCAACATTTCTATAAAAAATATTTTGATAAGTGATTCATAATAATATTTTATACCATGATTCTTCACAGAACACTATTACCAAAACAGCCTAACTCTGATAATGCGGTTCTCTTATCTGGGACTTCCCCAGGTTCCCGACAGTTTCAGCACTTGCTCATAAATGAACAAGCCTGGTCAACAGAGCATCCATGGACCAAATACTAGTGGATGCTTCTCTCCTAAGTCAGATGGCCATGTGGATGGCCAGCATCCTAGGAATGCACTCTACACCTTCCACTATATCATTTTTTTAAATTATTAACTCTTATATGAGACACCAATCTGTCATCACTCACTTAATCACACACACACAAATGTCAAACTCATGAACACAAAGGGCATTTCCTGCACTGGGGTTGTTGGCAACACATGCCATCTGAATTTCTGAAAAGACACTTGTATCTTTCCAAACACAAATAATGGTGTCTATGAAGTAGTCACTTACAGGTTTGACTAATTCTCAAAGCTTTCTCCCATTTCAGAACTCCCATAAAGTTCATTTTATGTATAACTATTTCTTTTTCCACACAGAGTTTGATAAGGATTGCAACAAATATACATGATAAATGGACAAAATTTTTAATAATAAAACTGTGTCCCCAGCTTACCCCAATTCATATGTTGAAGTCCTAACACCCACCATCTCAGAATGTGACTGTATTTGGAGACAAGGTTTTTAAAGAAGTAATTAAGATAAAATGAGGTCATATGGGCATGACTTAATCCAATATGACTGGTGTCCTCATAAGAGGAGATTAGGACACAGACAGGTATAGAGGGAAGAACATGGAGACACAGGGAGATGGCTATCTACGAGCCAAGCAAAGGCCTCAAAAGAAACAACTCTGACAATGCCTTGATTTCAGATCTAGCCTTCAGAACGGTGAGAAAACAAATTTATGTTGTCTAAACCACCCACTCCATATACTTTGTCATGTCCTAATAAACTGATGTAAATGATAATAAAATTGATCTGCTTCAAATTAGGCAGTCTACTAGTTACAATGAGCAGGTAATCACCAGCCACTTAAGAACTCCGTCTTGCAATGCTCTTCTCTTGTACTTTATATAAATTTTTTAAAATCCAAAAGGTACAGGAATGAGCATGCCAAGAAACTTTAATCCTCTGCCCAAGATTATGTAACACAAGGCAAAGAGAGAAACAAAACTCAGATTCCTAATCCTCTTTTCAATTAAATCAAGGCCTCAGAGAAAGAAACCAAGAAAAACGAACGAACGTAGTTCAGAAAGAAACATAACTAGTGTGCATTTATATTTGGATCACTGTGGTACTATAGCAAATATCTGCTAACACACACAGAGACCTGTGAAACACGGGTACTTTCAGAGAGGCATCAGAGTGAGGCAGTTAAGAGCATGGCCAGGTGCGGTGGCTCACGCCTGTAACCCCAGCACTTTGGGAGGCTGAGGTGGGTGGATCACAAGGTCAGAAGATCAAGACCATCCTGGCTAACACGGTGAAACCCTGTCTCTACTAAAAATACAGAAAACTAGCCAGGCGTGGTGGCACGCACCTGTGGTCCCAGTTACTCAGGAGGCTGAGGCAGGAAAATCGCTTGAACCTCAGAAGGCGGAGACAGCAGTGAGCCGAGATTGCGCCACTGCACTCCACACTGGGTGACAGAGTGAGATTCCGTCTCAAAAAAAAAAATGGACTTTGGACCAGACCCCACGGATATTAAAATCCTGGCTCTGCCTCTTGCTATGACTTCTCCCAGCAAATCACTACCCTGTCTGTATCTCAGTTTTATCATCTGTAAAACAGACATATAGGGATATCTACCACCCAGGATTGTTGTGAGGTTCAAATGAGTCAATAAACTGAACCATATGATATGAAGTTACCGTTTCTATGGTTCAAAGATGGTCAAATATCAGCAATTTCATATGCTTCAGCAGGAGACATGGAAAGCACTTAGAACAGTGCCTGGCACCCGCTAAGTGCAATATGAGTGTAATAATCATTACAATTACAGTCTCAGCACACTACACTAGGGTGAATCCAAAGCCCATCCCAACCACCTATTTGCCTTCTGCAATGTTTGTGCACCTCAAACACCCCCAAGCTCAAACAATCCCTAAGAGTGCTGTCCAGGCAGTCAATCCCTTCTATTCACCTCTTGGTTGCCCTGCACTTCCACACCCTGAACACTTCCTTCTTTAGAGCTCATTCTGCTGCAGGAAGTCAGACGTCTCTGTAAAATAGAAGTAACCACACTGCACCTCAGAGAAGCATGACTTCTTCGGTCTCTAGTCCCTACTTTTCTCCAGATGTGGCAGATTGGCAAAAGACCCGGGATGTCCACAAGGGAAATTCAGGAGATGAGATTTTCTAGGATCAGCCACCATTCTGATCTTGACCTAAAGCAATTCCAGGTACCACTAGGATCTGGTACTGATATTCACAAAACAACTGAGGCCTGAAAAGGGCACAGTCTGGCAGGGTTCAGTGACTCGGAGTAAAGAAGGAAACACGTTTCCCAACAGCTCTGGACCTCGGTCTCCCCATCTCGAAAATATCCTCTTATATCCTTACCTACCTCCCAATGTCAGGTTCTGAAGAGCTGAGGAGGATGTGAAGACCATTAGGAAGACACTCTGAACATCAGTAATAAAAGACGCCATCCTACAGTGGGGACACCACCAACAGCATCCTCTGAAATGCTACTCTCCACCATCCCCTCCCTTGCTAGACCCTCAACCTTTCTTCGCATGCCTTCAGCCTTAGGCGCAAAGCTTTTCCGCTCCACAGATCCCCACCACCGCACCCCTCAAGTGGGACTTGGGACCCTTGAAAGTCCACCCGGCCTTCCTCTTGGCCAGGTCTCGATCCACCCACTTAAAGAGATCCCTCACAGATTCTCACCCTGCTTCAGCATTCGCCCCTACCTCCGTGAGTTTCTGCTTGGAGAGCGTTCCCCCGAGTGGCCCAGCCTCAGCAGGTACTCTCCCTAACTTGTCCCCACGTTCCTCAGCAGAGTCTCCCCACGGCGAATGCTCCCTGTAACCGGTCCCAAGTCTAACTCCCTTAGCAGATGCTCCCCTCAGCCGGACCCTCACCCACCAGACGTCCCCCCAACCCCCTCACTCAGCAGGTGCCCCATCAGCTGGGTTGCTTCGCTCCGGGGACTCCCACACAGGTGTCTCCCCTTAGTCAGTTCCCGCCTTTTCTTGCCCTGCCCCCATGCCCGTCCTCTTAGCCAGTGGCCCCTCACCGGCGCGGCGGGTTCCTCAGCTGTACCGTCTCCATGGCGCTGCCGGCAGCCGCCCAGACCCGCTCACTGCTCCATCCTCCCCGCGGACCTCCCTGAGCCCGCCCCGCAGACCCTCCCACACTTCCGCTTTCCGCCCCTACCGGAAACGGAGCGCGGCGCGGGAGCGGGGCGGAGCCACGGCCCTGATCACGTGGTTCGGGCGTGAGTCGTGTGGCGCGGTGAAGCGCGAACCCGGAACCGCCAAGTGGTGAAGGCGCGTCAAGGCAGTGCCCGCTAGTCTCTAGGGTGTCGGCGGGGCTGTCCTCCTGCGATACTGGAGCTCACAAAATACTCGGTCCTCAGGCCGAGAACGCACCTCTAGCTGGGTCCTGGGCCCCATTTCACAAACTGAGATGCGTAAAGCGCCTCCTTTAGAAGAACTGACGATTCTTAGCAAACGAAGTTTTGCATGATTTTGGTGAGGCTGCGCTGCCCCAGGAACGCCTGGAGGTATTTGTGGTTTTCTGCCCTTTACCTGGTTGAATTCTGGTCCCAGCGGGTACGCTGCACAGTTTCTCCTAGGATGTTACAAAGCATCAACGCGCAAATTGCCCCACTGTCTTTCTTAAAGGCCTCTCCTTTATGTCAGTTTGCAGACATAAAAATAAGCAACATTAATTAAGCGTTTGCCATGTACTTGTCTTCATAGATTATTTAATCCCCCATGTCAAGCCTATAAATTCATTCCCATTTTTATTTAATGATTTAACACAGTGCCTACACGTTTTCAGTGCTTTACCTCATTTAATACTCCTAACAACCTAGACGGTATTATTATTCCTATTTCATAAGGCCAGAGAGGTGAAGTATCTAGCCCAAGGTCACATAGCTTAGAGTATAGGTTTGGGGATTTAAATCCAGGTTGGTCTGATCTCAGGGCCTGCACCACCGAACTGGACAGCCATGGATGTGTAACCTCTTGTTGGGCCTGAGAGACAGACCTTTCTCTCCACTCAGCTCCTGCTTCAGCTATTGTACTTCCAAATGCCTCTACCATCAGTGAGTATTAGGAAAATGGCAGATTCTACCCAGCTGACCCATGGGGGAAAGTTATAGGAGAAAACTTAACCAGAGCAATCTCTCGCTGTTTTTAATTGCCTTGCTTTTCCCAAGGATATGCCATCTACAGAACATAACACCTGAGCACCTACCTTTCAGGGCCACCCAGGTATGGCATCCCATGCACCCAAAACGGGATAAAGGAGCCATTCCCTGACATAGAAGGAAAACATTTACTGAGAAGCTACTGTGTGCCAGACACAATCTTGGACTTTCACTTAATCCTCAAAACAGCCCTATGAAGAAGTAGCTACTGTTAATAGATAAGAAAGCTGAGACCCACGGTTTCCACAGCTAAGGAGAGCAAAGGTTTTAACCCAGGACTGTCTTGACTCCACAACAGCAAAATTGTTGTTTTGTTTTTGGTGTTTTGTAGAAATAGGATCTCCCTATTATTACCCAGGCTGGTCTCAAACTCCTGGGCTCTAGCAGTCCTCCCACCTCAGCCTCCCAAAGTGCTGGGATTACAGGCTTGAGCCACCGCGCCCGGCCTGATGACCCCGTTTTTCCACAGAATGTTCCCAGTGAAAATTACTGAAATGATGGGAATGTTCTAAATATGTGCTGTACGAAATAGTAACCATTAGCCACATATGGCTACTGAGCACTTTAAATGTGGCTAGCATAACTGAAAGGCCAAATTTTTATTTAAGTTTAAATTTAAATTTAAATAGCAAACTGTGGCCAATCATAATAATAGCTTAAGAGAGAAATGGTGAGCAGGGTTACTGGGAGAGGTATTTTCCTATAAGCTCTGGATATACAGTTGACCTATGAAAAAACAAGGGTTGAACTGCATGGGTCCACTAACACAACCCTTGTTTGTTGTTTTTTATTTTTTCAATAAATACAGTCAGCCCTCTCTATCAGAAGGTTCCACATCCACAGTGAAACATGGTTGGAAAATACAGTATAGGATGTGAAACTTGTGTATAGGGTGGGCTGACTTTTCATTTCCAGGGGTTCTGCAGGGTCAACTACAGTACATGAATATACTCAGATTTTAGTATCCTAATAGATCCTGGAACCAATACCTGGTGGAAACTGGGGGATGATTGCAGAACAGTATTCAAGGGACTAGGCGTGATGGCTTGCACCTGTAATCCCAGCACTTTTGGAGGCCAAGGCAGAAGGATTGCTTGAACCCAGGAGTTCAAGACCAGCCTGGGCAACATGGTAAAACCCCTTTCCTACAAAAACCTTAGCCAGGCATGGCATATTGTGTAATGCCATTTGCATGACCCACATGGTCACCCTGGACCCCATGGATCAGGCCCTGCCTGATGCCACCACCACCACTTCTCTGCCAGGCCCCCAGTGTGATACAAGTTGCATGATGCTCTTTGCTGTAGTGCCTTTTAATGGCATAGGTTTGGCAGGTTTGGAGATATTCAGAATAGGCAAATCTATAGAGCCTGTGGTGGATTCGTGGTTGTCTAAGGCCCTGGGGGAAAGGAGCATAGGTGAATTGGAGGGGACGATTAAAAGGTGTGAGATTTCATTTTGGGGTGATGAAAATGTTCTAAAATTGGTTGTGGTAATGGTTATACAACTCTGAATATACTAAAAGGCATTGAATTGTACACTTTCAATGGGTGAACATATGTGAGTTATATCTCAATAAAGCTATTTTACAAAAAAAAGACACCTCTTCCCAGAAGACTTCTCTGTTCCCTTGTCCCTCCCCTGACCCTCTCATCTGTCCCTCCTTCAAATTATTTCAGTACTGTTTTTATCAGTCCTGGCATTTATAGGAAGCATTGCAGGAAGGGATTTCCAGGTATTGACTGCTGTATAAGAAACCACCCCAAAGTTTATAGACATAGAACAACAGTCTTTTTTTCTTTTTTTTTTTTTTTTTTTTTTTTTGAGACGGAGTCTCGCTCTGTCGCCCAGGCTGGAGTGCAGTGGCCGGATCTCAGCTCACTGCAAGCTCCGCCTCCCGGGTTCGGGCCATTCTCCTGTCTCAGCCTCCTGAGTAGCTGGGACTACAGGCGCCCGCCACCTCGCCCGGCTAGTTTTTTGTATTTTTTAGTAGAGACGGGGTTTCACCGTGTTAGCCAGGATGGTCTCGATCTCCTGACCTAGTGATCCGCCCGTCTCGGCCTCCCAAAGTGCTGGGATTACAGGCTTGAGCCACCGTGCCCGGCCAACAGTCTTTTTTTCTTCTCAGAAATCTACAATTTGAGCATGGCTCAGCAGGAAGGCTCATCTCTGCTTATGGTGTCAATCAGGATCAGCCATGTCCAAAAGGCATCTCACACAGCTGACAGGTTGGTGCTAGCTGTTGGCTGGAAGCTCACTTGGGTCTGAAGGCTGGGGGCATCTCCACTTTTCTTGAACTTCCTCACAAAATAAAGCCTGAGTTCTAAAGCATGTTCCCAAGGGAGAGCCAAGTGGATGCTGTAGTGCCTTTTAGTGGAAGATACTTAATGTCATTACCACAGTGGAGGGGAGCCACAAAGGTCCACCCAGTTTCAAGGAGAAGAGACGTAGACTCCATCTCCTCATAGGGCAGTGGCAAGGGTCTGGAAGAGCTTGGGGAACCAGAAATATTATTGGAGCCATTTTTGGAAAATAAAATTTGCCACAGCTACACTTATCCGATAAACCACTCAGGAAATATTCAGCTGCAAGCAAGTTAAAACATCTAAATGTTGGCTTAAAGCACCATGGCATTTACTGTTTGTTTTGGGACAGAGTCTTGCCATGTTGCCCAGGATGGAGTGCAGCAGCATGATCTGGGCTCACTGCAACTTCACCTCCTAGATTCAAGCAATTCTCCTGCCTCAGCCTCCTGAGTAGCTGGGATTACAGGTGCGTGCCACCATGCCCAGCTAATGTTTGTATTTTTAGTAGAGACAAAGTTTCACCATGTTGGCCAGGCTGGTCTCAAACTCCTGACTTCAAGTGATGCACCTGCCTCGGCCTCCCAAAGAGCTGGGATTACAGGTGTGAGCCACCACACCTTGCCTTTATTGTTTATTAATAAGTCAGTAAGTCAGCAGTTGATTCAGTGACTCAGCAACAACTATTTCATTTTTCCCCTCCCATCCTACTCAGCATGTTGGCTTTTTCATACTTGTGTTTATTGCCTCATAGTTGCAAAATGGCTGCCATACCTCCACGTATCATATCCTTAACCCAGCACTACCAAAGCCAAAAGACAGCAAGAACAGCTACTTGACCCAGTACCTCTCTCTTATAGGGAGGGAAAGCTTTCCAATAAACATCCAACAGACTCTTTTTTTTTTTTTTTTTTTTTTTTGAGACGGAGTGTTGCTCTGTCGCCCAGGCTGGAGTGCAGTGGTGCTCACTGCAACCTCTGCCTCCCGGATTCAAGCCATTCTACTGCCTAAGCCTCCTGAGTAGCTGCGACTACAGGTGCGTGCCACCATGCCCAGCTAATTTTTTCTATTTTTAGTAGAGACAGGGTTTCACTGTGTTAGCCAGGATGGTCTCTATCTCCTGACCTCATGATCCACCCGCCTCGGCCTCCCAAAGTGCTGGGACTACAGATGTGAGCCACCGCGCCCGGCCTCAGACTCCCTTTTATCTCATTGCCCAGATCAGCGTCACATGTGCATCCCTTGATGAATCACTGGCAAGAGAAAATGACATTTTTCTGATTGGCTTAGAGCAATCCCGATTCACTTCCCCAGCCTGGGAGAGTCTCAGGCAAAATTCAGACTCCTGGAAGCAAAGATGGAAGTCATTGAGTAGCCAGCCAGCAGCATGGGCCTCATCTGGTTTTCCCACCACAGTCAGTGTTCATCCTTGGTGGGGGCAAGGGGCAAGGGGAAGCATTTCAGATGGAACATCCACCCAGCCCTCAGAAAGCTTATAGTCTGATGGAGTTAAGTGTATGCAGATCATTATAACTGAATTCCTGAAGGTAGAGACTGGATCTTTATCAGTGACTTTTATTGAATGCCAGACCCTATCAGGGTCTTGGATAAACAAAAATAAAGCGGACCCAATTCCTACCATTAAAGACTTCACAGTGTTTAAGGAAAACTACAAACTGGCAATCGAAGGGTGACAAATGCAAAGTTAGGAATAAAGCTAGAGACCAACAGGGAGCAAAGGGAGCATAGTAGGGGTGGGGAGGAGGCTGGAATCAGGAAAGGCTTTCAGACAAGATGATGTTTGAATGGAATGTTATAAGTTAATTCAGGATTAGGCAGGAGAAAAAGTATTTAGGAAAAAAAATCCAGGAGAAGGAGATAACAAGCAAAGGCTAGGAAGCAAGAACTTAGTATGTGTAGATAGCAATGCAGGGGACATAGAGACCTCAGATGAGGCTGGAGATAAATTGAAATCACCGTCCGTGAAAGATCTTCATCCACTCTGAAAGTTGATCATACGAATTGGGTCATTCTTGTCATATCCAACTAAGACAGAATTGAAAAGCCAGGGGAACAAATACTCAGGGCATATAACATTGCTCCAAAAAAGTAATTTTTTGCAAGCCTGGCTGCTAAAACTGCCTGCTGTAACCTAAAACCAGTTTTACCTAATAGCTACTGAAACAGCCTGCTACAATTCTGAGTTTTATCCACTGCTATCACTTACCAATCAAAGCTTGCCAGCCCCCAAGAAGCTGATAAACCCCCACTTTACTAGTGCCAGTAAACTTCCTTGAAGAGCAATATGTAACATTTCTGTTTTATAAAATCTCCAAACCTCTTTGTTCTTCTGACGTACCAAAGACAACCCGGTCTGTGTGTAAGCCCTGAATTGCAATTCTTGATTCTCAAATAAAATATTTAAACTTTAGAGATTCATCGCTATATGTTGACTTTGACCCCATCAATCCACCTGTGCATTCATTTATTAAATAAATAAATATAGAGCACTAGGTGCCAGGTACTTTCTAGCCTTGGAACCTTTGCACTTACCATCCCTCTGGCTGGAACAGCATTCCCTAAATCCTGTCTGGTCTCAGCTCAATTGTTACCCCATGAGAAAGGCCTTCCCTCATCCCCTTATTTAAAATAGCCCACACGTGGTCACTTTCCATTGCATTATCCTGTTTTGTTTTCCTTACAACACTAATCACAGGAAATTAGAGTCTTCGTTTGCTTATCAGTTAATTGCCTGTGGGGACCCCACTAGGACATAATCTCCCTGATAGCGGGGCCGGCCTCCCTCCCTGCGTCATTCACAGCATTCTAGCAACGCAGGGAGCCCAGAGCATGCAGCCGCCCGGCGTGCAAGAGTCGTCTAATTTCCAAACCGAGCACGCGCAGAGGGCGGGGCGCGCCGGGCCTCCAGGTCTCACAGGCCCCGCCTCCGGCCCGCCCCCTCGCCGCTAGGTTCGCTGTGGGGCGGAGATATTCGCCGCCGGCGCTTCCCTCCGGACGCTGTCCCGCACCACACGAGGACGGACGGAAGGCGCCCCCAACTCGCTGGCCTGGCGCCGGGATGGCCCCCAAATTCCCAGACTCTGTGGAGAAGCTCCGCGCCGCCGGCAATGAGAGTTTCCGCAACGGCCAGTACGCCGAGGCCTCCGCGCTCTACGGCCGCGCGCTGCGGGTGCTGCAGGCGCAAGGTACGACCCCGGCCCCCTTCTCGCCCCCGGGCCTGCTTCTCCAACCCCCGCAACCCCCGCCCGGGCCTCGCGCTGCCCGCGGCCAGCGGTCCTGCGCGGCCCCCCCACCCTTCCAGCCCCTTCCGACTCCGGCATCCTACCAGAAACTTCCTCGGCCCTTTCTTTCCACCTGCTTGTTAACTACCCTGTTGGCCCCTTCCTAAGTTATTTAGGCCTCGTTCTGAGCCCTAAGGATGGAGCTAAACCCTCCTCCCCCGCAGCGATTCATTTTTCAGTTAGTATTTGTTGAGTAGCTGTTACATACCTCCTGTGTAACAAGACACAAGAAGTCCCTTCTCTCAAGGACAGCGCATTCTTGTGGGGGCGGTGGGGAGGCCGTGAGTCTTAAGCGAGTCAGTAAGTAAACCAGACCTGTGGGATAATCAGGGTTAGGAAGAAGACAGATAGGGTGATGTGATAGAGTTGACTGGAGCGGGAGATCAACGGCAGCATCTCTGAAGAAGTGATATTTAAGGTGATGTCTAAATGATGGGAAGCCAAGCGCACAAGGCTTTCGGTCCTGAAGGGAACTGCAATGAGAAAGGCCCCCCCAGACGATATAAACATGGTGTGTTTCAGGGGTCAAAGCATAGTGAGCCAGGGCAGAGAATAGGAGGACATGAGGTCAGTTAGGAAGGCAGACCCTTATTTATTGTGGAGGGGTTTTAAACCCTGCTAAGGAATTTGGATTTCATGCCAAACTGGAAGCTTGGCATGGAAGCTACTGGAGAGTTGGAAACAGAAGAATAGCATGTTCTTACCAGTTCTCCCAGCGTCCAGCTTTCGTCAGCATACCGCAGGCCTTTGCCCAAAGCCCCTTCTGCAGAGTGAGTTCATCAGAAACCCTCATTGGTTAAAGCCTTGACTTTTGAAAGGAGCCTTGGATCCTGGTTTCTGTGTGTCACCGTTCAGTACCTATTTCCCTTTGCCGCCTTCCTTTTTTTTTCCTTTTGTTAGCTAGCATCTGTTGACTGTTTTACCATGTGCTGGACATTTTAGACATGATCTACTTAGATCTTTTTTATGGCCCTGTGGATAAGACGCTTAGAAAGGAGGAGTCCAAGAGTTAAATTGGCTCCCTTTGACGGTGAAGACATGGAAGAGCCATGATTTGAATATGGACGTTTGATTTTGATGCTAAGTCCAAATTTTTAATCATTTTGCTGGACTTCTCCTCACATCCTCTCCAGATTTCATTCTTTTTTTTTTTTTTTGTCTGCACTTTTTGCAGTTTCAAGTCACTCCTTTGCCCTCTTCTTTTTTCTAGAAAACTCTCCTTTAGGCCCACTTCCTCATGTCAGCCTTGCTTGATGAAGTTGCTGAGGAAGCTGAGGTACTGATGTTGCTGTCATTTTCATTCATCTCACCACAGCTGGTCTGGAAAAGTTTGTACGTTTGTATGGGTTAATTCTGGGTCCACAGGAAAACTAGCCTGGTATCTAGATTTAGCAAGGACCAGAGTTTGGTTCTGCTGCTGCCGCTACGGATTTTCTAGGTAATTTTGGGCAAGTCTCTTGATTTCTCTGATCACCTTCTTGATCATGAAGAGAGCTCAGGGAACAGGCTGACACAATGAACCCTTCCAGCGAGTCTGTGAAGTGATGTCCTCATGTGGTAGGTGGGCACGCATGATCAGAGCGATTGAGTGACTGTCAGGATGGCAGGGTTGATGCCCTTTCCGCCGCACCACTGCTGTTTCTGACCAACCGTACTCTGGTGACTCAAGATGGATTACAGGTTTTGGGTACTTATACTTAGCTCCTTAAGGACAAGGATGTATTTTACTATTCTTTGTACTTTCCACCTCTGGGCCTGGCAAAACAAGAGGGGAAAACACTTGTTATTGTTGGTATTGAATGAAAGATATCAAATATCAACATGGGAACAGGATACTTAGTGAAATAAGCAAGTTGCAGAAGGATAGGCAGTATGATACCGCTTAGGAAATGCTTTAATAGACATAAAATGGTATCTTACCTGTTAACACACACACACACATATAAATGTAGATGAACATGCTTGAAAATGTTACATACCAACTTCAGGATTGTTCTGGCCTCTGGCAGTCTGGGGAGGGAGCACAGGGATAAGGATGGGGATGGCCGGAGTTTTATAAAAAAAATTTTAAGGGCTGGGTGCCATGGCTCATGCCTATAATCCCAACACTTTGGGAGGCCAGAGTAGGAGGATTTCTTGAGGCTGGGCATTCAAGACCAACCTGGGCAACAACACAGTGGAACTCTGTCTCTACAAAAAATTTAAAAATTAACTGGGCATGGTGGTACACACCTGTAGTCCTATCTGTTTGCGAGGCTGAGCTGGGAAGATTGCTTGAGCCCAAGAGTTCGAGGCTGCAGTAAGCTCTGATCGCGCCACTACACTCCAGCCTGGGCAACAGAGTGAGACGCTGTCTCTAAAAATTAAGTTGGGAACTAATATAACATGTGCTAAATCTAGTGGTGGATTCTGAGGTAATGGTGTTCTGTATGTTTCAAAATTTTCAAAAAGAGACCCTGTTTTCAATTCTTTTTAAAATTATGGCCCACACTAGTGGGTCTGAAGTGGTTGAAAATTATCTTTAAAAATAAAAACCATTATTGGTTGGGCACGGTGGATCATGCCTGTAATCCCAGTACTTCGGGAGGCTGAGGCAGATGGATTGCTGAGGTCAGGAGTTCAAGACCAGCTTGGCCAACATGGTGAAACCCTGTCTCTACCAGGCGTGGTGGTGGGCGCCTGTAACTCCAGCTACTCAGGAGGCTGAGGCAGGAGAATCGCTTGAACCCAGGAGGCGGAGTTGCAGTGAGCGGAGATCACTCCAGTGCACTCCGGCCTGGGTAACAGAGTGGGACTGTCTCAAAAATAAATAAAGATCATTGTGGCCACAGTGAAGGACTTGAGCCTCTGCGATTCCTGAGGGTAAGGACTGCCTTTAGGAAAATGTCTAATAATTCTCCCCATGGGGTAGCTTAAGGCTTTTTCCTGATAAAAGTTCTTGTACTCCCATCACACCCAGCTCTATTATCATTTCCCTGACAAAGTCCTCTCTGGCTTGACGAGGTAAAACTAGTCTCATGTCTTTCATGGGTCTTTCGTGTCCCTACAACTTTTGGTCAATTCGTTTATCATAGCGTTTATCATCTTGTTCTCTTTCTTTATTTCCTTCCTCCCCTTCCTCTCCATCCTTTCCTTCCTCTCCTTCCCTCTTTCTTTCTTTCCTTTCTTTCTTGGATTTAAATGCTTTTTATAATAAAATATACACCCATCCATCCACTTACCCACCCAAACCCAAGTAGTTACAGCATGGATTTCTTTGAGGCAGAAGCTAGTATTTCATGTATATCTTTTGTGTGTTATCAAGTTCAGTGCTGGAATGAGTGAATGAGGAGATACTTGGTTCCCTTTGAATGGCAGAAAGCTCAGTGTCCTTGCTGTCACATAAGAATGACAAACACGCCAGCCCAGCAGACCAACAAGCCTGATCAGGTTATAGTTATCTCTACTGCCTTAACACAAAGCCCAAAGAGCTCTGAGTATGAAATGTATCCTAGTGCCCTGAGGCACCCATTTCCCAGACCGATCATCTTCCCACTCTACCTGGGCAGGTTCTTCAGACCCAGAAGAAGAAAGTGTTCTCTTCTCCAACCGAGCAGCGTGTCACTTGAAGGATGGAAACTGCAGAGACTGCATCAAAGATTGCACTTCGTAAGTGGCTGAGGGTAACTTTGGGATGTCTAAGCGTCTCAGAAGAGGAGGCTGGGTTAATCTGGCTTGTTTCTTCTTTAGAAGGATCCCATCAATTACATCTGGGACAGATATTAAGAAAGTGTCACTGAGTTTCACCAGGTTACTGAGAATGGGAATCTCTACTTGGTCCTTATGGCCCCTGACTTGCGTCTTTGGAGTCTTGGCTCCACTGCCGAAACAGGAGTGGGATGGGAAGTTAGAAGTAGGCCTTAAAGTCTTTGTGAGATTTGAAACCTGGGGATGAGGTGGAGTTGCAGACCAGTAACTGGCTTGCCCAGGTGTTTTTCAGGGATGGGAGTATGTGAGGGGAAGGGAGCAAAGGAAAGAAGGAGGAAGAGAGGTTAATAGACGTCTCAGAAGAAGCAAGGAGAAAGGAAAAAAATGGTATTCATGAATGACCAGTTTTAGAGGACACTGAACAATGTTTCATACCTCTTTTTCTTCAAGCCAGTCTAATATTCTTTTATCATCATTAAACTCGTGCACATTTACCTGAAATGTGTTCTCAGATCTCTTGTCCTGTGACATTGCTTTAGATTCATGCCCTGGTGATAGCCAGGAGAGCAGGAGGGGTGTGAGCATACTCACGGAGCCTGTACTGAATTAATTTGTACCAGGCCCTGTGCTAGATTTTTCTCTTTGAATGTTCACGACCAACCTGTGGGGTACGTTTACCATGTGTCCCAGGCCAGAACTTAGTTGCTGAGGGTTGGGGCAGTAAAGTGATTTATCTGGGTCACATAGTTAGTGGCAGAGGTGGAATTCAGACAGCACCCCATCTGACTCCAAAGCTTGTTTATTATTCCACTAGACCACAACTGTAAAAACACATGGTAGTGTGAAAGCCATGAGGCGTTTGTTCTTGATTTTGGGGCAATTGAAACTATGAAAATTGATGCACGTGCACACACATTTAACAAAATTCATGTTTCTCTGCCCTCTTTCCCCTCCTCACTTCAGGCTAAGTTGAAAAATCCCTGTTCTGAGGTTTGGCATTTTTAGCTGTGTCTCTCAGCCAGAAATTACTTCCTGTACGCTGAGTGCTCCAGATAACCCTGCCTGGAAGAAACTGTAGGGAAACCCTGGTGGCTCAGCAGCCAGCCAGTTGACATGTTTGCCTCCTATTCTAGAGCACTGGCGTTGGTTCCCTTCAGCATTAAGCCCCTGCTGCGGCGAGCATCTGCTTATGAGGCTCTGGAGAAGTACCCTATGGCCTATGTTGACTATAAGACTGTGCTGCAGATTGATAATAGTGTGACGTCAGCCCTAGAAGGCATCAACAGGTGAGCTCCATTCACAGCAAGTAGTCTCCACAGCAACTCCCTGTCCTTGATTGGCTGCGGGCCATTGCCTTGTCTGTCTTCTGAGGGGATCCCTTTGGCTACACTTAGAAAACTCCCAATGGGCACGTAAGGGAAGGTGTGAAAGGAAAATCTGCTTTTGTATTTAGCAGGTTTTCAGGGAGTCCAAATTACTGAGATTGATTGATTGATTTTTGCCTACATGTGCCTCGCAGTATCTATGTGCACAGTAATATTTATTGTGCACTGTTTAAGGTATTGTGCCAGGTTCAGTGGGGGATACCAAAATGAGAAAGAGATACAGACCTCACTTATCTTTAAAGCGCTAACTCTAACTGGAAGAATAAGACACAAGCCCAAGCAGCTATGACAAGTCTAAAAGGATATGGTTTGTGGACATGGTTCAGTATGTTGCACTGTGACCCCTCCAAGAGGTTCCCCAGATGCAATTCCTTTCTGGTCTCTGAGCAGTAATTGGCTTTTATCTCATGGATATTGCCATTTGTATAACTGATCATGTTTCCCCTCCGCGTGTGCAGCTAGAAAGCCAAACGCTATACAAATAGCAAACCCTTAACAGGACTTCATGATGTATTTAGTGCTTTATTGCTGGCTTGACTTGTCTACCAGCATTCTTTGTTTTCTCTTTGCCTCCTTTTTAATTTATCTGATTCCACAAAATCTACCAATTACGTGACAGACTTTGCTCTAGGACCTGGGCTGATGACTGAGACATACCTCTTCCTACCCTCACAGAGGTCCTGGTCTCAAGGAGGACACCAGTCAGTAAGAGGCAAGCACAGTACAACATGATAAGTGCCATGGTAGGAGGCAGGACAGGGGGCTCTGAGGCCAGAAAGGAGCCACCTAGCTAGCTGAGAGGGAGAAGGGGAGGCCAGAGAGAGCTTTTTAGAGGAGATGAGCTAAGATTGAGAGATATGGGGTAGGGGGCTAGCCAGAAGACAGAGCAGCGTGTGCAAGGGTAAGCAAGCATGACAGATCACAGGAATTGTAAGAAGTTGGTTTCACATGGTGCTGCAGGTAGCAGCTCAGCTTGGGACAGGTTGATGAGGCCAAGTCACACAAGACCCAGTGTTCAGAGGCTTGGACTTAATCCTGAGCAAGTGAGGCTTTATGAAAAGGTCTGTAGCAGTGGAGCAACATGAGCAGAGTTGTATTTTAGAGAAAAACTCTTTGCTGCCATGTTGAGGGATGATACGAAGGGCAACAGGATGGAAGGGAGCCATGCAACAATCCAGGGAGAGGGTGGAGAGAAAACAATGGGACCAGTCAGGGGACGTGTAGGAAATATATCAACAAGCTTTAGTGGTTGCAGGGTAGCAAGAAGGGAGGAATAGAAGAAGGCACTCAGATTGTTGACATTCAGTCGGAGGTGACTGTGGGACATGAGACTAGAGATGTAATTAAAACGGTTGGGTATTCACATGGAGCAAAGGAAGAAAATACAGATCAGACATACGGATTTGAGGGTCATCAGCATAGAGGTGGATTAGGGCTGTGAGAGAGAAAAAGAACATCACAGCAAGTGGGAAGAGGATGGAGCTTTGAGAAACTCCAGCATTTGAGGGACTTACAGAGGAACAGCAGCTGGAGAGGTGGAAGGAAACAGGGCAATTATGTCCCAAGGGAAGGAGTACTACAAGAAGGATGGAGACATCATTAGTGTCAGGTGTTCCGAGGAGCTTACATTGAAGGTTTAGCAATGAAGTCACCGGTGGCTCTGATGGAAGCTAGTCAGTGGGATCGGGAGCCAGAGGGCAATGCTTTCAGAAAGTCAGGCTTGAAGGGAGGCTGGGGAGTGTAGCTGTGATGGCAAGGCGTGTCCAGTATGGTTTTATTAGGTGAGGAAAAAGTTAAAGGGACTTAAATGCTGATGGTTGGAGTTAGTAGGAGGGATGAAGATGTGGGAGAGGGAGGTGCTGCCTGGGTGTGGTCCCTGAAAGAGGTAAGATCAGAAGAATGAATGTAAAATTATATATATATAATTTTATATATTACATTTTATATATAATCATATATATATATGTATATATAATTATATGTATCTGGAGATGGGATCCAGAGCCTAGGTGGGAGGATTAGTCCCATTGTCTCTTCTATTGTGACAGGAGAGAAATAGGAAGGATTGGGCACCCAGGCAGGTAGGTTTGTATTTGGGGTATGAGGAAGTTTGCTCTAAAAAAGGGGAAGGGCCAGGGAACAGGTTTGAGGAGAGTAGAGGTTTGAAATAGCTTGCTTGGCCGCCAGGAAAACAGCCTAGCCCGAGAGATCTTGGAATTTGTGGTGATATCAGTCTGTGGTTTTTATTCTTATAATATAGGAAACATGGTTGTAGGAGCAGAAAAAGTATACAGTTAGCTTATTCATTCATTCAACACATAACCGATTGGGCCCTGGTGGTTGCCAGGTGATATACCAGGTGCTGGAGATCAGTTGACAGAATGAACTTGGGCCCTGGGTGGCATTTTAAGCTGAAATCTAAAGAATAAGTTGGAGTTAGCCAGGCCTGGAAGGTGGCAATCTTTTTCCAAAATGGAAATGATTTGTTCTGGGTAGAGGAAAAAGCATGTGCAAAGTCGTGAACGGAAGGATCAGAAGGGAATGTGGCTCACAGTGAAGGGGGACAGGAAAGGGTGGGGACCAGATCTCACAGGCCACATTAGCCTAGGGAATTGGGAACCCCTGAGGAGTTGTAAGATTTGAGAATGACGTAAGCTTTGCATTTTTTAAAAAGCCTGAGAATTAAACAAATGTCAGGTGCTTGCATGGTTGTGCACTCAATTCATTGATAAAATATGAAACAAAACGTACGATTCTTTCTTGGAGAAATTATAGTCTTTTTGGATCACGATTTAAGTATCCTTAACGAGCAACAGATCCCCACTTTAAAGGTAACATAGTTTGATCAAGCTCAAGGAGTGTCATGGTGACTGATCTGAGATGGCGTTTATGGGTGGCAGACTTCTGTTCCTGTATTGCAGCATGTTGGAGGAGCTAAAGAGGTGGTTCTGACAAGGGGGAGGGTGGCAGCTCTGGCTCTTCTGAAAAGGCCTACCTCCCATGGGTGTGTGAAAGGAGAAATATCTTCTTGACCCAGCTGGAAACCTCCCTGCAATCCTGCCTTCCTTTCCAGGATGACCAGAGCTCTCATGGACTCGCTTGGGCCTGAATGGCGCCTGAAGCTGCCCTCTATCCCCTTGGTGCCTGTTTCAGCTCAGAAGAGGTGGAATTCTTTGCCTTCGGAGAACCACAAAGAGATGGCTAAAAGCAAATCCAAAGCAACCACAGGTACAAAGAACAGAGGTGAGCTGTGACACCCTGCCCAGAGTCTTACAATCTCCTGCTATCCGTTTTCTCTAGATTAGTCCTGCAAAAATTGGCATTGTTTAGCTGAGTTATAAAAATAATCTTAGGAACAAAGTATAAAACAAAATAGAAGTCTTCATCTCTTAGAGATTGTTTTCTCAGCTGTATAGTGAGGAGGATGATAAAGTCTTTCTCACAACCATGAGGACTGAATGACATAAGACACATAAAACTCCCAGCCTGGCACATAGGCATGCAGTGTGAGTTCCCTTCTCTTTCCTCTGGTAGTACTTGGGATGTAGTACC
The DNA here is from genome assembly GCF_037993035.2 of Macaca fascicularis. Taxonomy (NCBI): domain Eukaryota; kingdom Metazoa; phylum Chordata; class Mammalia; order Primates; family Cercopithecidae; genus Macaca; species Macaca fascicularis. The sequence continues at coordinate 101,048,101 of NC_088384.1, read as the reverse complement.
TAGGATGTTTTTGGTTGCAAAAACAGAAAGCTCAACATGGTAAAAATAGTATAGGGAATTTATTGACTCATAAAACTGAAAAATCCAGAGAGAATTCAGGCAAGGTTTACTCCAGCAGCTTACTGTGTTAACAGACTAACTCCATTTTTCTGTACTTATCTTTCTTTTCTGTTGTGTGTCAGCTTTGTCTTTGGCAAGCTTCCCTCCTAGTAGCAAAATAGCTATAGCAATTCCCTTCCTCACATCCATACCCCATGCCTCATGACCCAGAGAAAGGAAGTCTTCCTCTGTTAGCTCACTAGGAAAAGACAGGATTTTTTTTCCCCCAAAAACTCTAGCTCACATATTTTCTCAATCGATTTCTCAATCTATTCTGGTCTTCATGGTTATAGGCCATTCCCTGAAGTACACACCATAACCGGAGGATGAGAATTTGTGAGTAGGTCACCCCTGAGGCACCTGCCCCACCTCCAGAGCTAGAGAGTGACGCTTCCCAAGAGCATGTACACTGTGTGAATCCCTGGAGAAGCATGAAGAAGAGAAAGATCCAGGCTGGGCAGCCAAAAACAGGAGACTCCTCACCTCAACTGTGTGAAAGGAAGAGGCCATTTGTCAGGCACTAGGAAGCTCTTTTAATGTTCCAGGGGAATGGTCCCAGCCCAGCAAGCTAGAGATTCAGGCTAGAGGTGCAGAAGGGATCAGAGATGGAGCCCTGCCATGTGTAAGTGACCTTTAGGTGTTAGAGGAGGACAAGAGTTACTCACCTTCTACAGGAGAACCCCTGTCTGGTCATGGGTCGCATTCAGTCTGGTTTGTGGGAGCCTGGTAAGTGTTCCCCACTCTTCTCTAGGATGAAAATGTGGGGTGCTAATGAACCTGATGGCATCAGTGCACCTGCCATTGATTTCATTCTTTCAGGGTCACTGAGCCATGTGCTCCCAGCCACGTGTATGCTAAGCAGTGTGACACAGAGAGGACAGGTAGTCTTGGCCCTCAGGGACCTCTCCGTCAAATGAGGGACTGAGACATGTCAACAGTGTCTTAAAACACAGGGAAGAGGAACATGTGCTTTAGATTCTTAGTGTTTGAGGATTTCAGGATAGAAACTGACTTAAGTGTGTGAAGGAGTCGGGGAAAGACTCAGAAGGGGTGGCAGTGGAGGTGGAACCTTGAGCTGGACCTCGAAGGAGGTCATCAGGTGGGAAGGGAGGAAGAATCGTTGGCAGAGACAGTGGAGAGAGTGGGGAATGAAAGTGCATGGGGGGAACAGTGGAAATAAGGATGACTGCAGAGTAGTGTGTTGTAGGATGCCAGTGAAGCTGAAGCCCTACGTCGAGAGGAACCCGTGTGCGTGTGCACAGGGAGATGTACACAGGAATGGTCATGGAAGACTGTGATAGCAAAAAACAACTGGAGAGAACCCAGATCTCCATAAATGGGAGAATGGACAATTTAGCTGTGGTATTGCAGCAATGAAAATGAAGGAGCTGCAGGTCTGTGCATCAACACAGATGAATCTCAGGAGTATAACATTAAGGGGAAAAAGAAAAACCAAGTCATAAAAGAATACACAGACTTACTTATTCTTCTGTATGAAGTTTGAAAACAAAGCAAACCAAAACTGGTCTGTGGGTACTATTGTATACAGTTAAACGGTTTTAAAAGGTGGGAAAGAAGCACAGAATTGGGGATAATAGTTTCCTCCAGCAGTAGATTGAATTGAGGAGGGTCCCCCAGGACTTCAAAGGTCCTAGTTATGTGGCTTTTCTTTAACTGGGTGGTGAATTCACAGTGTAAACCTGTAATCTTACCTTGCTCATAAATATTTAGTATTTTGTAAACATCGTTCTAAAAAATTTAAAAAGCAGATGATATGGAGCCGAGGCTGGAATAATTAATTGGGGCCAAGCAGTGAAGGGCCTGTACACCAAGTTGAGCAGCTTGGATTTCACCTTGTTCCCTCTGCTTCCTCTCCTTGAAGGCTGGAGCAGAGCTGCATGTGTTAGATGAGGGAGGATACTCACAGGCTCAGCCCAAACCAGAGATGAGGAATGGCAAGCTCTTCTCCCTTTTTCCCATAGTCCAGAAACTATACCCTTTCTTTACCAGATGTGTATTAATATTTATTTACTTCTTGTCCTGCTTTAAGTATATAGTGTGTTCTGTACTTTCTTACATACTCTCAGATTTGACCCTGAAAATAGCCATCTGTGTAATTAGTATTGCCTCATTTTATTGGTGAGGAAATTGAGGTCCAAAAGTTCTGTAGGTCACACAAGATCTTCCGGCTACCAAGAGGCAGTGACAAGGCTAGAACCTGGGTTGCTTTTTATCGTTTATATACTTTTATGTGCATGCAAAAATGTATTTATATCAGGAGTCCCAGCTTCTTGATGAAAAACTGTTGAATTGCCCCGAAGCTATTAATTGGGGGAAGTCATTAATCAGGAAGGATGATTTACAACAGTGGGGGAAATCTCTGGGAGAGAGGATTGTGAACAGTTTGGAAGGGATGATGCTGAAGAGATCTCACTGATCTCAGTTGGGTGCTGCTCCATGGTTTTTTCCCTTTTCTGAATTTGTATCTAGTGCCTTCTGCTGGGGATGTGGAGAAAGCCAAAGTTCTGAAGGAAGAAGGCAATGAGCTTGTAAAGAAGGGAAACCATAAGAAAGCTATTGAGAAGTACAGTGAAAGCCTCTTGTGTAGTAACCTGGAATCTGCCACGTACAGCAACAGGTATCTCCTACATAGCTGCTGGCCTGGGGCATTTCAGGACACTGGATGTTTTGTTTCATAGTCTACTCTTGGACTTCAGTGGGCCCTTCATCCCTAGCATTTAGTCAAGTATGTTATGGCTGAAAACATGCATCCCTGTCGTGAGCTAGACATGACCAGTGGCATTCATTATCTCAAAAGGGTAGAAACTGAGGGAAGCCAAATGGTAGCCTGGGCTTTGTTGGCCCCTGTCCCCAGAATTTTCATAAGCATATAATGTAAGTAAAAGCAGTGTGCTTGCTCTGCAACACAACCCTAACACAAGCCTCTTAGCCTGTCCACTTCACCACGCTGCTCCCTACCCTTCTCCAAGACCCTCCTGTTAGAAATTTTGGCATCATTTCTGTCTGAGAGCACTGACCCAGAAGCCAAAGTGTGAGGTAACCATTGCCTGGCCTGAGAGCAAGAAGGACGGATACAGTCTAGCCTGAAGGGTTAGACTTGTGGGCCTGTAGAAAGCCCTGCACCAGGAGCTGCCGTCAGTGATCACTGACAGAGCCTAGGAGCTAGGGCACGGTCCCTTCACTGTGTAGGAGGGACTGTTCTGCAACAATGCTCGGAGGTACTACAGGTGGTCTTTCTGTTTTAGTGTTGAGAAAATTGAGGCTAGAGAAGGAAAGGTTTTGCCTTCAACTCACCCAGCCATTAAATGTTGGCACCAAAATTGGAATCTGACTTCAACAAGATCTTCCTGTTACTTTTACTCTCAGAACCTTGAAACGTTCAGCAAGAGCCCATATCAAAACCAAATGCTTAGTATAAAACATTTATTATAAAATGTTATAAATCTGTTTATCCTTCCCTATCAGTATATATGTATCACTCTCTAGTTCAGAAATCTTGGATCTAATGTAGACACATTGTTCCTTATTCCAAACTCTTGAGATAAAATGTGTTTTCCAGCCACAGTGGCTCAATGCCTGTAATCCCAACACTTTGGGAGGCTGAGGTGGGAGGATCACTTGAGATCAGGAGTTCGAGACCAGCCTGGCCAACACGGCAAAACGCCATCTCTACTGAAAATACAAAAAATCAGCTGGGCGCCGTGGCACATGCCTGTGATCCCAGCTACTCGGGAGGCTGAGGCAGGAGAATCACTTGAACCCAGGAGGCAGAGGTTACAGTGAGCCAAGATCGTGCCACTGCACTCCAGCCTGGGTGACAGAGTGAGACTCGATTGTCACAAAAAAAAAAAAAAGAAGTGTTTTCCACTTCAGTGAGGTAATATGGTCTGAATTATGTAACACTCCAGCAGCATCTGGGGCAGCTTGCAGAAGTATTTCTGCCAGTGAAACTTGGAAATTCCATGTTCACATGGGGTGGAATAGAGAAACGAAGTAGCTTCATGTCAGTTCAGATCAGGTTTTGCTGCCCAATGAGTTGGAAAGATAACTTGTAATTTTAAAGCTTATATTTTGGAATTTTGCACCTGTGGTTTTATTGCTGATTGGACCAGAGGGGCCTCAATCTGCCAGGCTAATTTGAAAAAGAAGCCTGCAGCCTATTTGTTTCATATTTGTGCGGCATCTTCTAACTCCTCTATCTCTGGGCCCTCTTTCACCTTGCTTACCTTATGCTGCTAGACACCTCCATTAACTCATTTTTCTGGATCATTGCCACATTTGGAGCTGTGTTTTGTCTTGTTTAGATACCGTTCTTCATGCAGGTGTCTGCGCCACACTGTTTTAATTACTTTTGCTTTATAATATCTTATAAGGCTGGTCTTTTCTTCATTCTTCTTAATCAGAGCATTCCTAGTATTTGCCCATGTTTGTTCTTCTAGCTAAACCTTCAGATCATTTGGCAAATTCCAAAAATGTTTTGTTGGACAGCTTTTGGTTGTGATTGCATTGGATTTATAATTTAATCTAGAGGACTAATGACAAAATGAATTTTTAGGCATTGTGGCTAACATTTTACCACATCCTGGAACGTCTTGAACATAGTCTAATGCTCCACCTCATGTACACCCATCTGAATGACACAGTGCCTAGGCTTTGGCTTACTTTGGCTCCCTTTGTGCAGGTGACATCTGAGTGCATAGCACCTACAACTTGCCAGCCCTGAAACAGCTCTCATAAGAATCTCATTTGTACTCACAGCAGTTCTTCAGCTTAGGTCATTGTCCTGTATTACCTAATCAGGCTCAGAAAGATGAATTAATGACCACAAAGTTAAACAACTAATACTTGATGGCTGGGATTTAAGCCAGATCTTTGTGACTCCAAGGCTTATTTCCCTTTCACTCACTCGTGTTATTTCCCAACCCCTTTGTAATTAAAACCCTTCTGACTGGATACAGAGTCAGTTCATTTACCAAAAGTCAAGGGTGTTTGTTTTATTACCTGAAGTTACGCATTTTGATCATCTTAAATATAGTCTTGAGAAGTCTCATATGCCCCTAGTAATCACTACCTTTCTATTCTGAAGTCACAATACAGTACATAATGCTTTCACTGTGGTTCCTCTACTTCCCAGACACTTGGCTATTTCTTTAAATTGCCAAGCCTATGGGGAGGAAACTTTAGTTTCCTTAGAATTCCTCTATGTTCAGGCTGGGCACGGTGGCTCATGCCTGTAATCCCAGCACTTTGGGAGGCCGAGGTGGGCAGATCACTTGAAGTCAGGAGTTTGAGACCAGGCTGGCCAACATGCTGAAACCCCATCTCTACCAAAAAATACAAAAGTTAGCTGGGCATGGTGGTGCGTACCTGTAATCCCAGCTACTCGGGAGGCTGAAGTGAGAGAATCGCTTGAACCCAGGAGGTGGAGGTTGCAGTGAGCTGTGATCATGCCACTGCACTCCAACCTGGGGACAGAGCGAGACCCTGTCTCCAAAAAAAAAAAGGAATTCCTCTGTGTTCAAAGTTCAAAACAGGGGCTACTATTCTAAAACTTGGTGGTTTACAACAACCATTTTATTTTGCTTGTAATTTATGAGTCAGGAATTAGGGAAGGGCAGTTCTCATTTGGGGTCTTTCATGCAGGGTCAGCAAGATGGTAGCTGGGGCTGGAATCCTCTAAAGCCTTCTTCCTCGATTGTCTGGCAGCCGGGCTGCCTGACTCAACTGGCTGGGCGATGGAACTGCTAGAGCAAGCTGGCACCTCTTTCCACTTTCTTAGCAGCCTTTTCATGTGTGCTGGCGTGAGCTTCCTGAGAGTGTGGTGGCCTCAGAGTAGGTGGCTTCTTCCCTGTCAGTTCAAGGCTCCAAGAGCGAGTGTTTCCAGAGACCAAGGTGGAAGCTGCAAGGCCTATTATGACCTAACCTTGGAAGTCACATCGTGTCCCTTCCTCTGTGCTCTGTTGGTCAGAGCAGTCACAGAGCCTACCTGAATTCAAAGAGAGAGAGCAGATACCCCTCCGCCTCTCAGTGGGAGGAGTGCCGAAGAATTTGTGCCTGTCTTTTAAGTTGTTACAAGGAGAAGGTTTTTCTCTCTGTTAATTTATAAATTCCATGCAATCACAAAGGAATAGTCGAATTTTCTTCTTTAAATTCATGGTAAGTTTGTTAGAAAAAAATGAGAACACCAACATGAGAGAATCTGGTGTGTGATAAAGTCTGGGGCAAAGAGAGATTATTTAATAAGAGGTGTTGGGTTAGCCAGGTTAGAGTTAAACATGAATCCTACCTTCTTATTTTAAAGTAAATTCTAAGTGGATCGCAGTTTGGAATGTAAAAAGCGAAACCATTAAGTTATAGAAGAACATATGGATTAACTGTCTTCCAGTGGGGAAGGTATTCTTATGTGAAGGGAAAAAAATGTTACAGAAGTCGTTAAAGGAAAAGTTAGAGAAGTTTGATTTCATAAGATTAAAAACCCTTATGTAAAGATGTTCAGCTTTACCCACAACTAAGCAACTAAGACAGTGAGATACTGTTTCCATATTGGCATACATTAAAATTTAAGACCCAAAGTTGGTACAGTTGTAGGAAAATAGGCTCTGTCAATAACTATTCAGCTTTTTTGGAAAGCATTTTGGCAGTAACAATCAGATTTTCTTTTTTTTTTAAGAGATGGGGTCTCCCTATGTTGCCCAGGCTGCTCTCAAACTCCTGGGCTCAGTTGATCTTCCCACCTTGGCCTCCCAAAGTGCTGGGATTATAAGCATGAGCCACCGCACCTGGCCAATCAGATTTTAAAATGCATGTATCTTTGGATACAGCAGTCCCTTGCACAAGGATGTTCGTCATGGCATCATTTATTTACAAACTGGAAACAATGAAAAATACCTCTCAATAGGAAATTGGTAAAACAAATTATGCTACATCCAACTTAGTGAATACCTGCACCCACTGAAAACAGTGAGGTGGAACAGATGAACTTATGTAATGAGCGCCCAGACATCTGACGGTTTGTTTTTAGTGACTCTGTTTGGAGAGAAGGACTAGATCTGAATGAGGAAGATATACATACACATGCACTTTTTTTTAACCCACAGATGCAGAATATATTGTTGTATGGATGCACATGACTTCTTTCCAACATTTTATTATGAAAATGTTCAAAATATAGGAAAGTTGAAAGACTTGTACATTGAACACCCATATACCTACCATCTAAATTATCCAATTAGTATTGTTACATTGCCTAATCACTGTGTAGCCATCTGTTGTTCTATATTATTGTCTTTGATGCACTTCAGAGTAAATTGCAAACGTCTTTACATTTCACCCCATGTCAGCATTATATCATTAGAGTTCAGTAGTTTTTATTTTTTTTTCCCTTAAAGTAGATAATTTTTTAATCTGTCAAGGGAAAGGTTTCAGGAAACCTTTTCTTTGCTTGAAAGAGCTCAGTATAGGAGAGTGAAGTACAGCATGATATAATTAGATGAGATCAAGCTCTGGAGTCCTGTGAACAAACCGCCTGCCTATTTGAATCCTGGGTCTGCCCCTCAGTATTGGCGGTACCTGGCCCAAGTTCGTTTACCGTTCTGAGCCAGCATGTTTCATCTGTGAAAAAGGCTAGGATTGTTGTGAGGATTTAAGAAGACATAAAGTAGCCAGCACAGAGTAGGTGTTCGGCAAATTGGAGATCACTTCTCAGACTACTCCACGGCATGTGGGTGGCCCATGAGAAGTGACTGAAACCTCCAAAATGGTCTTTCTCCTTCAGAGCGCTCTGCTATTTGGTCCTGAAGCAGTACACAGAAGCAGTGAAGGACTGCACAGAAGCCCTCAAGCTGGATGGAAAGAACGTGAAGGCATTCTACAGACGGGCTCAAGCCCACAAAGCACTCAAGGTAAAAAAAAAAAAAAAAAAAAAATCCTGGCTAAAAGGTCCCAACATAGCTACAGAGATTTATGCCAGTGGCACTGTTCATAGGGTATAGTCAAGCTGAGGCAATATCTGCAGCTTTAACTTCTCATCCTGAGCCCAGGATAACTCAGAGCAGGCCTGTGGGCTGGGGTTTGCAAACACTTTGCTGCCTCAGCAGCTATCCCCACCCCAGTCCGAGAACCTTCCCCACACTCCTGTCTTTTCTTCTATTAGGACTATAAATCCAGCTTTGCAGACATCAGCAACCTCCTACAGATTGAGCCTAGGAATGGTCCTGCACAGAAGTTGCGGCAGGAAGTGAAGCAGAACCTACACTAAAATCCCAACAGGGCAGCCGGAACCCCTGCCTGACCTTACCCAGAGAAGCCACGGGTCACCTGCTCTGTGCCCGCTCCTGAAACCCAGCATGCCCCAAGTGAGCTCTGAAGCCCCCTCCTCAGCCCCTTGATGGCCTTCCACCCTGTAAGAGGCGTTGCTTGTTCAAATTAAGCTCAGTGTAGTCAAACACAGACATGGTGGTTGCGCCAGAAAGGTCCCCACTAGGGCTAAGCGTGAAGCTGAAGCCCTGTCTCCATTCCCCAAACCCAGCTAGCTGATCACACCAACAGATCCTCATCAGCAAAGCGTTCGGCTTTGTCCTGCCCAAGTGTGCTGCAGACTGAGTGCTGCCCTTGTAGCTTCCCCAGACCCCACCTCACTGCAGTCCATCTGAACAACCTGAGCTCCCGGGCAGGGGTGGGAGGAGGGGGATAAACCTAAGGCCCTGATCCAAAGCAGCCTGTTGAGCTGGTTCTCCAGGGCTGCAGTCTCTCCAGGTGTACAGCTGCTGTCCCTGCCCTGCCCTGTCCTTTCCTTGCACAGTCTCCTGTGTCTGAGCCCCAGTGCCTTCTGTTCAGGCCCTGCTTTGGTGGGAAGGCGGAGCCCTGACCCTTGGACAGCTGTCCTTGACTCTGTGCTGCTGCCTTCCGCAGAGAGGCACCTAAGCTGATGAAAGAGCCCAGTGATTGTGGCCACTCCTCCTCGAGGTGGGAGTGGGAGAGAGGCCTCCTTGGTCAGTGTCCTGCTTTCTGGGCAGGGATTTGGCTTTTTGTTCCAACAGTGGCCTTCTCCGGGCTTCATAATTCTTTGTAATATGTTGAAGTTAATTTGAACTGACTGATTTTGTTGAATTGTGTGTTTAAGCTGTTGCATTAAAAGGCTTTCTTCTACATCAGTGTCTGCTGTGCTTTCATTTATGCCTTTTCAGCTTTGCACCTGGAACTTTGTAGTAATAATAAAAGCTATTGCTTACTGGGCATTCATTTGCTGAACAAATTTATTGACCTGTCTGCATGGGCCAGGCACTGTGAATAGTGCTAGGGAGACAGCAGTGAACAGACACAGCCCCTGCTCTCAGAGGGCTGGTAGTCCAGTGGGAAGCCAAGAAGTTACCACACATGTAAAATTGCAGCTTGCCTGAGTGTCGTGAAGCAGTCGTCAAAGTGATTTCCCTGCCCAAAAGGGGAAATTTGATGCAGTGGAGGTAAGGGGGTCCCTGAGTAAGTAAAGCTGGAATTGAGTTCCAAACAGGGAGGTTAACTAGTGAAGAGGGGAGGGAAAGCACCGTGGACAGAACGGCATGTGTAAGGCCCTCACTGGGAGCACGGCCAGTGAGTACAGGGACCTGAAAGGGCCGATGAAATTCACAAAACATGGTATGGGGTGAGGCTGGCGAGTGCTTTATGATCTAGCTAGCATCAAGGGCTGCCTCCCTTTCCTGGGCTGGTTTTCACCTTATGGAAGTGGAGTTTTAGGATTCCACAGAGCAGAGCAGACAAAGGGGTCTGATCATCCCTTGGCTCCCATCACACAGTGCTAAGCAGCATTCGGTGTTAAGCACACCACCTCTGAGCGAGCTCTCTTGATGAGTCTTGTCTGAGCCATCACAGACACCCAGGCTGAAGCAGAGTTAGACAAACCCCATCGGCATAGTCAAGGGACAGTTTCAGAGTGGGGCACTGTACCCCTTTATTGTCTCATAAGCAGGCAGGACTGATGTGAGGTAGGTTTCATGACATCCAGTCACAACTGATTTACATCATCCTGAGCTCTAGAAGGCAAGCAACTTGATTTGCTAGTAAAGACGCAGAGGGTAGGGCTGGCACAACCCAAAGAGGCTACTCGTTTTGTACTTCAGAAATTTCTGATGAACACAACGTGATAAGCTTCCTTATCCCCATCACTCATCTTTGAAAGTTAACATCATTCAGTCTTTTCCAGAGAGGCTTTGAGGAATAAAACTTCTGCTTCTCATAGGTTAATGTTTCTAGGAGAGGGACACACAGCTATCAATGTGACTGTCTTAAAGGTTGTGATGGAATTCTACCCCCACTCCCAGAGAAGGTCAAACACCGTTACGTGGGAATGACAGGGCAGAGAGCAGATCATGCGGGGTCTCCTAGGCTGTGTAAAGTGGTCCTTATTCTAATGGTGGGAAGCTACTGCAGGATTTATGCAAGGATGAGACATTAGAGAGGCATTTTGAAAGAAGCCTTAGGACTGCATGGTGGAGGACAGACTGCGGGAGGGCCAGGGTAGATGCAGTTAACCAGTGGAAGGTAGTGAGTGCCGGGGTCGAGCTTAGCTCAAATTAGTGGATTTATTCCACTAGGTAGTGGAAGTGGATTTCGATTTGGTAGGAGGTCATGTTGGTGGATTTTCTCTGGAAGATGGGAGGAGAGAAAGTGGTATGGCAGCAGGGCTGGGGAAACCCTCCGATTTTAGCTTTTGCAACAGAATGGTGGGGCCATTTGTGGAGACAGAACACTGGAAGAGAGAATCAGAGAATAAGGCCAGGCACGGTGGCTCATGCCTGTAAACCCCACCCGAGGCAGGTGGATCACCTGAGGTCAGGAGTTCGAGATCAGCCTGACCAATATGGTGAAACTTCATCTCTACTAAAAATATAAAAATTAGCCGGCTGTGATGGTGGGCACCTGTAGTCTCAGCTACTCTGGAGGCTGAGGCAGAAGAATTGCTTGAACCCAGGAGGCAGAGGTTGCAGTGAGCAGAGATCGCGTTACTACACTCCAGCCTGGGCGACAGAGTGAGACTCCATCTCAAATTAAAAAAAAAAAAAAAAAAAAAAAGAGGACTTAGTTAAATCATATGCTTGATTTTATACATGAATGTTACCAAGATAACCAGGAGCTGATGGCAGGTAGGTGGTGGAATGTGAGAAAGGTGACTCAGTTGCTCTTAAGAGTTGACTGGGCTGAAGAAAAAAACAGAGAGTCATCCTAGACTAGGTGCAAATTGAAGATGTGCTTGTAAATTAGATAGCTCAGGAGAACATGGCATGAGAAAAGGAGAGAGCCCAGGACTGAGACTAAAGAAATGTCAGCAGTCAGCGTTTGGGGAGAAGATGATGGATCTGCACAGGGAACAGATTAAAAGCAGCCAGAGAAGTAGGCAGGGTGTGGCGAAGACAGGTTAGAGGTCTGTGGAGTGGAGAACAGGAAGATTGAGGAGCTGAGAGTGGCAGAGCAGCCTTGAGGACTCAGTCAGATTTGTTGCTGGTGAATTTTTAGCAGAACCCAGTCTGCTTGGGTCATAGTAGAAGCTTTCATTTGGCTGCTCAGGTACAGGAGAGGGCAAAGACTTGACCGTACGTCCCTGTTGGAAGCTGAGCACTGACCCGAAGAAGCTTTGAGACTTCCCATTTCCAGGGGAGGAAAATCCCGACCTGGGAAGGTATCCTAAAGCGTTCCTACAAGGGTTAATTATGTTACACAACCCCTTAGCCAGCCTGGAGCCGAGAAGCAGCTGGGTGTTTGGCCTGCGGGGTGCCCAAGCCAGGGGCTCCATGCACATCAGATGGAGGCCCCTGTAGCTCTGGTCCATTGTGTGATATTCATATTGTCATCCACTGTACTGTTGACGGGTCAGTTCCTGACACTTCTCCTGCTCTTGTGTATATGCCCTCTGTGTACTTCAGCACTCCTTTATGGTTTCTGTTTCTTAGAGCCAGAGCCCACCCCAGTCATGTCTACCCTTTGCTCTGTCCCCATCTCCCTCAGACACAAAAGGGTGGGAGGCAAGGCAGATTTTGCAGCACTTTTAATACACAAAGCAAAAGGTAATAGGCTGGATGGGTGACCAACCTTCATTCAGATACAGAGCCCAAGTATAGATACAGACTCATTGGGAAATAAGTTAGAGTTTGCAGGGCCTTAGGACTGAGAGCCAGAAACAGTCCTTTTGGCAGCCATGGAAGTGAGGATTTCCTTTTCTGAGGACAAAAAGGTAAAAGTAAGTGTTTTTAAAGTATGGCGGACACCCAGTCTTCAATAAAGAAGGTGGTTTCATCCCGGCCATGCCTTCAGGCAGGCAGAATGGAGCCAGGCATGGCCCCAGGAAAGCCCAACCTATTCTGCATGAAGCCAAACAGGGCAGCTGGCAAGAGGGCACCTCCTTCACCCTCCACCACCCCCCATTCTGATCACAGTTAATCATCTCCTCTGATTCTCACGACTTCCTCCAAACTCCTTGGTGATTCAGAGAAAGCCAGGGACACAGCACAATCCTCAGTGTGTTTGTGAAAGTCCCTGCCTAGTTCCTTACAGCTTCTCCCGGGCTCAGCTGCTCCTGTCACCGTTCCACCCACCTGGTTTCAGTGCATGTACGCCTTCGGCTGCTCCACAGCCTGGTGTGCCTGCAGCACGGCCACTGCCTCGTCTATCTGTGGGACATGAGTGGGAAAGGCTTAGTGCAGCTGCCCCAGCAGGTCCCAGAAGAGCCTTGACCTCCCCCTGGCTCAGCATCCTGGATACAGGATCCTCCTCCATCCACAGTGTTTCTGTGGAACCCTCCCTCCACCACTGCTTGCAAGATCCCATGGGCCTGTCTGTCACCTTTGACACAGCGGTACACTGCTGGACAGCTGGAAAAATCTTAGCCCTTACACTGAGTCAGAACACACTTCCTTGTACCAAGACCCTACCTATGGAACAACACAGAGTTATTCCACGGAGGTGCGAAGTAGCAAACCCTTACCTAAGCTCCCCCTCCACTCTAAGATTCAGCAGGCCTTCAAGTGTCAGCAAGAAGAAACACTTTATCTGGCCAAACAGCTGCCCACTAGCTCCACTAGGAGAACCCTTGTCCTTAGCTCTGCTCCTGCCCCCTCGGGCTCCCTGCTGCCCAGGTTCCTGCTTACCTTGGCATGGAGGGACTCTGGAGACTCCAGCATGAGCAACAGCTCCGAGTTGTCAATCTCCAGCAGCATGCCCGTGATCTTGCCGGCCAGCTGGGTGTGGACATCATGGATAAGGGGGTAGAGACGCTCCCCTGTGTGGAACACCCTCTAATGGCTTGTGCACCTGCCTGGCTCACATCCCAGCATCCCAGGGCTGGTATGGAGTGGAGCACTGAGGACACCTGGGTTCTTCTCCCAGAACTGCTCCTTCCAGGCTGTGACATTTAACACCTGATCTAACATCAGGTACTTCTAATGACAGGGCCTGGTATTGGCGGTCAGCCTGTCTCAGCTGTGTGCAGGGCCCGGCAAGGATGGGGTGCCTCTTAATTAAGGCGGAAAGGGCGGAAGGGGTCTTCCCATGAAGAAAGTGAAGATGTTTACAGAGAACTAGTAACAAAGCCTTCTACTTCCATTAAGTTCATTTAAAAGTTTTCTGGGTAAGGCCAGGCACAGTGGCTTACACCTGTAATCACAGTACTTTGGGAGGCCGAGGCGGGCGGATCACCTGAGGTCAAGAGTTCGAGACCAGCCTGGACAACATGGTGAAACCCCACCTCTACTAAAAATACAAAAATTATCTAGGTATGGTGGCACGTGCCTGTAATCCCAGCTACTCGGGAGGCTGAGGCAGGAGAATCACTTCAACTTGGGAGGCAGAGGTTGCAGTGAGCTGAGATCGTGCCACTGTACTCCAGCCTGGGTGACAGAGCAAGACTCAAAAAAAAAAAAAAAATTCAGGGTGAGGGGAAGGGGATAACGTGGCAAAATGCTAAGTAAGCTGAAGAAACAATGGGGCGGTGGTAATGGGGGCGTTCAGTGAAGGGTCTGGAGGTCTTGGTGGCCATGCAGTAAAGAACCTGCCAACCAGGAACAAGCTTGTGTTCACTTAGTGACATTTTTATCAGGGCCTGCCATGGACACTGGGGTGGAGATGAATTGCACAAGGAATCCAGAATCTACGGGGAACATCACGTATTTACCAAATGCACCAATGCCCCACCTGCCTGCATTGAGCACTAGGAAACGTGAACAGCAGCTTCCTCCCATTCAGGAAAGGGGTGACGAACTTTAACCCCCACCTACAGGCCATTTCTCAGCAGAAACCCAAGACCATACCCCTACTCCTCCCTTCTGTCCCCTGATCTGCCCACATCTGGAGTATCTCCCAACCTCAAAGTCACAGGACAGCAGCGCTGGAAGTTCTGGACCTCAGGACCATCTAGTCTGACCAGGGTTTTAAGACAAGAGAATAAGTGCCTGAAGAACAGAGGCAGCTTGGCCACGGTCACCCACTAGTGAGGGGCAGTGACAAAGCTGGACTTTGACCTCACGGTGGACCCCCACTCAGGGTGTTTCCCAGCAGGCTAGCCAGCTCATAGCCTTCCTCTTCTTGCTCCAGAGTAGGAGAACCAGCTACTCACCAATCATCTGTTTTTGCTCATGCAGGGGTGCCGCAGCCAGCATGGACGCGGTCAGGGGCTCCTGTCCCGGGATGTGCACAGCCGGCTCCTGGACCTGCATGGTGCCAGGGACACATCCCTTAATCACCATGGATAGGCATGCCCTCAAAACACTTACCCTGGGCCGGGCGTGGTGGCTCACACCTGTAATCCCAGCACTTTGGGAGGCCAAGCCAGGCAGATCACAAGGTCAGGAGATCGAGACCATCCTAGCTAACACGGTGAAACCCCAGCTCTACTAAAAATACAAAAACTCAGCCAGGCGTGGTGGCATGCACCTGTAGTCCCACCTACTCGGCAGGCTGAGGCAGGAGAATGGCTTGAACCTGGGAAGTGGAGCTTTCAGTGAGCCGAGATCGCGCCATTGCACTCCAGCTTGGGCGACAGAGCGAGACTCCGTCTCAAAAAAAAAAAAAAAAAACGAAAAAAAAAAACCACTTACCCTGGCAAGTGAATAGAAGGCCAGGGAGGCACTGGAGAAGGGGAACAGCGGGCAAGGTCTGGATGATCAGGTAGGGTGCAGAGTCCCCAGCAAGGGCAAAGAGGATTAGAAGACGAAGTCATGCCTCTAGCTTAGACATTTCCTGTAGTGCTATGAACTTATAAAGGTCCCTGATGAACGTTGATAAATGAAAGCCCTGTGTTACCAATAACTTTGTGCCAAATAAAGCACTTTTTATCAAGTAGCTTTAAGGACATGTCCCCAGCACACTTCTCACCCTTTCACATCTTGGTAATTTTAACACATTTTTGGCTGGGTGTGGTGGCTCACACTTATAATCCTAGAACTTTGGAAAGCCAAAGTGGGAGGATCGCTTGAGGCCAGGAGTTTGAGATCAACCTTGGCAACATAATGAGACCCCTGTCTCTACAAAAAATACACAAAATTAGCCAGGCCTGGTGTCACACACCTATACTTGGAGGCTGAAGTGGGAGGATCACTTGAGCCTAGGAGTTTGAGGCTGCAGCGAGCTATAATCACACCACTGCACTCAAACCTGGGTGCTGTCAAAAAAAAAAAAAAAGACCCTTCTCTCATTCATTTTCTGAGAAGTCGTTCAAACTAGACACATTGAAATTCTACACAGGATATGATAATGAATTTTAGACCTTTTTTAGGGCAGGTAGATAAATATACAGTCTTTGATTAGAGTAGATATTTTCTGTTTTGAAGATTAAGTACATCCCTTCAATAATCACCATATTCTTAGAATATTTCCTTCGTGTTCATCACAAACACTAAGGACATCCAAATTAATTTTGGTAATAACCGAGGCAAAACAGATTGTAAATAAAACAGGATGCTGGCCCTCTTTCCCCTTCTCACAGTAAGGGTGACCTCTTACTGATTGTACACATTAATAAACGAAACTTTACAAGCCAAGGAAAGAAAAAAAGCCAAGGGCCAACACCTTAGCTAAGGTTCTGAGCCAGGCGGCCAGGAGCCCAGGCTAAGAGCAGGCAGCCGGGTTGGCCTTACCCGATAGGTGCTATGTGCTGCTGAGGAACACTTGTACGGCAGGAGAGGCCGGCCTGGTGTACAGCATCCTACCCCACCGGGTCCCGTGGTCTGAGTACCAATGTTGGCTGAAAAAAAAAAAAAAAAAAAAAAAAAAAAGCAGAGTTCAAACAGCTGCTATCCAAAAACGAAACAAACCCAAACCAAAACAGAAAACAACAAGCGTTGACAAGAATGTAAAGAAATTAGAACACTGTGCACTGTTGGTAGGAATGTAAAATGATGTAGCCACCACAGAAAAACAGTATAGGGCTTCCTCAAAGAGTTAAACAGAATTACCATATCATCCAGCAATTTTACCTCTGGGTATATACCCAAAAGAATTGAAAGCAGGGTTTCAAAGAGCTATTTGTACAAATATTTTCTTTTCTTTTCTTTTTTTTCTGAGACAGAGTCTTGCTCTGTCACCCAGGCTATAGTGCAGTAGTGTGATCTCAGCTCACTGCAACCTCCACCTCCTGGGTTCAATCCTCTTGTCTCAGCCTACCAAGTAGCTGGGATAACAAGCACATGCCACCACATCCGGCTAAGTTTTGCATTTTTAGTAGAAGCAGGGTTTCCCCACGTTGGTCAGGCTGGTCTCGAACTCCTGACCTCATGACCCACCCACCTCGACCTCCCAAAGTGCTGGGATTACAGGCGTGAGCCACCATGCCCAGCCTATATATATATCTTATACAATTTTTATATATAAAAATTCACATTAAGTGTGAATATACTTAATGCCATTGATCTGTACACTGAAAAATAGTTAAGTGGTAAATTTTGTTATGTGTATTTACCACAATAAAAAGGAATAAGCAGGGGTGTCAGGGCCTGGCAGCAACCTAAGGCCAGGGATTGAGTATGCCTCGTTCACGCAGAACCTCCAGTGCTGTGCTTGGGGCCCCAGCACAGAGTGGATGCGAGAACATTTGCAGAATGAAAGAACAGACGTGCTTGCTGAACAGCCAAAATCTACACCCTTGTTTATAGTCACTGCAATACTTACCAGGCTTTAGGCCCAGCACTAAGCCCTTGCATGCATGATCTCATTGATCCTCAACAACAAGCTGGGCATGGTGGCTCATGCCTGTAATCCCAGCACTTTGGGAGGCAGAGGCCAGGGGATCACCTGAGGTCAAGAGTTCGAGACCAGCCTGGCCAACATGGTGAAACCCTGTCTCTACTAAAAATACAAAAATTAGCCAGGTATGGTGGTGCGTGCCTGTAATCCCAGCTACTCGGGAGGCTGAAGCAGGAGAATTGCTTAGAACCCGGGAGGCAGAGGTTGCAGTGAGCCGAGATCACACCATTACACTCCAGCCTGGGCGACAGAGCGAGATTTGATCTTTAAAAAAAAAAAAAAATTAAGGCTGGGCACGGTGGCTCATGCCTGTAATCTCAGCACTTTGGGAATCCGAGGCGGGCAGATCCCCTGAGATCAGGAGTTCAAGACCAACCTGACCAACATGGAGAAACCCCGTCTCTACTAAAAGCACAAAATTACCCAGGCATGGTGATGCATGCCTACAATCCCAGCTACTTGGGAGGCTGAGGCAGGAGAATCACTTAAATCTGGGAGGTGGAGGTTGCAGTGAGCAGAGATCATGCCATTGCACTCTAGCCTGGGCAACAAGAATGAAACTCTGCCTAAAAAAAAAAAAAAAAAAAAAAAAAAAAAAATTTAAATTCTCTACAATAAAATGGGGGTACTATTTTTGTCCCCATTTTACAGATTAGGTGATCAGCTGTAGTAGTCAGCAGAGGCCTGAGTCAGCTGGTCCCAGGAACTGGAGGCCAAGCTAACTACCACGCTACAGTCTCCAAAGTTGGCCTTGTTCACCGAGAGGGCGTATGGCAAGGTCACCATGGAGGCTGGTCCTGACTCCTGGTGCCAACTTTGCCCCACCCCCATTCCCCTTGGCCCTACCCACACTCACCTACTCTCTGGGTATGAGGCACCATGCGTGGCACCTGGGTGGAGGCCTGCCTGACACTGCTGATGTGGGCTGGGGGGCGACGAGGCATGACTGGTGGCCGGACCATTGAGGCACCTGGAGGGTAGGCAGCTTGTGGTGCAGACACCACAGAGAGAAAAGTTGGATGGAATGGTGGGAATAATCAGGGTGGCACACTGTGCCTAGAGGCTTCCAGGGCCACCAAGAGAATGGGAAGGGAAACTACAACATTCACAACAGAAATAGGAGTCAATTCACTTAGACCCAGAACTCCAGAGAGGGGGAGTGTAGGAATCTACAATTTCAAATCCAGCTCGTGTCTAGCCAGAGCCCCAAACTGCATAAGCACCATGATCGCACACCTTAGTCTCCAAGACAGTTTCAAGTGAGTGTGCATTTCACTCTTATAGAAGAGGGCCTTTGGTCAATAATATAGCCACAGGAGTTTCATCTTCTCAGCTTTGCAAGAATTTTCAGAGTCACAAATCAGAGGCGTCTTTGGCGATGACTGCTGGTGGCTAGCTGTGTGTCTTTCATTGGCTCACCACTGTGCTTGGTACTTTACACACATCTCATTCAGGCCCATGCTCAGAAGAGGAAACTGAGGCTCAGAGAAGTGAAGTCACCCACCCTGGAAAGTGGCAGAGCCAGGTTTCATCCCTGTGTTATGACTGCCTCATGGGGCCCACACCAATAGGCCAGTCAGAGTGGAAGGGGCTGGGTCACTCACAGGAAGGTCTAGGTGGCTGGGACGTCCACCTGGGAGCAGGCTGGGTGGGTGTCACCGGGCCACAGCCATAGTATGCAGCCTGGGCTGGAGGCTGCATGGGAAAAGAAGACCCAGACTGAGGCGCTTGGCAGCAGGGTAGGTGAGAAGCTACAGCTCTTCAGGGACACCATGGCAGGAACTCCACTGGCTCCTGCAGGGACTGGTGAGTCAAGACCCACAAGGCTGAAATGAAAGTTCCTTCCTCCCATCTCAGGATGTCCATTAGCCCTGAATCCTCCAGGGCAAAGATCTTAGATTTCAATCTGGGCTCCTTGTCAGCTAGCCCAATGACCTGGATAAAAAGGGTGACATCTTACTCCAACTTGTGCCAGCTTAAGCAACTGCTAAAAGGAGAGGAATGTTCTCACCCTGGAGGCCTTTCATGGGTGACATCTTTCTACTTCCTCTAAGTCCCATGAGGTCCTTGCCCAAACCATGCTCCTCAGAACATTAACATCCAGGGGAGATGTTAACAGGCATCCCACAAAAAATGACCATCTAAGCTGGGGAAATGCCGGATAATCTGTGCCTGTTTTGGAGAGTCTCAGTAGAAATTGGCATCTTAGGGTAGAACAGTATAGACAGTAAAGAAATTTAGGTCATGGTGGCTCATGCCTGTAATCCCAGCACTTTGGGAGGCCAAGGAGGGCAGATCACTTGAGGTCAGGAGTTCAAGACCAGCCTGGCCAACATGGTGAAACCCTGTCTCTACTAAAAACACAAAAAATTAGCCGAGTGTGGTGGCACGCACCTGTAATCCCAGCTACCCGGGAGGCTGAGGCACAAGAATCACTTGAACTCAGGAGGCAGAGTGTGCAGCAAGCCAAGATGTTGTCACTGTACTCCATTCTGGGCAACAGAGCAAGACTCTGTCTCAAAAAAAAAAAAAAAAAAATTAATTTAATTTTTTTAAAAATGTAGGGCAGAGCACAGTGGCTCACTCCTGTAATGCCAGCACTTTGGGAGGCCAAGGAAGGAGGATTGCTTGAGCCCAGGAGTTTGAGACCAGCCTGGGCAACATGGCGAGACCCCTTTCCTTAAAATAAACAAAAAATCAGCTGGGCATGGTGGCATGCACTTGTAGTCCCAGCTACTCAGGAGTAGCTAAAGTGGGAGGATCACTCAAGCCCAGAAATTCAAGGCTGCAGTGAGCCATGATCACGCCATTGCTCTCCAGCCTGGGTGACACGGAGATCCCGCCTCAAAAAAAAAAAAAGAAAGAAAAATGTAGGTTTATTTTGCTGAACGCAACATTTCCCACACTTGCTGGATCATTGAGAGTCTTTTTCAGCACAACATTCACGAGCTTCTCTCACTGGGAAATGCCATTTGACTAACACTCTCTCTCCCTTTTATAGAGAGGAAAACAAAGACTTCCTCGTGAGTCCTCAGCAGAAGCAATTAGAAACCTCCGTTTCCCTAGAACTCTAGTCTTCACGCTCTGCCTGGCTGGGGCAGGGGGGAAGGCTGCGGTGGGAGTTGTGGGCAGGACGGCACCTGGGGAACGGCAGGCAGGAAGTAGCTGGAGGGCTGCTGAAAGGAGCCCAGGAGCGGGTTGCTCAGGGTCCGCATGGTGGAGAGGCGTTGCATGTACTGGTTGGTCAAGATGGCCTTCCGCTCCTCTTTGCGCTGGGCCAGTGCCACGTAGAGTGGCTTGGTGCCCACGATGCGCCCGTTCATCTCTGTCACGGCCTTTGTCGCCTCTTCTGGGGAGGAAAAACACACAAAGCCAAACCCCTTGCTGTGGCCACCCTCTGTCATCACCTAAAAGCAAGACAAGACAAGAGCTGCTGGGGTGGGGAAGGAAGGCTCCTGGGGCTGCGCTGCCTCCCTCCTCCCCACGGGCCAAGCCCAGCATGAGCAGGCCCGCGAGAAAGCTGTGATGGAGGGATGTAGCATGCACCCCTGTTTACTGAGCTATGATGGAGGGATGTAGCATGCACCCCTGTTTACTAAGCAGTGATAGAGGGATGTAATGTGCACCCGGTTTACTGAACTGTTTGAGGGATGTAGCGTGCACCCCCATCTATGAGGCCTGCTGCATGCCAGATAACTTTACATGCCTTCACACCTCACACATACAATCTCCCGATGCGGGAGGCATCGCGGCTCCCACTTTACAGCCGGGATAAGAGAGACTCAAAAGAGTGACTTCTCTGGGGTCACTCAGCTAGTGGTTCGAACGTTAGCCAGGACTCAACCCAACACACTGTTCTGGTAAACTTCTATTGCCTCTGCTAAGTACCAAGCCAAGTTCTTTAGGAATTTGAGAAAGAGGTTCTTAGCCTTTTTGTTAAAATAAACTTTTTACTTTGGAATAACTTTAGATTTACAGAAAAAGTTACAAAAACAGTACAGAGGCTTTCTGTATATCTTTTTTTTTTTTTTTTTTTTGAGACATAGTTTCACTCTGTCACCCAGGCTGGATTGGAGTGGCGCAATCTCGGCTAACTGCAACCTCAGCCTCCCGGGTTCAAGCAATTCTCCTGCCTTAACCTCCTGGATAGATGGGACTACAGGCATGTGCCACCACACCCAGCTAATTTTTGTATTTTTAATAGGAAGAAGGTTTCACCATGTTGGCCAGGCTGGTCTCAAACTCTCGACCTCAATAGATCTGCCCGCCTCAGCCTCCGAAAGTGCTGGGATTATAGGCGTCAGCCACCATGCCTGGCCTCCTGTATATCTTTCACCCAGCTTCCCCCAGTGTGAACATGGTACATTTTTCAGAACTACAAAATTAACACTGGTGCAATGCTATTAACTATTTTATACCATTAGCTCCTATTAACTACAATGCTATTAACTGAACTCCAGACTTCATTGGAATTTCACTCTTTTTTCCCCTAATATTCTTTTTCTCTTCCAGGACCCAACCCACATGGCATTTAGGATTTGTCTTTTTTTTTTTTTTTTTTAAAGAGATGGGGTCTCACTCCGTCATCCAGGCTGGAGTACAGTGGTACGATCATAGCTCACTGCAGCCTCAAACTCCTGGGCTCCAGGGATCCTCCTGCCTTAGCCTCCCAAGTAGTTAGGGCTATAGGTACACGCCACCACATCCAGCTAATATTTTTTTTAAGTTTGTAGAGATCGGCAATCACTATGTTGCCCAGGCTGGTCTCAAGAGATCCTCCTGCCTAGGTCTCCCAAGGTGCAGGGATTATAGGCAGGAGCCACCACACCTGACCCTGGGTTTTTAACCTTTTTTGGGGTCAAAACACTGGCCTGGCTCACACATCCCATAAGGACTAGAGTTATTTTTAAAATCCTCTTTTTTTCTTTTTTCTTTTTTTGCCTTTGAGTCAGGATCTCACTCTGTCACTCAGGCTGCAGTACCGTGGTACAATCTCAACTGCAGCCTCGACCTCCCAGGCTCAAGTGATCCTCTCACCTCAGTCTCCCAAGTAGCTGGGACTGCAGGCATGCCCCACCATGCCTAATTTTGTTCATTTTTTGTAAAACATGAGGTCTCATCCTGTTGCCCAGGCTGGGCTTGAACTGCTGGAGAGCCCATGCTCTTAATCAGTAATTTTCAAACTGTACTCTGCGACCCTTCAGTGTAGGGGTCTTAACCTGAGAGTCCATGGATCCCCCTCAGGGAGGTCATGGATATAATTTAGGGGGTCTGTGAACCTGGACTGGGGAAAAACTGACATCTTTATTTTCACATTAGCATTCCCTTCTATTATGAATATGGGCAACAACAAAAAAATCCTGGCAGTATTAGCCATGAATTTGTCATGAAGAAAAAGAAAATATTTTCATAGCACATTAATTATTGCTAATCTTGGCTGAGCGCAATGGCTTATGCCTGTAATCCCAGCACTTTGGGAGACCGAGGTGGGCAGATTGCCTGAGGTCAGGAGTTCGAGACCAGCCTGGCCAACATGGTGAAACCCTATCTCTACTAAAAATATACAAAAATCATCTGGTTATGGTGGCGGGTGCCTGTAATCTCAGCTACCCAGGAGGTTGAGGCAGAACCCGGGTTCTTGAACCTGGGAGGCAGAGGTTGTAGTGAGCCAAGATCATGCCACTGCACTCCAGTCTAGGTGACAGAGCAGGATTTCGTCACAAAAAAATAAAAATAATAATAATAAAAGAAGCACATACTGCTCTCATTTTAGTAATCTATTATATTTTTTCAATATAATTTTTTTTTGTAAGCCTAAGAATCTTATTTTATGCATTTAAAAATATTCTTAGGGCCAGATTTGGTGGCTCATGCCTATTTTTGGGAAGCTGAGGTGGAAGAATTGCTTGAGCCCAGGGGTTTGAGATCATCCTGGGCAATACAAAAAATAATTAGCCAGGCATAGTGGTGCTCCTATAGTCTCAGCTACTTGGGAGACTGGGACAGGAGATCACTTGAGGCCAGGAGTTGGAGGCTGCAGTGAGCTGTGATGGCACCACTGCATTCCAGCCCGGGCGATAGAGTGAGACTCTGTCTCAAAAAAGTTTTTAAAAATTATTCTTAGAAGGGGTCCACAGGCTTTATCAGACAGCCAAAGGGCCGGGTGCAGGGGCTCACGCCTGTAATCCCAGCACTTTGGGAGGCTGAGGTGGGTGGATCACCTGAGGTCAAGAGTTTGAGACCAGCCTGGCCAAAATAGTGAAACCTCCGTCCCTACTACAAATACAAAAAAATTAGCTGGGCATGGTGGCGGGCGCCTGTAATCCCAGCTACTCAGGAGGCTGAAACAGGAGAATCACTTGAACCCAGGAGGCGAAGGTTACAGTGAGCCAAGATTGCACCATTGCACTCCAGGCTGGGCAACAAGAGCAAAACTCCATCTCAAATATATATATATGTGTGTGTGTGTGTGTATATATATAGTGTGTGTGTGTATATATGTGTATGTGTGTGTATATATATATATTTAAGAACTTCTGGCAGTCGTTAGTTAATAATGATAAAATTTAGCAAAGCTAACACTTATTCAGAGCTTACCATGAACTTGATAGTGGTATAAGTATTTATATCCATTAATTCCTTTAATTTTCATGATTATTTTTATATAAAACAATATAGGGCAGATGCAGTGGCTCATGCCTGTAATCCCAGCACTTTGGGAGGCTGAGGTAGGAGGACTGCTTGAGCCCAGGAGTTCAAGACAAGCCTGGGCAACATAGCAAGACCCCATCTCTACCAAAATAAATTTTTTAAAAATCAGCTGGGCATGGTGGCACATGCCTGTGGTCCCAGCTACTTGGGAGGCTCAGGTGGGAGGATCACTTGAGCCCAGGAGGTTGAGGCTGCAGCATGCCATGATCACACCACAGCACTCCAGCCTGGGCAACAGAATAAGAATCTGTCTCTCATAAAAATAATAATAAACCAAAATATATAAAAGTGTATAAGATGGGCCAGGTGCGGTGGCTCACGCCTATAATCTCAGCACTTTGGGAGGCCAAGGCGGGCAGATCACCTGAGGTCAGGAGTTCAAGACCAGCCTGGCCAACATGGTGAAACCTCATCTCTACTAAAAATATAAAAATTAGTAGGGCTTGGTGATGGGTGCCTGTAATCTCAGCTACTCAGAAGGCTGAGGCAGGAGAATTGCTTGAACCTGGGAGGCAGAAGTTGCAGTGTGCCAAGATCGCGCCATTGCACTACAGCCCGGGCAACAAGAAGGAAACTCCGTCTTGAAAAATAAAAATAAAAATTGTATAAGATATATATATATATATAGGCTGGGCGTGGTGGCTCATGCTTGTAATCCCAGCACTTTGGGAGGCTGAGGCGGGCGGATCACAAGATCAGGAGTTTGCAACCAGCCTGGCCAACACAGTGAAACCCCATCTCTACTAAAGATACAAAAATTAGCTGGGCTTGGTGGAAGGCGCCTGTAATCCCAGCTACTTGGGAGGCTGAGGCAGAATAATCACTTGAACCCGGGAGGCAGAGGTTGTAGTGAGCCGAGATTGCACCACTGCACTCCAGCCTGGGTGACAGAGCTAGACTCCATCACATACACACAAAAAAGATATATATATATAATCCCCATTTCATACAATTTGTCTTGTTAAAAAGATGGTCACCCCAGGTGTGCCTTAACTCTAAGCAATCCAAATTTACACATTTCCTTTGTTCCAGGAGTCCTCAAGAAGGTCCATCTCCGGACGCTGTATGTAAGGTGTATGATGATTAATTACAACAGTCACTATTTCACTACTTATCGAATGCAGATGCTCTACATGCAGCCTCTTTAGTAGTTCCCAGGACACTTGGAGAGGTGAGCAATGTTGCTCCCACTTTATAGGTGAGTAAACAAGGTCCAAAAAGCAAAGCCACTTGCCTCAGATTCTACAGCTAGGTAATGGTAGGACTGGGGTTTACATTTAAATCTGATTAACTTTAAAATTCCATCTTTCAACCATGTTACTACATCAAATGTGTATGCATTGGCTGGGAAAGAGGGCCTATAGCTTTTAATGATGTGTAATCAAATTTACTGATGCCTAATTTACATGTGCCACAGCCTTCTCTCACATTTTTCAAAAGGACGTTAACCTAAAAGACAACCTTTTTTGCTCCAAACACAAGGCTCCCTGAAGAATGTTTATAATTGGACTCAATAGCCAAAAGAGAACTTCTAGACCACTTCCTCAGAACCCAAGCATCACATCACTCAGGCGGGTCCCCCCATCCTGTCACTCACACAGATCTCTTTGGAAAATTCCTCATTCCTACTCCAGCTCCCTACCTCCTCACAGCCAAGTCAAACACTGCTGCTACTGCCCCTTCTTCCAGGCAGCCCTCCCTCCTGTTCCACTGAACTCCTGTAGCTCTGCCTCCCATACTGTCCCCATCTTATAATCCATTTGAGTTAGTGATGGGCTGACTTCCTCACTAGACTATAAGCTACTCGAAAGCAAGGATCACATCTGATTTGTTCCTGTTTCCCACAGAGCCTGGTAAAACAACAGGTATTTAAGTATAGTACAGAATGAATAAACACTAGATCATCTTAAAACCATCTGGGTGCTTTTTTTTTTTTTGAGATGGAGTCTTGCTCCGTCGCCCAGGCTGGAGTGCAGTGGTACCATCTCAGCTCACTGCAAGCTCCACCTCCCGGGTTCACGCCATTCTCCTGCCTCAGCCTCCAGAGTAGCTGGAACAACAGGCGCATGCCACCATGCCCAGCTAATTTTTTGTATTTTTAGTTGAGATGGGGTTTCACCGTGTTAGGATGGTCTCGATCTCCTGACCTCATGATTCACCCACTTTGGCCTCCCAAAGTGCTGGGATTACAGGCGTGAGCCACCGCGCCCGGCCTCTGGGAGCTTTAAAAAACAAACAAAAAAAGCCCGGGCCCTACACCCCAGGGAGCCACAGTCCATGCCTGACTCAGGTGTATATATTTAAGAATTGCCCAGGGGGTTGTAATGAGAAGCCAGGGTCGAAAGCCATCCACTGAGCCCAGTGTCCTTATCTATGAGACGACATCTGCTAAACTCACAGAGCTGCTGAGTAGATGGGCCAGTTGCCACATCTCAGGGGCCTAACAGGGTTGGGCATACAGTTGGTGCTCCAGAAATAGGGAAGAACAAACGAAGAACGACAAAGTTCAGCCCTCTCACTTTCTAGATGGGAAAACGGAGGCCCAGGAGTGTGATGTCACTGGCAGAGGCCAGACAACAAAAGTCAATGGAAATAGTAAGATGTGAATTTCTGGAATCTGGCATACAGTAGGCACTCAATAAATGCTAAGGTTACAGTGAGCCCCAAGTCCAGCTGTGTGACTGGGACTATATTTCTACCCTCTTACCCTTCAGCCCAGACAAGGCTGCGGATGGGCTACAAGTTCCAACGGGGTCAGCAGAGCCCCAGAAGGGGTAGCCGGCACCAACCCCCTGGAGGCCACTGGGCAAGAGGGTGGAGGGGTGGGGTTGCGGGGGATGGTGGTGAGAGGATGGAGGGGAATGCTGTCCTCCAGAGGTGCCCCCAGCCCTCACCTTCGCACTGGTAATTACTCCATAGGGAGAGAACTCTTTCCTCAGTTTGTCGTCATCAATGGAGTCGTCCAGGTTCTTCACATACAAGTTCACACCCTGGAAGGAAAGGGAAACTGCTGGATGGCCCCTTCCCCTCCAACCCCAACTGCCTTGGGGAGATCAGGGGGCTGACACAGGCACAAGGGGCACGGGGAGCCCCACCAGCCCAGCCTCCCGCTCCCTGTCTCCCTCAGCACCCAGGTACCCCTATCCCTCAGCGTGCCCATCACATGCAAGCTGTAGCCCCACATCCCGAATTCCCCTGCAGTTCTCACACATCTGCGCTGGTCCCAGCCTCACCACAGCTATTCCCCATTTCACAGATGGGGCCCACGAGGATGCCCCAGGTCCCATGGCAGGCTGAGGTGCAGAGCAAGCTCAAGCTGAGCTCTCCAGATGGTGGATATCGGGCAGCAGGAGGCAGAGCTCCTTGCAGGCCGGCCCATGACCAGACCCCTAACACAGGAGAGCTGCCCCTCCACCACCTGCCAGCCCAGGAACCTCGGGCATTTACTCATGCTGGTGCCAGGTGCCACTCTAAGCTTTCCCATACATTTTGATTTTTTTTTTTTAAGACTTTTTTTTTTAGGCAGATTTTTGCTCTTGTTGTCCAGGCTAGGTGCGATGGTTCAATCTCGGCTCACTGCAACCTCTGCCTCCTGCGTTCAAGTGATTCTTCTGCCTCCTGCGTTCAAGTGATTCTTCTGCCTCAGCCTCCCAAGTAGCTGGGATTACAGGCATGTGCAACCAGGCCCAGCCAACTTTGTATTTTTTAGTAGAGACGGGTTTCTCCATGTTGGTCAGGCCAGTCTTGAACTCCTGACCTCAGGTGATCTGCCCACCTCAGCCTCCCAAAGTGCTGGGATTACAGGTGTGAGCCACCACACCAGGCCACATTTAGATTGTTAATCCTCACAACAACCCTGCTTGAAGGAAACTTTTATCCTTATTTTATGGACAAAACTGAAACACAAAGAGTTGCCCCAGATCGTATAGTGGCTAAGTGGCAGAGACTGGACAATCTAGGCAGCCTAACTTCAGCATCTGTGTGCCTCACTGTTGAGTGACAGCTGCCTCTAGCACCTTGACTTTTCTCCTTCCAGACCTCCCAAACACAACAGTGTGTGAACACACAGAGAGCAGAGACCACACAGTTGTACAGCATAGCATCCTGCTCTCACAGATCACGTAACAAGTATTTTGTTCTGTAGGTCTGTAAGCACCTGGACACGCTGTATGTACATAAGAGGATGTATGTGTTTCTCAGCCTCAGACCTAGTGACATTTTGTGCCAGACAGTTCCTTGCTGTGGCATTGTCCTGGGCACTGTAGGATGTCTGCCAGCATCCCTGGCCTCTACCCAGTGGATGACAGTAGCACCCCACCACCCACACGATAATGAAAATTCTAGACGTTGCCAAATGTCCCCCAGGAGGCAAAACTGCTTGTCACTGAGAACTACTGAGTATGTGTGCACAATTTTTTGTGGATGTGTATATTTATATGCCCTTCTCCATGAAGAATCTAGAACTTTTATCAAAAATCTTAGAGGGGGGCCAGGCACAGTGGCTCACGCCTGTAATCCCAGAACTTTGGGAGACCGAAGTGGGCAGATCATCTGAGGTCAGGAGTTCAAGACCAGCCTGGCCAACATGCTGAAACCCTATCTCTATTAAAAATACAAAAATGAGGCCAGGCGTGGTGGCTCACACCTGTAATCCCAGCACTTTGGGAGGCTGAGGCGGGCAGATCACAAGGTCAGGAATTCGAGACCAGCCTGGGCAACATGGTGAAACCCCGTTTCTACCAAAAATACATAAATTAGTCAGGCATGGTGGCATGCACCTGTAATTCCAGCTACTCAGGAGGCTGAGGCAGAAGAATTGCTTGAACCCAGGAGGCAGAGGCTGCAGTGAGCCAAGATCACACCACTGCACTCCAGCCTGAGTGACACAGCAAGACTCCATCTCAAAAAAATAAAACAAAAACAAAAACAAAACAAAACAAAAAAACAAAAATTAGCTGGGCATGGTGGCAGGTACCTGTAATCCCAGCTACTTGGGAGGCTGAGACAGGAGACTTTCTTGAACCCAGGAGGCAGAGGTTGCAGTGAACCGAGATCATGCACTGCACTCCAGCCTGGGCGACAGAGCGAGACTCCGTCTAAAAAAAAAAAAAAAAAAAAAAAATCTTTGAGGGTTTCACTTCCCAATGAAGTTTTAAATTGCACTGATCTACAATATTCACTTTAATTATTAACTCCATATAATCCAAAGGCTGTCCAACATTCCAACTTTTGGATGTAACATATTTGGCCTGATTATTCTCAACCAGGAGTAGGATTTCCTCTAGGGGCATTTGGCAATATGCGGGGTACTTTGGTTGTCTGAGACTAGAGGATGCAACTGGGATTGAGTGGGCCGGGTTGGATGCTAACCAGTCCCACATGAAGGATTATTCTAACCAAAAGGTCCCCAGCACCCCTACTAACCCCTATCATGTTTGGGCTGTGCCCAGTTTCTCACTGTTTCAAATCAGGCAGTGGGGACCATCCCATGCTCGTTCGATTCCTGCCTTGAGCCAAATGCCCAGAAGTAGGATGACTAGAAGAAACAGTCACCACTCAGGGCCCCCGACACACAGCTGCTTTCACACAGAGTGGCTGCCACCAGGAAGCCTGATATCACCTGGTAACGCCTCAGCCGGTCCTGCTTCATCTGCTCAAACCTGCGCTTCAGTTCATTCTGCCGCTCCACGCGCTTTTGGGCCCGGCCCGCATACAGCAGCCGCCCGCTCACCTCCTTCCCGTTCATATGCACCACAGCCTGGGGAGAGGAGGAGGGAACATGCTTGGTAACCACTCAGATGTAGCCCTGGCCCAAGTTCATCTTCTGGATCTAGAGAGGCCACCTGCAAACCGGGCTGGCCACACTAGCTGAGAATAATCAGTACCAGGACAAAGGCTATTTAAGTATACCCACTTTGGCTCACGCCTGTAATTCCAGCACTTTGGGAGGCCGAGGGGAATGGATCACCTGAGGTCAGGATTTCAAGACCAGCCTGACCAACATGGAGAAATCCTATCTCTACTAAAAATACAAAATTAGCCAGGCATGGTGGCACATGCCTGTAATCCCAGGTACTCAGGAGGCTGAAGCAGGAGAATCGCTTGAACCTGGGAGGCAGAGGTTGTGGTAAACCGAGATCACACCATTGCTCTCCAGCCTGGGCAACAAGAGTGAAACTCTGTCTCAAAAAAAAAAAAAAAAAAAAAATCGGACTGGGGCTGTATTTTAAAAAACAAAACTGATGGCCGGACACAGTGGCTCACACCTGGTAATCACAGCACTTTGGGAGGCCAAGGTGGGTGGATCACTTGAGGTCAGGAGTTTGAAACCAGCATGGCCAAATTGGTGAAACCCCATCTCTACTAAAAATACAAAAATTAGCCAGGCATGGTGGCGGGTGCCTGTAATCTCAGCTACTTAGGAGGCTGAGGCGGGAGAATCCCTTGAAACTGGGAGGTGGAGGTTGCAGCGAGCTGAGATCGCGCCACTGCACTACAGCCTGGGCGATAGAGTGAGACTCTGTCTTTTTTTTCTTTTTTTTTTTTTTTGAGACAGTTTCGCTTGGTCACTCAGGTTAGAGTACAGTGGCACGATCTCAGCTCACTGCAAGCGCCACTTCCCGGGCTCACGCCATTCTCCTGCCTCAGCCTCCAGAGTAGCTGTGCCCGGCTAATTTTTTGTATTTTTAGTAGAGACAGAGTTTCACTGTGTTAGCCAGGATGGTCTTGATCTCCTGACCTCGTGATCCACCCAACTCGGCCTCCCAAAGTGCTGCGATTACAGGCATGAGCCATCATGCCTGGCCGACTCTGTCTTAATAAAATAAAAATAAAAATAAAATTGAGATTTGCAAAGTTTCCCATATTTAAAATGTAAATATGGCCGGACACGGTGGCTCACGCCTGTAATCCCAGCACTTTGGGAGGCCAAGGCAGGTGGATCACTTGAGGTCAGGAGTTCAATACCAGCCTGACCAACATGGTGAAACCCCTTCTCTACTAAAAATACAAAAATTAGCCTGGCATGGTGGCAGGCGCCTGTAGTCCCAGCTACTCGGGAGGTTGAGGCAGGAGAATCACCCGAATCCGGGAGGCAGAGGTTGCAGTGAGCCAAGATCATGTCACTGCATTCCATCCTGGGTGACAGAGTGAGACTCCGTCTCAAAAATAAATAAATAAAAATAAAATAAAATAAAATGTAAATATTTATATATTCCCATATTTTAAATGCGTATTACCAAGTGAAAGAAGCCAATCTAAGTTACATACTCTCTGTTCCAGAAAAGGCAAAATTACGGAGCCAGTAAAAAGATCATTGGTTGCCAGGGGTTAAGGGGCATGAAGGAATGAAGAGATGGAGCACAGGGGATGTTTAAGGCACTGAAAGTACTCTGCATGATACCGTAATAGTGGATACATGTCATCATGCATTTGTCCAAACCCCTAGACTCTACACCAAAAGTAAATCCTAATGTAAACTTGGGACTGTGTGTTAATGATGTGTCAAAGTAAGTTAATCACTCGTAACAGATGTAACCCTTGGGAGCAGGACATTGATAATGGCGAGGCTGTTCATGTGTGGGGCCACGGGGTATACAGAAGACTTCCGTACCTTCCACTAAACATTGCTCTGAACCTAAAACTGCATTTTAAAAAGAACTTTAAAAAATTAGGTTCTAACTGCAACTACACATGGATAATTTGAACCAAGCAGCAAGCATAATTCTTTCATAATGGCATGACAGCATCGTCAACATCCTTACTTTGAGTTGTATTTCATGGCACAAAATAATCCTCTTTGCTAACTGTGAGAGCCTTTTTGTGTGTGAAGATGGCGTCTCGCTGTTTTTGCCCAGCTGGTCTCGAACTCCTGAACTCAAACAGTCTTCCCACCCAGCCTCCCCAAGTGCTAGGATTACAAGCATGAGCCATCACATCTGGACAGTTTTTAAAAAATTAGAGACAGGGTCTTGCTATGTTGCCCAAGCTGGACTCAAACCACTGGGCTCAAGAGATCCTCCTGCTTCAGCCTCCCATGTAGGCCGAGATTACAGGTGCACACCACCACACCTGGTGGAAACTGATTTAAGTGGTCAGTTCACAAGTAAATATTTTTATATAATCATGACTTTTGCATCCCTGCCTAAATATTCAGTTCTGCAGACCTCAGGGCTACAAGTGACCAAAGAAGAAAGAAGCCCTTGGCGTTTGCAACACAGGAAGGAAGGGCTCTGCCTGCTTGTAGGACTCTCCCACCCTCTTGGCTTAGGCCGGGGAGGGACTTTCTTCCCCTCCACAGGCAGCTGGGACCCTCTTCTTAGTCCCAGCTCAATCCCCCTGCCGCAGAACAGAGCCATGGGGAGGCTCCTACCTTCTGGGCTTCCTCATGCTTCTCAAAGTTGACAAAGCCAAAGCACCGCGAGTGACCGCTGTTGTCCCTCATCACCTTCACACTCAACATCTTCCCTGTAAAGGACCAACCTGGCTCAAAGGGGAGTCTGGCAAGTCCTCAGGAGACCCCAGGAGGGCCCCTCCCCCCTACCAAACTTTGGAGGGGAAGAGGAAAAACAGTGATACCCCCACTCCCTTGGGGACACACCCACCAAACTGGGAGAAGAGGTCCTGCAGGCCTTGCTCGTCCACATCCACCGGGAGGTTCTTCACGTAGATGTTGGTGAACTCCAGGGCCCGCGCCCCCAGCTCCGCCTCCCGCTCCCGTCGAGACTTGAAGTGGCCCACAAAGCTGTGGACACACCACAGTGGCTGATGGCTGTGGACAGCTACCAGTCATCAGCCACCCCCATGCCAACTCCCGCTTAACTGCTGCCCTTCTCCAGGCTTACATATCCCTCATCAGGAAACTGGGTAGGACAAAACTCCTTAGAATATCCCCAAGGCCCGGCTCCCTCCAACAGCCAAGATATTATATTATGTTCCAGAGCTTGTCCCCAGCAGAAGGTTAAGAAGGTTTCATTCTTGTGACAAATGCACACATAACTACTACTATATATCAGGCAGCTGAGAGCACAGAAGAATGAGCCTGGGAGTCAAACAGACAAGGGCTTGAATCCTCACTCTGCAGTTGCCTAGCTGTGTGATCCTGGGCAAGTTACTTAACCTCTCTGAGCCTCAGAGTTCATTGCTGGAAAATTGGGACTCAAATTCTCATCATAGGGCTTTGCTTATTGACATGTATTGGGTGTACTGGGGAAGCAAGGTTAAGTGAATTAGACGCAGTCAATGCTAGTGTTGCTATGGGGGGCATTGATTAAAATCACTTAAATACAAGATTAATTTTATTTTTTACTTATTATGTTTTTGACACTGAGTTTCACTCTATCACCCAGGCTGGAGTGCAGTGGTGTGATCTCAGCTCACTGCAAGCTCCGCCTCCCGGGTTCAAGTGATTCGCCTGCCTCACTCAGCCTCCCAAGTAGCTGGGATTACAGACATGTGCCACCACACATGGCTAATTTTTGTATTTTGCGTAGAGATGGAGTTTCACCATGTTGTCCAGGCTAGTCTTGAACTCCTGACCTCAGGTGATTCACCCTCCTTGGCCTCCCAAAGTGCTGGGATTACAGGTGTGAGCCACTGCACCCAGCCACAAGATTAATTTTAAAAGATCATTTCCTAGTTCATATAAACACATCTAGGAAAGTATCCCAGATTTTAAAAATGAAAATAAAATCTGATGGTATTTTTAGCACGTTTAGCACAAAGTTGTACCAGGCACCACAATTTGAGGAAAACTGAGTGGCAAAGGTAAACTTGAATAAATTGGAGCTAACAAAGAGTATTCTTCTGAGCACTGGGAAAGCCCACCAAGATTTGTTTGACAGGTTGACTGGATGCTCCCTGGAGTAACCCTGGACAAAATGACTCTCAGTGCATCCCCCAGCTCAAAGCCACCTTCTCTCCATGGGCCTGACTATGGGGGCTGGCCCCTCAGATGAGCAAAATAAAAATTCTGGGCAGGGAACAGCCAGAGGCAGATTCTCTCTAACATCTGCCTCTCAGTTTTCCCATCTGTGTAGTGGGGATGATATCGAAGTTAATGGTAGGATGAGAGCAAGCTAAGCATATGCATACTTTTCTTTCTGCCAAAATCTCATGAAACAACACAAAAGGTTTAAAGAAAAAGCCAGGCGTGGTAGCTCGTGCCTGTAATCTCAGCACTTTAACACTTTAGGAGGCTGAGGCAGGAGGATCACTTGAACCCAAGAGTTCAAGACCAGCCTGGGTAACAAAGTGAGACCCCATCTCTACAAAAAAATAAACAATAAAAAAAATTAGCCAGGTGTGGTGGCATGTGGTCACCTGTGGTCCCAGCTACAAAGGAGGCTGAGACAGGAGGATTACTTGAGCCAAGGAGGTCAAGGCTGCAGTGAGCTGTGTTTGTGCCATGTGTATCTAGCCTGGGCTACATAATGGCAAGACCCTGTCACACACACATACACCCCATACTGAGAAGGCTGGAAAACAGATGAAAACACTGAGTCCATTGATGATCTCACCATTAGCCAGTCCCTCTAGAGTTTTAAAATCACCACTTCCTTTACCACTCACAACAATCCTCTAATGCAGATGATCAGCTCCATCTTTATGTTAGGAAAGAGTCCCTGAGAGGGTGAGCAGCTGCTCTGAGGTTGCACTTCTAGGAAGGCTGCCTGCCACTCAAGTGCCTGGTGCCCATTAGCAGCTTGAGGGTAGCATCGATTCCAAGTCAGTGGTGCCATGCTTCTGTCCCTGCAGCCTCCACCCTCCCTCGGGCCCAGCCACTCACACTTTGCGGTCATTCAGCAGCATCCCGTTCATGGTGTTGATGGCCTGCTGTGCGGCCTCATGGGTCTCAAAGTGTACAAAGCCGAAACCCCGGGAGCCATGCTCGTCACACACCACCTGGGCCACAGGGAGGAAGGACAGGAAGAGTACTGACAGAGGGTTCAGGTAGAAAGGAACGGCAAAGGTGATCATGACCAGTCTCTGCATGCCTGTTGTGTGCATGGAAAAGGCAATCCTGCATGTTAGGGATGGGATACGGAAGCTCAGAGAGTGCCACCACTCAAGTTAATGGATTAAGGAAGGCTGGGTGTGGTGGCTCACGCCTGTAATCCCGGCACTTTGGGAGGCCGAGGTGGGCATATCACTTGAGGTCAGGAGTTGGAGACCAGCCTGGACAACATGGTGAAACCCTGTCTCTATTAAAAATACACAAAATTAGCCGGATGTGGTGGTGGGTGCCTGTAATCCCAGCTACTCAGGAGGCTGACGCAGGGGAATTGCTTGAACCCAGGAGGCGGAGGTTGCAGTGAGCTGATGTCGCACCACTGCACTCCATCCTGGGTGACAGAGTGAGACTCTGTGTCAAAAAAAATAAAAAGAGAAAAGAAAAAACAGATTTAAGAGGGAGAGCGCCCTCACAATGAACACAGGTTTCATCTATACTGCATACCGGCTTTTGATTGTCTTCCTAAGGCAATGGGCAAAAGGGTTAGGGTCAAACCCTCATATCTGCATCCATGTTTCTATCAAGAAACTAGAAACAACCTGGGTATTCATCAAGGGGGGGCCTTGATGGTACATTCACAGCAGTATTCTGTACATGCAGAGTTGAAGAGAATGTGGTTGGTTACATGGCTGACAGTCTTGTTAAAAAAAAAAAAATCCATTCGGGCTAAAGTAGGCATCTACACATGGGAAATTTTGAAAAAGACACATAAAATGTATTAATATTACTTTTGGGGACTAGGGCTGAAAGAAATGGAGTCTTCTTTTTCACTTTCTTCCCTTCCACATTGTTTAAACTTTGCCAATTCATGAATTACTGCAACAACAACTCATTTCAATTTTTCTTTTTTTTGAGAAGGAGTTTCACTCTTGCTGCCCAGGCTGGAGTGCAATGGCACAACCTTGGCTCACCGCAACCCCCGCCTTCCAGGTTCAAGCGATTCTCCTGCCTCAGCCTCCTGAATAGCTGAGATTACAGGTACATGCCACCATGCCTGGCTAATGTTTTATATTTTTAGTAGAGATGGAGTTTCACCATGTTGGCTAGGCTGGTCCCGGACTCCTGACCTCAGGGGATCCACCCACCTTGGCCTCCCAAAGTGCTGGGATTACAAGCTTGAGCCACCACACCTGGCCTCATCTTTTTTTTTTTTTTTTTAAAGATGCACAACATCCTATTCCCATTCTGTAACCCTCCTAACTCAGGTCAGCAGGACAGAACTTGAGAACGGGGAAAGACCTTCTAGTTCATGTAGTCCCCATCCCTCTTGTTGAACTCACAGAAAGACCACTAACCCCCACTTCAAGGTGACTGTGGCTCCACTCATCCCTGTGGCTACAGGCTCAGCTCAGCTAGTGGCATTTTCTGCCTGGATAACAAGCACTGCCTCCCAGCCTAGCTTCCACACTACCACTGGGATGCTCTTTCTAAAATGTAATTCTGACCACATTCCTTCAGTCTCTAGTAGCTTCTATCCACAGAACTATATCAACTTGGCATTTGAGGCTCCCCAATGGGTCCTGCACAACAAGTCTTGCTTCCAAACCCATGCCTTGCACATACCCCTCCACCTCTCTTACTGAAACAGGGTTCTTCCACTTTCAACTCAAGCCTCAGATCGGTCATTCGGATTTAATCACATTGACTGGGTCCCCACTGTGGGTCAAGAACCTGCCAAGGGCATTACATACCTCCCTTGTTATCTATGCCACGAGAATCCTTCCAAGCACCTCTTAACCCCTGAGCCCCAGAGGGAAAATGAGAATAAATGACTTGTCCAGGATCAGCCAACAGAATTAATTCTTTGATTATTATAGTTATCACTGAGAAGCTGCAGTGTGCCAGGTACCCTTTTAAAAGGAGTATACATGTATGCAGAAAACCTAACACAGAGAAAGTACGTGATAAATCTGCCATTATTATTGTGAAGAACTTAATACACAAGTGAAGAGTCTCTTTCTTCCTTTGATCCTCAAAGACAGGAAACGGCCCCGTCTCTCTGTCACAGATAACCCCTAGCGCATTACTACATCTCCCGAAATCTACCTGCTCCTCTGAGCCACAGGGATAGCCTCCTATTGACCAAGAATTTGAGGGCCCTTATTGAGAACTTAAGGATTATGCTTGGTACACAGTAGCACTTGATGAAAGTTCTAACACATAGGCTACAAAAACTGTCCCCATCCTCCCTAGAATACCAGACACTCCAAAGGCTACAGGGTAACCGATCAACCATCCTCATAAAATCTAGAGGCAGAACACCCAGGTTTAAGTCCTCTGTTCCGGACATACTGACCTGCTATATGGCCGCTGATCCTCAACATCTTCATATAGAAAGTCAGAGAAATAATCAGAATCCTTCTCAAATGATATACATCCATTGGCTCAACAGATATTTATTGAGCACCTAATGTGTGTCACATCTTATTCTAAGTATTGGGATACAATAATGACTAAGAACAAGATCACTGATGGAACTTACATCTAATGTAAGAGAATCTTAAAAACAAGATTTAATCACTTGATTGCCATCATGGCCCCAATTAACGGCCTTCCTGTAGCCACACCCTTCATCCTATAATTTCTACTCCCCTCTCACTTTGAATGTGGGTTGGTCTTGTGACTCGCTTTGGTCAATAGAATGTAGTGAAAGTGGCCAGGTGCGGTGGCTCATGGCTGTAACCTCAGTACTTTGGGAGGTCAGGAGTTCGAGACCAGGCTGGCCAACATGGTGAAACCCACCCTGTCTCCACTAAAAATACAAAAATTAGCCAGGCATGGTGGCTCACACCTGTAATCCCAGCTACTCAGGAGGCTGAGGCAGGAGAATCGTTTGAACTCAGCAGGCTTGAACTCAGGAAGTTGCAGTAAGCTGAGATCACGCCACTGTACTCCAGCCTGGGCAACAGAATGAGACTGCATCTCAATTAAAAAAAAAAAAAAAATGTAGTGGAAGTGATGGTTCCAGTTCTGCATTCAGTTCTCAAGAAGCCTGGTGTGCTTCCACTCTTGTTTTCTGAGCCCCTGCCATTGCCATGAGAATACCACGAGAATAGCTTGGACTAGCCTGCTGGAGGACAAAGGCCAATAGGGAGGAAGGCTGAGATGTTTCAGCCGACAGCCAGCCACTCCCTCATATACCCAGTGAGAGCTCCCACTCAGCTTTCAGTGGGCATAGGAGGGAACCCAGTCAAGACCAGAAGAACTGCCCAGCTGAACTTTGCCCATTGCCAACTGTGGAATTACGAGCTAAATAAATGATTGTTGTTGATAGCCACTAAATTTGAAGGTGGTTACACAGCGAGAGCTGACTGATACACAGGTAATGTCTGATCATTCATGGAAGATGAAACTGAAAGAACGGCTACCATTCAGGTGCTTGCTGTTCCTGAAACTTGACTGAAAGGACCTTGTAAACTGTAAAGTGAGGTGTTGCTTGTCATCCCTCTACCAGGCAGGTAGTTGACACTGATCCACCCAAAGATGTACACCCTTCATCCTCTACCTTGCAGGAGAGGATGTTCCCAAAGGTGGAGAAGGTATCATATAAAGCCTTGTTGTCAATGGAGTCCTCCAGGTTCTTGATGAAGATGTTGCCCACACCTGACTTGCGAAGTCCTGGGTCTCGCTGGGACCACATGATGCGAATAGGCTGGCCTTTGAGCATTTCAAAGTTCATTGTATCCAGTGCCCGCTCCGCTGGACAGAAGGAAGAGGAGAGAAATGAGCAAGTTAAGGGAATTTTCTTGCCTTGATCGCCCACCCCTCCGGGTGCTTAACTGGGAGTCAAAAAAAGAGAAAGTCATTGTCTGGGTCCCACCTAAGATAAGAGCCTGAAGGCTCAGGAAGGATAAGCTGAGAATTAAGCGTGTATGGTGCTCCCCCCACCTTCCAGTTATGATCTCATTCAACTCCCTGTAGCCACATGAGCATGGACTCCTGCCCCCATTTTACAGATGGGAAAACTGAGACTAAGAAACAGGAAAGGTCTGTGGCCGTGTCAGGTCTATTCTGGCTTCTAAAGTACACTGAGTGGATAAGAATGTCCATATGAGGTGGGTGGATCACGAGGTCAGAAGATGGAGATCTTCCTGGCTAACACGGTAAAACGGTAAAACCCCGTCTCTACTAAAAAAATACAAAAAAATTAGCCGGGCGTGGTGGCGGGGATGTGTAGTCCCAGCTACTCGGGAGGCTGAGGCAGGAGAATGGCATGAACCCAGGAGGGGGAGCTTGCAGTGAGCCGCGATCGCACCACTGCACTCCAGTCTGGGCGACAGAGCAAGACTCCATCTAAAAAAAAAAAAAAAAGAGAGAATGTCCATATGACAAGGGGTGGCAGCACTTCGAGGAAATTAAAACTCAGAGGTTCTGCAGGGCAGAGCTGAGGTTACCTATCAAGCAGTCAGGTTCTGGGGAAAGTGAACATTACCTCTCTGAGCCTGCTCCTCACCTGTAAAGGGGGAATGATGATAATATTACCTACTTTTCCTAATAAAGGGAGATATTACCAACTACCAGGTTGTTGGAGGGACTGAAAAATAAAGAAGGTATTCAAGGTGCCTTGTTTGTAACTTTGTACCTGACACAAAATCATGTCTGTCTCAAAACAGCAGCCAATGCCCAGCCTCCGGCCACTGCTGCAGCCTGTATCCCTCCCGGGTGATACATGCGACCTGTTTCAGGGAGTCTACTAGCGCAGAGACATGGAGAGGGGCTGTGGGGAACACAGTGGAGCAAGTTTCAGGAAGCTCGGCTTCTCCACCTAGTCTTATCATAAATACACGGGGACAAAATCCTTCTCTCTGCAGCGAGGTTTCCATCTATGAGGTGGGGCAAAAAAACCAAGTCCCACTTCATTCACAGGGCTTGGAGGAAGGGAGGAAGAGAGGAAGAGGCAGGAGGTGGAGCAAAGCAGAGCAAAGAGAAAGGTGCCCAGGAACCCAGCTCAGTAAGGGGCGGGGAACCGGCCCGGCGGAACAACCCCTTCCCCAGCAAATCACCCACTCAGGGAACGGCCTGGTCCACCCAGGCGGCCTGGCGCAAGGGATCCTTCTAGTGGACTCCACTGGGGCGGGCATTTTTTGGGATTCTGGAGTCTTAGGTCAGAATGTTAAAGGCACTATTTTTGTTGCTGTTGTTGTTGTTGTTGTTTTTGAGATGGAGTCTCGCTCTGTCGCCCAGGATGGAGTGCAATGGCACGGTCTCGGCTCACTGCAACCTCTTGCTCCCGGATTCAAACGATTCTCATGCCTCAGCCTCCTCAGCAGTTGGGACTATGGCGCCAGCCATCATGCCCAGCTATTTTTTGTATTTTTAGTAGAGACAGGGTGTCGCTATCTTGGCCAGGCTGGTCTCGAACTCCTGACCTCAAGTGATCTGCCCTCCTGGGCCTCCCAAAGTGCTGGGATTACAGGCGTGAGCCACCGCGCCCGGCCTTATTATTATTTTTTTTAAGGTTATCACTTAACAGCGTTTACGAGGTAACAAGTGATACAAGAGATAATTTCATAGACACCAGTTCTCCATTCTTTATGCTATCGGAGAATAAGCCTTAGCCCCATTTTGCAAATGAAAAGGTGCCGAGGGTGAAGCCTTGCCCAAGCTCACACTCTAGGGGCAGGACGCCCTTGAAACCCGGTGCTCTTATCTTCATCCCTCCACTCTCAACAGAAGTGCAAGGGGCAAGCTCTAATCAATGCTATCAGCTCTGAGAAAGCGGCCTTGCGGCCTGGAGGCAGCGGTTTTTCAGAGCCCGTGCTGGTAGAGGCGCCCAGTGCGGATCTCACGTAGCGCTGGGAAAGGCCTGAGCCCAAGGCTGGGCTCTCCTGCCTCCCCGCTCACCAGCTGTGTCGCCTTGGGCATCTTCCTCACCAGGTGCTTTGAATCTGTCATCCTCACAAGCACTCTATAAGGCGGCTAGGACCCCCAATTTCCAGACAGGCATCTGAAGCTCAGAATGGTCGAGTAACTTGCCCAGAGTCACACAGCTGCTGGGCTTCTATCTCTGGTCCGCCTGACCCCTCAAAGCCTGTATCTGTTTTCACTCGGCCCTAATCTCTCTCCTCTGCAGAGGAATAGCAGTAAGCCACACTAATTACCAATTCCCGTCTCAGGGGCCAGGCCTCTGCCAACGCCTTGTTATCTTTGAGCCTCAGTTTCCCCGGCTGCAAAGTGTAAGATTAAAGCGCAAGCGGCCCAGTTCCGGCTTCTGTCTGTCCGCCTGCCTGTCCATCGGTCCGTCCCCTCCCGCCCCATTCCCGGGGCTCACCGTCCGCGGGCTGCTGGAAGTTGATGTAGGCGTAGCCCAGCGAGCGCCGGGTGGCCACATCGCGGCACACGCGGATGGACAGGATGGGGCCGGCGGGAGAGAACTTCTCATAGAGCATGGCCTCGGTCACGTCGGGGTGCAGATCGCCCACGTAGAGCGAGGCGAGCGGGTAGCCCGAGCCGCTGGCGTTCATGGTGGGCAGGGGGCCTGGGCTGCGGGGCAAGCAGGAGCCGGGTCACCCAGCGGCCCCGCGCTCAAGCGGGCGGGAGCCCTCCTTGCCGGGCGCGGGCCAGCCCCTTCCCTTTACCGCCCCCGGGTCCCTGCGCACCAATCGTGGGCGTGCTCGGACGCCCCTCCCCAGGATCCCTCTTGGGCCCGCACCCCACCTGCGAGCACTTGGGGATCTAAAAGCTACAGGTGGGGACACCTCTGACCCCGCCCTGGGAGGCGAGAAAAGCCTTCAACCTGGACTTGAGCAGGGCTGCGCGCACTTGAATGGAGCTCTCAAAACCTCCCGTTTTAAAAGGGCCGGGACTGGGCCGAGCAAAGGACGCAAGGGATTGGGTTCTAACCCCGGAATAGGTCATCGTCTTTCTGAACCCGTTTCCCTTCTCTGTAAAATGGGAATGACTCCCTCCTGACAAGAATGAAAGGAGACCCAGACCGCGCTTTTTGCGTTAATTCCGAACAGGCCACTGTTTCAAAGCTTGTGTAGAGAATTTTATCCTGCTCCATTGAAGATGTCGTCCTCCAAAGACCCTGATCCAGTCCCACCGTTTCTCACCAAGGACGGAAATGGCTTTGAGAGGTGAGAACTGGAGACCACTAAGGCCTTTCTTGGTACTGGCTCATATTACCAAGACCCCTTCCTGGGATATTCCCTGTCCCTCTGCTAAGCCATTACACATCCATTATACCAGGGAGGTTCACTGAGTTACTTGTGGCTCAGCCTAAATGCAGACAGTTGGGACCTAATAGCAGAGCAAGACCTAAACAGCAAGACTGTCAATCTGAGCTTGCAGCGTCACTCTATCTGTGGTATAGGGACATTAAAAACAAGTCAACTACTCCATTGAACACCAATACTTCACTTTTCCCCTGATAGGACTTTCCTGGTCTCACTGATCCAACAAAGCAGGTAGGCCCCCACTAACCTTTGGTTGAGTGTGGCTTCAACAGGTGGAACAGCTCCCAAACTAGGGACAGAAGGTGCCCATCTGGCTTGTCCAGCTTCAGAGTGGCAAGGAAGCACTAATTCTAATCTTGGGCTAAAAAAAGACCTCTCTATCCTGATATTTTTCTCTCCTTGTGGTAGTGTGGATGTTTCCAGAAGGGGCAAATCCCATGAGGAACCAGCTCTGCAGGCCACCATACAGTATGAGGACAGGTGAGACGCCAGCTTGGTGATGACCAAGCCTTATGCAACCATAGGTTACATATTTCACTGGCTTGGTTGTATCTCAGGGTTAAAAAATGGGGAAGGGATGGGGGGCTTGAATACAACGCAAAATAACTGTCCATACGAAATCTTAGAAGTCACTAAAGAGGACCTAATACATGCATGGTTTGGTGTGGAAGGTAGAGAGATACCAAGTAACGGGTGGAAAGAGCCTGTTTAATTAATGGTAATTTCTTCCCCTGTACAACACCCTGACTTCTGGTCCTAAATAATGAAATAAAACTGTTTGCCTATTCTTAAAGAAAAGAGAGTTAAGTGTGATCAGAATAGTTAGCTAGGTCTGGTAGCAACACAGATGGTGGTGACACATCAATTCACAGGCAACTAACTGATAAAATTTTTATTTCACTTTTGAATTTTTACACTTTTCCTGATTATTCTGTGTAAGGTGAAACTAGAACTGTTTAAAAGACATACACAAATCTAGTACATCAATAACCAGGGATTTTTCTTTTTTGCTATACTATTTTCACAACCACGGGTGTGCTTGCTAGGCAATATAACCATCACAGAAGCAAACATTAGGCAGAATACTGGTAAGGAAAAACAAAGCAAGAAAAGAGCTACCAGATATACAGACAGGCTTGGTTCCACATTCACTACTGCATTTTCAAGCGCCAAGTATTAACTGCACATTTTTGTTCAGCTAGAAAGGAGGGATTTTTTTTTGTTGTTTTTTTTTTCTCTTTTTTTGGTTTGTTTTAAATCAGTGCATAAATTTTTCTTTTCTCATTTCAGCAGATGGACAAACAGATGGACTCTACAGCTAGGTGGAATATTAAAGGTAGAGGGGTGATCCTGTGAGACTGACAGGCCTGACTATTCTCAATTCTCTCCACTGCAGTATCCACGCAACTTCCCTGAATATAGGGTCTCCTTAAACACATCTGAGCGCTGAGCTGGATGAGTGCACTTGAGAGACCTGGTGACAGGCACAAAGAGCATGATCAGGGCCAGCCTCAATACAGGGAGGAATCATGGATATTTAAAAATACTTTTTTGATTCAGATCCTGGTATGACTGAAGAGCAACACCGTGTTGAGAACTGGAGGAAGACAGAGCTCTGGTGCCAGAAGCTCTTCTCAACTCTTTAAAGCCAGGCTTGCTCACCAAGGTGCTCAGTAATGTCTCTCACCCCTGCCCATATATAGCATTAAAAAGTGAACAAAAGACAGATAAAGATAGAATTCAAAAAAGAAAAAAAGTAAGGAAGCAGAGGGACAGAAACTTAGAAGAGAAAACCAAGGTCAATAGTCAAAAAAGGATGGTGGGAATGAATGTATAGATTTCAAAATTTAAAAGCCCCGAGCTAGGAAGAACCTGAAAACTGAGTACTCCTCAAGTGAAAGGCAATCTCTACAGAACGTCATTCCTTTTTTTGTTTTTGTTTTTGTTTTTGGAGATGAGGTCTCGCTATGTTGCCCAGGCTGGAGTGCAGTAATTCACAGGTGCAACCATAGGGCACTGCAGCCTTAAACTCCTGGGCTCAGGTGATCCTCCTGCCTCAGCCTCCCAAACAGTTGGGACTAGATGCACGCACCACCACGCCTGACTCAGGACATCATTCTTAAAGGTATTATCCAGGAAACAGATAAGGTCATTCATAAAACACACGGCTTTTTTTCTTTAGCTCAGTGTTAACAATGAAAATAGATTCCATTATTGAAGCACAAGTTGCAAATTCGTAACATAGTGAACATACTGCTGTAGGAAAGGGGGTTCAGTCGGGTGTGTTATATGAGCACTTGAACTTTTCAAGGTGTCATAAGCCAGTTATCTGCCACAAAGAATTTCCATTTCAGGATTCGAGTTTCCTCAGAGGAAGACACTGTGGACATTTGTGGTAATGAACTTTTAAGTGGCAACAGCCCAAACAGATCAAGTGTCTTTAAAGCTCCGAACAACGGCAGCATTACTGAGAATTACCATTAAACTCAAATGCCAAATGATGTGTGTCTCACTCCAAGTTCCAGCATCACAATATAATCTCTATAACTTTCTGTACAACTTTACAATGGAATTGTATTTCAATGATTATTTTGATATCAGATTAAACTTTCCAAAAAGTTACACATAATTCAGGTCTATTTTTTCTACCAGTAAGAGTTCTGCTAAATTACAAAACCCCATAATCACAGTGTTCAGTTTTTAAAAAATTAAACACACAGTAATCCTGTCAATGTTAATCAAAATCAAA
Organism: Macaca fascicularis; assembly: GCF_037993035.2. Taxonomy (NCBI): domain Eukaryota; kingdom Metazoa; phylum Chordata; class Mammalia; order Primates; family Cercopithecidae; genus Macaca; species Macaca fascicularis. The sequence goes on along the minus strand of NC_088384.1, from coordinate 101,003,109 downwards.
ACTTCGGAATGCCGTGGCATTTATGTGACCAATCTGAGTTTTAGATACAAATACCAGCTGTTTTTCCCGTGAACCATTTTTCCTAGGCTGAGGCTGTGAAAAATCGAAAGTCGACGTACGATTCTTTTTTTTTTTTCTTTTTTGTTTTTATCGCACAAGGGATATATGTGGAGGGTACAGAGTGACACTGAACAGATCACAAAGCACAAGAGACATTAGTTCTCTCCCTCCCCAGCATCTCCTTCGTCTCCCTGGTTTTCCGATGTCCACAGCTGCAAGAGAAAGAAAGTATGATCAAAGCAGGGCTACTAAAAGTTGCCTACGTAGGTGGTCCAGTATGTATAATCTTATCTCAACAGGTGAAAATTATTCCTGTGTCACTGCAGACAGGGATGACTGCAAAGGTCAAAACTTCAGCAGTCATTTATAACAAATTTAACAACTTAAAACTGTATATTTAACAGGGCACAAATCCCCTCTTGAAGATAATAGTCAATGATTAATAAATAGGTGAATAGGACGGAGACTATAAACCCTGTGGAAGTAGTACTTACAGTGAGATTGTCCCTAAGTAACTGCATGATCAGAGTGCTGTCTTTATAAGACTCTTCATTCAGTGTATCCAATTCAGCAATTGCTTCATCAAACGCCTAAAACAAAGAGCCTTTAGCAAAGAATTCACAAGTTCTCTGGAGCTAGTTTAACCCACTTTTTTTCTGCTAAGTGAATATAATTTATCTTCTTGTACAGTACTTTGGAGGAACCTAGGCTATTATTACCCTGTCTGTTAGCTGTTTCCAGCAAAAGTATAAGGTATGTTTACAAAGCACCAACCAACAATGACAGAAATTCCGAGATAAGAACTTTGCTATACCTAATAAGCAAGCAGTATTACTGCTAAACCTAGCACAGTCATTCTGGGCAAACTCATGGTATTTTTTAATTACCAAAGACATTTCTAGCAATCTTCTATTTAAAATTATTTTTAAAAAAATTTTTGTTTTAAACTAGAACTCAAAAGGTCTGGATACAAGGGATACAGTGAAACTCCCATCACTAAATCTGATTTAAGTGATGAATTTTAAGGCACCTTTCCCAAATAATTTTTTTAAAAAGGTGTGTGCATGTTGAGAGACTACAAAAAAAACGTAGAAAAGGCTAACGGAATAATATGGAAGGTAATCCAACACACAACAAGAATGTGGTGTGTATTTCTTTTATACAACTATAATCTCAAATCTTGGTACAAGAATGACAATGTATAACCAAGGCCCAAAGCTTGGCAAGAAACAACTAACTACATTCACCTGGAACTTTCTACAGCCACCCCACAAAACACAGTAATCAAACAAAAGTCAGCAGTACGTATTGAGAATGAATTTAAAAAGTAACAGATCTGTATTTATCTCATAAAAGATACACTCCCACCCCCAGAAAATCTTTCAAAAGAAGTCCAAGACAATGAGTATGTTCAGGAATAAAAAGAAGTTAATAACACAAGCACTGTTTTGCTATGGTTAGATAGCACAAAGGGTCTTTCTCACCGTTTTTGCCAGGCTGCAGGCCTTTTCAGGAGAGTTTAGAATCTCATAGTAAAAGACTGAGAAATTAAGTGCCAGACCAAGTCGAATTGGGTGTGTAGGCTGCATTTCTTTCTTACTAATTTCAAATGCTTCCTGGTAAGCCTGCTGGGAGTTCGACACAGTGGCTGTAACATAAAGATGAAAATATTAAAGGCTCGGTTCTTTCATAGGTATCACACATTGGACCAACTATCAAATTATTTTCTTAATCCCAAATTGGGCAGCAGCAATGACCTAGCAAATGAGGTGTCAGTGTCTCTGCCATTCAGTTATACATTTGTTAGATATTTATTCTAAACCAAGTTGTATATTAAATGCTTTGGGGGAAAATAATTATGGCAAAGTCTACTAAAGCAGTTAAGAAATGCAGTTATAACCTTTAACAATACAGAATGTGAAAAACGATATGCTCCAGTGCAAAGATCACAGGCTTTAACTTTAATTCCCAACTCTTACTCCATCGGTCTGTGGCTTGGGCAAGTAAAAACCTCCATAAACCTCAGTTTATCCGAAAAATGGGCAGCCTGCCACCTAACTCGTAAGGTTGTGTGAAGAGAAAGTGAGACTGGAAAGTACTTGGCACGTAGACACTTAATAAAGTGTGGTTAAGATTATCAGCATCACAGTAATACATGTGATAAAAGCAATGCATCACTAGGGCAGTTTCATACTACCAAGTATAAGAAGTTTCACCACTAAAAAGAGAGCTAACAAATAATACTCAAGATAAAGAGCTTTTTAAATATACTGCGCACCAGATTTTTAATGCCCTCCATATTTCCCTGTCAGATAAATTTTTATTTGCCCACCCATGACCCCGTTCATCACAATGCTGTAGTCTTTTAAATTCTTAGTACTGTGACATTGGTGTCTATGGCAAACAGACAAAGCAAAATTGTTAAAAGTCCCTGTGAACGAAGACTGGCTCCATTACTGGTCAAATTTCTTAAGATACTACTTACTTTGTTTGTTGTCTCCAGATGCCACTTCAGAAAGATACCTAAAATAATCTCCTTTCATTTTCAAGTAGAACACCTTACTTTCTGGTTGTGTAGCATTGGGAATAAGATATTTGTCCAACAGCTCCTAAAAAATGATCCACATTAAGAATTTAGAATTATTCACAAGATGTTAAAACTATGTTTGAGATTCAAGATACACACTACTGCTTCTAAATAATTTTTTGGAAGATTAAAAAAACACCAATTTTCGTCCAAGCTACTAAATGTTGTTTAGCCCAGGTCATAACAGCAGATGCCTGTATTCTTCTTTTAAAAATCACTTTGACCATCCATAGGGGATAATTAAAGTATAGCCATACAATGAAATGCTTTGTAGGCCTTTAAAATGATGCAGAGCTACACCAATAATGGAAAGGCTCTCAAAAGAAATGAGTGAAAAAAAGCAGATTACAAATACCACAAGAATCCTATTTTAACATTAAGATACATATGTGTACATGCTCACAAATACACAAGGGAAAAGCCTGGAAGGAGTATGTTAATAATGGTTCTCTGGGTGGTAAGATTAGAAGTGATTTTTACTTTCTTATTTATATTCTTCTGACTTGTTCTCCCCACCCTTTTTAAACCCATAAACTGGTATTACTTCTATAATTAAAGGGGGAAAAAAATCTTTCCTTAGGAGGAAAAAGATAATACAGCAAAACTGCCAAGAACTAAGTTTAAAGTCAATCTGACCTGGGTAGAAGTCCCTCTTCTGCCACTTATTATCTGTATCTGTATGACTCTGGACAAATTACCTAATCACCTTGAGCCTCAGTTTCCTCGGCTATACGAAGGGTCATCTTCTAGGGTATAGCCATCTTCTACGGCAATTATAATGATAAGGAAGTTGACATACATAAAGCGCTTAACACGTTGCCTGGCACGTAGTAAGCACTCAAAGAGTAGCTAATACTATTAATAATAAATTCCTTTAAACATTTATGCTTACAACAAAAGTAGTTCTGAAGGAGTCCAAGCTTCGTATACAGAGCAATATTTTCGAAGAGTTGTTTTAGAATGTGGCATCCTGAAAAACTGGTTAAGAGGCAGTAAGTACCAAGCTCTTCTTCACATTCTTTCAGATGCTCTTAAAAGTTGGTCTACATTTCATGAATTATGGAACTTTCTTGCCCTTGGAATGCATGACACACTTCATCTGAATACCAGATGTACCTAACATTCAGGAATTAGTGCACCATTAACAAACCCCCAAATTACCAACAGGCAACAAATTTAGTCATGACACTCTTATGCCATGAGTCTAATAAAAAGAGAAGCTCAATGCAAAGCTAGTTATAAGGGGATTTAATCAACCAAAGTGAGAAGATGCAGGGGGCGGTAGTTGTTTTAATATTCTTTGTAGACAGACAGTGTGTAACTCCTAATGGGTTAGGGATAAGGGGTGCTGCCTGATGGCTGACACGCTTTGTACTGGTTTTCAAAAGGAGTCATGGGCAGTAACTAGGAAAGGGAGCCAGCAGGGAAGGAGGTAGGTCCCCAAGTGTGAATTCCTTTTCCCATCAAAGCAGCCCTCACTGTTCATTTTTACCTGATTTCACCTGGAAGAAAAAGAAAGTTCCCAATGGGCTCAGGATGTGGGGGAAAGGCATTATGATTATGATTTGTTTTAGAGTACGTACCCTTCCCATTCAATACCAAGTGGTGGCCAGAGGGAATCAATCATCTGACTAAGGCTTATGTAAAATACAGGAGAGGAGGAGAGGAGAATGCCCCAAACACTCTGAATTTGGCTCTGGAATGCATGCCAAACTTGATGGATGCGCCTAACTTTCAGACCAAAGCAGGACAGTGTTTACAGTGTGAAGGCATGACTGGGGAGAGGCTGAAAGGCAGCTCAGCTTTTTCATCTCCTTCCCCTACTGGTGATGACATCACTACTCTAATATACACAATAGCCTATCTGTGGCTGTATCTATTAAAATCCTGTCTATCTGGCCTCAATTTTATAAGATGGAGGGATGCTGAATAAATGTCACTGTTTTTCACAGGTCTTTTTTATAAGAGAGGAAAACATCTCAGAAGTGATGTACAACCTCTGATCAGGCAATACGTGACAAAAATTATATTATATGCTTAAAAATTAGTTGTAAATCACTGGCAGCTTTCCAGTATATTCAGACACCTCTCTCTCATAAGCTGTTTTGAGAGTCTGCATTTATACATTAAATTAATACTATTTAGAAACCACTGTTCAAAACAGAAGCACTGGCCACTTACCAGAACGTCATTGCAGATGTCCTGCAGTTCTGCCTCTATCTTCTCACGGTACTCTTTGCCCATCTGCTGCTTCTTCTCATTCCGCTCTGTTTTCTGCTCAATGCTGGAGATGACACGCCAGGAAGAGCGGCGGGCGCCTACCACATTCTTGTAGGCAACAGAGAGCAGATTTCTCTCTTCATTGGAGAGTTCATGCCCCTGTTCTGTGACTGCCTTCATGGCTGCAGCCATATCATCATAGCGCTCAGCCTGCTCAGCGAGTTTGGCTTTCTGTACCAGCTCACTTTTATCCATTGTCATTCCCTAGAACAAGAGCAAGAGAAAAAGAAAGAGCAAATGTCAGGCTTCGTGGCCCAGGAAACATGTGTGTGAATCTTCTTCCAACCCATCTGGATAGCAGCATACTGAATGTGAAACATCTCGTTCCAAATGCCATCAACAATACTGATCATGTATTAAACACTTCTAGGGTTAAGTACTTTGCTAAGGCGTTTATATTATTTTGGTCAAGTAATCTTCCCAAAAGTCCCACAGAGTAGGTATGTTCGTAACAACTCCTTTCCCTTTCTTATGGGTGAAGAAATGGAGGGTCAGGGAAGGCAAGTGATATGCCCAGAGCAACATGCAAATAGACGGTAGAGAGCCAGAACTCCAGCTCACATCTATCTGCCTCTAGAGCTTTTGTTTTCTTCCATTAGCCTAATTCACCTGCCTGGCACATAGAGACTGCTTAATAACTATTTCTTTAGAAGTTTATGCTTACTAGCCAGGTGCGGTGGCTCACGCCTGTAATCCCAGCACTTTGGGAGGCCAAGGCAGGCAGATCACGAGCTCAGGAGTTTGAGACAGCCTGACCAACACAGTGAAACCCCATCTCTACCAAAAATACAAAAATTAGCCAGGCGGGGTGGCAGCCACTTGTAATCCCAGCTACTTGGGAGATTGAGGCAGGAGGATCGCTTGAAACCAGAACGCAGAGGTTGCAGTGGGCCAACATCACGCCACTGGACTCCAGCCTGGGCAATGGAGTGAGTCTCAAAACAAACAAACAAAAAAAAAGTTTATGCTTACTATATATATGTCCTTGACTTCTCTCAGTAATTGTCTGGTTTGTCTGTTTTAATGACCTTAATCCAACTATATCCTGTAATACAGTAAGTCCTCTCTTCACTGTCCTGTAAGGAACTCTGGTTTTGACTAACCCTGTTTTTCCCATAGTACAGGAAAAAGTAAGTATGAAGACTGCTTCAACCAATCCTGAAGCAAAAGATATGATTTTAAATGATCTATCTGGCTGCACCCATCAAGCAGTAGATACCTGAAAGATGGGAAAGATTATTATCATATCTTCTGTAATCTGCTAACTTTGTTACTAGGACACACAGGAAGAACATAAACTAAGGGCAGTCAGACTTGGGCTCTAGCACTAGCTCTGCTACTTACTTACAAGTGGCATGACCTTGGTTAAATCACTTAACCTGAGAGCTTCAGTTTCTTTACCGGGCAATGAGAACACTACCCAGGGCTGGATGTGGTGACTCAAGCCTGGGATCCCAGGAGTTCAAGATTATCCTGGCAAATTAGTCTCTAACATAGTAAGACCTCATCTCTACAAAAGAAGAAAAAATTAGCTGGGTGTGGTGGTGTACACCTGTAGTCCCAGCTAATCAGGAGGCTGAGGTGGGAGGATCACTTGAGCCCAGAATTCCAGGATGCAGTGAGCCGTGATTGTGCCACTACACTCCAGCCTGGTCAACCAAGTGAGACCCCTGTCTCTAAAAAAAAAAAATAATAACACTACCAACTCTTTTAGTGGGCCTGTTATGAGGAACAAAAGACCTGATACATGTGAAGGCACCTTGAAAAATATAAAGCATTATATAAAAATATCAGGCACTAATTTTGTATATGGTATAGGCTGCAAGAGAAAGCGGTATATAACAAGATGTAGAGCAACAGAACTTGAAACCATAACTGAATTCATCTGAACCATAACTGAGTTCATTTAAAGTTTTTCTGAAATAGACAAAAATCCCAGTGACTTCAGTTTATCAATTTATCAAATCCATACACCAACCAGTGAATACCTCTTATCAACTCACCACAGTCAATTCCCCACTGCAATAATCACAATAATCACCATTTACAGAGTGCGGTCGGTAATTTTAATACGTAATTTTTGGATAAAATAATTGAAAAGTTATTTACTAAACAAGAAGAGTTAATTTTACGTACTGTTGGTTTAAATATCGATATATCAATCTGTGCCACACAGTATAAAAATACGCTAATATCTTGAAGTATAAAAACATGAAATACTACTTTAGACAGTAGTAGTAATGTCAGGTTTTTTTGTGTGTTTTATTTGTTTGTTTTTTTGAGACAGAGTCTCACTCTGTCACCCAGGCTGTAGTGCAGTGGCGCGATCTCAGTTCACTGCAACCTCTACCTCCAGGGTTCAAGCGATTCTCCTGCCTTAGCCTCCTGGGTAGCTGGGATTACAGGTACTTTCCACCGTGCACAGCTAACTTTTGTATTTTAAGTAGAGACGGGTTTTCGCCATTTTGGCCAGGCTGGTCTTGAATACCTAACACCTCAGGTGATCTGCCCGCCTTGGCCTCCCAAAGTGCTGGGACTTACAGGTGTGACCAACCGTGCCTAGCCAATGTCAGTATTTTTAAAACAAATTCTTTCATTACTATGTACATGGTATCATAATTTAAGGCTCTGAAAATGATTATTTGTTTGGAGACAGAATCTCACTCTGTCACCCAGACTGGAGTGCATGCAGTGATGCGATCTCGGTTCACTGCAACCTCCGCCTCCTGGGTTCAAGCGATTCTCCTCAGCCACCCGAGTAGCTGGGACTATAGGCATGCGCCACCACACTCGGCTGATTTTGTATTTTTAGTAGAGACGGGCTTTCACTATGTTGCTCAGGCTGGTCTTGAACTCCTGACCTCAGGTGATCTGCTCGCCTCAGCCTCCCAAAGTGCTGGGATTACAGGTGTGAGCCACCGTGCCTGGCCTGTGCTATTTTAAAATTAATCATTTTCGGCCAGGTGCAGGGGCTCATGCCTGTAATCCCAGCACTTTGGGAGGCCGAGGCAGGCGAATCACAACGTCAGAAGATCAAGACCATCCTGGCTAACAAGGTGAAACCCCATTGCTACTAAAAATACAAAAAATTAGCCAGGAGTGGTGGCACGTGCCTATAGTCCCAGCTACTGGGGAGGCTGAGGCAAGAGAATCGCTTGAACCCAGGAGATAGAGGTTGCAGTGAGCAAAGATTGTGCCATTGCACTCCAGTCTGGGCAACAGAGCCAGATTCCATCTCAAAAAAAAAAAAAAAAAATCCAAGAAAGTATGACCTCCACTCACAAAATGGTTTTGCCTCAAAAGTCATTTCTGTATTTTCAAGAGAGAAATTCTACACACAGGGCCCTATCACCTAAAAATGTTTTAAGGGAGCACAATAAGATACACTCAAAATCTAGGTGATTCAGAAAGAATTAATTCTCCAGTTCCTAACTATGATTTTTCTTCCTACTATTATCTAAATCACATGCAGAGCTGTGTCTTACATAAGGCTCACTAATTGTAAGCTTACACTCAGCGAGGCAAGTCTCACTTTGATCCATCTGACATCTTCACTCACAACACTAGAATGAAGCTAAGGCAAAGAGAGTAACCCTCAAGAAACATTCCATTTGTTCCCTTCTATTTCCCAGAACCCCCACAGCAGTTAGAAGAGGCCATGTGGTAGTTCTGTCCAATGAAAGATAAGTAGAAATGATGCTACTTCCAGGCTAACACTGTGAATATCCTACATGTGGCTCCCCAGGCTCTCTTCCCTTACAGCAGCCATTGAGAAGGCCATGTATTCTAAGTGGTACAGTCATGCAACTGCAGAGTTTTTGTCAGTCTGAGTCCCTGGGTGACCATATAGTGCAAGCCTCCTGCAGACCTGCATTGGACATGCAGGGTGAAAACAAAAGAAACTTCTGTTGGGTTAAAACATTGAGATGCTGGAGCTGTTGGTTACCACAAGACAACCTGTTCTACTCTAATACAAGGACATCAAAAATACTCTATCACCTTAAAATTATATAGTCGGCCCTCTGTATCTGCAGGTTCCAGATACATAGATTCAACCAACCGTGGTGGCAAATAAAGACGGAAAAAAACACAAAATAAACAAGGATCTTCAGATTTTGGTATCCCCGGGTGTACTGGAACCAACACCCCCCGGATACCAAAGGATAACCACTGTCTCAATACGTCTAACTTTCTTCACCATAAGGTCTTTGAGAGCAGGATAATAAATATCTTCATCATTAAATAACCCTACTTCATGGTTCCTGAAAGTGCCAGGTACACCAGAGAGAAGCCAACTTTCAATGACCCAACAACCTTTAGAAAATTTCCAGTCTTGGGCCGGGCGCGGTGGCTCAAGCCTGTAATCCCAGCACTTTGGGAGGCCGAGATGGGCGGATCACGAGGTCAGGAGATCGAGACCATCCTGACTAACACGGTGAAACCCCGTCTCTACTAAAAAATACAAAAAACTAGCTGGGCTAGGTGGCGGGCGCCTGTAGTCCCAGCTACTCGGGAGGCTGAGGCAGGAGAATGGCGTGAACCCGGGAGGCGGAGCTTGCAGTGAGCCGAGATCCAGCCACTGCACTCCAGCCTAGGCGACAGAGCAAGACTCCGTCTCAAAAAAAAAAAAAAAAAAAAAGAAAAATTCCAGTCTGTAGAGTAATTCGAAGTTAGAAGTCACTTAGAGGCCCACTTCAAAGTTCATAAAACAGTACCTGTGAAACTCTACCTATGGATGACTCCAAATCATAAAGTACTGGCCAAAAGCCAATTCACAGTTAAGCCATCCCATGTGGTATCATAATGGAGTAATAAAGGATTGCTATTGCTAAATAATGCCATCAACCTCTTCAGCTCAACTAGGTCCCGAAATTAAGCTACCCCCCTTTTACTTCTCTCCTTCTCAAGCATTAAAAGTTAAATCATACTACTCCAAAGAATCTGGACTATTCAAATGCGACCTCCCAAAGATGCCTTCCCTATTTCCTAAAATAAAATGTACCCTTTTCTGTTTGGGGTCAGCTGTTTTATGCTTCTCTGAGAGTATTGCAAGATTTCTTAAGAGATTGAGAACCATCATGGCAAGATAAGACTGAATGCACACCTTTTAAAAATCTGTATCCATTTATCTGTTTCAAATGTTTTTAATTATACACATACAGAAACAACTTACAACAAACAAAATCCATAGCTAAATGTCCTGATGGCTACTGCTTACGTAACTTTTGACTTATATAACATGGATTTTGAAGCAACTAGACCAATTTCAACAGGAAATGGGTTACACAACACCCAGCAGTTTGGAGGAAGGCAGCAAACAAAGGAGAAACGAAATTGTTCCTATTTCTATGTCTACAATAAATCTCCCATCCAAAATCTTGCCCTAGTGGCACTGCTTTCAATCACTCAATTACCTACAGTCCCCTCCATGCCTTTGCTATAAGACCCATTTTCCTATAACTCTGATCAAGTCACTTCCTGCTCAAAATTCTTTAAAGTTCCCTGATGCCAAAAGCAGAGTCAGATTTCCTCCCCTATCAGTGAAAGCTTGTCAGTCTATCTTCCAGACCCCCACATCATGCCTTCCACATCATATGTGTTTCTGCCAAAATGGTTTTCTTACATACAAAGTATGTTTTTCTATCTTTGCTCACCAAGCCACTCCCTCTAACCGGAATGGCTTTTCCCAAATTTACTCTGCATACAAGATTCTTCACAGTGTGGCTCAGATACCATCCCTTCCATGAAGCCTTTCTTAAGCTGCTTAAGCCACACACATGTGCCTATTCACTTAAAATGTGGCTAGTACCACACATTGAAATCATATTTTGTTCATAATGGGTTAAGTAAAAACAGAATTAATTTCACTTTAAAAAAATTTTTAAATGCAGCTACCAGAAAAATTTAAATTACATGTGGCTTACATTCTATTTCTACTGGACAGCATTGCTCTAAGATGAATATATTCTCACAAAGCATTTCGCTGATATCTGTCAATGTCTTATCACGTTTCTTCAGTACTAAAATTACTTACATAGTATCTCCTATTTCCCTTCCTACACCATAAGCTCCTTTAGGCATATCTCCCACAGCATCCTGTACATAATGGATAGGAATAAGTATCTGCTGAATGAACTAACTGATCCTGAAATGTAAGCATCAAACTGCAGAGTTGGAGAGTTCTCCCTTTTCTCAAATAATTCAAAGCACCTATTAGCCTCACAAGCATATTAAATCTTCATTACATTTGTACTTAGTTCCTTGGATTTCTGTGCCCTCTGAAATTCAAAGAGTAATTCCAAAATTACTCTTCCAGTTAGGCATGGCGGATCACATCTATAATCCCAGTGCTTTAAGAGGCCAAAGATGGAGCATCACTTGAGACCAGGAGTTCAAAACCAGCCAACATAGTAGGACCTTGTCTCCATAAAAAATTAAGTATTAGCCAGGTGTTGTGGCTCATGCCTATGGTCCCAGCTACTTGGGAGGCTGAGATGGGAGGATCGCTTGAGGCTAGGAGGCCAGGGATGCAGTGAGCCATGATTGCACCACTGCACTCCAGCCTGGGTGACAGAGACGCTGTTTCAAAACAAACAAAAAATTACTCTTCCTAAATTACCTCTAGTCTTGCCTTTGTCCTTACCCAGTAACTTTCAACGACACCCTTTGGGCTACTCCATCAAACTTAAGCTCTACCTGGCTTTCAAATTCCTGATAAATTGTCTCCTCTTTACTTGTTTGGCTTTCTCATCCACTATTCTCCAACATGTACCTTTCTCTCAGGCTAGCCAGCACCACATGCTCTATAAACACCATGCTCAAACATGTCTGAAACTGTTTTTGTCATCTAGCGTGCTCTCCTATTTACTGCTTGCCTATCCAAACTGCATCCATTCATCTAGGGCTACAAACCCTTCCCTGACTGCCCTTACCTTGCCTATGACTCCGAATATGCTTATAGCCTATTACACGGTCTAGGGCTTCTTTATGTCATTCTATGATACAGATGAGTACTGTAACATTTACAGCTTCACTTGTGTGCCCTCAAAGGAAAGCTTCATATTTGTTTCACATTTAATGATTACAACTGTACTAAGCACAAAACTCATATGCAAATGAATATCAAGTTTTTCTACAAATCATTATTGGGAGAGCACAAGGAACACAGAGTACCTATATGTAGTACAGTCAGAAGGCAGCAGGACTGTGTGACACAGTGCAATATGCCACTATACAGCCATGTAAGCATGTTAAATCTCATTCCAATCCATAAAATAAAGATGGCATCTACCTCAGGAGAGTTGCTGTGAAGATGAGGGGCAGGGAATTAAAGAATACTAAATGTGGAAATTTTCCTTGAAAAATGCATAGTGCAAAATCAAACTGAAGTATTATTATTCTTCTCCACAACTATTACACTGTAGTAGTCCACAAAACCATAAGCTTGAATTTTCTTTTCAAATATATAATTTTGTGAGAAGTAAAAGCAAAAATCTAAATTAATCTTGTATAGATAGTATGTTATGTTAAAATGAACACACATGTTAACTGTAGCTGAAGTTTATCCGTTAGTTTCTAATTAAATTTTCCAGTGATATGCCATGATGGTTTTTAATCAAGACCTACTGTTGTTCCAAGACTCTGAATGAGGTTCCCACTAAAAAAAAAAAAAAAAGTCAGCAAGATACTCTTTGTCTCCTAAAAAGTTTTTGAAAGACTATGGTCTCATCATCAGGCCTGGCACCACTACAGAAGCGTCAAGATACTGGGGCAGGCAAACTCATTAGAGGCCACAAAGGGCCCAACCCTGCAGTAAGTCAAGAGATTTTCCTTGTGCTGGGCACATTTCAGGAAGAGACTGACATGCTTGAGAACAGGAGCTCTCCAGCACACCTACATGATGATGATGGCTGTCAATCTGTTCCAAGCCACTGGATGCAGGAAGTCAGGACTGGGAAGCATTTGTTGATAAACGCAGAGATTGCTTAGTGAAAAAATGGAAGCAAATCTAAATATCCAACAATATGGGAATGGTTTAAAAAATAAGGAGACTGGCCAGGTGCACTGGCTCACACATGTAATCCCAGCACTTTGGGAGGCCAAGGCAGGCAGATCACCTGAAGTCAGGAGTTTCAGACCAGCCTGGCCAACGTGGTGAAACCCCATCTCTACTAAAAATACAAAAAAATTGGCCGGGGTGATGCAGTACTGTAATCCCAGCTACTCGGGAGGCTGAGGCAGGAGAATCACTTGAACCCGGGAGGTGGAGGTTGCAGTGAGCCAAGATTGCGTCACTGCACTCCAGCCTGGGTGACAAGAGTGAAACTCCACCTCAAAAAAAAGGTGGGTGGGGGGAGAGATAGATGGTACAAGATTACGTGGCCATCAAAAGAAGAGCTTTAATGTCATAAAAAGACTTATTTAAGAGCAATGGAGGCTGGGGGGAGGAAGTTGCACAATAATATTTTATTTCTGTAAAATATCCCCTCAACAGCAAACAAACCCAAAAAGAAAGGTTAACACCAAATGGTTAACACTGGCTGTCTCTCTGGGTAATAACATTATTATATCCTCATTTTCTTATCTTTCTGAATTTTCTTCAAGTATGTATTACTTTTTAAAAATTTTGGTACTATTTATTTTTTTAAGAAAAAAAGTGTTTTTCTGTTTAAAAAGAGAAATCAAGAGTGCAGATAAACAGCTATGAAACATAATTCTAAAGGTACTCTTTCTTTGAAGAAAATCCTAAATCAGATAATAAATGCTGAAAATAGAGGATCTAGGAAACAGCCTAGCCCCTCTATCTCAATTCCTTCCCCAAGGGATATCTTTCTAGTCAGGGTCAAAATACTGAGAAGTTATTTCCCAGTGGCTAGAGCAGATATCCTAGGATAAGAATCAAAAAAGAAAAGAAAAAGAAGACTACCTATTGCTAATCCATTTTTTTTAATAAAGGCACTGCAAAGATAGAGTTGAAAATGACAGCTGTAGCCTTTAAAAGTGAACATGCTCAATTCTAAAATAATAAGCTTTGAGTTTAATAATTTGCTGGAAATTTCAAATGAGGACTCCATTATTATATGCCAGGAATTACCCAAGCTCTATACATACAAAATATATGGTGGGGTCTGCTTCTAGCAAGCCTTACATACACATCTGAGCTTCTAAAGAGAAAGTAGGTGATTTTTCTACATTTCCACATTGTAACTTATCTGAATCTGTTTTCTCAGTGTTTAAAGGAGACATTAATAGCTATCAAATAAGATAATGAACATAAAATGCCCATATAGTGTTGGTTAGAATAAAGGCTCATAGCCATTCTTATTCTTTATTCTTAAGCTACCTCACAAAAATGTAACACATATAATCCAATGTGTGCTGAAATAACTACAAAATGAAAAACTACCAAATTTCTAAGAACTCTTTGGATTACTGAGAGGAATTTAAAAGAAAGCAGTGTAGTCCTCCCCTCAGCGAGCTTAAACTCTAGTGGTAGAAACACAAGAAAAGAGCACGTGTATATCTATTATGCATCAATTAAAAAAAAAAACAGCACATGTTTAAGGGTTACAATGCCTCTCCTTAGAAAAGCAACCAGACAGAACTAGAGGAAAGACGTTTAAAGGTAGCTAGGTCATGACTTAAAAAGAGATGTTATTAATAAAGTGCATGTATGTTTTTCTAGATGAAATAAAAATCAAAGGCCAAAGCAGATAAAGAAATGAGAACAAGGAAGAAAACTGACAGGAAAATCTGAAAAATCTAGGCTCAAATGTTTCAATGGGGTAAGGAACTGATCACATATTCTGAACAGCATTCACAGATGTACCATTCTAGATAGAGCATCCACAGCACTGCAAAGTAGAAGTTTTAGTTCTGGAGTCACTCTGCTGAAGAAAAATCAGATGCCAAGCTACTGCAGGAGGGACTGAGAAAGTCAGTGGGACCAGGTGGTTAGTGGGTGTTACCCAGAAAAAGTTAAGCACTCCTGGCTCTCAGAGAAAACTACTCACTAAAAAACACCCACTATAAAAATGTCTGTGTGCCATTCTACACATAAAATTTAGAGTCCTGTAATAAATTTAATTCCATTCAAACATTTGCAGGTTCTTTGTTAGGAAACAAAACACAGCATATCTGTAATACAAAGTCCTTAGCACTATGTCCAGTGAACACTGAATTTGGAGAGAAACTGCATTTCTATTATTTCAAAATCCCTTCCCCTCTTTCATATCAGTTGTTGAATTTCACTGCTAATTATGTCCAATTAGCCATGATTAAACTTACTGAGGGTGTTAAGTAACAGGCGCAAGGTTACACATGTGACTTAATGGTAGATATGACAATAAATTGACTTCTTGACTTTAAGTAATCAAACCAAAAGACACTATGTTAATTCTGATCCATAAAGACAGTCCAATTGGTTGACCTTATGAATAGATTTCTACAGTTTGGGGCCCACTGACATATCGAAGCCAATCAGTCTGAGTTACCAGTACCGCACACCAAGTCCATAGGCTATGTGACCTCTGTGAATCTGTTTTCTCATCCATAATACAGGCAAATCTTGGCTGGGCGTGGTGGCTCATGCCTGTAATCCTAGCACTTTAGGAGGCCGAGGAGGGCAATCACTTGAGGTCAGGAGTTCAAGATCAGCCTGGCCAACATGGTGAAACCCCGTCTCACTAAAAATATTAAAAAATTAGCTGGGTATAGTGGTGGGCGCCTGTAATCCCAGCTACTTGGGAGACTGAGGCAGCCTGAAGACAGAGGCTGCAGTGAGCTGAGATCATGCCACTGCACTCCAGCCTGGGCAACAGAGCGAGACTCTGCAAAAAAAAAGATAGGCAAATCTTCTCACTAGGGTTCCTGTAAGGAGTAAACCTGTTTATGATGCTAAACATTAAGCACTCGAATAAATGGCAACCACAGTACATTCCACACAAAACTTAAAAACAAATGGTCAGCCAGTGAAGGGAAACTTACCATGTACCTCATTTATTTTACACGTACTCTGCTTCTGAAAGACTTTTAAAAGAAAGGCACACAACAATTTCCCTATGCCTATTTCTAAAATGGCCCTTATCACAGTTTACTGCAATGCAAGTGTCTCTGCTGGTTCCCACACTGGATTGTGAGCTTAAGGTAGGAATCCAGACTTGTATCTTTGGACCCCCAATGTGGAGCACAAGGCCTAGCACACTGAGTGACTACTTGATCACCTGATGCATTCTTAAAAAGTGAAAAAGCAATTATCTCCTATGTGGACAGAGGAAGGTAGTGCACATCTGACCTTTAAAATATAGACTGTTTTTATAGTCTTAGATTACTTTTTGAAAACAGCCAGCCAGCTCTAAATCAGGAGGCAACAATATACATTTTGACTAATACTTTTCAGCTACCAATCATTGTATTTATAGATTCAAACTGACTTTTTTTTTTTCCTGAGATGGAGTCTCGCTCTGTTTCCCAGGCTGGAGGGCAGTGGCGCGATCTCGGCTCACTGCAAGCTTCATCTCCCAGGTTCACACCATTCCCCTGCCTCGGCCTCCCAAGTAGCTGGGACTACAGGCGCCTGCCAACAGGCCCGGCTAATTTTTTGTTAGCCAGGATGGTCTTGATCTCCTGACCTCGTGATCCGCCTGCCTCGGCCTCCCAAAGTGCTGGGATTACAGGCATGAGCCACTGAGCCCAGCCAATTCAAACTGACTTTCAACAAGCCTTTGGATTACTTTCTGTTCATCTCCTCCATTCAGAAGTCCAATCAGTTCGCTATATAAAAAGTTCACTATACAAAAACCCAAACCAGCTAACTCGTTTAGTAAATAATAAAAATATCCATCCATCATTTATGGCCTGCAAAGCACTCAGGGATTCCTAGAAACGCATTTGATCCTAAGTATCCTATGAGGCAGGTGACATCGTCCCCTTTTACAGACGCAAAGAGTTAACTCATTCAGGGTCACACAGCTATATATGGCAGGTCTGGGATCTAAACCAACATTAATTTTAAAATTAATGTTCTTGCCTTTATGTAACCCTATATCCTAAAGATTAATTATGATCTCCAAAACTCATTTAAGGAAAAGGGAATTGCCAATTTTTAAAAGAACTATACAAAGTTGTAAAAGTGAAATTTTAAAACTGGCCTATTAAGCTAACATATCTACCTTTAAAAACAAAAACAAAATCAAGGAGTTAAAAACAGCATAAAACATGCCAAAGACTCATCAAAATGTCAAATTTTAAAGGAAAGCTCTTAGCTGAGGGCAAATAATAATAATAGGACTCATATCTACTTTATTGTAGCCTTCAATCTTCTTGTCCTGATCAAGGCCATTTGGAAATAACTTCCTGTTGGTTCTCTTAGGGAAAACAATAAAATAACCAGTAAGAGAAAAACTTAGATAATAAAGAACTGGCCAGAATTAAAAAAAAAAAAGAAGTCAACTAACCTACAATCTGCTAGGAATGACTTGAGGCCATTGATCATTTACATCTCATTATGAGTATTAGATACATATAACCATACCTCTATTAGAAAATCTTTTAGTAGAGAAAGCAGTAATATGATTGGCCTTCAGCACACATATCATGACACAGAAAGCACTTTTAGTCTGTTTCCTCAAGTATTCCCCTCAGAAAAATTCCCTCAGAATCCAGCTCGTTAGTTTCTCCATCGTGACATACAGATGACTTCTAAGATCATATTCACATAGAGATCAAAAGGATTCTAAAGCTTAAAGGTTGCTATTATATAACCATAATTTCTTGCCCCTTAAACTAGTGAATTGTCATCTTTCCCTAGAAAAATGTAGAAACAAGGAACTTAAAAGTACCTTTACAAGGAAATTTTAGTTCATTCTCTAAGGTACCAGCATTTAAAGGAAAACTCAGTTTGTTGGCACTGAAAGAGCAGGTAGCACAACAGGATGTTTTAATTTAGAAGTTTTTCTCTATTTACGTAGATATATTTCCTCATTTCCTCCTTGCCAACAAAAATAAGAAAAATCTGAACATCTACTGATAAAGTAGTATGATAAACAAAAATTAATGGTCATAATCAAATTCTCTTAGATGAAGAACCTAACATTCTATGCCAAAGTAACTGATGACTTTCTCCCTAGTATGAAGCAAGTACTAGAAAAACTGGATTGTTCACAAGCTTGCTTCCTGATGCATGCTAACAATATCATCCCTACAGGCCAGAATGGGTATATGCTCCACAATAAATCGTCCTGTATCTATCTTCAAAAATAGCTAGTATTCCCATTCAAACGTTTATTAGGATTGGTGTGAAGAAAAATTAAGGACTAAATGGTGTTCACACAAAACATATACATGTGCTGTCTCTACCACACGTAGAAATCTATAATATCATTCCTTACAACCAGATCATCTGGTTTCATTCCTGGTTCTGGCACTTACCTTGTGCTGTGTGTGAGACCTCGGGAAAATTATTCTTCTCAGTGCCTTAGTTTCCTCATCTGTAAAATGGGGCTAATAGTCTTACCTTTCATTGGTTGTTATGAAGACTGAGCTAATATGCTTAAAGTGCTTAAAAGAAAGCTTAGCACACAGTAAGTACTGTAAGTGGTAATTATTATTATAGACTAATTGATACCACCTCATCAGATAAATCACAAATGGATGGATTCTATATAGATGTCCATGAATAGCACATATGCTATGTCTAATCTATACACGTGTATATTCATGCAGATGGTTAAACATCTATTGAACCCCAACTATATCCCAGATGCTTATTTTCATTGAGCTTGTCACAACAAAAATTATCCAAAGCTGCATTACCATTTGCGCTATATAGATGAGAAAATGATTCAGAAAGACTAGATTTGCCTACATGCAAAATAAAGTCCCATAATAATATACCATTTTTTGAAAGCAACTTGTGTACAAAGCAGGGTTTAGTGTCATCAGATGTTAACTGGAGAGAAAAAGCCATTAATAGTGAACTCTAATTAAAAAACCAAAAGCTTCTATTTAACAATTTACAGTTTATAAAAAAGGCTTAATGATAACCCTGGAGATAAGAAAACTAAGAACCATAGACTAACATGCTGAAGATTCAGAAAGCTAGAAAATATTGCAGGCAAGATTTCAACCAAATTTACCTGACTCCAAGTCCAGTGCTCTTCCTGCTTCTCTATCCACAGCCAAATGGGCAAAATGCACTTTTTGTAGAGGCCCAAATCTCTGGAGACTCTGCCTAGAGAACCAGCATCGTGGGAATTTGCTCAGCCTGGTTTTATACAGGCTGCCTCCCTGATCTATAGTGCTCCAATTCTAAAATGGCTTCAATATAGCAAGCACTGCAAGACGGGAAATGTACAAAAGATTATAGGGTAGGAGTCATACTCCAGGGGCTGGCAATCCATATTTGCTACTGATGAATGAGGATATTCAATTTGAAAAAAACTAGGTGTAGAGTCTAGGCCAAATCACCTCATTTCTCATAAAGACTTCATCTGCAAGATAGGTGAATGGTTTCTTATCTCATTGGAGGGGCAGGCTAGGAAAATAATTCTGCAGTTGCTACAGGATTATTTGCCTTCCATTTTGAAAGCCACACTTAAATTTCTAACTCAGGTCCAATAAGATTGACAGGTTGTACACTCATACACTTCGTGTTGCCAAGGACAGGAATCCAAGAAAAATGAGGGCTCAAACAAATGAGATATCCCTAAGTAAGAAATAGGGTACCATGGAAGCAGTCAAGAAGAAATTCACCAAGAACAAATACTTATATAAATTTCCAACATGAAAATGCAAAAGCTGCAGGGTCCAGCTCCATAAACTGCATCTGTGTCTGGCTTCATATGAACTGACAGAATGAGAAATGCAGACAATTTTCATATTCTTATAAGTGCTTCACCTTTCTGTTTTGGCTTCCGTGGCAGGCTGATTTTATGTTCATAGCATCATCTTGCCAAATTCCATCTCCCACACAGGGTAAGCAAAATCAGGACCTGATGCTATCTAGCCTTACCAAAGAGAAATGCAATGAAGGCAACGACAAGAGACATGCATTTCACAGAAAGGTTGGCAAATTGCTTACCAAGGCTGCCACCTCTGGAAACCTCATTATATGGGAGTTCTCCATTTGCGGCAAAGATGCACTCACCTTCCCACCTCTTCTTCCCTCCGCTCCCCACCCCCCGACCAGGAAGCCACCGGGCAAATTTCAGACCGAAAAACGTGCTAACACACAATAGGGGGAATTTGGGGTAAAGACACAAAAGAATTTGGCATTAAATGACGGTAAATACTGTGGGAAAATATTCCGATTCTCATCCCGATATTTTTTCCTGGGGATCCGGCCTGACTCAGTAACCGGCTCCAACAAACACATTTCCTTGATTCAAACCCAATTCCCTTCCTAGGGAATCTTGGGTCCTGCCAGGCTCCATAACCAGTTAAGGATGATGAAATGGTTTTACTGCAAAATGGGAGGGGGTTCCCCCACTGCTGTCTCCCAAGGTTAAACCCCTTACTCATCCAGGAGGAGTCAAACAGGGGGACTGGGGCTAGAAAACTCACCCGCGTTTGATTAAATTTTAATTTCTGGAAACCGGAAAGCACGGAGCAGAGGTGACTGGGCTGAAGAGGACGGTTCTTGCCGACCAAGACGCAGGGAGGGGTCGCGTGAGGGACCGAATCAGATAGTGAGGGAGAGTCCGGGACCCTCGGCTCCGCTGTCCCTCACGGTGCAGCACAGAGTTGCACCCCGCCCGGCCGGCAGGACCTTAGGCGGCGAGGGAGGCCCGGGCCTCTCCAAGAGGTAAAGGGCCCGGCCCCGGAAACAGGGAGGGGCCGCTGCGAGGCCTGGCCTCGCCGCCGGCGGCCGCGCGAAGCGGAAGAGGCAGCGCACCGCTATCCCCCGGGGCCCACCCGCTGGGCCGCCGTCGTCGCAGCTGCCAAAGAGGGGCTTCGAATTTGGGCCCCCGGGGGCCCCGGTCGGACCCCGCGCCGCACTCACCGTGGGAGGGCTGCAGGGAACAAAGACCCTTCCGAGCGAAGCTCCAAGCGAGATGACCTCTTCCTTCCCAAGTCCACTCCTCAGGCAGCGGAAGCGGTGCCTGCAGTGGCTGCAGCGGCGGCGACTACCCCGGCTCCGGAATCGGCGGCGGCGGTGGCGGCAGCTCCACTTCCGCTCCGGTCACCACTTCCGCTCCGGTCCTGGCCGCGCCCCGCCCCACGCCGTGTTCTCATTGGGCAAGCGAGGCACGGGGTTGCCGCGGCCCCACGGGAGGGGCGCTGACGGAAGGGAGGAGGAAGAAGAACGAAGGGCAGGGTTGCCGCGGCCGGGGCAGGGCGCATGGCCGGGGGAGGGACCCAGGAGGAGGTGGGCGGAGAAGAAGGAAATGGGGCGGGGGAGCGGGAAAAGGAGGTGGGAGGAGAGAGGGCGGAGCTGGGGGTGGTCAAGATACGGGCTGTAAAGGCACCCGGAGGACTAGGAGTGAGGTCTGGGTGGGGGTTTCCTTTTCTGCTCAGACTGGAAACGCGCCAGGGCCAGGTACGGAGACTCGAGGTTTAGCAGTCCCCCCTCCACCCAGAAAGTAATCCTCACGGTGTCGGAAGCCGATGTCAGTCCTCTTGCTGTGTGCTTTGGGAATAGTGGAGGTAGGGAAGAACAGAAATTGCTCATCCCTCAATGTTCCCTTAATCCTCCTTTCAATCCTTCGGAGTACTTACTTTTTCCTTCTTTGGTAGACTGAAGAGGCCACTTGGAAGTGCCAGGAATCCAACGCACAAAGGTCTTTTTCAAAAACCTGTGTAGGGCCGAGCGCGGTGGCTCGCGCCTGTAGTCTCAGCACTTTTGGAAGCTGAGGTGAGAGGATTGCTTGAGGCCAGGAGTTGTAGGCTGCAGTGAGCTATGGTCATGACACTGCACTCCAACCTGGGCGACAGAGTGAGACCCTGTCTCCAAGAAAACCCCACAAAAATCTGTGTAGATGATTCCGTCTTTAAGATGCCCCCTCCTTGAGGAAGTTCAGGGAAGGAAACAGGCTTCCATGGCTCCCCTCCCCTCATGACTGCTCTCACAATTACCGACATTCTACTCCTCTCAAGGTAGTTGATTTTGTTTTGTTTTGTTTTCTGTTTTTGAGACAGAGTCTCTCTCTGTCGCCCAGGTAGTGTCACAGTCTTGGCTCACTGCAGTCTGTGCCTCCCAGGTTCAAGCAATTCTCCTGCCTCAGCCTCCTGAGTTGCTGGGATAACAGGGGCATGCCACCACTCCCGGTTCATTTTTGTATTTTTAGTAGACACGGGGCTTCGCCGTATTGGCAAGGCTGGTCTCAAACTCCTGACCTCAGGTGATCCACCCGCCTCAGCCTCTCGAAGTGCTGGGATTACAGTTACAGGCATGAGCCACCTTGCCCGGCTTCAAGGTAGTTGATTTTTAAACTCAGTCCTTCAAAATGCCTCTCGCCTTCCCTCTCTCCTGTTCATTTATTCTTTCAACAAATGTGGAACAGACTTTTTGCTTAGTGCTGGAGACACAGCAATGAACAAGGCAGATGGGGCCCTGCTGTCTTGGAGTTTGCAGTCGGGTAGGAGAAAGAGCCAAGTAAATAGGCCTTTGCCGTCTTGCCTTTACCCTTACTTAGCTAAATGACAGACTTCTAATTCACTGTTTTACTCTCAGCCTCGCCCGTCAACTGCCAAGTGATCTTTTTAAAAATACCATTCTAATCGTGTCCTGTTCTTGCTTAAATTATTTAGTGTGCACTCAGACCTAGATGACAATATGTAAGTTCCTTGAGACAATCAGCGTTCTCCAAAAGCTGCCCTTATCCTTTAGCTGCTATTTCTCCCCCATCGTAAATACCACAATTCAATTGGATGATTCCTTACCTTCCCAATATGCCATCTCCAGTATTTCTAAGCAGTTTGACTTAGTTGCCAACACTTTTTTAAACTGAAAAGTTTCTGTGTGAACAGAAATCTGCCTCTACACCTTGTCTGGTAACACCGTGTCCACATTTCTGTGTGGCAACAATTGGCTGAAGCCAAGGAGTGGCTGCCTACTCTAGACTGGGTATGGACTTTCCCAAGTGTCAGGAACCCTTCTCGACCTGAGTCTGTTTTCGTCACTTATGCTATCTGTCATGTAGGCGTGTGTGCCAGTGACCCCTGTACTGTACCACCTTTTAAGTTGAACAAGATTGAGAATGTGTTGTGTGATGTTAACAGCATGATTTGAGTAAAAACCATTGGATTTGAATCCTGGAGAGGTTTCCTAGTGCAAAAACTTCCCCATGAGGATGGTCTTTGGCAGACCCAAGGCCAGTAATCTAAAGACTACCCAGGCTAAGTAACCTTTAATGTCACATAACTGTGCCTTATGCTATCATCCAGAAAATAGCCTAACAGACCAGAGGGCTAATAATGATTGTACCACAAATGACATCAACAGTGCATTGAGGGAACAGAAGTGCCCTTTGTCAGGCATTCCTAGGTGCCTGTTTAAGGGTTGCATGGATTAGATTATTTCACCATCTCTGCATTCTAGGCCAACGGTCAGCAAACCACAGCTGTGAATTGACAGCAATACAGAGAAATGTTAAAATACAATGTGGTAGGTGCAACCATAGAAATAAAAATATGTGCAGGGTATTATGGCAGCTTGGGAGAAGAGCACCGAACCCATCTTGGGACTATGGTGGGAGAGCGGGAAAGATTTCCTGAAAGAAATGATACTTGAGCCTTATATACTGAAATGAATCTTTTTTCAAATTATAGACTTAATTTTTAAAAATGTGTTTGTAGAGACGGGGTCTCATTTATGTTGCCCAGGCTGGGCTCAAACTCCTGGCCTCAAGTGATCCTCCTGCCATGGCCTCCCAAAGTGCTGGGATTACATGTGTGAGCCACTGTGCCTGGCCAATAGACTTAATTTTTTAGGACAGTTTTTGGTTTACAGAAAAATTGACCAGATATTAGAGTTCAAACATTCCCTCTCCCTCCTCCACACAATTTACCCTATTATTAACATTTTGTATTAGAGTGGTACATTTGTTGCAGTTGATGAGCCAGTATTAATACATCATTATTAACTAAAGTCCATAGTTTACATTGGGGTTTATTCTTTATGTTGTACATAGTTCTGTAGGTTTCGACACATGCGTAATGTCATGTATATAAATAAAAATTTTACTGTCCTAAAAATCTTTTCTTCAACTCTTCATCCCTCACTCCCTCCCCTCACCTCAACCTTTGGCAACCACAGACCTTTTACACTATAGTTTTACCTTTTCTAGAAAGTCATATAGTTGCATCATACAATACGTTTTCCTTCCTTCCTTCCTTCCTTCCTTCTTTCTTTTTTTTTTTTTTTTTTTTGACAGAGTCTCACTCTGTCACCTAGGCTGGAGTGCAGTAGTGCAATCACGGCTCACTGCAGCCTCGACCTCCTGGGTTCAAGTGATTCTCCCACCTCAGCCTCCGTAGTAGCTGGGACTACAGGCATGTGCCACCATGCCCAGCTAATTTTTGTATTTTTTATAGAAATGGGGTTTTGCCATGTTACCCAGGCTGGTCTTGAACTCCCAGGCTCAAGCAATCCTCTTGCCCTGGCCTCCCAAAGTGCTGGGTAATAAAGTGTGAGCCACTGCACCCAGCCCATATGTAGCCTTTTCTGACTGGATTGTTTTATTGAGCAATGTGATTTAAGTTTCCTTCATGACTTTTTATGATTTGATAACTTATTTCTTTCGATTGCTTAAAAATATTCCCTTGTGGCCAGGCACGGTGGCTCACGCCTATAATCCTAGCACTTTGGGAGGCTGAGGCAGGTGGATCACGAGGTCAGGAGATCGAGACCATCCTGGCTAACACGGTGAAACCCCATCTCTACTAAAACTACAAAAAATTAGCCGGGCGTGGTGGCGGGTGCCTGTAGTCCCAACTACTCTGGAGGCTAAGGCAGGAGAATGGCGTGAACCTGGGAGGCGGAGCTTGCAGTGAGCCGAGATTGCGCCACTGCACTCCAGCCTGGGCAACAGAGTGAGACTCCATCTCAAAAACAAACAAAAAAACAAAACAAACAAACAAAAATATCGCCTGGTATGAATCTGCCACAGTATGTTTATCCATTAACCTATTCTTTTTTTTTCCAGACAGTCTCACTCTGTTGCTCAGGCTGGAGTGCAGTGGCATGATCTCAGCTCACTGCAACCTCCGTCTCCCAGGTTCAAACGAGTAGCTGGGATTATAGGTGCATGCCACCATGCCTGGCTAATTTTTGTATTTTTAGTAGAGATGAGGTTTTGCCATGTTGGCCAGGCTGGTCTTGAACTCCTTACCTCAGGTGATCCATCCATCTCAGCCTCCCAAAGTGCTGGGATTACAGGCGTGAGCCACCACACCCGTCCCATTAGCCTATTCTTAAGGATTGACTTGTATCCTCCAGAAAGATATGTTGAAGCTTTCACCCTTGGTATCTGTGTATGTGACCTTATTTGGAAAAGGGCTTTTGCAGTATAATCAATTAAAATGAGGTCATTCAAGTGGGCTGTAATCCAATGTGGCTGGTGCCCTAAAGAAGGAGGAAAATGCCATCTGAAGACAGGACACACGTGGGGAACAACACATGACAATGGAGGCGGAGACTGGAGTGATGAGCTACAAGCCAGGGAACACTAAGGATTGCTGGGCACCACAAGAAGCCAGGAAGAGGCATGAAAGGATTCTACTCAGAGTCTCAAAGGGAGCACGACTCTGCTGTCACACTGATTTTAGACTTCTAGCCTCCAGAACTGTGAGAGAAGACGTTTTTGTGGTTTGAAGCCACCCAGTTTGTGGCCCTTTGTTATGGCAGGCTTAGGGAACTGATAGACCTACTGAGAGATATCTGGATCCAGCTGTTGACAATTATGAAGAAAACCGCAGTAAACATCTGTGTGCAGGTTTTTGCGTGGGCATAAGTTTTCAACCTAGGAGTGTGACTCTTAGATTATATGTTAAGACGACGTTTAGCTTTGTTAGAAACTAGTAAACTGGCCGGGTGTGGTGGTGCATGCCTATAGTCCCAGCTACTTAGGAGGCTGAGGCAGAAGGATCACTTGAGGCCAGGAGTTCTGGGCTGCAGTGCACTATGTTGCCTGGGCATCTGCACTAAGTTCAGCATCGATATGATGACCTCCCGGGAGCAGGGGACTACCAGATTGCCTAAGAAGGGGTAAACTGGCCAAGGTTGGAAACGGAGCAGGTCAAAACTCCCGTGCTGATCAGTAGTGGGATCGTGCCTGTGAATAGCCACTGTACTCCAGCCTGGGCAACACAGCAAGACCCCATCTCTAAAAAAACAGTAAAAATAAAAATAGGCTGCTGGTCACGGTGGCTCACGCCTGTAATCCCAGCACTTTGAGAGGCCGAGGCAGGTGGATCACCAGGTCAAAAGATCGAGAACATTCTGGCCAACATGGTGAAACCCCATCTCTACTAAAAATACAAAAATCTGCTGGGCGTGGTGGCACATGCCTGTAGTCCCAGCTACTTGGGAGGCTGAGGCAAGAGAATCACTTGAACCCAGGAGGCAGAGATTGAAGTGAGCCGAGAATGCGCCACTAATCCCAGCACTTCGGGAGGCTGAGATCGGTGGATTACCTGAGGTTAGGAGTTCAAGACAAGCCTGGCCAACATGGTGAAACCCTGTCTCTACTAAAAAAAAAAAAAAAAAATTAGCCAGGCGTGGTGGCAGGTGCCTGTAATCCCAGCTATTTGGCAGTCTGAGGCGATCGTGCCACTGCACTCCAGCCTGGGCGACAGAATGAGACTCTATCAAATAAATAAATAAATATATAAATAAATAAATGAAAAATAAAGAAACTACCAAACTGTTTTCCAAAGGGGCTGTACTATTTTGTATTTCCACCAACAATAACAGCTCCTGCTGCTCCATATTCATGCCAGCATCTGATATAGTGAGGGTTTTTTGTTGTTGTTTGTGTTTTTGTTTTTCTGAATTTAACCAGTTGAATAGGGGTGTAATGGTATCTCATTGTTCTAGTTTGCAATTCCCTCATGACATACAATGTTGAGTATCTTTTCATGTGCTTATTTACCACCTGTATATTTTCCTTGGTTAGGTGTATGTTCAGATTTTTTCACTTATTTAAATTGGATTGTTTGCTTTTTTATCATTGAATTTTAAGAATTCTTTGTATATTTTGCATACTAGTCCTTTATGTGATATGTGCTTTGCAAAGATTTTTTTTTCCTGTCTGTAGCTTGTCTTTTATCCTGTTAACAGTGACTTTGCACTAATTTTAATGAAGTCTAACTTACCAATTTGTCTTTCATGGATCATGTTTTTTATGTTACATCTGTTGAGCTAAAGAAAGAAACTCAGGCAAAATTAATATAGAGTTTATTTGGACCAAAGTTGAGGACTGCAGCCAGGGAAACACTAGGAAGTGCCCCAGAGAACAAAAGAGAGGCTCAAGTTTTTAAAGAAAAAAGAACAAATTAGGAGAGGGGGTGATGCGGCCAGGTGCAGTGGCTCACGCCCATAATCCCAGCACTTTGGGAGGCCGAGGAGGGCAGATCACCTAAGGTCAAGAGTTCGAGACCAGCCTGGCCAACATGGTGAAACCCCATCTGTACTAAAAATACAAAAATTAGCCATGTGTGGTGGTGTGCACCTGTAATCCCAGCTCCTTGAGAGGCTGAGGCAGGAGAATCACTTGAACTTGGGAGGTGGAGGTTGCAGTGAGCTGAGATCGTGCCCCTGTACTCCAGCCTGGGCGACAGAGTAAGAGTCCGTCTCCAAAAAAAACAAAAAACAAAAAACAAAGGGAGAGGGGACGATTACAAAAGTTGTTTTTAAGGAATTGTCATTGGTTTACAGAGATAACATTGATTAGTGATTGGCTATATACATTCTTGAACTACAGAGTATACATTATGGTGTTCAGCATGGGGTGTTTTAGGTTAATTCCCAACTCTGGATGGCAATAGTCAGTTTATAATTCATTTAACAGGCATCTTTGAAATGATTACTTACCTCCAGCTGGGAGGAGACATGAGTGCTGTCACATTTCAATGCCTTTTTGGGCCTCATAAAGGGGCTCACATTCTTCAGATAAAAAGTGTCTTTTCTTTCTCATATCTAAAAACTCATGGCCAAACCCATGGTCACCTAAATTTTCTTCTATGTTATCTTTTAGAAGTTTTGTAGTTTTGCTTTTTGAGTTAAATTTTGTGAAAGTTATAAGTATCTACATTCATTGTTGTGTGTGCAGACGTCCAGTTGTTCCAGCACCATTTGTTAAAAAGGCTATCCTTTCTCCATTGCGTTGCTTTTGTTCCTTTTTAAAGATCAGTTCACTATTTGTGTGGGTCTATTTCTAAATTCTCTATTCTGTTCATTTGATTTATGTGTCTATTCTTTTGCCAAGACCACACTGCCTTGATTACTATAGTTTTGTTGTAAGTCTTGAAGTGAGGTAGTGTTAGTCCTCCAACTTTGTTGTTCTTCATCTTTGTGTTGGTTGTTCTGGTTCTTTTGCATTTCCATATAAATTTTAGAATGGGCCGGGCGCGGTGGCTCAAGCCTGTAATCCCAGCACTTTGGGAGGCCGAGACGGGCGGATCATGAGGTCAGGAGATCGAGACCATCCTGGCTAATACGGTGAAACCCCGTCTCTACTAAAAAATACAAAAAAACTAGCCGGGCGAAGTGGCGGGTGCCTGTAGTCCCAGCTACTCGGGAGGCTGAGGCTGGAGAATGGCGTGAACCCGGGAGGCGGAGCTTGCAGTGAGCTGAGATCCGGCCACTGCACTCCAGCCTGGGTGACAGAGCAAGACTCCGTCTCAAAAAAAAAAAAAAAAAAAAAAAAAAATTTTAGAATGAATGTGTCAACATCCACAAAATTACTCGTTGGGATTTTTTTTTTTTTTTTTTTTTTTTTTTTTGAGACGGAGTCTGGCTCTGTCGCCCAGGCTGGAGTGCAGTGGCTGGATCTCAGCTCACTGCAAGCTCTGCCTCCCGGGTTGACGCCATTCTCCTGCCTCAGCCTCCCGAGTAGCTGGGACTACAGGCGCCCGCCACCGCGCCCGGCTAGTTTTTTTTTTTTGTATTTTTTTAGTAGAGACGGGGTTTCACCATGTTAGCCAGGATGGTCTCGATCTCCTGACCTCGTGATCCGCCCGTCTCGGCCTCCCAAAGTGCTGGGATTACAGGCTTGAGCCACCGCGCCCGGCCTCGTTGGGATTTTTATTGGGAATATGTTGAATCTATAGATTAAATAGGGAAGAACTGATATATTAACACTATTGAGTATTTTATCTATGAACATGGAATATCTATCCATTTATTTAGGTTTTCTTTAGTTTCTTCCGCCAGAGTTTGATAGTTTTGCTCATATAGACTTGTACATATTTTGTTAGATTTATACTTATTTTTGTGCTAATGTAAATGGCATTGTGTTTTAAATTTCAGATCCCACAAGTTAATTGCTGGTATGCAGGAAAGCAATTCACTTTGTATAATAACCTTTTATCCTGCAACCTTGCTATTATTTCTTACTAGTTCTAGGAGTTTTTGCCAGCTTTTTGGGATTTTTCATATAAATAATTATGTCCGTGAACAAAGACAGTTTTGTTTCTTCCTTCTCAATCTGTATACCTTTGATTTTATTTTCTTATCTTATTACATTAGCTAGGACTTTTGTACAATATTGAATTGGAGTGGTGGAAAGGGACAGGCTTGCCTTGTTCTAGATCTTGGGGGAAAGCATGTAATTTCTTACCATTGAGAATGCTGTTCATTGCAGGGTTTTTGTAGATATTGTTGATGAAGTTTAAAAAGTTCTCTTTCTATTCCTAGTGCTGAGAGTTTTTATAATGAATGGGTGTTAGATTTTGTCAGATGCTTGTTCTGCATTTGTTGATGTGATCACGTGATTTTTTTCCCTTTTGTCTGTTGTTGTGATAGATTATACTCATTGATTTTGATATATTAAACCACCCTTTTATACCTGGAATAAATCCCACTTTGTCATGGTGCACAATTTATTTTATACATTCTTGGATTTGATTTGCCAATAATTTGTTGAGGATTTTTGTATCTGTGTTCATGAGAGAAACTGATCTGTATTTTCGTTTCTTGTAATGTCTTTGTGTGGATTTGGTATCAGGGTAATGCTGGCTGGTTTCCTGAAGTAAGTTAGAAAATATTCACTCTGCTTTTATCTTCAGATAATTAGTATCATTTATTTCTTAAAAATTTTGTATAATTCACCCAGTGAAATCATCTTGGTCTGGTACTTTCTATTGTGAAAGTTTATTACATATTGATTCACTTTCTTTAATAGGTATAGGCCTATTCAGATTATGTTTTTCTCCTCTTGTGAATTTTGGTAGCTTGTATCTTTCAAGGAATTGATCCGTTTTATCCATGGTGTTAAATTTGTGGCCACAGAATTATTTCTATTTCTTTTTTATCCTTTTAATGTTCATGAGATCAGTAGTGGTAGTGATGGCTTTTTATTTTTTTTATTTTTATTTTTATTTTTTTAGCTGGAGTCTTGCTCTATCACCAGGCTGGAGTGCAGTGGTGCAGTCTCGGCTCACTGCAACCTTCGCCTCCCAGGTTCAAGCAATTATCCTGCCTCAGCCTCCCAAGTAGCTGGGACTACAGGTATGTGCCACCACACCTGGCTACTTTTTGTATTTTTAGTAGAGACGGGGTTTCACCATGTTGGCCAGGATGGTCTTGATCTCCAGACCCCATGATCCACCCGCCTTGGCCTCCCAAAGTGCTGGGATTACAGGCGTGAGCTACTGCGCCCAGCCTTGGCCTTTCTTTTATTTCTATGATTAATTTATCTCTTCTTGCCTTTTTCTTCATTAGCCTGGCTAAAGATTTATCAACTTCACTGATCTTTCAAAGAACCAGCTTGTGGTCTTCTCAATTTTTCCTATTATTTTCTTGTTTTTAATTTCACTGATTTCTGTTTGAATTTTTATTTCTTTTCTTCTGCTTGCTTTAGGTTTATACTGCTCTGCTTTCTTGGGTTCCTGTGGTGGAAGTTTAGATTAATGATGTTAGGTCTTTCTTCTCTTTTAATACACACATTCATTACAGTACATTTCCCTCTAAGAACTGCTTTCCCTGCATCCCTCAAATTTTGATTTTCATTTAATTCAAAATATTTTTTAACTTCTCTTGAGACTTCTGTGACCCATGTGTTATTTTATTTATTTATTTTTTTTGAGACGGAGTCTTGCTCTGTCGCCCAGGTGGGAGTGCAGTGGCGTGATCTCGGTTCACTGCAAGCACCGCCTCCTGTGTTCATGCCATTCTCCTACCTCAGCCTCCCGAGTGGCTGGGACTACAGGTGCCCGCCACCACGCCCGGCTAATTTTTTTTTTTTTTGTATTTTTAGTAGAGACAGGGTTTCACCGTGTTAGTCAGGATGGTCTCGATCTCCTGACCTTGTGATCCATCCGCCTCAGCATCCCAAAGTGCTGGGATTATAGGCATGAGCCACCGTGGCCGGCCAACCCATGTGTTATTTACTAGTGTTTAATTTCCAAAATTTTAGGATTTTCCAGCTTTCTCTTATTTCTAGTTTAATTATCTGGTGTTATGCTTTGTATGATTGCTAGTCTTTTAAATTTGTTAAGATATGTTTTATGGTCCAAAATGTAGTCTATCTTGGTTAATGTTTCATAGGAGCTTGAGAAGAATGTGTATTCTGCTGTTTGGGGATAGTCTGTAAATGTCAATCAGATCCAGTTCATTGATGGTACTGCACATCTATATTCTTACTAGTTTTTTCTGCCTACTGGATTTGTCAATTAGTGATACAGGTATGTTGAAGTCTTCTACTATAATAATGGATTTGCCTATTTCCCCTTGCAGTTCTATATGTTTTGCCTGACGTATTTTGATGGTCTGTTGTTGTAAGGCACATACACATTAAGGATTGTTGGGTCTTCATGGAGATCTCACCCTTAATCATTATGTAATGCTTATCTTTGTCTCTGACATTTCCCTTATTCTGAAGTCTGCTTTGGCTAAAATTAATAGAGCTATGCCTGCTAATTTTGTATTTTTAGTAGAGATGGGGTTTCACCATGTTGGCCAGGCTGGTCTCAAACTCCTGACTTCAGCTGATCCACCGGCCTCAGCCTCCCAAAGTGCTGGGATTATAGGCATGAGCCGCTGCACCCCGCCTGTTGTCTACTTTTTCCAGTAGAGACTTTGGCACACTAATCACAGTAATTTTAAATTTCTGATCCAATAATTCCAAAATTTCTGTCACTGGCTTTGTGTCTTCATACAGTGTTTTTTCTTGCTGTTAATGTGTAATAAATTTTGTTGACAGTCAGGCATGATGTATCAGTTAATAGTAACAGAGGTAAATTGGGCTTTGGTGGTTTTTTGTTTGTCTGTCTAGGAGTTAGGTTGTGTTTACCGTTTGCTGTAGCTGTAAGTGTCAGAGACTTCAGTTTCCTCAAATGTTCTTGTTTTTGTCTCCCTTGTTGTCTTGTAGTTTCTCTGGAAACTTGGGAATTCTGGTTTGTGTCTTGCAGCTCTCTCAGTTGTAATCCACTGTTTTTACATGGAGCTCTGTTGCTGTGGCGGTGAGGTATTGGTGAGGGGAAAGCTTAATCTTATAATTAAATCTCCATTTTGGGGTTTTATTATTATTATTATTTTTTGAGATGGAGTCTCGCTCTGTTGCCAGGCTGGAGTGCAGTGGCACGGTCTCAGCTCACTGCAACCTCTGCCTCCTGGGTTTAAGCGATTCTCCTGCCTGAGCCTCCCGACTAGCTGGGACTATAGGCATGCGCCACCACGTCCAGCTAATTTTTGTATATTTAGTAGAAACGGGGTTTCACCACGTTGGCCAGGATGAGCTGGATCTCTTGACCTTGTGATCTGCCTGCCTCATCCTCCCATAGTGCTGGGATTACAGGCCTGAGCCAGCACTCCTGGTTTTTGTTTGCTTTTTAACGGGCCAGAGTCCCTGGGCTATAACCTCCAAAAGCATTTCTTAGCTTTGTTTTTTTCTCCCCCTACGTGAGACAGGAAAGCTAAAGGAGGCAGTAGTTGTCTAATTGCCCTTCCCCTAGGCTAGTAAGATGGTGGTAAAGTAGTATCCATTGAGGGCAGGCCTTTGCTACAGAGAACAGAGCACCCTGGGCTTATTTCCACATGGTTTCTTTACCCCACTCCTGTCCGAAGTGTGAGGGGATTTTGTTCGGTTCTTCACTGCGAGAAACTGGTGGGACTCTGAGAGGCCAAACTCACAAAAATGTACCTCCGCTCCCTAGCTGCCCCCCAAGAACGGGCACCTGGGTTTTTTAAACCCTCAAGCTAGTCCACACTCAGCCTCCAGCAATTCATAATTACTGTTTAAATGTTCCCACCAGTTATTGTTTCCAGCTGCTTCTGCTCCTGGTAAACTGTGATTCTGTGTATTCTCCTGTCTCTCTGGTTTTCCAGCCGGCAGTGTACCCTATGACCGCAATTTTCTGAGCATCACTTGAGCCCAAGAGTTCGAGGTTGCAGTAGGCTATGAATCATGCCACTGCACTCTAGCCTGGGTGACAGACCAAGACCTTGCCTCAAAAAACAAACAAACAAAAAATCTATTTTTAAGAAGTACTCTGTTTCACAGAGTCAAAGATATGCATATTCTCATATTTAACATATCTGAAATCATGATGTGTTTTACCATCAGTGGCATGTCATGGTTTAATTGGCAGCATCCCCCCTCCCACCCACATCCTTAGAAATACATGAAACTATATATGTATATAAAACATCTTTTAAAATCAAGAACATCTCAGAGCAATGCAATGTGAATTCTTATTTTTGTCTAAGTAACACATATGCGTAATTTCAAAAGCCAGATGATTTTGTTTTCATTATGAAAAAGGGCAGGTCCCACCCACCATCCTTTTGCTAACCTCTCCCAGAGGGTGGTGATTTTCAACTCATTTAGCTGTTACTTCTGCTATTTGCCTTCATAGTTCTAAATAACATAAACAGCTGTTTCTTTGTTTATTTCTAAAAACAACAACAACAACAACAAAAAACACAATTGGGACTATAGGAGGCTGAGGCAGGAGAACCGCTTGAACCCAGGAGGGTTGCTGTGAGCCAAGGTCACGCTATGGCACTATAGCCTGGGCCACAAGAGCAAAACTCTATCTCAAAAAGAACAAAACAAAACAAAACAAAAAACACCACAATTCCTTCTTTTTTTTTGGAGACGGAGTCTTGCTCTGTCGCCCAGGCTGGAGTGCAGTGGCGCCATCTTGGCTCACTGCAAGCTCCGCCTCCCAGGTTCACGCCATTCTCCTGCCTCAGCCTCCCGAGTAGCTGGGACTACAGGCGCCCACTACCACGCCCGGCAATTTTTTGTATTTTCGGTAGAGACAGGGTTTCACCGTGTTAGCCAGGATGGTCTCGATCTCCTGACCTCGTGATCCGCCTGCCTCAGCCTCCCAAAGTGCTGGAATTACAGGTGTGAGCCACCACGCCTGGCCCACAATTCCTTCTTAAATTCTCAATTTTGAATAAGTTTCTATTGACTTCCTACTATGGACTAAGAGATTTTGCTCTCTAAAATCATTTTACACATATACCACTACAGCATTCTTTCAGTTTATTTATATATTACTTGGAATTTTTTTCCCCTGGAGTTGACAATTGCTTTAAAATTAGATTTTATTCTTATTTAAGACTAAACCTGCACATAGTTGAATAGTTGATACAGGAAAATAGTTATTCAAGGCCTGTTATATGTGTGTGTTTTAAAAGTCTCTCTTTTTTTTTTTTGAGATGGAGTTTTGCTCTTGTTGCCCAGGCTGGAGTGCAATGGCATGATCTCAGCTCACTGCAACCTCCACCTCCCGGGTTCAAGTGATTCCTCTGCCTCAGCCTTCTGAGTAGCTGGGATTACAGATGCCTGCCACCACGCCTGGCTAATTTTGTATTTTTAGTAGAGACGGGGTTTCTCCATGTTGGTTAGGCTGGTCTCAAACTCCCAACCTCAAGTGATCTGCCCACCTCAGCCTCCCAAAGTGCTGGGATTACAGGCATGAGCCGCCACGCCCGGCCTTAAAAGTCTTTAACGCCTTTTCCTATAACCTGCTTCTATGAGCAACCACCTTTTGCTACCAAAATTATGCACTTAATTTGTAATTCCCTAATTTTCTTACTTTTGGCAATATCTATTGAGTACTTTTTACAGAATATAAAGACTGTCTCTTTACACCCTATGCAGCATCTTCTCCAAATCCCCCAAATCCCACAGGTAAATGTCACGTTCTGTCCCTCCCTAGGCATCCTTTTTTTCTTTTCCTTTTTTTGTTTTGTTTGCTTGTTTGTTTGTCTTTTGTTTTTGAGACAGGGTCTCTGTCATCCATGCTGAAGTGCAATGTGGCACGATCTCAGCTCATGCAGCCTCAACATCCTGGCCTCAATCAATCCTCCCACCTCAGTGCCCCTGTAACTGGGACTACAGGTGTGCACCACTGTGTCCAGTTAATTTTTTGTATTTTTTGTAGTGATGGGGTTTCACCATGTTGCCCAGGCTGGTCTTGAACTCCTGGGCTCAAGTGATCCACCTGCCCACCTCCCAAACTACTGGGATTACCGGCATGAGCCACTGCTCCAGGCCCCCATACATCATTTCAAAATGATTATATGATAATTTTAGTTAAATTTGTATTCAGTGTTTACAGTTGTGTGACCGTAAATACACTATTGTCAACCTTGCCCAGTTGTATTCCGTGATGGCTTTCCCTTTATTATACAACTTTTTGTTTTCCCTAATATTAACAAAGTTTTTGTTTCTTGTTTGTTTGCCAAGTTTTCTATATTCTCATTGCTAATGATTGTTCTCTATTGCTGCTGTAACAAATTACTACAAATTTAGTAGCTTAAACAGAACCCACTTCTTATCTCACAATTCTGTAGGTAAGAAGACTGAGTATAGTGTGTGTCTGCTGAAATCCTCCACTTAGAGTCTCACAAAGCCAAAATTAAGGTGTCAGCGGGGCTGCATTCCTTTCTGGAGGTCATGGAGCTGAATCCACCTTCAAGCTCATGGAAGTTATTGCTCAAATTTCATTTCTTTCTTTTCTCTTCTTTTCTTTTTTTGAGACAGAGTCTTGCTGTGTCGCCCAGGCTGGAGTGCATTGCAGCGATCTTGGCTTACTGTAACCTCCGCCTCCTGGGCTCAAGTGATTCTCCTGCCTCAGCCTCCTGAGTAGCTGGGATTACAGACATGTGCCACCACACCTGGCTAAGTTTTGTATTTTTAGTAGAGACAGGGTTTCGCCACGTTGCCCAGGCTGGTCTTGAACTCCTGAGGTCAGACAATCTGCCCACCTTGGCCTCCCAAAGTGCTAGGATTACAGAGGTGAGCCACCGCTCACGGCCCTTCATGGTGTTTTAAAATGTGACACCATCCCTCCAATGTCCTGTAAACTAGTAGTTCAATCTAGAGGCCTGATTAGATTTCAGTTTAGTTTTTGGCAATAATATTTTATAAACAGGACTTGTATTTTCTATGGCATCATCTCAGGAGGCACATAACGTCTAATTGTTCCTCAGTGATCTCTCCCAATCTGAAAATATACTTTCTTCAGTTCTGGAATAGTTTTCATGAATTATTTATTGAATATTTTCTTCCTTCCTCTCCCCATTTTCTATATCTTCACTTTCCAGAACTCTGATTATTCAGGTGTTTAGACCTCTTGGAATGGCTTTCTAATTTTACTGTTGTTTTTTTTTTTCTTTTTCTTCCAATTTTTCATCTTTTTGTCTTTGTGTCTGTTTTCTGACTATTATCTTCCAACCTGTACTAAGTCATGTTTCTGTGCAGGAGATAGGAACAGAAGCCACTCTAGGTATTGTAGGCAGAAAGGGATTGACTATAGGGAATTAGGTGGTTACAAATTCATGAGAAGAGCAGGAGTTGCAGAAGTCCAGGAGGCTTTTGTTTCAAAGTCACCATAGATGTGATTGAGAGGCCAGAGGTGCTGCTGCTACTCCTGCTCTTGTCATTGTAACTATCTGACACACATGAAGCTGGGCACTAGGCAATGGATCAGGGAGTCTAGCCACTTTGATTTTGCTCAAAAGTAAAGTTCAAAGATAAAGACAGCAGTTGTTTGGCTTGAATGAGAAGTTGAAATTGCAAGGCAGTCTATGATATTTCAAGGTCTTTGCTATACATCCAACCAATTTTGGCTTTTCATTTTAATGGAACTAGGGCTGAGATCCTAACTCAGAGAGGTCTATAGTTTTAATCAGAAATAGAGCTCCACAGTGGCTCACACCTGTAATCCCAGCACTTTGGGAGGCCGAGGTGGGTGGATCATTTGAGGTCAGGAGTTTGAGACCAGCCTGGCCAACATGGTGAAACTCCGTCTCTACTAAAAATACAAAAATTAGCCAGGCGTGGTGGCCAGCGCCTGTAATCCCAGCTAGTCGGGAGGCTGAGGCAGGACAATTGCTTGAACCTGGGAGACGGAGGTTGCAGTGAGCCAAGATTGTGCCATTGCACTCCAGCCTGGGCGATAGAGCAAGACTCTGTCTCAAAAAAAAAAAAAAAAAGATATTTTTTAGCATTTAATTTTAAGTAGGGAAATTCCTGCTGTATTCATTTTTAAATAATGTATATTTATTACACAGTAATGCATGGATATATTTTTATTGTAAGAAAACTAAAATATTAAATATTAAAAACTAAAATTCCCTATGATCGCCACCCCCAATGCCATTTCTCCTCCCCAGTAGTAACAGCATCTCAATTATATATAGCAACATGTATTATCAGTGATGGTAGGTTAGGTTATGCTGCAATATCAACATCCTCAAAGTCTTAGTGTCTTATAATAATAAAAGTTTTTGTCTTTTGTTTGTTTGTTTTTTCGCTGAGACAGGGTCTCACTCTATCTCCCAGGCTGTAGTGCAATGGCATGATCATGGCTCACCGTAGCCTCGACCTCCTGGGCTCAGGTGATCCTCCCATCTCAGCCTCCCAAGTAGCTGGGACTACAGATGTGTGCCATAAGGCCCAGCGAAATTTTTGTGTTTTTTGTGGAGACGGAGTTTCACCATGTTGCTCAGGCTGGTCTTGAACTCCCCGGCTCAAGCAATCCATCTGCCTTAGCCTCCCAGAGTGCTGGGATTATAGGCCTGAGCCACTGCACCTGGCCTAAAAATGTATACCTTAATTCATGTTTGTGATGGGTTTAATTCAGCTGTATCTCTGGACACAGCTGGAAGAAGCAGCTGCAACGTGCTGATCTCATGGAAGAAGAAATGAGAGAATGGGGGAGCCGCTTAAAGCTTCTGCGTGGATGTCTCACATGTCACTTCCACTCAAATTCCCTTGGCCAAAGCAAATCATGTGGCTATACCTGACTTATGTGGGGTGGGGATGTAGAATCCTTCCATAAGGCGAGTCAGTAAAAAAAATTCCACACTTTTATAGTGTATGTAAAACTCTAGAAATAGATATCATTTTTAAATAATTTATTAGGGCACTGAATCTTACTTTCTTCATGCAAAAATATGTCTTAGAGGTCTTTCCATGTTATACAAATAGATTCATCTCTTTTTAATTTAATTTTTAATTTTTTTTTTTTTTTTTTGAGACGGAGTCTTGCTCTGTCGCCCAGGCTGGAGTGCAGTGGCCGGATCTCAGCTCACTGCAAGCTCCGCCTCCTGGGTCTACGCCATTCTCCTGCCTCAGCCTCCCGAGTAGCTGGGACTACAGGCGCCCGCCACCTTGCCCGGCTAGTTTTTTGTATTTTTTTGGTAGAGACGGGGTTTCACCGTGTTAGCCAGGATAGTCTCGATCTCCTGACCTCGTGATCCGCCCGTCTCGGCCTCCCAAAGTGCTGGGATTACAGGCTTGAGCCACCGCGCCCGGCCAATTTTTAATTTTTTTTTAAATCCCAGGGCAGAAGGCACCATCTCCTTTTTATTTTATTTTTGTTTTTATTTTATTTTTATTTTTGAGATGGAGTCTTGCTCTGTCGCCCAGGCTGGAGTGCAGTGGCGTGATCTCGGCTCACTGCAACCTCTGACTTCCGGGTTCAAGCGATTCTCCTACCTCAGCCTCCCAAGTAGCTGGGATTACAGGCCCACCACCATGCCTGGCTTTTTTTTTTTTTTTTTTTTTTTTGTATTTTTAGTAGAGATGGGGTTTCACCATGTCGGCCAGGCTGGTTTCAAACTCCTGACCTTAAGTGATCCCCCTGCCTCGGACTCCCAAAGTGTTAGGATTACAGGCGTGAGCCATGGTGCCTGGCCAATTCTTCCATTTCTTGTTTGAGAATGTTAAAGAATGCATCTCCAATCAGCCAGTGGAACATTGCATTTTATTTTTTTGCTAATGGTTTGCAACCCATAAAATAATCCATACACTATATCAACATGAATGAACAAAATTTATTGGTTATTGCAGCTGGACGGCATGCATAGCCTAGGTCACAGGTGGGTGGATGACAGACAAAACCATTTTTACTCTCTAAATTCCTCCTCCACTACCCTATCACTGATGTTGTCTCCCTCCCAGCCATTTCCCTTATTTGAGGAGCAATTCATGGGGAATAGGTAGTGGGCTCTGCAGTGCATCCTGTGGTACGCCACCAAGACCCCCATCCCCAGAATGAGGCATTTATTCCCCCAGCTGCTGGGAGCATTGGCTGCTGGCAGCTCTCAGCTGAGTCCCTATGACTGTTTGATGTGGACATTCCAAGGTCCTGTCCTCTTGCCATCCCAGCTCCATATTCCCCATGGCATTAGCCAAGGCCTCTGCTGAGTTTGACTGCAGTTTGACTATTCCCTTCCACAGATGTAATCCCGACAGCACTCTGCAATAGACTTCCTGACTGTAAATCTCCATGTTGGAGTCTGATTCCTCGGGACCTGACTCACAACAGCCCACCACAGGCTCTGAAGTCAGACAGAACTAGGTTTCAGTCTTATCCCAAACACCAACTAGATATGTAACCCTAGAGATGATAAGTCCACCATACACCCTGTATGCCTCGGGTTTTTAATATCAACTGAATGTTGATAGTTTCTTGGAAACTGCAACTTTAAGTGAAATGATGTATGATGAAACCATTTTTTCCCTCGTAATCATAATGGAAAGGACATTACTTGAGGACATACTGCACATAATTTTGCTTAAAGTCGCAGTTTCCAAGAACCCATCGACAAAGTTAAGTGAGGACTTACTATAAACACTTCTTGCAGTTACTGCGAGGATGAAATCACACATGTAAAACACTGAGCACAGTATCTGGCACATGCTAGGTGCTCAAAACAAGTGCTAGCATGTTAGTAGTACTATTACATTAAACTGATAATAATCTTGGTAGAGTAATTGGGAGATCCAGGACAGAGGAGATGGAGAGATTTTGCTAAAATTCATTCTCTCTTTTCCCCTCCTTACCTGCATTTCCAGTGCCCTCACGCCCTGCTAAAGCAGAAATAGACCTGTTGTGCTAACTCGTTTCCGGAAGATGGCGCCAGCAGATAACGCTGCAGTCCAGTCCCTTTTCTTTTTCTTTTCTTTTTCTGTGTGGGTTTTTTTTTTTTTTTTTTTTTTTTTTTTTTTTGAGATGGAGTCTCGCTCTGTCGTCCAGGCTAGAGTGCAATGGCATAGTCTCAGCTCACTGCAACCTCCGTCTCCCAGTTTGAGGGATTCTCCTGCCTCAGCCCCCCAAGAAGCTGGGATTACAGTCATGTGCTATCACGCCTGGCTCATTTTTGTATTTTTCGTAGAGAGGTGTTTCACCATGTTAGCCAGGCTGGTCTTGAACTCCTGGCCTCAAGTGATCCGCCCACCTCGGCCTCCCAAAGTGCTGGGATTACAGGTGTGAGCCACCATGCCTGGCCAGGAACAATTTTTCACTATTCACAGATTACATATCAATTTCACATGTGTTACCTCATTTGCTTCTCCTTCACCAACCATTTAACGAATGCTGATTATTCCATCACTTATTGTTTTATCCCTTCGCCAACAAATGCTTACTGAGCACTTACTCTAGCCAAAGAGTATCTTTAAATGCCTTCTCAAACGTGATGACTAAGAAACAAAAAAGGAAATAGAATCCTAAGCCCCTGCTGGAGAGCTGGCCTTTCCAAAGATGAATAAGACAAGTTCCAGCCACTGATTTCTTTCTGGTTCTGGGTTGATGTCAACTCATACTCTGGAAGGAAGCTGCTTTCATAAAGCAGAAGAAGCTTAATTCAAGTGAAACTGAGTCAGAAAGAAAGCGATTCCTCTGCAGGAGCAGCTGGGGTGCATCTCGGAGACTGTCCGCAGTACTTCCCACGGGCTATTGATCTGAGAGCAGAGCATTCGGTCCTTGGACTGGTGAAAATTGCTGAGCAGGCGAAAGAAGAATAAAACCCATAAAGGGAATGGAGAAAAGATGTTGAAGGGCTTCAGGGTAGGGAAGATTAGCTAGACTGCATTCAGGAGCTCCAGACAGAAGTGACTCTGCAGGTCCTTGAGCTTCGCAGGCGGGTCTGCAAGCAAACCTGGAAACCATGAGACCAGGGCCTGGTGATCTATTTCTTTGGTGGGGACAGAGGTGCTCACCCTCAGCCTTCTTACACTCACTCTAGAACTGTGATGGGGTGAGCTCACCTGAAGATGAAATTGCACCTCAGCAGTGCAATTTTAGGGGTGTCAGGAAGGGCTCCTTCTATGGGTGAAATCTCTTTCAACAGTTACTCTCTGGTGCCCCAAATGCCACAACTGGTGTTCCTTTTTTTTGTTTTCTTTTCTGTCTTTCTGTCTTTCTTTCTTTCTTTCTTTCTTTTTTTTTTTTTTTTGAGGTAGGGTCTCACTCTGTCACCTAGGCTGGAGTGCAGTGGCGCAATCTCGGCTCACTGCAACCTCTGCCTCCTGGGTTCAACCAATTCTCCAGCATCAGCCTCCTGAGTAGCTGGGACCACAGGTGCATGCCACCATGCCAGGCTAAGTTTTATATATTTTTGTAGAGATGAGACTTCACCATTTTGGCCAGGTTGGTCTCAAACTCCTGACCTCAAATGATCCACCTGTCTCAGCCTCCCAAAGTGCTGGGATTACAGGCATGAGCCACTGCGCACAGCACATTAGTGTCCTTTAATATTAATATTGCAGGAGTTAAAAACAGGACTTATATAAAGAAATGTGTAATTATTTTGGCTTGGAGAAAAGTCTACAAGTGTACACATCAGTTGTTAACAGGGGTTATCGTGAGCCAGAAAGTGTGGAGTAAGTAAGGGAGATTAATGGAGGTTGGAAAAGGAAGAGGAAAAGGATAGGTAAGAAAAAAAATCATACTTAAAAAGGGTGCTCTTGATTAAAATAATGTGTATTATTTGTTATGATTTATGAAAAAGGTTACTTCTATTGCCCATACGCATTAAGACAGACATGAAAGATGCCCACTAAAATGTTAACAGTAGTTAATATATGCTGATGAGATTTCAAAGAATGTTACTTTCTTCCTTATAACTTTATGTATTTAAGTTTTTTATAGGGAGCATTTAAATCAGGAAAGTGGGAAAAAACAAAATTAAGAACATTATTGCAAGCCAAATGAGAAAAGCAATAACAAAAAAATAACAAAAGCAAAACAAAATTTGAGCCATTCAAATTCTAACTTCTCTATTCCGTGGCTGTGTGACTCTAAAGAAATTACTTAAGTTCTTTGATCTCGGTTTCTTCCTCTTTAATTTTTAATTTATTTTATGATATGGTGTATTAGGCAGCGTTCTCTAGAGGAACAGAACTAATAGGATAGATGTATATATGTAAGGGAGTTTATTATGGAATATTGACTCACATGAGTTTTGTTGAAAGCATATGCAGTAGATTATAGAATCACAGGGGAACCAAACTCAGAGGTTGAGAAGCCAGGCATGGTGTCTCCATTCTCATTAACAGAACTGGCCTGGGGACACTTCTGGCCCTCTGGCTCCAGACATCCATTGCTGCCCGTAACCCCACTGGATTGTCATCTCTGGAACTTGATCTTACTCTCCCACCACACCTGCCAGAGAACAGTCTCTATATGAATGAGTTTGAAAA
The DNA here is from genome assembly GCF_037993035.2 of Macaca fascicularis. NCBI lineage: Eukaryota > Metazoa > Chordata > Mammalia > Primates > Cercopithecidae > Macaca > Macaca fascicularis. The sequence goes on along the minus strand of NC_088384.1, from coordinate 100,960,071 downwards.
TCGAAGTCCACGGCAGATGCACCTAATGGGCAACCCTAAGTCACACACTGATGTCCTCCATGCAAGGTGAACATGGCATTTTCTGCTTCCTCTGTGGAATTGAACTCTGGGTTCCAAGGAGTTGAATGAAGGAGGTAATTCCCTTACACAAAGAAAGTGGGTTCAGATGCATCCAGCTAGTAAGAATGACTTACAGTAAAATTGTGAAATCTCAATACTCACGTTTCCCTGTCCGTAAAATGGAAATTATATTAGTACCTTTCTTAAAATATTATTCACAGGATTAAAAGAATTAATACATGTAAAATTCTTAGAATTATGTCATCCACATAATGCTTTCATGAATACTAGATCTGATTTTTCAGTTATATGAACTTTTTGGCTTAAACCATTTGAGAGTTGGTTGTTACTTTTCTTTCTACTTGCAACTTACAGTCCTGACTAATATGAGGACTAATAATACACAGGGTTGTTGTAAAGCTGGAGTGAGGAATCTATGTAAAGTTCTTGGTACACGGTGATATGGCTTGGCTGTGTCCCCACCCAAATCTCATCTTGAATTGTAGCTCCCGTAATTCCCTTGTGTCATGGGAGGGACCCGGTCGGAGGTAATTGAATCATGGGGGTGGGTTTTTTCCATGCTGTTCTCATGATAGTGAATAAGTCTCATGAGATCTGATGGTTTTATAAGGGGGAGTTCCCTGCACATGCCCTCTTGCCTGCTGCCATGTAAGACGTGAGTTTGCTGCTCTTCATTTACCTTCCACCATGATTGTGAGGCCTCCCCAGCCATGTGGAACTGTGAGTCAATTAAACCTCTTCCCTTTATAAATGATCCAGACTCAGGTATGTCTTTATTAGCAGTGTGAGAACAAACTGATATACATGGGAAATTCTCAGTAAATAATATTAATATCTACTTATTACTGACATTAATACTGTCACTACTAATTAATGGTTTTTGTGATCTTCTCTTATGCAACTGCTAACATCAAAGTTTTGTAAGAGGTACCTGAAAGGGCAATCTAGGGAGGGGTTTTGAGTATTAGGAGTTTACAAGAGGTACCAGGACATCAAAGAGAAAGAACACTGAGGAGGGAAATCGGCTTATAGATGAACTCAGAAAATAGTTGTTGAATTGTTGTGGAATCAGGAGGACCAGAGAGAGACCTTGGGGTGTACACAGAAGGATATCTTTATTGAGTGCACGCAGACCCAGCCGACTTAACATCCAAAGACTGGGCCAAGAACAAAGACATCACTTGACTTTTATGCATACTTTAAAAAGGGGTGGGCTAGCTTGAAGCAGGCTTACAGAGGTGTGAAAGCAGAGATACAGAGGCAGGACAAAGACAGTTAAATCAAATTGTAACAGGTTCATAACTCAGGATTACACATGACCGTTGCTATGCAACCCAGATGTCCGTTATCTAGGTTTGCTTAGTGCCTAGCATGGCTTATTCCATGGCCTTCACTATGACGCCCAGGTGGCCTGCTCAGACGGTTTATGACCTTCACTCCACTGCTTAGATAAAACAGAATACTTGGAGTCACCAGTCACAGAGAACAAGAATCTATAAACTCATACCATAAAGCAAAGGAAAATGTGTTTTTCTTCTCCCTGTGTTGAGGGAGTGCCGGGAGAGTCTCCAGAGCACATTCCTTTGTGTCCTGGCTTCTCAGATAGGATTATCAAGACTTTCCCTGGGTCTGGGCTATGCCCATTGCTGCCTCTGGGACAAGTCAGCCTAATACAAGAAAGCTTATTTCTCTTTTTAATTTTATTTTTCTTTCTTTCTTTAATTTCCCGCCTTAGAATGGATGATGAAGAAGATGAAAGAATTTATAAAGAGGCTCTTTTCTTCTAGTAGCAAGAGTTGTATTCATTATGAGAGACCTACTCTGAGCTATGCACTGTGCTGGCTATGGGAGCTACAGAGATGATACGAAGCACTGTATCTATTTTTTGTTTTCTTTTTTTTTTTTTTTTTTTTTTTTTTGAGACAGGGTCTGGCCTTATCACCCAGGCTGGATGCAGAGGAGCAATCATGACTCACTGCAACTTCAACTTCCCTTACTCAAGCAATCCTCCCACCTCACCCTCCCAGGTAGCTGGGACCACAGGTGGGTGCCATGCCCAGTTAATGTTTTTGATTTTTTTTTTTTTTTTTTGGTAGAGATGAGGTCTCACTATGTTGCCTAGGATGGTGTCGAACTCCTAAGTTCAAGTGATCTTCCACCTCAGCCTTTCTAAATTCTGAGATTACAGGTGTGAGCCACTACAGTTAGCCTGTATCTGTTTTCAAGAAGTTCCCAGCCTGGTGCAAGGGTTGAAAGCCCAGATACCTATAGGTTCTAGTCCGGTAACATAAACAAGGGAAGTGGGTCGGGTGTGAGGAAGGAACGTGAGTAAAATAAATACTTCACTTTCTTATTAATCCACTATAAGAAGGAACAGTATTGCAAGAATGATGACATGAGGCTTTAATGCCAGGGAGACAGCAGGGCGTGGTGGGGACTGTGAAGAAATGGAAAAGGCATGCTGTGTCCAAAAGGGACCACTGCTAGGAGGGCTGGACCCATGTTGCTGGATTTCCAGTTTATTGAGAGAAGCCAAAAATCTGGATTTTAATGTGAAATCTCTTAATTTTTAGTTTCTGGAGATGAACGCAAACAGCTCAAAAACACCATGTGGCCCCAAATGGAGCAGGCCAAAAAATAGCAGGATTCTGTCTGAATGCCAGACCTGAGCCTGAGGGTCCAGTGTATGATCTGCAGTCCACTGGGAGAGACAGATGGGTGCAGGGGCAATTTAGAGGCAGTTGAGTATGTGCAAAGACAGAAAGATGTGGTGCGATGTACACAGAAGAGCTGGAGGGTCTTCGAGGAGGAGGCCTAGAGGAGGACTCAGGTAGGTCAAGAACAGCGCCTGAGTTGGCACTGCGGTCGGGCAGTGTAGTCAGAGGAACAGCATAAGGGAGTGCAGTGGGTCAGGACCCAGTGGGCTGGCAAAACTCGGATGGGGGTGAGGAACGGGAGCCAAGCTGGGGAGGTGGGCAGGGCCGCATGGAGCATAGCCTTGACCGAATTGTCAGTCTGTTCATAAACTGTGATTTTCCTGACAGTAATTTCTGCTCCTTTTGATAGAAAACTAAAGGTTGTTTCTATGCCCCCAAACCAAACACTTCCTGTAATAAAAAGAAGCCCTTTCAGCTATTGAAGTTGGCAACAGCCCTCCCCCTCCCTCCTTTCCTCCCCCTCACTCCTCCTCATCTGTGTCACATTCTCACTCCCATGATATTCAAGAAAATAAATACTTTTGACCTTTGTCAGAACACCTTGGACTTGCCAGCACAAAAAGAAACAATTTGAACAGAGGAAATGTTTTCATTCTTCCCAAATCGCTCCCTGTTCTCCATGTCCAAAGCCAAATGTAGTCGATGATTCAGAAGTGGCAGGGGTGGCCAGCAGGGCCCTGGGCTGGGTGTCAGGAGCCAGTTCTAGTCCTGGGCTCACAGACTGATTCCTTGTGTGACTGTGGATAAGACTGGGCCCCATGTGCTCGATGGCCGGGAAAGCAGTAGGTTGGATGGTCTCCAAGAATCTGAGGTCTCTGCTCTGCCTTCAGGACACGGATCTGGACCTAACGTCAGTTTGGGCCTCGTCCCTCTAGCCAGTACATCTAGCCATGTGCCAGCTGCTCTGCCAAACTCTAGCCATACATAATTTCACTTAATCCTCATACAAGTCCAGGAAGTGAAGAGTGTCACCCCACCTTCCCAACTTATAGAAGAAGAAGCTGAAGTTCAGGGAAGTTAAGCAATGGCAATTTTTTTTTGAGATGGAATCTTGCTCTGTCACCCAGGCTGGAGTGCAATGGCGAGATCTCAGCCCACTGCAATCTTCCCCTCCCAGATTCAAGCAATTCTCCTACCTCTGCCTTCCCAGTAGCTGGGATTATAGGTGCCTGCTACCACACCCAGCTAATTTTTGTATTTTTAGTAAAGATGGGTTTCACCATGTTGGTTAGGCTGGTCTCGAACTCCTGACTGCAGGTGATCCACCGGCCTTGGCCTCCCAAAGTGCTGGGATTACAGGCATGAGCCACCGTGCCTGGCAATTTGCCCAATGTGAAAGCTCCTATGTATGACCTTAGACTACACTATTTGAGGTCAGGCGCGGTGGCTCACTCCTGTAATCCCAGCACTTTGGGAGGCCGAGGCAGGCAGATTGCCTGAGGTCAGGAGTTCGAGACCAGCCTGACCAACATGGTGAAACCTCGTCTCTCCTAAATATACAAAATTAGTTGGGTGTGGTGGTGCATTCCTGTAAGTCTAGCTCCTCAGGAGGCTGAGGCAGGAGAATCGCTTGAACCTGGGAGGTGGAGGTTGCAGGGAGGTGGAGATTGTGCCGCTGCACTCCAGCCTGGGCAAGAGAGTGAGACCATCTCAAAAAAAAAAAAAAAAAAAAAAAAGAAAGAAAAAGAAAAAAAGACTACATTATTTTCCAACTTCAGTACCCTGGAGATCGCCTCTTTTAATCATTTTGATTTTCTCCCTAAATGTAAAGAACAGCGCCATGGTCTGAATGTTTGTGTGTCCTTAAAATTCATATGTTGAAATCCTAGCCTCCAAGGTGATGGTATGAGAAGGCAAGGCCTTTGGGAGGTGATAATGGGATCAGTGGCTTTATAAAAGAGGCCCGAGTGAGACCTCTTGGCCTTTCACCATGTGAAGACATAGGAAGAAGGTGCTGTCTATGAACCAGAAAGAGACCCTCACCAGACACTGAATCTGCAAGCATCTTGATCTTGGACTTCTCAGCCTCCAGAACTGTGAGAAATAAATTTCTATTGTTTAGAAGCCACCCAGTTTATGATATGTTAGTCTATTTGTGTTGCTGTAAAAGAATATTCGGGGCAGGGTTTATTTTGGCGCATGGCTCTGCAGGCTGCCCAAGAAGCATGGCACCAGTAACTGTTTCTGGTGAAGTCTTCAGGCTGCCTCCACTCATGGAGGAAGGCAAAGGGGAGCTGGTGTGTGCAGAGATCACATGGGGAGAAATGAACCAAGAGAGAAAGGGAGGTTCACAGGCTGTTTTTAACAACCAGCTTCTTAACAACCAGGGTACTAATAGAGCAAGAAAGCACTCATTATCACTAGGACAACACCAAGCCATTCATGAGCAATCCTACCTATAACCCAAACAGCTTCCATTAGCACCCCTCCAACACTGGGGATTACATTTCAGCCTGAGATTTGGAGGAGTCAAAGAAACCATGTCCAAACTATAGCACAGCGTGAACACACTAGGACGAATAGCTGGGCAAATGGGCCATTCCCTGTAGTCTACTTGCAATCCCCGCTTTCTCCACCTCCAATTGTTTGACATTTATATGCTTATTTGCAGTTCTCTCATTTCTCCTCATAAATTCAATTAATATAACTCCTATTTTCTTATTTTGTCACATGGACGACACCTTTTAACGTCCTGCTTTCTGGCCAGGCACGTTGGCTCATGCCTGTAACCCCAGCACTTTGGGAGGCCAAGGCAGGTGGATCACTTGAGGTCAGGGGTTCGAGACCAGCTGGCCAACATGGTGAAAGCCCGTCTCTACTAAAAATACAAAAAATTAGCCAGGTGTGGTGGCGCAGGCCTATAGTCCCAGCTACTCGGGATGCTGAGGCAGGAGGATCACCTGAACCCGGGAGGCAGAAGTTGCAGTGGGCTGAGATCGCGCCACTGCACTCTAGTCTGGGCGACAGAAGGAGATCCTGTTTCAAAGTAAATAAATAAATAAATAAATAAAATCCTGTTTTCTAAGATGATGTACTTTTCTCTCCATCTTTCCTCTCTGCTTCCTGTTTCCATTTTTTTGGTCAGCCTCACTTTTGTTTTTAAATAGTAATTTTTTAATGGGGGCAAGACCTCAAAGGTTTCTCCCTATCCAGTTCTCATTTCCTTTGGATACACTGAGAATTACATTTCTCCACCCTTTTAAGTTGAGTGGAACCATGTGACTAGTTATGGCCAATGAGTTGTGAGAGGAAGTAATCTTTGTTACTTTTGGGCTGGAGCATTTGATGGCTGGTGTGACCACCACCACCACCACACACACACACACACACACACACACACACACACACACACACATTTTCTTCTCCCCTGGTGTCATACCTGACAGCATTCCCTATGGTAGAGCCTCTGAGCCATCCCCAGGAGAACAGAGTCCCCTGCCACTGTATTGTCAACGTGTAGTATGTGAAAGACATACATCTTTGTTGTCTTAAGCCTCTGAGAGTTTGGAGTTACTTACTACAATAGTATAATAAATAAAGTTTATGGAACTCAACCAAGCATTATCCAAGTGTCTCCTGACTGATACAGTTAACATTGTATTCTGTCCTACAATTATAACCAAGATTTTATTGCTTTGTCCTTACTTTGAATAAACAGACTACAAAAACCCAAACTTCCTCGGTCCTGGCAAGTCTGAAAATGTTTTTATTTTGCCCTCACATTTGATTGTGTTTGGGTGAGAATAGAATTCTAGCTTAAAAATCTCTTCCAAAACTTTCAAGATCATGCACTATTGGTGTCTGGCTTTTGACTTCTGATGAGAAATCTGATACTGGTCTGATTCTCTTTCCTTCATAGATGAATATTTTTTAAACACCAGTGGAAAACTTTTAGAATCTTTATAATAATGTTTGACAGAATCTCTTTTTCCTCATATTTTCTCTGTCTTTTCCATTTTTGTCTTTTTGTTTATTATTTATGTATTTATTTTTTAGAGACAAGGTCTCACTTCATTGCCCAGGCTGGAGTACAGTGGTGCCATCATAGCTCACTGAAGCCTTGAACTCCTGGGTTTAAGTGATCCTCCTGCCTCAGCCTCCTGAGTAGCTGGGATTACAGGTGTGAGGCACCACACCCAGCTCATTTCATTTCTGTCTTTTTTTTTTTGAGACGGAGTTTCACTCTTGTTGCCCAGGCTGGAGTGCAATGGCGCGATCTTGGCTCACTGCAACCTCTGCCTCCCGGGTTCAAGCGATTCTCCTGCCTCAGCCTCCCAAGTAGCTGGAATTACAGGCATGTGCCACCACACCTGGCTAATTTTGTATTTTTAGTAGAGACGGTGTTTCTCCATGTTGGTCAGGCTGGTCTCAAACTCCCTACCTCAGGTGATCTGCCCGTCTCAGCCTCCCAAAGTGCTGGGATTACAGGCATGAGCCACCGGCCTGGCCCATTTCTGTCTTTTTCTTATACACTCAGATAACCACCACTCATGTCCAGAAACACATTATTACCAACCACTGGTTGACCCCCTGTGTTTCTTCCCAGTCACTACACATTCCCTCTCCCCAAAGGTTGCTCAATCTTGTTTTAACACTGTCAATTAGTTTCACCTGTTTTTAAAACTTTATATAAAAGGAATCATACAGCAAGTCATTTGTCCTCTTGAGGCCCCACTTTCAGCAGCTGTAAATTGGGAGCAAAACTATAGCTGACAGTACATGGCAGATTGTAGGTGCCTAGTACACGTTTATTAACTGTGTATAGCTCATCGTACCCTCAAATCACCTTCACATATTTATTTTACTTCTGGTGGATTTGTGGCATAAAAATGGAGAATATAATAACTACCAGAGAACATATAGTCATAGGATCTGATGTGGGGCGAACTGGGAGATACAGAAACATTTTCTCCAGACATTGTATTTGACAAGATCAATTCTGCCAACTCACAAGCAACTCACTAGGAATCTTATGGGGGTGATGAACGTTGTGGAGCCATTCCCACCGTGAGCCTTCCCCAGGAAATACTTGTGCACAGGATGATGGCTAAAGCCCGACTGCCTGGGTTCTAAACAGAGCTCTGCCACCTTCTCTCTGTGGGACCTCAATGCAATTTACTTATTCACTCGGAGTCTCAGTTTTCATGTCTATGATAGGGGGACAATAATGTTACTGAACCAAACTAGGTTGGTTCGCCCTTGCACAACAGAAAGCCAAACTCTGAAGCACTGGGTTTTTGCAGTGAGAAAGATTTATTGTGAGCCAAGTGACAAGGAGACAGGACGAAATGCTCAAATCTGTCTCCCTGAGCTGGGAGCTGGGTCAGGTTTTATAAGCATAGTGTAATGAGATGTGAACTGATTGGATCTTGCAGTGAGGTGATGCTGTGAGGCATGATCTGACTGGATCCCGTTGTGGGGTGATGCCAGAGCACAATCTGATTGGATCCTGCATTCTACTGCGGAGCTGCTGCTGCTTCTCCTCCTCCTTCTTCTTCTTCTTCTCCTCCTTCTCCTCCTCCTCTTCCTCCTCCTCCTCCTCCTTCTTCTTCTTCTTCTTCTTTTAATTAAATTTTTTTTTGGTAGAGATGAAGTCTTGTTCTGTTGCCCAAGCTGGTCAAGAACTCCCGAGCTTCTTAATTCAGTCCCTGTTTCTTGGTCCCAGGGCTTAGGGTCCCCCTGTGGTTGCACGTTTGGTTCATCTGGCATGCTCAGGTTATGTGACCTTCAACCTGGGAATCCATGGTAACAGAAAAACAATTCCCAACTTTGTTACATAAAAGTTAAACCACATTCCTCTAGTGCAGGTACAATAATATCTACCTTAGTGTTGTTAAAAGGATTAAGAGATAAGATGCAAATAAAGTGCTTAAAACAGTGCTGGCATGTAAATATTCAACAAATATTAGCTTTATTCATTCCAAGTTGCCAAGGAGGCTGGAAATAAAAAATTTCAGCAGGTATTAATGGGAACAGGAAATTTCTCCTAACAGCACATTTATTGGTAATAATTGGGAGAGTAAAAATTCTAGATAGTTGATTCTTTTTCCTTAGTTTCTTTCACCAACTTTTCTATTTCCAAATAGTCCTTGTTTTTTAATGAAATTATTATGATGATAGTAAATGGTCCGTTTTTTTTCCCTGTCCTTATCTGGCCATGTTGGGCCACCCTCATTCCACTTATTCCTTCCTCCTTCGTTTTTCATCTTTTCTCCTCACTCCTTGCCATCTCCTCCTTCCATATTTTTGGGTTCAAGTTTCTTCAGGTATAATGTACATGAAGTAAAATTCATCCTTTTAAATAAACAGTTTTATGAGTTTTAATTAACATATGCAATTTCGATAAACACATCTGCTCCACAATGAAGATACAGAACAGCCCCTATCACCACAAAAGGCTCCCAACTCTTTTTTTTCCCAAACACTTTTAAGAATTTCTTTTCATCATCGTTTCTCAGCCTTTTGGCTAAGATCAAGTGAAGAATTTCTTTTTATCACTAGTTTTCAATAACTTTAATTATATATGCATTGGCGTACTTTTCTTTATGTTTTATTTCCACTTGGAATTCTTGCAGGTTTTTGGATCAGTGGGTTTATACTTTTCATCAAAGTTAGGAAAATTTCAGCCATTATTTCTTAAAATATTTTTGTGGTCCCTTCTCTTTCTCTTCTCTACTTTTTTGGGACTTTTGGATACATGTATTTTACGCCACTTGATATCATCCCGTAGATGACTGATGCTCTTTCATCTTTTCCTCTTTTTTTCTTTCTGTGCTTCGTTTTAGATCTCTTTTATTACTATGCCTTGAAGTTTTTAATCTTTTATTTGGCAGTGTCTAATCTGCTAATCTTATCTAGTGTATCTTTCTTTTCAGGTCTTATATTTTTCATCTCTAGAAATTTCATTTTGGTCTCTTATATCTTCCATTTCTTTCCTTACTATGTTGATGGTTTCCTCTATGTCATTTTGTATAAGAAGCCTGTTTGTAGTAGCTGCATTAGCACCCTTGTCTGCTAATTCCATCATTTCTGGGATTTCTGGGTCTATTTGTATTAATTGATGGTTCTCCTGGTTGTGGGTCTTTTTCTCTGCTTCTTTTCACACCTGAAAATTTTTTATAGGATGATAAAATGTTTTTTTGTAGGGTTTTCTTGAGACAAATCTTGCTCTGTTGCCCAGGCTGGAGTTCATTGGCACAATCTTGGCTCACTGCAACCTCTGCCTCCTGGATTCAAGTGATTCTCCTGCATCAGCCTCCCAAGTAGCTGGAATTACAGGTGCCTGCCACCACGCCCAAGTATTTCTTTTGTATTTTTGGTAGAGAGGAGGTTTCACTATGTTGGCCAGGCTGGTCTCGAACTCCTGGTCTCAAGTGATCCGCCTGCCTCAGCCTCCCAAAGTGCTGGAATTACAGGCTTGAGCCATTATGCCCAGTCAAGAACGCAAATATTTGAGTCAGCTCAGGCTGCTGTAACAAAATGTGATACTCCATGTAGCTTAAAGAACAGACATTTATTTCTCACCATTTTAGAGGCTGGGAAGTCTACAATCAGATGCCAGAATGGTTAGATTCTGGTGAGAGCCTTCTCTCTGTCTTGCAGGTGGCTGCCTTTTTGTTGTATCCTTACATGGTGGGCGGGGTGGGGGTTGCAGAGAGAGAGAGAGAGAGAGAGAGAGAGAGAGAGAGAGAGAGAGAGAGAGAGAGAGAAAGAGCTCATGCTTCTTCTTGTAAGGGCACTAATCCTGTCATGAGGTCTCTGCCCTCATGACTCAATTACCCGCCAAAGACACCATCTCCAATTGCCATTACATTGGTTTCAACATATGTATGAATTTGAGGGAGAACAGTTCATTGAATAGCACTGGACATTGTAAATTTTGTTACTGGGTGCTGGATTTTATTGTATTCCTTTAAGTAGTATTGAACTTTGTTTTGGGACACTGTTAAGTTACATGAGGTCATTTGGGTTCATTTTAGCCTTGCTTTTACGATTGTCAGAGGCAGGTTCCAAATAGCCTTTAGTCTAGAGCTAATTTAGCCTAATGACTGAGATGAGTCTCCTTATGAGGGCTCTGCTTGATGCCCGATATATTAAGAAGTGTCTGCATTTTAACTGTTGGAATCACAAACAATTTCTCACCTTATATGAGCTCTTCAGCCTACTACCTTCCAGCAGTCCCCACCTCCCCTCCACCAGCCTTGGGTACTTTTTCTCACATATGTGTAAATCAGTACACAGCCAAAGACTCAAGAGGACCCCTTGGAGATTTCTGAAGTTTAGAACTCTGGACTCCTCTTCAGTACTCTTCCCTGTAATTTCTAGCCACTTTGGCCATTCTGCTTGAGTTTCCCTTCTATGAGCTGCATTGTGAAAACTGTCTCCACACAGGAAGGGGTGATCTTAAGGCTCATCTCTCTTTTTTTTTTTTTTTCTCTCTCTCTCTCTCAGGAATCATAGTCTTCATTGTCTGTTGTCCAATATATGGAAAGCATTGTTTCATATCATTTTGCCTGTTTTCCTAATTGTTTAAGGGAGGGTAAATCTGGTCTCCATTACTCTATCATTACTGAAAGCAGACGTCTTTGCCCAATACTTTTGAGAAAAAAAATTATACATCTGGAAGATCTGAAAGTCTGAAAAACACTGCTATAGACCTTTTAACTCTCTTCAAAACCATCCTGGAAAAAAATCCTTTAAAATGTAGGATTTGACCAATCTAGATCAAAATTGAACAATTTCCCCTCCTTGAAATGAAGGACCAAGAAGGGTGGGGAAAGAAGAGAAACAAAAGGAGAAAGGAAACGTGGAGGTGTTCTCTCCTTGCCATGGTTTGAATGTGTGTGCCTCCCCTGAATTTGTAAGTTGGAACCTCAGACCTGATGTAGTATGAAGAGGTGGGGACTTTAGGAGGTGATTAAGACATAAGGGATCTACCTTCATGAATGGGCTTAATACCCTTATAAAAGAATTAACTAGGCCCTTTTAGACCTTCCATCTCTTCTTCATGCGAGGACACAGTATTCATCCTTTTTTGCCCCCTTCCACCATGTGAAGATGCTATCATGAGGCTGGACACAGTGGCTCACACCTGTAATCCCAGCACTTTGGGAGGCTGAAGCAGGCGGATCATTTGAGGCCAGGAGTTCGAGGCCAGTCTGGCTAACGCAGAAAAGCCCCATCTCTGCTAAAAATCCAAAAATTAGCCGAGTGTGATGGCATGTGCTTGTAATCCTAGCTACTTGCGAGGCTGTGTCATGAGAATCACTTGAACCTGGGAGGCGGAGGTCGCAGTGAGCTGAGATCTTGCCACTGCACTCCAGCCTGGGCAATAGGGTGAGACTCCATCTCAAACAACAAAGAAGGTGCCATCATGAGAGCAGAGAGCAGCCCTTACCAGACACCAAATTTGCTAGTATCTGTATCTTGATCTTTGACTTCCCAGCCTCCAAAACTGTGAAAAAATAAATGTATCTTCTTTATAAATTACCCGGTCTCAGCTATTTTGCTATAGGAGCACAAATGAACTTGGATACCCCCCAGCACCGAGAAATTCCTTCTGCCTGACTTGGAGGCAGCATAATTGTTGACAGCACAGGCACAGATGCTAACTGCCTGGGTTCAAGTCCCAGCTCTGCCATTTACAAGCTTTCCTTGGGCTGGTTACTTGACCACTCTGTGCTTCAACCTCCTCATTTGTAGAATGTGATGATGGCACTATTAGTGCCTACTTCTTAGGTACTAATATTAGGTACTCTCTTAGGGTTGTTACGAGGGTTAAATAAATTAATGTTTTTTTGGTTTTTGAGACGGAGTTCCGCACTCTCGCCCAGGCTGGAGTGCAGCAGCGTGATCTTGACTCACTGCAACCTCTGCATCCTGGGTTCAAGCGATTCTCCTGTTTCAGCCTCCCAAGTAGCTGGGATTACAGACACACATCACCATGCCCAGCTAATTTTTTCCCATTTTTAGTAGAGACGGGGTTTCGCCATGTTGGCTAGGCTGGTCTCAAACTCCTGACCTCAGGTAATCCACCCTCCTTGGCCTCCCAAAGTGCTGGGATTACAGGTGTGAGCCACCATGCCTGGTCAATAAATTAATGTTTGTAAAATATTAAGGACAGCAAATGGCACATAGCAAGCACTATGTAAGTGCTTAATTAGAAATATGCAATTTTTTTTTCATTAAAGAAGTAATACATATTTAGTGTAGATATAGAAGTTCACCAGGGTGGAGAAGTGTGGCCTGCTGAGGCTGTCTGTCTTCCAAGATAACTCTTAGGTTGGATTTCCTTAATACAGCATATTTGCTCAAGCCTAGCTGTCTATCTTGCAGGTGTGGAAGAAACAAAGCTTGCCGTGCGGCTGCATCGGATCTATCAAAGGCAACTTCCATCTTTATAGTACCAACCACTGGGAGGCCCCAGCACGACTGTGTATTCAGCGATGTTCTCTGTCCAGTGAAAAATCTACACTCTCTTTATAGGGCAAAAATAACCACACAAAACTGGCCGTCTCCGCTTTCTACAACTCAAGTGGCCACGTACAATTTTCTTTAGCAAACATGTTTTATAACAGCTAGTTAAACAGTTACGAGTTTTATGGTTTAAAGATTGTATTTACAATCTGTGTAGTCCTACAGCAGTATCTCTCAGAAAGCCACGTGTCTTCTCATTAAATATTGCTGCACATGAGGAAAGAATGAGCAACTGCAATAATCAGGAAAAATTTATATATGTATATTATTTCTTACTTTTTAAAAATTATGGTAAAATACACATAACATAACACTTACCATCTTAACAATTTTCAAGTGTATAGTTCAGTGGTATTAAGTACATTTGTACTGTTGTGCCATCACCACCATCCACCCATAAACCTCTTTTAGTCTTGCAAAACTGAAACTCTGTACCTATTTAATAATATCTCCCCATTCTTCCCTCCACCCAGCCCCTGGCAACCCCCATTGTACTTTCTGTCACTGTAAATTTGACTAATCTAGGTACCTTGTATAAGTGGAATCATAAGGTATCTGTCTTTTTGTGACTGGCTTATTTCACTCAGCATTGTGTCTGCAAGGTTCACCTACATTGTAGCATGGGTCAGAATCTGCTTCCTTTCTAAGACTGAAGAATGTTCCATTGTAGGTATATATCACACTCTGTTCATTCATTCATTCATCAATGGACACTTGGGTAGCTTCCACTTTTGGCTATTATGAATAATGTTGCTGTGAACGTTAGTGTACACCTATCTCTTTAAAAGTCTGTTTTCAATTCTTTTCAATATATACCCAGAAGGGGAATGACTGCATCGTATGGTAATTCCGTTTTTTAATTTTTTGAGGAACTGCCATTCTGTTTTCTATAGTGGCTGCATCATTTCACATCCCCAAAAACAGTGCCTGAGGGATCTAATTTCTCTACATCCTGTATAACCCTTGTGTGTTTTTTTTAATTGATAGTAGCCATCCTAAAGAGTGTGAGATGATATCTCATTGTGGTTTGATTTGCATTTCCCTCATGATTCCTTTCTTTTTTTGAAAAAACAATTAAGAAATAGCTTATATACTGTTATAAGATAAAGTGCTATATCTTACCAGCATGGCAGAATGAAACAGTACACATGCGTATACCTGTGAAACCACCACCAGATTAAAATATAGAACATTCCCAGCACCCCAGAAGGTTCCCTCGTTCCCTTCCCAGTCAGTAAGCTCTAAGATAACCACCTTCTGGGGCATGTATAGTTTTCATCTACCCTGTGGCTTTTGCCCCACCAGACCAGTTTCCAACGATGCCCTTGGCATATTGTTCTATAACAGTCACAGCAATGTTAGCATTCTACATAACCTTCTCTTCCTTATCTTGCTGAGAGGGCAATTTCAGTGCAGTATTTAAAATTCTCCAGGTACTTATGTCCTCCAAATTATTTCTCCTCTCTTTACAAGTCTTCTTATCAAATTCAATTGTGACTTCACACTTCTGTAACCAAGATTTGTTTGATTCTACACAGGCTTAGCAGCTGATGTCTTCCTTCAGAAGTGGAATTACATTTACCAAGCTCATGAGACTGAGATGGAAAATCGGAATGTCAATGTATGCGTTGATAACTTGAAATATAATTGTTAAGCAGACTGGCATCTACTCAGCAAAACCAGCACATTCTTTCCTGAAGGCAGATCCAAGTGAAAAGTCAAATTACACAGAGGGTGGGTTGGTGAGCATTTAATCATTCAACATGATCTACTAAAAGACAATTACATGTCAGGGACTGTGCTGGACACTAGGTGGAGAATAGTGAATAAGAAATACAGGGCTCTGTGCTTGTGGATCCTAAAGTATAGGAAGAAGACAAGTCCTAAACATATCATCAGACTTGTAGGTTAAAGAAAAAAAAAAGGCCGGGCGCGGTGGCTCAAGCCTGTAATCCCAGCACTTTGGGAGGCCGAGACGGGCGGATCACGAGGTCAGAAGATCGAGACCATCCTGGCTAACACGGTGAAACCCCATCTCTACTAAAAAATACAAAAAACTAGCCAGGCGAGGTGGCGGGCGCCTGTAGTCCCGGCTACTCGGGAGGCTGAGGCAGGAGAATGGCGTAAACCCGGGAGGCGGAGCTTGCAGTGAGCTGAGATCCGGCCACTGCACTCCAGCCTGGGCAACAGAGCGAGACTCCGTCTCAAAAAAACAAACAAACAAACAAAAAAAAAAACAAAAAAACAAAAAAAAAAAAAGACTGCAATCTTAGACTCGGCTTCCTCCCTGGATCCACGAAAATAACAGTGTGGGGATTTTTTTTAAAAAGGCAGTGCATTCGGACAGGGGTCAGCAAACTATGGTCTGCAGGCCAGATCCAGCCTGTTGCCCGTTTATGTACAGGCTGCAAGCTAAGAATATTGTCCACATATTGTCTGTGGCTGTTTTCATACTACAATGACAGAGTTGAGTGGATGCAATGGAGATCATATGGCATCCAAAGCCAAGAATGTTTACTGTCTGGCCTTTTATTGAGAAAATTTGCCAATCCTAGTTCTTGAGCAGCACTGTTCAATGGAACTTTCTGCAATGATGGAAATGTTCTGCACTGTCTGATGCAGTAGCCAACCACTACCTTTGTGTGGCTATAGAGCACTTTAAACGTGACTAGTGCAATTGAGAAGCTGAAAGTTTATTTTATTTTGATTACATTTATTTATTTATTTATTTCTGAGATGGAGTCTTGCTCTTTCGCCCAGGCTGGAGTGCCAGTGGTGCAATCTTGGCTCACTGCAACCTCTGCCTCTCGTGCTCAAGCAATTCCCCTGCCTCAGCCTCCCGAGTATCAGAGATTACAGGCACCCGCCACCACATTCAGCTAATTTTTGTATTTTTAGTAGAGATGGGGTTTCACCATATTGGCTAGGCTATTCTCAAACTCCTGACCTCAAGTGATCCACCTGCCTCGGCCTCCCAAAGTGCTGGCATCACAGGTGTGAGCCAACGTGCCTGGCCTATTTTAATTAAATTTAAGTAGCCACATGTGACCCGAGGGTACTCTATTGGATAGCACAGCTGCAGAGTGCAAGAGAAAGGGTATCTGATTTGAGACACACCAAGCGTAGTGAAAGATAGGGGCTTCGGACTGAAAGCAGAAGGATTAAGTGAAAGTTCACATAAGGAAGGTTGAGATGTCCTGCCCAGTTGCTTCTCAGGATTCTTTCCCAGCCTAGACTCCAGAATGCTGACTCTTAACAAATAATGCTGACTCTAAACAAATAATGAGGCTTCTAGGTTAAAAAAAAAAAACCCAAAAGACTATCAGCAGGTATGGTGGTACATGTCTGTAGTCCCAGCACCTCAGGAGGCTGAGGTGGGAGGATCGCTTGAATCTGGGAGGTCAAGGCTCCAGTGAGCCATGATCACTGCACTCCAGCCTGGGTGACAGAGTGAGACCATGTCTCAAGAAAAAAAAAAAAAAGAAATAAAAGAAAAACTGCACTGCCCAGGACTATACTCTCTAAGGGAGGATTATCCTCTCCTAAAAAGAAGCTAGAAGAGCCTTTTCCGGAGAATTTGATCAGTCCAGAAGGAAAGATGTAAAGATCCTGATACTAGGGGCTCCCTAATGAATAGTCTTCAAAGCTCATCATTAAAAAGCCCTCCTCACATGCACATAGCTTCCAATAACTTTTAGTGTAAGTCTCATCCTTCAATATAAGCAAGCAGTCAAGGATCATCATAGGTTTTTATTATTTTTTTTTACTTAGGCTAATACCATGTAAAGAACAGCAGATTTGAGGAAAGCCTGTAATAAGTAAGAAAGAGACCAAACAGATAAATAGACTTAGGCAAAGACATATGGAAATCTATTTTATTAAATTAGGAGATCCATGAAGTTGGATTAAGAGAAAAATTATCTTTATTTTCACAAAGTTCAACTCAAACTTAGCATTTTCTTCAATTATGAACATAAACAAGAGACTGTAGTAGTATTAGTGTTCCTGTGACTTCATCAGCGATAGAAGTCAGGTATTTTCCCATCACATTGCTGTTGTTGAAATTATTTCAAAATATCACTTATGTTCATCGCAACTTTGAAATTATGATCATTATTAGACATGCTCCAAATCTTGTAGAAGCACATGTTATTCTATGCCTGATTTGCTTTTTAAATATTTTGATAAATGTACTTTAACATGAATGATTTCTTTTGTAATCCTATATATATAATTTTGTTAATTAAAAACATATGCTGAGAAGGCATCCTTGAGCTCCACCAGACTGCAAAGAAGTTCATGGCACAAGAAGGGTTAAGAGCATCTATAATAATGTTCTCTTTAGAACTGTAAGTGGATAGGGAAATGCAGATAATAATCCTCAAACACTATGTGCCAGATTTTAAAATTTACAATTCTGAGAGGTATTATTATTATTATTCTGTTAGTTTTCATTAGAATATTGGAATGCTTGTGTTATCATTTCAATGGGATATTTGGAGACAGAAGAGATGAACTGATGTGCTTAATCAGTCCTCTCAACCCATAAGTCCAGTTTCCTTTTGTGAAAATAGTATGCGTACATCATAAGCAAACTGGAGAAGTACAATAAGGACAGGAAAAGTCACCCTTAATGCCCCTACCGGTTTGGTGAACATCAGCAATCTATGCATATAGACATAAATATACATATACACACCTAACTTATATAAAGATAAATGTACATGGGGACTTCAAAGAGTTTGGGGCAAAGTGAAATTAAAGATAAAAACAGAAAACATAAACTTTATTTCTCAACATAAGTTCTGTCAAGTTCAAGACACTTTTGTAAGTGATACTAGCCATTTAGTCCATCCCTAAAAAAACTGAGGCCTGGGGATTTAGCCATGTCAATGCCATCTTTTTTACATTATTAACTAAAGAAAAATGGGTGTCCTTTAAAGATATTTTGAGATTAGGAAACAAAAAAGACATCAGAAGGAGCCGAATCAGGACTGTAAGGTGGAGGCCTAATGATTTCCCATTGAAACTCTTGCAAAATTGACCTTGTTGGATGAGAGGAATGAACAGGAACATTGTCATGGTGGAGAAGGACTCTCTGGTGAAGCTTTCCTCGGCTTTGTTTTGCTAAAGCTTTGGCTAATTTTCTCAAAACACTCTCATAATAAGCAGATGTTATTATCCTTTGGCTCTCTAGAAAGTCAGCAAGTAAAATGAGCATCCCCCATAAAACAGTTGCCATGGTCTTTGCTCTTGACCAGTCTGTTTTTGCGTTGATTGAACCACTTCCATCTCTTGGTAGCCATTGCTTTGAGTGTGCTTTGTCTTCAGGATTGCACTAGTAAATGTTTCATCCCTGTTACAGTTCTTTGGAGAAATGCTTCAGGATTTTGATCTCATTTGTTTAAAATTTCCATTGAAAGCTCTACTCTTGTCTGCAGCTGATCTGGGTGCAAGACTTTTGGCACCCATCAAGTGGAAAGTTAACTTTAATTTTTCAGTCAAAAAAAGGAGCAAAATAGGCTGGGCATGGTGGCTCATGCCTGTAATCCCAGCACTTTGGGAGGCTGAGGCAGGAGGATCACGAGTTCAGGCTATGGAGACCATCCTGGCTAATACGGTGAAACCTCGTCTCTACTAAAAATACAAAAAAAAAAAAAAAAAAAAATTAGCCAGGCATGGTGGCAGGCGCCTGTAGTCCCAGCTACTTGGGAGGCTGAGGCAGGAGAATGGTGTGAACCCAGGAGGTGGAGCTTGCAGTGAGCCGAGATTATGCCACTGCACTCTAGCCTGGGCGACAGAGTGAGACTCCATCTCAAAAAAGAAAAAAAAAAAAAAAAAAAAGGAGCAAAATAAATGGACAGAAATTGTCCCCGAGGAAGCCCAGACATTGGATTTACTAGCCAAAGACTTTAAATCAGCTATGTTCAATATGCTCAAAGAACTAAAGGAAATCTTGGACAAAAAAAACTAAAGGAAATCAGGACAACAATGTACAGAGCTACATAGACATTCTGGAGCTGAAAAGTATAATAACAAAAATGAAAAATCTGTTCTCTGGGCCTCACCCAGTCTAATTACATCAAAATCTTTAGAGGTGGTACTCCAACATCAGTATTTTCCAAAGCTCTGTCAAGGTTGAAAACCTCTGTCCCAGGGATTCTGTTTTAGGAGTTCCAGGGCTGTGAATGTCAACCACAGAGGCACGTTAGCATCAACTGGAGAGCCTTAAAAAATGCTGATGTTCAGACCCCTCTCCAGGCCAATTCAATGTGAATCTTTGAGGGTAGCACTGGGTATTGGTGTTTTAATCAAGTTTCCCTCACATTTTTTTTTTTTTTTTTTTTTTTGAGACATGGTCTGGCTCTGTCACCCAGGCTGGAGTGCAGTGGCATGAGCTTGGCTCACTGCAGCCTCTGCCTCCTGGGCTCTAGCCATCTTCCCACCTCAGCCTCCTGAGTAGCTGGGTCTACAGGCATGTACCACCATACCTGGCTAATTTTTTGTATTTTTTTGTAGAGATGGGGTTTCACCATATTGCCCAAGCTGGTCTTGAACTCCTGAGCTCAAGCCATCTGCCTGCCTTGGCCTCCCGAAGTGCTGGGGTTACAGGCATGAGCCACTGTGCCTGGCCTTCCCTTAAAATTTTGATGATCAGCCAAGGCTAGAAAGTTGGAGAATTTCTTGCTAGTCCAGTCTTTCATATCTCCAAAAGCCTTTTTCAATTGAAATGCCAAGAGTCCCAGTATCTAAATGTAGATACATTAATAACATTGCTTATTCTCAAGTCCATTGATGAGAATATTGAGATTGGATTAAGTTATTATTGATTTCAGACTAAAAAATTATGGAGTGCCTGCTGGGTGCCAGACCCTGGGAATGCAGCAGTGTACAAAACAGACACAGCACCTGCTCTCATGAAGCATTTGTTCTAGCACAAAAAGTTTACATAATTATGACAAGTAGTAAGGGAAGAGATAAGAGAATGGGGGATTGGGGCATGAGAGCTGTTATTTTGGATAGGGTGGTCAGGGTATCCCTGAGTAGCTGACATTTGAGAAGAGGTCTGAAGGAAATGAGAGTAGTCCAGTTAACTTCTCTAACCTAAGAGAAGAGCTGTTGATTTTAACGAAAGTATTTGAAATGCTCTTGTGGTTTGTTTTTTGTTTGTTTGTTTTTTGAGGTGGAGTCTTGCTCTTTTGCCAGGCTGGTGTGCAATAGCGCGATCTTGGCTTACTGCAGCCTCTGCCTCCCAGGTTCAAGCGATTCTCCTGCCTCAGCCTCCTGAGTAGCTGGGATTACAACACGTGCCATCATGCCCAGCTAATTTTGTATTTTTATTAGATACGGGGTTTCTCCATATTGGTCAAGCTGGTCTCGAACTCCCCACCTCAGGTGATCCGCCCACCTTCGCCTCCCAAAGTGCTGAGATTACAGGTGTGAGCCACCGCACCCAGCTGAAACGCTCTTGGTTTAAGGATGACAGTCTCGCTCTCACAGTTAACCAGTTTCTTCCTCCTTTCATTATGGGTACCTCTCTGTCTCTCTCTGTTTTTGTTTGTTTGTTTTTTGTTTTTTGGTTTTTTTTTTGTTTTTTTTTTTTTTTGAGACAAGGTCTTGCTCTGTTACCCAGGCTGGAGTGCAGTGGTGCAATTATAGTTCACTGCAGCCTTGACCTCCTAGGCTCAAGAAATCCTCCCACCTCAGCCTCCCAAGTAGCTGGGACTACAAGTGCACATCACCATGCCTGGCTATTTTTTAAAATTTTTTGCGGAGACATGGTCTACCTATGTTGCTCAGGCTGGTCTCAAACTCTAGAGTTCAAGTGATCCTCCCCTCTTGGCCTCCCACAGTGCTGGGATTACAGGTGTTAGCCACCATGCCTGGCTTTGGGTGCATCTCTTATCTGAGTCCGACTAACCTGGTTCCTCTGCTTTCCACTACCTGTGTGAATTTTGGCCAAGCTATGTCATCCCTAAGAGTCTTCATGTCTTCAACTGTAAACTGCACATAGCAGTCATAACCATACCTACCTCACAGTAGGGTTGCCAAGAAGGGAAAGCGAGCTAGGGAAATGTAGTGCAATGATTAACAATGACAGTGCCTGGATCAGCACTCATTCAAAGTGTTGGGATCAGCCTGCATTTGAAGTCTGGCTCTACCATTTTCTAGCCATATAACCTGTGGCAAATTATTTAGCCTCTCTGGGTCTTTGACTTGTGTGGCAGGCACAATCATGGCCTCTCACAAATGCCCATGTCCTAAAACCAAACCTGTGAATATGTGAGGTTACATGGCAAAAGGGAATTGAGGCTGCAGATGGAATTAAGGTTGGTAGTCTACTGGGCATGGTGGCTCACGCCTGTAATCCCAGTGCTTTGGGAGGTTGAGGCAGGAGGATCACTTGAACCCAGGAGTTCCAGACCAGCCTGGGAAACATGACGAAACCCCATCTCTACCAAAAAAAAAAAAAAAAATTAGCTGGGCATGGTGGCGCCCACTTGTAGTTCCAGCTACTTGGGAGGCTGAGATGGGAGGCTTGCTTGAGTCCTACAGGTGGACGGAGGTTGCAGTGAGCCAAGATTGTACCATTGTACCCCACACTGGGTGACAGAGCCAGACCCTGTCTCAAAAAACAAAAACAAAACCCTCCTAATTGCCCAACTTTAAGGCAGGGAGAGTATTCTGTGTAACTCTCTGGGTGGACCCAGTGTAATCACGAAGGTTTTTAAAAGTGGAAGAGGGAGGCAGGAGAGGAAATTCAGAGGGAAGAAGATGCGACTACAGAAGAACAACTGGAGTGATAAGAAAGACTTAGTCATTGTTGCTGGGTAGATGAACGAGGTCATTAGCCAAGGAATGCAGGTGGTCCCGGGAAGGAATGCAGCCCAAGGTGCCCGTGTAGACTTGTAACCTGCAGAACTGTAAGATGACATATTTGCATTGTTTAAGCCACTAAGTTTGTGGCAATTTGTTATAGCAGCAATAGGAAACTAACACGGCTTGTCAATTGAAAATGGGCAAAATGATAGTATTGGTGATAGCTGTTGTGGAACCTCAGTTCTTATCTTCTTAGTTTAAAATAATTTAACCAGCCAGGCACAGTGGCTCACACCTGTAATCCCAGTACTTTGGGAGGCCGAGGCAGGTAGATCACTTGAGGTCAGGAGTTCGAGATCAGCCTGGCCAACATGGTAAAACCCTGTCTCTACTAAAAATACAAAAATAGCTGGGCATGGTGGCCTGAAATCCCAGCTACTTGGGAGGCTGAGGCAGGAGAATTGCTTGAACCCAGGAGGTGGAGGTTGCAGTGAGCCGAGATCACACTGCTGCACTCCAGCCTGGGTGACAGAGCAAGACTCCGTCTCAAAAAATATTAATAATAAAATAAAATAATTTAATCCATTTCCCATTTGCCCTGAGAATACTTGTGCGGCTGCAGCATTTTCCCTGAGATAACTCTCGGGCAGACATCATTCTGCAGCATTCTCTTTTTAGTAGTGGTATTTCCATTTACAAAATATAGTGATCCTCAATCACTGAAAATGTCAAATCCTAGAAAACATAGCATTCCTATGCATGATGTTAATTCCGTGGTGAATTTATGGCACCAAAATGGTTTGACAAGGAGGTGACAATGTTTTCAACATTCCACAATGATACTGTTATTGAGCTAGACCACAGAAATGGAAATAAAACTGAGAGGCCATGTGTCATTGTGGAATATAACGAGAATATGGGCATGGTGGACTCGGTTGATCAGATGCTCTCTTCTTATCCAACTGAGCGCAAAAGGCACAAGGTTTGGTATAAGAAACTCGTTCGCAACCTTCTAAACATGGCAGTGCTGTGCTCCTACATCCTGCTCGAGAAGGACAATCCTGAGCACACGATTAGCCGTGTAAATTTCAGACTGACACTGATAGGAAGAATGCTGCAAAAGCATCCCAAGCCAGGGTGGTAACATCTTTGAGGTCATCCATGCTCTGATGATATCACACCTCTTCACCTGTCTGGAAGACACTTCCCCAAGAGCATACCACCCATATCAGGGAAACAGAATCCAACTGGTGGCTGCAAAGTTTGCTGCTCACACAACAGGAATGGCAAGAAGATCTGAAGAGAAAGGCGACATTTTTGTGCAGAATGTGATGTTCTGCTTTGTGTTGTTCCACGCTTTGCAATTCACCACATGAAAAAAATTAAATACTAATCATCAGATATATTTCTGTTACATTAGAATTAGAGACAATTTAACTTTAGAAATAAATAACTCCAGGCATGGTGGCTCACGCCTGTAATCGCAGCACTTTGGGAGGCTGAGGCTGGTGGATCACTTGTGGCCAGGAGTTCAAAACCAGACTGGCCAACATGGTGAAACCCCATCTCTACTAAAAATACAAAATTAGCAAGGTGTGGTGGTGGGGACCTGTAATCCCAGCTACTCGGGAGGCTGAGGCAGGAGAATCGCTTGAACCCGGGAGGCAGAGTTTGCAGAGAGCCGAGATTGCACCATCGCATTCCAGCCTGGGTGACAGAGCAAGACCTTGTCTCAAAAAAGAAAAGAAAAAAGAAATAAATAACGCCCAGAAGATTTTTTACATTTTATTTTCACACTGAAAATCAGTCAGATTTGCTTCAGCCTCAAAGAGCATGATAATGTAAAGTTAAATGAGTGCTGGCAGCGAGCAGCACTTTTTTTTTTTCTAAATGGCAGTGGGTTAAACAAGAGACACACAGCAAAGAAGATGCAGCACAGAGCAATTTATTGCAAAGGAGAAAGAATGTTCTGAAAGTTAGGTACAGAATAGACAGTCCACCCTGTGGGGTGATTCTGAGTGGGGAAACTCCCTTTAGGGGAGTCTTACCTAAGGGGATAGGAAGAGGTGTTGCTAGCAAGCATGTTTTGGATGGTCCTCTGGGCGAGGGCGAACATGTGCAGTACCACATGCTTGTTCATACACTGCATGTCTCAGTAGCATCTTAAATCTCTACCCAGAGGTGTGTTTTTTACTATTATAGTGAGCAAAGCATCAGTCTGAGGACAGGTAAAATCAAAATGTGCATGCTCTCCATGGGAGAAGTTCCCCACTGGAGATAGCTTTGCTTGAATGAGCTGGACTACAGTGCAAATGCTGGGGCTTATTGTGTGGACGGTCACAGTCACAGCCATGGTTGCTGTGGTCTGAGGACACATTACTCCCTTGCCTATCTATCCTGCCTTAGTATGTACTTCCTAGGTTTGTCCAGAGGGTTATATGAATTCACAGCAATTCCAGGTGCATATAAGCTATGGTAGCTAAACTAGTGGTCTACGAAAGATGTCCACATCCCAAACTCCAGAACCTGTGAATGTTACCTTACATGGCAAAAGGGATCTAGTAGGTGTGATTAAGGATTTTGAGATGGGGGCATTATCCTAGTGGACTCAATATAATTGAAAATGGAAGAGGGAAGTAGGAGGGTTAGAATCTGAGAAGGAGCTGTGACAATGAAAGCAGAGGCGAGGGTGTTTATGTGTGGTCGGGAGAGATTGATCTGAACCTGCTGCACTGCCAGCTTTGAAGACGAAAGAAGGGGCCACAAGCCAAGGAATGCAGGTGGCCTTTAGAATCTGAAAAAAGCAAGGGAATGAGCTCATTAAACACAGCCCTTCTGACACAGTGATCTCAGGAATTCTGACCTCCAGAACTGTAAGAGAATAAATTTGTGTTTTGGGCTGGGTGTGGTGGCTAACTCCTGTAATCCCAGCACTTTTAGAGGTCGAGGCGGGAGGATGGCTTGAGCCCAGGAGTTCAGGACCAGCCTGGGCAACATAGACACCCTATCTCTTAAAAAAAAAAAAAAAAAATTATTACCTGGACATGGTGGTGCATGCCTGTAATCCCAGCTACAGCTACTCAGGAGGCCAAGGCAGGAGGCTCGTTTGTGCCTGAGAGGTTGAGGCTGCAGTGAGCTATGATCATGCCACTGAATTCTAGCCTAGGCAACAGAGTCAGACCCTGTCTCAAAAAAAAAAAAAAAAAGATGTGTTTTTAAGCCACTAAGTTTGTGGGATTCTGTTATAGCAGCCACAGGAAACTAACATAGTGTTCCTTAAATGTTAGCCACTGCCCTTAGGTAGACCCTTTAGCGTGATGTCAGGCACACGGTTGGGGCACTCAGTAAATGATAGTAACAATGAATAGAATTCACCAGGATGCCTCTACCTTTTCTGCTTGACTTTTGGCATCTTCGATATCTGAAATTTGAGGTTTGTGTTTTTAAATAAAATTCTAAATCAGAGACTTTGTTCTACCATTCAGACCTAATTTCACACTTTAATGAATGTTAATCATTTTGTTACAGAGACAGGCAGTGATGATAGGGAGCACCCCTCAGGGTGGAAGTCAGATAGCCTGGGCCCAGTCGCAGCTCTGCCTCTATCTGGCTGTGTGACTTAGGTCATCTTGCTTCCCCTCTCTGGGCTTCATTTTCACTATTTAGAAAAGGAGGGAATTAATGTAAAAATAACTGCCATTTTTTGGATAGCTATGATGTGCAATGTATACTTGAAGTTTTTTTTTGTTTTTTTTTTTTTGAGCCTCACAAAACCTGTGCAAGGTATCACCCCCATTTTAGAGAAGTTAAGTGATTCACCCAAGGTCAGAGCATTGGTATTTGGCAGAGCTTGGATTTGAAACCAGAGCTGTTTGACTCTTTTTTTGGTGAACCCCTCTACCTTTCCCACATTTCCCTGACCTCAATGCCATCTTTAAAGGACAGATTTGACCAGGCTCAGTGACTCACCCCTGTAATTCCAACACTTTGGGAGGCTGAAGCAGGCAGATCACCTGAGGTCAGGAGTTCAAGACCAGCCTGGCCAACATGGTGAAACCCTGTCTCTACTAAAAATACAAAAATTAGCCAGGCATGGTGGCACATGTCTGTAATCCCAGCTACTCGGGAGGCTGAGGCAGGAGAATAGCTTGAACCCAGGAGGCGGAGGTTGCAGTGAGCCGAGATCGTGCCACTGCATTCCAGCCTGGGCGGCAGAGCGAGACTCCATCTCTAAATAAATAAATAAAGGATAGATTCATGTGGCTCCTGGTTTTCGCTGTAGGTTACCATGAGAACGAGGGTGGGGCTGTGAACAGCCCTAAGACCTCCCTCCAGCCCTCTGCCTTTCCACATGGGGACCCTGGAAATGGGTCCACCTTGTGTGGTCCTGAGAACCTGTGACTAAGCCCCTTAGAGGCTTCCCTCGATGATGACCCATTTCCCATCTTACCTTTTGTGACATACACTACTAGTTACTTAACCAATGCCTTTACTCCCCTTCTTACTTAGTAACAGAATCCCAATTTTGTTTGAATGACAATATGCCCAGTTAAAAATACCCTTGCAGCTGGTCCTCTGACCCAGTTCTGACCAATGAGAGGAACAGGAAAATCTGGATGAGGCTTCCTTGGAATCTCTTGTCTTCCTCATACAAAGGGGTAGGGAAAGCTCATCAGGAACATGACTTCTCCTGTTTGCTTTTGCTTTTATTCCTACCTGGAATGTAGGTGAGACTTCTGGAAGTGGGGCAGCCATCTTGTGACTATGAGGGTGAGAGCCAGCTGCTCAGGATAGCAGATCAGGAAGATAAAAAGAGCTTCAACCCTTAAGGATTTCTTTGAGCCTCTGTACCCGCCTGGACTGCCTACCACTGAACTTCTTGTTAGGTGAGGGGAAAAAAACTGTATCTGGTCAGACTTGTTACATACAACTCAATGTAATTTTGACTGACAAGTTCCCCAAGACAAGTCTCTTGTCTGTCCTGTAGCCCTGATATGTGGTGTTAATAAGCATCTGTGGTGACCCAAAAATAGACTTGGGGATGGAGACATTGGCTGTGGCTCTGATTCTGAACTTGCTGACCCATCACCTGTTCCATTTGTGCGCTGAACAAGAGTACTGTTAATTATCAGTCCCCTCGGCCAGCCAGAGCACAGGGGGCTGCGTCTGTGTGCTTTCAGAGAAGTTCAAATATAGCTCAGGCTCCTCCACTGCTTTTGCTGAGTGTGCAGCATCTGCAAGTCTGGCAGCCCCAGTGCAGAGTAGGGAAGCTTTTCCTGGAAGGCTAGGGTCTGAACAAGGGGCCAGAAGCCAGGGATGTCGGCAGGCCTGGCTCAAGCAAACAAGATTTCCTACTTGTGAGGTGGGTGCACTACTTTCTAGTTAGTAGATAACAGAACTTGCTTTGGGTCAAATTAAGACCTAGAGGGTGCAGGGATGATGTGTTAGTTTCGTTCTTTGGTTACATGCAACAGAAGTGAACTCTGTATAACTGGATAAAAAAAGGTTTATTGGAAAAATATGGGATGGCTTACAGAATCATAGGCAAAGCTGAAAAATCTACTTGAGAACAAAAAAAAGTCATACATCCAGGAGGTCTTGATAGCAGAAACCGGCATTGGAATGACATTTGGGTTATGTACCCATTCTTCAGTTGAAGGAGGATAGGATGCCTTTACTGGAGTTTTTCTAGATGATCTTGGAGATTGGAAAGAGTGGTTTACCAGAAGTAATGGAGGTTTCTAGTACCTGAAGAATGGTGAGAAGATGTTGGTCAGTACAAATTTTTAAAAAATGTTCACTGAAGATAATACAGAGTTGGTCAGGTGCATGGGTTTTGGGATCAGACTGACCTTACTTAAAATCTTAGCTCTGCCCTTTACTGTTTGTCCTTGGTTAAGTCAATTAACCTCAGTTTCCTCACCTATGTGTGATGAGAATGAGACATGTTTAAATCCACTAGAGTGTCAGCTGTATAAGAGCAGGGATTTGTGGGTTCCTTCCTTCCACTCTTACACCCCCAGCACCTAGACAAGGGCATGGCTCATCACTGACATTAATTGAATGGATGAATAAACTTTACATTTGTCCCAGAATACTTCTTAGGTAGAAAGCTATTTTGCTGAAAATATAACGAGGTAGGTGCTTGGAGTGAAATGTGAGCATTGCTCCTGCCTCATGCTTCACTCCGGGGAGGGTGAAGGAGATTCGGGCAGACGTTGAGAGAGAGGAACAGATGCACACGCTATAGTCTCTCTACCTGATGCACCCCCAGCAGCACGCCGGCCTGCTTACAAGCACAGTCCCTGTACCCTCATACTCACAAGCTTTAGCTGAAAACAACTAGGCTCGTTGATGCAGGATGAGTCCATCCCAGAAGTCTTCAGGACTTCCGGGCGCAACGTTGGCGGGTTACACTCTGCTCATAGGTTTAATGTGTTGAGAAGTCTGAAGTCACCATGCTCCTACTTTTCGTAGTGAACCATGACATCATGGCAAGTAGAATAAATTACAGCCCCAGGGAATGCATGCATTGTTAAAAAATACATACAACAGGACTTAACTGGTGGAATGAATGCACATTAATTCTTCAGTCATGTTTTCATCTACCAGTCTTGACAAGATGAAATTCTAAGTCATTTCACTCCCCAGGGCCATTGTAGAAATACAAAGCATAAAAGAAAGAGACAAACCTTGAATAGGGGTGCTGGTACCCATGATCTTTAGCCCCTCCAATAACCAGCATCTCTGCCAAGGAATTTTGGTACCCATAATCGCTAGCCCCTCCAATAATCGTCACACTCACAAGCACCACCACAGGTCACCACCACCACCACCAAGCCCCATATTGCTGGCAGTGGCAGCAACAACAGTAGCAGCACCAGCCAAAGGTGAACTGCTTCTCCACCTCATCAGTTTCACCACAAAAATCAGCAGCGACATGGTTACCACCAGATAGTAAATGATACTGGGGCCCCGTCCATGTGCCCACATTGGTTTCAAGTTAAAGAAACCAAATTTGAACTAGCTTTAATAAAAAGGGGTTTCTATTTGGCTCAAATCCATCCTTAGGAGGGACTGGGAGCTGGCCTTAGGGCTAACTGGAATAAGGAATCCAAAACTAAACAGTTTCTCTCTCCCCGCCTCTCTTTTTCCCTGCCACCTCTCACCCTCTCTTTCTTTGTTTCTCCTTGCATCCTATGGTCTTGTCAAGAGCAGGGATAAGGGAAGGCTGTTCCAGCTACCCCAAGCCCTTTCTTCCATCTGATTGCAGAGAATAGCTGTCCAAATCGTTCAGAGGGTGGTGGGATCTTGACCTGGGGTTTCATGGATCTCTCTGATCTATGAGACAGAGATTGTGAAGAATTTGAAAAATCTTATGGATTGGAATAGTCGCAGAAGCTCATCTTCTTTCCCCATGATTGGGATTCCTGTACGTGTCTGCAGGCCTTCCTGGGAAGCAGGTGGTGTAAAGTGTGTATAAGTAGAGGGTAGGGGGAAGAGTGTGGCTTTAATGTCACAGAGATCTAGATGCAAACAGTAACTTTCCTGTGCCTGCCTGGTACATTGCCTGATAGACATTTGATGGTTAACTGGCCAAGTGGCTTTAGGCAAGTTACTTTACTTCTCTGAGTCTCCATTTCCCCATAAAATGGAGATGACCAGCATACTTAGCAGGCAGAGTTGTGATGATTTAGTCAAGCACTTGGAACATACCTGGTGCTTAGTCAACATTAGTTCCCACGCCCATTCGCTTTTGCAACAGAATTAGCTCTCTGCTGTTATGCCATTTCCAACTTGGCCAGTGGGGTAACCCCCAATCTCACCCAGGGATAGGCTAAAGGGAAATGTATCAATATTAAGAAATATTTGTATGAGACCCTAACTCTTTGCTCTGCTAGCAGTTACATAAATCTCAGTCATCTTCATCTTTCCCTGCCACCCTGGCTGGCCTCCAGGCAATTAAACATTGATGTCGTAGCTATACTTATCTTCTCCTCCCTCTTTCAGCCAAGCCTTGGACATCAATCCTGTCTTTCAAATAAAAAATTTAACCCTCACATTTGTGGAGTTCTTCAGTATATGTAGCACTTCCAAATTCCCTTTTTTGACACACTCATTATAAGGAATTAAAGCAATATTTAAAAAGTACAAAGAATAAAGTAAAAAAGTCAAATGATCAAGGTCAACATCACCAGTGAGAAGTCATGTGGAGATCACGTGCCCTTTCATGTAATGAATGGGATGATAAGACACATCACTTCTGTGGTTTTCTTCCCCAAAGCCTAAAACCTCAGTCAAATCATGACAAAACACCAAACACGTCAAAATTCAGGGACATTCTAAAAGTATCTGACCACCACTTTTCAAAAGTGTCAAGGTTTTGAAAGGAAAGGAAAAACCAAGAAACTGTCATAAGCCAGAGGAGACAAAGGAGATGTGATACCTAAACGCAATGTGGTATTCTGGTTTGCAAAGTAGAACATAAAAAAAGACATCAGTGGAAAAATTAGAAAATCTGAATGAAGTACGCATTGTAGTTAACAGCATCATACTATAATAATTACCAAGTTAATGTCTTAATTTTTATACATGTAGCATGATTGCATAAGATGTTGACATTAGAGGAAGTTGAGTGAGGAGGAAATCAGAACTTTCTGTCCCATCTTTACAACTTTTCTGTAAATCTACAATCATTTCAAGATTAAAAGTTTAAAAACAAAAATAAAAAGCCAGAAATGAACATAATTCATATGAGATGAACACCACTCCACACATCTTTCAATGCATCGATACAGACAGGTAATCAGAAATAATTTCTAAAAATTATTTAATATTATAATACTCTTCTTAAGTTTTGAAGGGTATTTCATTTATTTTACTTGAATTTAATGGAATTTTAGAAACAAATGCAAAGAAAGAATTTATGAACTTTAGATAGCAATTTTTCCACCAAAAGAAATATATGAGCCCCTTAAAGATCCCTCCTGAAAACATTAAGAGGTTACAGACATTGTTGTTTTTAGCCATATATATCAATTTTAGATGGTGACTACATGCAATAAAACACTGGCACTGTTATACTTTTCCATCTTTTCTCCCCTAACTTCCTGTTTTATGTTGCTACTTTTACTGTGTTGTTATTTTTACTTTAATGGAGTGAATCAGTTAAAGACTGCTTTTAGGCCGGGCGTGGTGGCTCACGCCTGTAATCCCAGCACTTTGTGAGGCCAAGGTGGGCAGATCACCTGAGGTCAGGAGTTTGAGACCAGCCTGGCTAACATGGTTAAGCTCCATTTCTACTAAAAATACAAAAAATTAGCTGGGCCTGGTGGCACGTACCTGTAATCCCAGCTACTCAGGAGGCTGAGGCAGGAGAATTGCTTGAACTCGGGAGTCATAGGTTGCAGTGAGCCGAGATTACACCATTGCACTCCAGCTTGGGCAACAAGATGGAAATTCCATCTCAAAAAAAAAAAAAAAAAAAAAAAAAGATTGCTTTTAGCCGTCAATTACAGAAAGCCTGAGAAGCTAGTGTCTTAAATAAACAAGTAGTGAAGAGTTAGGCAGTTGCCGTCACCATTTCAGTGCTTCAAAGATATCACGGTTGAAGGGGCTGTTAATTCTCCTGGGATTTTCCTTATGATTGCAAAACAGCTGCTGCAGCTCCAGCCATCATGTTCTTACTCCACCCAGGAAAAAGGAGAGAATGACTAAATCAGGAAAGGAAAGTTTTCTGTGAATTCCTAGTCTGTATTTCATTGACCATAACTGTGTTATATGCCACCCCTAGCTGCAACAGAAGCTAAGAAATGTGGAATTTTTTTTTTAACTAGGCACATTTGATGGCTTCAATCAAATTAGTATTTCTTAGTAAGGAAGATGGAAATAACTGATAATTCTCAGTTATTTTTCCTCATTTTATATTTAAGCCTGTTTAATATTTACCAGCAATTTTATATACCAAAGATTTTTAAAATGTAATTTTTTTAGATCCACTAGAAACATTTAGTGAAATTTTTTTATATCCACCGGATTTTAATTTTTAGATCCATCTTTATTTTGATCCACGTCTTGGTTGGCAAGATTTTATTGTCAGGAGTGAGCTGAAGCTGGGATCTTGAGAAACACCCACAGTAACCTACCTTGTACTTCTCTAATTTCTCCACCGCCCTGGAATTACACTTGAAATGGAAAGAAAGAATCAAGGTGGCCCAAACCTAGTTCCCTTGCCCAGGCAGAAGCCGCCCCTTTAAAAGAGAGAGGAGGCAGAGATGGCTCACTGCTGCCAGAAAAAGGCTTCTGATGGACAGCCAGTGTGCTCCCTGGAGACCTGGTGTCATCACCAGTGAGCAACAAGGCATCCAACTGGCAGCTGAACAATGAATTGTTGCTGTGACCACGACGGCTCAGTGGCCAGGATGGCTACATGCAGCCTTTGCCCAGTTGAATTTTAAAGTCGGAGGCACTTATCTTAAGGGTGTTGCTTCTTGTTCATCTAAGGCTACTCAGGGACTCTCACTCACATTTACCTCCAAACAGGGCTGGCCACTGAACTTCTCTCCACCTTTCTCTGCTTCCTTGGAACCACGGTGTTGTGCCTGCAAGATCAGACTCAGGTTGGTGCCCAGCACTGGAGTCCTTGAAAAGCTCTGCCACCCCCAGGGTTCTAGGTCTGGACTACAGCCTGGCCGTCATGTGCATGTTCTCCCCCAGCCCCCAAGAATAAGATAATACAGGCTCATTGAAGGGATGGGGAATGCAGGGGAAGGAAAGCACAGAAGGCCAGGCATGGTGGTACGTGCCTGTAATCCTAGGTACTCAGGAGGCTGAGGCAGGATTGCTTGAGCCCAGGAGTTCGAGTCCAGCCTAGGTAACATAGCAAGCCCCCATCTTTAAAGAAAACCCCCAAAAACTAAAAAACAAAAAAA
Organism: Macaca fascicularis; assembly: GCF_037993035.2. Lineage (NCBI taxonomy): Eukaryota > Metazoa > Chordata > Mammalia > Primates > Cercopithecidae > Macaca > Macaca fascicularis. The sequence continues at coordinate 100,927,046 of NC_088384.1, read as the reverse complement.
TTTAAAAGCCCATACATACACAGAATAGTATAAAGAATAAAATGAAAATTACACTTAGCAACAATCACTGCTAATTTTTTTTTTTTTTTGGCCAGGGCTTTTTCTATGCATTTATGTATTTTTAAAGTGAGATATAACTTACATAAACTTGTATAAAACACACAAATTTTAACTGTACAACTGGCTTAATTTTTGTGTATGTATACATCCATGCAACCCAGCAGGCTTTCCAATTGACAACCTCTTTCCCCTCCAACCTTGATCATGACACCCTGGTCTTTCCTATTTTTAAACTTCATAAAAATAGCACATATGCATTTTTAAAATTAAAATGGGACATAACTATTATACATCATTTTCCCCATTTGATATATCATGAACATTTCCCGGTGTCATTGTTGTTTCAGAACTTATTTTAATGACTATGTATTTTATCATATGATCCTACATGATTTATTTAATGTTCCCCAATTCTTGCACATTTAGCTTATTTCAGAATTTTTGCCATTTTAAACGGGACTATGTAGAGCATCTTTTTTACACCCAGTGTTCCAGAGGATAGGATAACAAGGTGGTTCAGAGAATGGGTTTTGGAGTTAAAGAGATCAGGATTTAAGCATCCTGTCACTTATCAGCTACTTGAACTTAATCAACTTACACCACCTCCTTGGGACTCAGTTTCCCCACCTAAAAATGGACTTGACAATACTCCTCACATTGCATGTTGCTATAAGGGCTAAATGAGCTAAGTCTAAGTGCTTAGCATACTGTCTGCACAGAGTGAACACCCTGTAAATGTTGAGCTGCTATTATTCATCTTTGTGTTCACTTCTAATTATTTCCTTAGGAGAAATTCGTAGAAGTAGAATTGCTGGATCAAAAAGAGTGCTTGTCTTTAGAATTTTTAAATACAGTCTGCCAAATTGCCCTCCAGAAAAGCTGTGTCAACTCACACAACTACCAGCTGTGCTTGAGAATACCGTTTCACCACTCCCTCAACAATGAGTTTCGGAAGGAAGGAGGGAAGGAAGGAAGGAAGGAGGGAAGGAAGGAAGGAAGGAAGGAAGGAAGGAAGGAAGGAAGGAAGGAGAGAGGGAGGGAGGGAAGGAGAGAAGGAAGGAGAGAGGGAGGGAGGGAAGGAGGGAAGGAAGGAGAGAGGGAGGGAGGGAGGGAAGGAGGGAAGGAAGGAAAGAAGGAAGGAAGGAAGGAGAAGGGAAGGGAAGGGAAGGAGGGAGAAAGGGAAGGAAGGAGGGACGGAAGGGAGGAAGGAAAGGAGAGAGGGAAGGAGGGAAGGAGGGAGGGAGGGAAGGAAGGAAGGAAGGAAAAGAAAAAAGAAACTTTGCCAATCAGACAAGGAAAAAAATACCCTTTGTTGTTTTACTTTCTAATGAGGCTGAACACTTCCTTTTTTCATATTGGCCATTTGTTTTTCTTCATTTGGAAATTTGCCTAGTCAGATCTTTTACTGTTTTTTCTTTTGGGATGTGGGCTGGTCTTTCAATAACTGGACCACTACCCAATTCAAGAAGTCTGTTCCACAGTTCCTGTGACAGGGCTCTGACCTTGGTCCCTGCCCCAAATTGTCACCTTGGTGTCTGCCTGATTTGATGGCTCATCTAGGTTTGGGCTTCTGCTCCATTCTTGCCAAGACCCCTTGCCAACCTGAGATATACAGATGCTCAGAGCAACTAAGAAATCAGTGTCACTTTTTCCTTTAAATAAATGTTTGCTCAACATTTGTTTAGAAGAGAAGCTGGGTCATGCATGAAGCAACAACTGGGAAGGAAGACCTCTTGTGACAATACTTTGCATCATCTATTACAAGCAATTCAGCTCTGGCCCCAAACTTGCATTACTGGCTTAAAGAAATTAGAGTCCTGTAGTTAAGCATAGCTGTCTTTCTAGAAGGCAGTTTAACATCATCCTCCCTTCTCCTAATACTCCAAGTATTTATTAGTATACTTAACCCCTGAACAACACAGGTTTGAACTGTGTAGGTCTATTTATGGGCAGATTTTTTTCAATAAATATATTGAAGGGTTTTTGAAGATTTGTGACAATTTGAAAAAACCCACAGATGAAACATACCCTAGAAATATCAAGAAAAGGAAAAAGGAAATATCATATGTCATCAACGTATGAAAATATGCAAATACTTATCTATTGTTTTCATTTACTACCATAAAATATACACACATCTATTATAAAAAGTTAAAATTCACCAAAACTTACACACAAACAGATGGTGCATGGTGCCATTCACAGTTAAGAGAAATGTCAACAAATGTGAAGATGCAGTATTAACTCATAATTGCGTAAAATTAGCTATAGTTAAAAAAATAGCCAAGTGTAGTGACATATGACTATAGTCCTAACTACTCAGGAGGCAGAGGTGGGAGGATCACTAGAGCCCAGGAATTCGACTCTGCAGTGAACTATGAACACACCACTGCACTCCAGCCTGTGCAACAGAGCAAGACCCTGTCTCAAAAAAAGTACAAACAAAAAACTGTAGTACATACTGTACTACTGTAATAATTTCATAGCCACCTCCTATTGCTATTGCTGTGAGCTCAAGGGTTGCAAGTTTCCACTTAAGATGCTGTGTGCCGCTAATCATCTCTGCACGAGCAGCTCATCTCTCCAGTAAATTGCCTGTGGCAGTAAAAAGTGATCTCATAACGTTCTTAGGTATTTTTCGCTGTGTTTAGTGCAATGCCATAAACCTTGAATGACATCATGGGACCCATAACAAGTGCTACCAGTGATGCAAGAAGTACTCCCAAGAAGTGAAGGAAAATTGTGACATTATAAGAAAGAGTGGAATTGCTTGATATGTATGATAGGTTGAGGCCTGCAGCTTAGGTTGCCTGCCTTTTTCAGGCAGACAATTCATCTTGTAAATCAATAACATAAACTTATGGTTTCAATAAGTACAGTATGGTAAATATATTTTGTCTCTCATGGTTTTCTTTTTTCTTTCTTTCTTTTTTTTTTTTTTTTTGAATCAGGGTTTCACTCTGTTGTCTAGACAGGAGTGCAGTGGCGTGATCTCTGCTCACTGCATCCTTGACCTACCTGGGTTTAAGCGATCCTCCCACCTCAGCCTCCTATGTAGCTGGAACTACAGGCGCCCGCCACCATGCTCAGCTAATTTTTTTGTATTTTTTATAGAGACAGGGTTTTGTCACGTTGCCCAGGCTGGTCTCAAGCTCCTGGACTCAAGGGATCGGCCTGCCTCAGTCTCCCAAAGTGTTGAGATTGCAGGCATGAGCCTTGGTGCCCGGCTCATTGTCTTTTCTCTAGCTTACTATAAGAATATAGTATGTGATACATATAACATACAAAATATGTGTTAATTGACTGTCTACGTTCTCAATAAGGCTTGTGGTCAGCAGTAGGCTATTGGTAGTTAATAGGAGTTTAGGGGAAGTTAAGTTATCCTTGGATTTTCGAGTGCATGGGGGTTGGCGCCCCTAACCCCCACAAAGTACAAGAGTCAACTATATCACCTTCAAATACATATGGTGATAGCCTTGAGAAAGTCAGGTTAATATAGTTTTCTCCATGTCATTTTATTTCTAAAATTCTTTTAGAGTCCCAGAGATGCTTTAGCACCTTCTGTAGGTGCCCATCTGACTAGTGCCTTACTGGTTCTGTTTGGTTTGGGTAGGGTCTGGATTTTTGGGGTCATCTCTTGCTAAAGAAGTGATCCAGGAGGCAGTGTCATGAAGGGAAGGGTATTGAAAACTTGGCTGAGAGTCAGGCACTGTGGCTCACATCTGTAATTCCAGTACTTTGGGAGGCTTAAGCAGGAGGGTCACTTGAACCCAGGAGTTCGAGACCAGCCACAGTAACATAATGAGACCCTCTTTCTAAAAAAAATAAAAAATAAAAAAAATTAAGTAAATTCTCCAGGAGTGATGGCTCATGCCTGTAGTCCCAGCTTCTCGGGAGGCTGAGGTGGGAGGATCCTTTGAGTCATCCAGGAATTGAAGGCTGCAGTGAGCTATGATCACACCACTGCACTCCAGCTTGGGCAACAGAGCAAGATCCTGACTTCTAAAAAAATAATAATAATTTGCTTGGCATGGTGGTTCACGCCTATAACCCCAGCACTTTGGGAGGCTGAGGAAGGCAGATCACTTGAGGTCAGGAGTTCGAGACCAGCCTGGTTAACATGGTGAAACCCCCATCTCTACTAAAAAAACAAACAGACAAACAAAAAACTAATAAAACTTGGCTGTTTTGGAAGAAGATACTATTTCCTCCTATTAAATTGGAGATTTTTTTTTTTTGTATTTTTTTTTTTTTTTTTTTAGTAGAGACGGGGTTTCATCGTGTTAGCCAGGATGGTCTTGATCTCCTGACCTCGTGATCCGCCCGTCTCGGCCTCCCAAAGTGCTGGGATTACAGGCTTGAGCCACCGCGCCCGGCCTGGAGATTATTTTTTAAAGGAGAAAAAAAAGAAGGTTAAGAAAATGAATTATCTAGAATTAACCAAACATGTCAGAGAAAACCTACCAAAGGAGACAAAAGAAGACCTGGGTAAATGAAGAAATGTACTGTTTGTAGACGGTAAGAAATAGCAGTGTAATGGTGTCAATTCATGTTATTAATATTTGGGGGAGAGGAATTAAATAAGCAAAAAATGAAGTTTGCATGGAAGAATAAAGTTCCATGAATAGCTAAAAGAACTATTCTCAAAAATAAGAGCAGAGATAGGGGATCACCCTACCAGATGTGGACTAACGGGACAAAAGAGAAGAATCCAGAAACAGAACTGTGCATGTGGATATTTGGTATGTGATAGAATTGACAACAGAAATCAGTGAGGAAAAGACGGATTATTTTAATGGTGTTGGGGAAAATATCTGGTTGTATGGAAAAAATAAAAATAGATCCTATCTCACACCATATAAAACAAACTTCAGCTAGTTTAAGAAGCTAAAACGTTTATAGGCAAATCTTTATGACACTGGGTTAGTGAAACATTTCTTAAGTAAGAGACAAAAGGTCCAAACCATAAAGAAACTGGTGGTTTTCTGTTCTATAAATGACAACACAGACAAAGCTAACAAATGATTAACAGATTAGGAAAGGTATTTACAGTATATTTTCAACAACAATCAAAGGACTTAAAATCTAAATTATATAAGAAACTCAGCAGTAAATCAGCGAGAAAAAACCTGGCAACCCAATACAAAAAATAGGCAAACTCACTCTCTGAGAAACTCAGTTAGTGAATAAACATATAAAGAGAAGCTCAACTTATTAGTAATTAAAGAAAGAAAAATTAAAATAACAATGACTTGCTGCTTTATACTCATCAGACTGGCAAAAAGAAAAAAATATAAAACCAGGTGTTGGTTAGTGTGTAGGGCAATGATAATGTGTCTTGTAAATTAGTGTATCTACCCTAAAGAGTAATTTCAAAGCATTTAGTGAAACCAAATATATTTTAATCCATCATTTTTCAAATTGTAGGTCATGACCCATCACTATGTTGTAAAACCAATTTGTGAGTTGTAATTAACATTTTAAAAAGGAAGTTGAATGAAATAGAATAAAACACATCAGAATACATTTCTAGTAATAAAGATAAGGGCTATTTCATGAAACTTTTGTTTTACTTGTGTATGTGGAGATTGTGATGTAAAATGTGTTTATTATCATAGGTCACAATAAAAAAGTTTGAAAAACAATGTTATCCCTACCAACCAGCAAACCACTTCTGCATAGAAACCCTAGTAAAGATACAGGGATGAAGATATTCATTACCTAATTTTTTTTTTTTTTTTGAGACGGAGCCTCACTCTGTCGCCCAGGCTGGAGTGCAGTGGCTTGATCTCGGCTCACTGCAAGCTCCGCCTCCTGGGTTCACGTCATTCTCCTGCCTCAGCCTCCCCAGTAGCTGGGACTACAGGCGCCCGCCACCATGCCTGGCTAATTTTTTATATTTTTAGTAGAGATGGGGTTTCACCGTGTTAGCCGGGATGGTCTCGATCTCCTGACCTCGTGATCCGCCCGTCTCGGCCTCCCAAACTGCTGGGATTACAGGCGTGAGCCACCGTGCCTCATTGTTTATAATAGCGAAAGGATAGCAACAAGTTGCATTAGTCTGAAAATAAATTTTAAAAATGAAGATAAAATTTAACAGCAGTTAAAATGAATAGAGTTAAATAATTTAATGCAAATCTCAAAAACAGTCTTGATCGAACTAGAAGAGGCAACAGAATAAAATATACAGTATGATAGTATTTACATGGGGTTTTTTAAATGCCCTTCCAAAGCAATATTATATATTGTTTGTGAACACATGTATATGTAAAGAAAGGTTTTAAAGGTGGCTTGTCTAAGTTCATACATTTAATAGAGTGGGTGGCTATTAATGGTGTGTAATATGGTTTTGATATTTGTCCCCTCCAAATTTCATGTCAAATTGTAGTCCTCAGTGTTGGAAGTGAGTTGTGTTTGGATCGTGGGAGCTGATCTCTCATGAATGATTTAGCACTATCTCCTTGCTGATGAGTGAGTTCATGCGAGATCTGGTTGTTTAAAAGCATGTGTCACTTCACCCCTCTCTCTCCTGCTCCCACTCTTGTCATGTGATGTGCCTGCTCCCACTTCACCTTCTGCCATAGATTGTAAGCTTCTTGAGGGCCTCCCCAGAAGTTGAGCAGATACTGGGACCATCCTTGTACAGCCTGCAGAACTGTGAGCCAATTAAACCTCTTTTACTTATAAATTACCCAGCCTTAGATATTTCTCTGTTTTTTGTTTGTTTGTTTGTTTGCTTTGCTCTTTTTGTCCAGGCTGGAGTGCAATGGCACAATCTCAGCTCATTCTTGGGTTCAAGCAATTCTCCTGCCTCAGCCTCCCAAGTAGCTTGGATTACAGGCACACTCCACCATGCCCAGCTAATTTTTGTATTTTTAGTAGAGACAGGGTTTCACCACGTTGGTCAGGCTGGTCTCAAACTCCTGACCTCAGGTGATCCACCCACCTTGGCCTCCCAAAGTGCTGGGATTACAGGCATGAGTCACCATGCCTGGCGAGTATTTCTTTATAGAAACCCAAGAATAGCCTAACACAGAAAATTTGTACTGAGGAGTGGAGCATTGCTATAAAGATACCTGAAATGTGGACACACCTTTGGAACTTGATAATGTGCAGAGGATGGAGGAGTTTGGAGGGCTCAAAAGAAGACAGGAAGATGAGGGAATGCTTGGAACTCCTTAGAGACTGGTTAAATGATTGTGACCACAATACTGATAGTGATTTGGACAGTAAAGTCCAGGCTGACTAGGTCTCAGATGGAAATGAGGAACGTATTGGGGAATGGAGTAAAGGTCATCTTGGTTACACCCTAGCAAAAAACTTGGTTGCATTGTGTTCATGTCCTAGGGATCTGTGGAACTTAAGAATGATGACTTAGGGTATCTGGTGGAAGAAATTTCTAAGCAGCAAAGCATTCAAGATATGGCCTGACTGCTTCTAACAACCTATGCTCAGATTTGGGAGCAAATAAATGACTTAAGTTGGAACTTATATTTAAAAGGGAAGCAGAGTGTAAAAGTTTGAAATATCTGCAGCCTAGCCAAGTGGTAGAAAAGAAAAGGCCATTTTCAGGGAAAGAATCCAAGCAGGCTGTGGAGCAACCACTTGCTAGAGAGATTTGCATGAATAAAAGTGAGCTAGGTCCTGCTAGTCAAAACAAAGGGGAAAAGGCCTTGAAGGCATTTCAGAGATTTGTGAGGCAGCCCCTCTTATGACAGGCCAAGAGGCCTAGGAGGAAAGAATGGCTGTGCCCTGCTGCCCTGTGCCACACTGCACTATCCCAGGAGGTTGCTCCTTGCATCCCCACTGCTCCAGTTCTAGCCTCAGTTCAAGGGACCACAGGTATAGAACCAGCTGCTGCCTTGGAAAGCACAAGCCACCATAAGCTGTGGTGGCTTTCACATGATATTAAGCCTTTGGGTGCATGAAATGCAAGAGTGAGGGAGGCTTGGCAGCTTCCCCCTAGATTTCAGAGGATACGTGGAGAAGCCAGGGTGCCCAGGCAGAAGTAGGCTGCTGCAGAGTTGGAGCCCCCACAGAGAGTGTTTACCAGGGCACTGCTTAGAGGAGCTATGGGAAGGGAACCAACACCCACCAGACCCCAGAATGGTAGATTCACCACCAGCTTACACCCTATACCTGGAAAAGCCACAAGCACTCAACTCCTGTGAGAGCAGCCACATAGGCTGCAATCCACAAAGCCACAGGGGTGGCTTGCACCAGGATATACCTCTTGAACCAGGATGTGGGACATGGAGTCAAGGATTATGTTGGATCTTTAAGATTTCATGCCTGCCCTGCTAGGTTTCAGACTTGCATGGGGTCTATTACCCCTTTCTTATGGCCGATTTCTCCCTTTGGGAAAGGGAAATGGAATTCTATCTTGGGAGTAAATAACTTGTTTTACTTATAGGTGGAAGGAGATGAGTCTTGGATAAGACTCAGGACTTTGGACTTGATGTTGAAATGAATTAAGACTTTGTGGAATGGTTGTGAAGAGATGATTGTATTTTGCAATGTGAGAAGGACATGAGATTTGGGGGACCAGAAGCAGAATGATATGGTTTGGATATTGTCCCCTCAAAATCCCAGTGTTAGAGGTGGGGCCTTATTGGAGGTGTTTGGATCCTGGAGGCAGATCCCTCGTGAATGACTTAATGCCATCCCTTTGATGATGAATGAGCTCATATGAGATCTAGTTGTTTAAAAGTTTGTGGCAGCCGGGTACAGTGGCTCATGCTTGTAATTTCAGCGCTTTGGGAGGTTGAGACAGGAGAATTGCTTGAGCCCAGGAGTTCTGACCAGCCTGGGCAACATAGTGAGACCCCATCTCTACAAAAAATAAAAGCAAAATTAGCTGGGCACAGTGGCATGCATCTGTAGTCCCAGTTACTTAGGAGGCTGAGGTGGGAGGATTGCTTGAACCTAGGAAGATGAGACTGCAGTGGGCTGATATGGTACCTCTGCTCTCTAACCTGGGCAACAGAGTGAGACCCTATCTCAACTAAACAAAACAAAAAATGTGTGGTACCTTCTCCCCTCTCTCTTGCACATGCTAGTGCCATGTGACCATGCATACGCCTGCTTCACTTTCTGCCATGATTGTAAGCTTCCTGAGGCCTCACCAGAAGCCAGGCAGACATTGGTGCTATGTTTGTACAGCTTACAGAACTGTGAGCCAATTAAACATCTTTTCTTTATAAATTACCCAGCCTCCAGTATTCCTTTATAGCAACTTAAGAATGGCCTAATGTAGTGAGGAATGGAAGGTGTAAAATTATGGTATTGCTGGGCCAGGTGCAGTGACTCATGCCTGTAATCCCAGCACTTTGGGAGGCCAAGGCAGGGGGGGATCATTTGAGGTTGGTAGTTCGAGACCAGCCTAACCAACACAGAGAAACCCCATCTCTGTTAAAAATACAAAATTAGTCAGGCATTGTGGCACATGCCTGTAATCGCAGCTACTCAGGAGGCTGAGGCAGGAGAATCGCTTGAACCCGGAAGGTGGAGTTTGCAATGAGATCGTGCCATTGCACTCCAGCCTGGGCAACAAGAGCAAAACAGCATTTTGAAAGAAAGAAAGAAAGAAAGAAAGAAAGAAAGAAAGAAAGAAAGAAAGAAAGAAAGAAAGAAAGAAAGAAAGAAAGAAGGAAGGAAGGAAGGAAGGAAGGAAGGAAGGAAGGAAGGAAGGAAGGAAGGAAGGAAGGAAGGAAGGAAGGAAGGAAGGAAGGAAGGAAGGAAGGAAAGAAAAGGAAGGAAGGAGGGAAGGAGGGAAGGAGGGAAGGAGGGAAGGAGGGAAGGAAGGAAAGAAAATTATGGTATTGCTGATGGCAGACCATGGAAAACAGAATCACAAAGAAAATTGCTAGTTTTAGAGAATGAGGATGGGAAATAATGTCATATGCTCCTGGAGAGTGAATGTCATATGCTCCTGGAGAGTGAAGATTGGTACAATGTCGTTAGAGGAAATTTGCCAAAACTTATTAAAAGCCTTCAAACCATGCAACATTTTGACCCAGCAGTTGTCCTGCTAGTGAAGTCATGGATTAGTTTAGTAATCTAATTGCAAAAGTATTTCTTTAAACTTTAACATGACAGCAAAAAAAACTGGTAACAATTTAAATGTCCAACATTAGAAATTAGTTAAATTATGTCACCTGTTGTTCAGAAACTTAAAATGATGAGATGGAGGTATATTTATTGCTGTGAGAAGATGATTATGATAGAAAGCTAAGTGGAAAAACAAACAAAACACAGGCCATAAAAGCACTTACAGTATAATCCCATTAGAAATATTCATATATCATGTATGGTCCAAAAACACATCAGGTTTAAAAGTGGTTATTTCTGGGTGGTATGATTAAGGTGATTTCAATTTTTCAATTTCACTCGGCCTCCCAAAGTGCTGAGATTACAGGTGTGAGCCACCGTACCCACATGATTCCATATGAATTCAGTAGCAAGGATAAGGTTTTATGCTTATTGATTCCTAGGTCAGAGCACATGGCCCTCCCAGGGCAAAAGAGGTGTTGGGTACAGGTTGGGGATGAGTGGGAAAGGTCCTTAAACTAGGGTTACTTCTGAGGGGCCAGATCCAAGTAAGACTCTGGATGATGATAATGGCTGCCATTTATTGAGTTGTTACTATGTGCTATGTACAATGTTAATGCTTTATATACCTTATCTCCCATCCACTCTGTGAAGTATATTATTTTCTCCGTTTTATAGATGACCAAATTAAAGCTCAGAGAGGTGAAGTGGTTTGCCCATTGGTACACAGCTAGTGACTTTCAGAGGTCAGATTCGAACTCATGGCTATCTAACTTAAGTTAAATGGGTCAGAGCTGGGAGGGCTTTCAGCAATCCTCCTATCCCATCCCCCTTCTGACATGTGGGGAAGCTGAGGCCCAGAGGGACAGAGTGGCTTCCCCAAGATCACAGTACAAACCTGTGGCAGAGCAGATTTTCATCTTGCACTAGGTTTCTAGACTCCAGCCATCTCCTTCTTCCAGGCTGGGTGGCATCAAAGGACAGGTTGAGATGTCAGGGTTGCTTGGTCAGGGGGAGGAGGTGTGCAGCAGAAAAAGGCTGTGGTTCCTGGAAAGACGAATCCACCTTTTCCACCCAGCCGGAGCCTCCCTTGGCTCAGGAGAGAAAGTGACCAGCTTGGGAAATGGCAGGTGGTTATTTTGAGCAGCCTAGCCTACTTTCTCATTCCCAGGAGACTGGTGGCAAAGCATACTCCCACCCTGAGGGTGGTCCCGAGGGGGATTCTGAGCCTAATCCATGTTACTGAAGTCACAGATAACAGGAAGCTTGTAGGTAACCCTGGTCCAAGTAACACATTTATGTTGTAATTATTTACTAACTATGGATACTAACTCCTTTTTTAGGTGAAAAATGTACTTAAAATTATCTTATTCCAAACAATACATGCTCATGGTAAAAAAAAAAAAAAAAAAAAAATTCATATCCTAGAGAAGGGCATAAAGCAAAGGACACAGGTTACCACCCAGAAGTTTTCAGTCTTGTGTACCTAAGGGAATCACCATTAATAGCTTCCTGTGTATGGCTCCTGAAATCTGTGTGCCCATTCAAAGATTTATATTTAAATGCCTACATACATATGTATTTCGGACACAGATGGGAGTGCACTATACATACTGTTCAGACATTGCTTTCTTATTTCATTATATATCTAGGCTATCAGTGCCAAACCCATCCACCTCGTTCATTTTAATGACTATAGAATTCCCCTATATGGATGTGTCATAATTTATTTTATGGGTACCTGGCTTATTTTCAATCTCTTGCTATTATAAACAATGCTACAAAACATTCTTTATGCATTACCTTCCTGCATATGTACAAGTATATATGTAGAATGTAGAATAAATTCCTAGAAGTGGAATTGCTCTGTTCAAATGGTGAATTGCTAAGTTAAATGGTTTGTGAATTTAAATATTTTGATAGATACTAACAAATTAATCTCCAAAGTTTTCATCAATTAATATATACTCCCACTAACAATGTGTGACTGTGTCTATTTCTTCACTCCTTTCCCCATACAGTTTATTTTCAAGCAACTTCTTTGTTAGACTGATGGGTAAATAATGATGGCTTGCATTTGTTTTTTTTGTTTTTTTGGTTTTTTTTTGAGATGGAGTCTCGCTCTGTTGCCCAGGCTGGAGTGCAGTGGCTTGCATTTGTTTTAACTGACATTCTGTTAATAGTGAGAAATGCTGAATAACTTTTTCCTGTTTACATGTCATTTGTATTTTTTTTTTTCCTGTGAATTGCCTGTTAAGAGCCTTTCTCCATTTCCCACAGGAGTGATGGCCTTTTTTGTACTGTTTTGCAAGTGCTCTTTACATATGAAGGGAATCCAACTTTTTTTTTGGCCTTTAAAAGAACTTACTGGGCTGAGCACAGTGGCTCACGCCTGTAATCCTAGCACTTTGGGAGGCCAAGGCTGGCGGATCACGAGGTCAAGAGATCGAGACCATCCTGGTCAACATGGCAAAACCCCATCTCTACTAAAAATACAAAAATTAGCTGGGTGTGGTGGCGTGCAACTGTAGTCCCAGCTACTCGGGAGGCTGAGGCAGCAGAATCGCTTGAACCAGGGAGGCGGCAGTTGCAGTGTGCCAAGATCGTGCCACTGCACTCCAGCCTGGGCAACAGAACAAGGCTCCATCTAAAACAACAACAACAACAACAACAAAACCAACCAAACAAAAAATCTTACTGTAGTTTTAGAATGTTTTGGGGTTTGATAGTGCTCATGATCACTCATTATCCTTCCCCACTTTCCTCAACTGCACATTTTCCCAGCAATTTTCCATGTGAGTGGTATAATTCGCTTGCCTAGTTCCAAAGGTCCTTTCCCAAACTTTTCCATTATTTCTAAAACTTTTTTACATCCATTATCTCCTTTAGACTTGAAACCACTGAATGAGGTCTGCGGGTTTATTTTCCAAATGAGGAAACTGAGACTCAAATGGGATGTGTCTTGGCATTGCATAATGTCACACGGGGGGTTCCTGATGACCAGAATCCACCCCTAACTTGAGGCCCCTGCCTCCTCTTCCTCCATTTTGTGAGCATGCGTGTATGAGCATTTGAGGATGAGTGTTTAAGAGTGTGTGAATGTATGTGTGAGTGTGTGAGTGTGTGAGTACGCGGGCGTGTTGGATGAGGGTAGCCTGAGGAGAGTGGCAGTCCTTGCTACAGGGCTCGCACAGCTTTGTAAATTGAGGCAGCCCAAATCAGGTCTGCAAGAAAGCCTGACTTTATTCTGATATCTTCCTGTCTCCAGCCATCTTCCTCTCTCTCTCCTGTTTGCCTCTGCCTCTTCCATTCCCTGTCTCTTTGTGTCTCCGTTACAGTGTCCCATGTCTCTTTCTTAGTTTCTGTCTCTTTCTACCCTTTCTCTCCTTCTTTCTCTGTCTCTATCTCTTGTTCACAGTAGTGACTTATTGGGACAGAAATCACACTCCTCACCTTATTCCCTTTTTTCTTTTAAAAATAAGGCCAGGCCCACCAAATAGTAAGTGAGAGACAAATGGTGGAGAAGTGAAGAAGTTCTGCCCCATGACTTCCTGCTAGGTGCGTCCCCAGAGGGAGATCAGGGGCCAGAAATGACAGGAAGGCCTGTCAGTGCCAGGGGGTCTGGCTTTGGCCTGAAGTACCATGGGGTCTGGTGCCTGACTCTCTTGATGACCCAGGACAGGCCTCTGCCATTTTAAGGCTTTGGAATGTCCCCTGACCTGCTACGTAACTGCACAGCTCCTTGCAGGTTCAGAAGTGTAGATGCCCCCAGAATCTCTGCAAGAAGGTGGGGCAAGAGTGCTCTACTCACTCTATGGGTTCAGACAGGGCATAGGCTTTGTCCGAGGTCACACAAGAAGGTGATGGCAGAGGCACTTAATGGCCTCTGCTATGGATAAGGCCTCACTAGCTTCTAGCTCAGGGGTGGCCCTTAGCAAAGTGCTGATGAGAATTTGCTGAATCATAGTGACCACAGTGATGTGACAATAATCGTTAATATAGTGAGCACCTACTATGTGTTAGGCAACACGTTAAGTATTTTGTATGTGCTGTCCCACTTAAATTTCTACCCGATATCCCCAGCCCTATCAGGTAGCTACTTTATCATCTCCATTTAATAGATGAGAAAACTCGTGCCTAAGAGAAATAACTACATAGCTACTAAATGCCAGTGAAATCAGGACGGAGGGAGGGAGAAACAGAGGGAGGGAGAGATGGATGGATGGATGGATGGATGGATGGATGGATAGATGAAAGAATAAATTAATGGTTAGGTAAGTAGTTAGGGGATTTGGAGTTTATAATAGATTTTAATATCTCTATCCCTATTAGCTCTAAGGCATGTGTTAGCCACTTAAAGACTGAGATTAATCCAAGAAAATATGAGTCCCCTCTCAAGCTACCAGTCAACATGGACAAGTTCACAAAACAACATTCACACACAGTCAGGGATGCATTCACACTGACCAGGATGCAAGGAGACACACACAAGCATAGGCATTACAGAGACCTTACACAGACACTCGAATACGGCTAACTCAACTCAGTTACACGCAGACACCAATACACTTAGAGATATCGCAAACACAGGGAAGGACGCAGCATCTACAGACGACACAAACACAACATAGAACCACATGGAAATGAGAACACATGGCTCATGTGCACACAGAGACAGGCACTGTCTTTCTCTGTCTTTGTGTGTGTGTGTTTGTGTCTTTCACACACACATACATACCCACATATCAGTACAGGCAAAGACCAGAATACATGTCACACTCACAACTAGACTGAACACATTTAACACAAGGACATGCACCTTGCAAGGACATATTCAGACACAAGGTTATTGCCTCAAAGACAATGACACAGATATGCAGAAATTCTTATCAGAGATATGCACATTAGCAGGGAAGTTTTACACACACACACACACACACACACACACACACACACAGCAGGCAGAACACAGACAAGATCAGTCTTTCTCTCTCGGACAAAACTGCAACTAGGACCCCCTAGAGGTTTAACTAACTACATTTCAGCCACTTTTCACTTCTCTAGATGAAAGCCACTCAGCTGGGTCTTGCAAAATATGTAAAATTTAAGGAGCACTCCACTGAAGGCTTCAGCTTAGGGAAAGGTGCCTGAAGAGGACGCCTCCATCTGTATGTGCTGTTTCTCTTAATGCTCAGAGCTTGGCAGTGTCTTTGTTCCTCCTTTTCCTTCTCAACCCTCACCCCATCCAGTCTGTCACCAAGTCCTGCTCAAGTGATCTCTGGAACTTTCAGGCCCAGCCCTTTCCTTAGCCGAGGCCTTGTTACCTCCCATCCGTGTCTCAGCCTCCCACAGCCATGGCCTCCTATCTGGCTTTAGGATCCTTGGACGCTCAGCCTCCTCCACTTCACCTTTCCACTGGGACATCCTTTCTCAGCCATCTTCCTCGGCTAGGAGGCAAAAAAAAAAAAAAAAAGAAAAAGAAAAAAAGAAAAGAAAAAGTAAAACAAGCAATGGCTTTTTGGTTCAAATCAGGACTTACCTGAAGAGAAGGGGTGAGGTGCTCCTGAATTCACTCAAATCCATCTCTCCCAGAGCAGCCCCAGAGTTATTTTATTTTATTTTTTTGGAGACAGAGTCTTGCTCTATCCCTCAGGCTGGAGTGCAGTGGCACAATCTCGGCTCACTGCAACTTCTGCCTCCTGGGTTCAAGTGCTTCTCCTGCCTCAGCTCCCCTGAGAGCTGGGATTACAGGCACCTGCCACGATGCCTAGCTAATTTTCGTAATTTTAGTAGAGACAGGGTTTTTCCACGTTGGCCAAGCTGGTCTCAAACTCCTGACCTCAGGTGACCCGCCTCAGCCTCCCAAAGTGTTGGGATTACAGGCGTGAGTCACTGCACCTGGCCCCAGAGTTATTTTAAAAAGCAAATGTGAGGGCAGTGATTTGGTTTACTTACTGATATAAATAAGCAAAATGTGTTCTAAGAACAAGTTTGACCAAGAACAGGACCAAGAACAGTCCAGGCGCATAGGAAGTGCCATTTTCAACATCACATCCTCAGGGAAACCTTCTTCCATCTCCTCATGCTGGGTTAGATTCTCCAATTACTTGAAGCTGCCCATATATGTACACACATGCACAGCAACGTATATACATACTGGGCTGGACACAGGGGCACACGCCTGTCATCCTACTCACTTTGGGAGGCCAAGGTGGGAGGATTGCTTGAGGCTAGGAGTTTCAGACCAGCCTGGGCAATATAGCAAGACCTCATCTCACCCTATCTCACTCACACACACACACACGCACATACACACATACACACACACACACACAGTATATAGATATATATCTTTTATGGCACTTTTCACAATTGCAATTAATATTATTATTATGCAACTATTAGATAAGGTAGTAATTAAATAATTTAAATAATGATTGGCATAATTTTTTGTCTAATATTACCAAGCTATAAACTCTGTGAAGGCAGACACCAGATCTACTTTTTTCATCCCTGTATTTGTAGAGCTGGGTACAATAGCAAGCACTTGGAATTTACATTCAATACATTTATCTATCAAGTAACTATTACATGTGGCGCAGTCTGTATACATCCAACCTTCACCACGATTGTGCAAAGAGGTGTTAATTATTCTCTCTCCTTTTTATTTGGAGACAGTCTTGTTCTGTTACCCAGGCTAAAGTGCAGTGGCGTGCTCTCTGCTCACTGCAACCTCTACCTCCCAGGTTCAAGCAATTCTCGTGCTTCAGCTTCCCAGGTAGCTGGGGTTACAGGCGTGTACCACCATGCCTGGGTAATTTTTTTAATTTTTAGTAGAGACAGGGTTTTGCCATGTTGGCCAGGCTGGTCTCAAATTCCTGACCTCAAGTAATCCTCTTGTCTCAGCCTCCCAAAGTATTGGGATTGCAGGCGTGAGCCACCAGGCCCGGCCTATTACTCTCATTTTTTGATGAGAACCTTGAGGGAACACACCCAAGGTCACATAAATAAAATAAGGACAGTCATTTAAACCCAAGTCAGGCAATGCTTCTTCCATTCCACTCCACTGAGCTGCCCGGTTCTTGGCATCCTCCATCTCACTGGGCCGTGAATTCCAACCTGGAAGTTCATCTCTGGTTTCCCATCCCTTCCTTCTCTGGATCCACATCCACCACTTCCCTCATTCATATTCTTAAGCATCCCTCTCCACCCCCCAAACTTGTTCTTAGAATGCATTATTCATACCCAGGTGTAAGTGGCTGACCACTTCAATTTCCCATGGGGAAACATTACGTATTTACAAAGGGTAAATGATTTAAGCTTACAGGCCCCAAGCCTATGGATGGAATTTTAGGCATGAGCTAACCAAGAAAGGAGAAATCACACCAAGAAGTCCAGGCACATAGGAGGTGCTATTTTCAGCTTCAGCATCACATCCTCAGGGAAACCTTCTTCGATATCCTTATGCTGGGTTAGATTCCCCACCCACCTTTTTTTGTTTTGTTTTGTTTTTTGAGATGGAGGTTTTGCTCTGTTGTCCAGGCTGGAGTGCAGTGGTGCGGTCTCGGCTCACTGCGACCTCCGCCTCCTAGGTTCAAGCAATTCTCCTGCCTCAGACTCCCAAGTAGCTGGGATTACAGATGCCCGCCACCACGCCTGGCTAATTTTTGTATTTTTAGTAGAGATGAGGTTTCAGCATGTTGGCCAGGCTGGTCTCAAACTCCTGACTTCAGGTGATCCACCCGCGCTGGCCTCCCAAAGTGCTGGGGTTACTGGCGTGAGCCACTGCACCCGGCCCCCACCCACCATTTTTGACCAGAGGCCTACTCACTGTGACCTTGAGTAAGTCCCCCCTTCGTAAGCCTCAGTTCTTTATCTGTAAGATGGGGAGAGGATGCAAAGGATACTTATGTCCTTCCTAAGGCTGGTGTTCACAACACCAATTTACTGAACACGAACTTTTTGCCAGGCATCCTTCTGGGCTCTGGGGAAGGGGAAAAAGAGACAATAAACAAATACACGAGAATAAAAATGTGTGTGTTGTATATGTGTGTGTATATATATGCACATACATATACATATACATGCATATACACATCTATGTGTGTTTGCATATATATACACGCATACACACATATACATAAATATGTGTGTCCGTATATATACAGGTACCCCCACACATATATATGAAACGTGTCAGATGGTGATGAGGGCTACAGAGAAAAATAAAGCAGTGTAAAGAGGATCTGGCATTTCAGGGAGGGGTTTTTGCTACTTCATAAAGAGTGGTGAGGGAAGACTTCAGAGAGAAAGTGACATTTGAGCAGAGATCTGTGAGTGAGCTACACAGCCCTTTGCAAGGGAGAGGGCTTCAGGCAGAGGGAACAGCAGTACAGGGGTTCTGAAGCCGAGTGAGCCACCGGGGTTTCCTGGGTATGAGCCACCAGGGTGTCCTGGGTATGAGGACAGAGGGGTGGCAGAGCCAAAGAAGTTAGGACCTTGTAGAACATGGACTTTGACTGTGAGATGGGAGGGTTTGGGGCAGAGAAGTGGTCAGTTTCTGGTTACATTTTGTGTATAGAAATGAAAGGGGTTGCTGATGGATTGAATGTGGTGTGTGTGACAGAAGAGTCCAGTATCCAAGATTTCTGGAAAAATGGAGCTGCCATTGACCAAGATGGGGATGATTATACCAGCACTCTTAACCATGACACCAGGATGCCCCAAAGTCTAGATCTGGTCCCTGGGAAGGGGCTAGGGCTCAGGAGCACCTGCCGAAGGCCAGCACTGTGCTAGGTGTTTTGCACACTATGATGGGCAGATGTGTCAGAATAACTCCAGTGATCCTTGCCCTTATATAATACCTTGTATGATCCCGCCCTTGTGTGAGTGTGGGTGGAAACTGCGACCATGATCAGAAATCGCTACCGTGATTATATTACATTATATGTCAAAGGGACATCATGCGAGTGGACCTGATCTAATCACACAAGACCTTTAAAGGCAGAATCTCTCAGGCCAGTACGCAGAAGTCAAGGTCGAAAGATTCTGCTGAAGGATGAGAATGGCTTGACATCCTGAGGCAGGCCTTGAAGGTGGAGGGGGCCATGTGTAAGGACCAGAAACCCACTTCGACGAGCTGAGATCAACTCCTGACTGACAGCCAGCAAAGAAACAGGAACCTCAGTCCTGCAACCACAAGGAACTGAATCCTGCAAACAACCTGAATGATCTTGGAAGCAGATCCTTCTCCAGAGCCTGCAGAGAAGAGCCCAGTCTGGCCAATACCTTGTGAGGCCCTAAGCAGAGAACCCAGCTCAGGCTGCCCAGACTTCTGATCCATAGGATTGTAAACCACTAGATTGGTGTTTTTAAGCTGCTTCATTTGTTATGCAGCAATAGAAAACAAACACCTGTGTTATCTTACAGGCAGTTCACAGCCATCCAAAATGGAAGATTCCTGTTCGCACTGTACAGATGAGGAACAGGACCCATGGGGTAAAGAGTTTTGCCATAGGCCACCCAGAAAGATGGCACCACAGCTGAGATTCAAACTCCGGGCTATCTCTTTCTGAGGCCTGAACTGTTTCCATGTCACCAGATGGCTTCATAAAGAGGTGTGTGAGCAACTGGGAAGGTTGTCTGCCATCTGGGGCCTGATTAGGTGGGCAGGTACCCTCATGTCCCAGGTCACATGCAGGGAATGGAGCATGGGTTTCCGATTCTGCTCGTCTCTGTCCTGGGGCTGCGAGCGTCTGAGCCTGTGTGTTATCTGAGGACTGCGGGTCGCCAAGGGTGATAATGGGAGAGTCTGTGAGTGTGGGCCTGCCAAGTGTGTCTCAGTGTGCCTGAGTCTGAGGGTGTCAGTCCGTTCGTCAGGATGCACCCACACTGGGAGGGATGGAGTCTGTGTGGCTGTGTTTTGGAGTGTGTATGCTACTCTAGTGTGTCTAAGGGTGAAGGGGTGTGCATCTGGCCGTGTCAGTCTGAGTGTTTGACAGTGCTGAGATGGTCACGGGGGTAGGCGACATAGAGTATGTGCTGGATCTGGACTTGTGTGTTCATCTGAGTGTATGAGTGTGTGTATGAATTCTGGGGTGTCTGTGGGTAAGTGTGAATGCATGAGACTGTGTATGCCTGTCTGAACTTTCGTGGGATTTTGTGGCATCTGAGAGTCTCCCTGTGTGGGAGGCCGGGCACCAGGGGTGGCCTGCCTGCCTCCCTGAGTGTGTTTGCAGGTCTCTGCGTGAGTCTGCGTGTGTCCGTGGACGTGTCTGTCCCCGCATCGGTGAGGGGGTGGGTCTGTGGGTGTATCTGTCCGGGTGTCTGCGGGGCATGTTGCAGAGTGAATGTGTAGGTGTGGGTGCCTGTTTGAGCTTCTCTGTGGGTGCAGGTGTGAAGCTGAGGGTCTCTGTGTGGGAGGCCGAATGCCGACCCGTCTGGGCGGGACCCTCTGAGCGCATCCCCTCCGAGCGCGCCCGTGTTTCTGGGAGAGGCCTGTCTGGGTAGGGGACTGGACGCCGGCCTCTCCGCAAGTCGGCCGGCTGAGGGTGGGGGCCGCGGCGGGGTCGGGGATAGCCCTCGGACCAGGGTCCAGACAACCTCGCCCCGCGCCTGCCTCCCAGCGCGCAACTACCGGGCCCGGGGCGGCTAGAAGGGGCCGCAGCAGGCTCCCTTTGGGCTCCCACGCCCCGCAGTGGCGCCCCCTCCCCCGGCGGCACGGATTGGCTGCGGCGCCGCTCCAAGCCCGCCCCGCGCGGCCGGCTGGGGGCGCCGCGGGCCAGAGCGCGCTGCGCCGCCACCGCCACTGCTGCCGCCGCCGCCGCCGCCACAGCCGCCGCCGCCGGGAGCACAGTGCGCCTCGGGCTCCGCGCGCCGCCAGCTCCTGGCCCGCCCGCCGGCCCCGCCGCTCCCGCCAGCCCCGCAGCGGAGCCCCGGACCGGCCCCGGGCCGCCGCCACCACGCCGCGCGCCGTACTCCGCGTCAAGAATGGGGCGGCCAAGCTGCCCAAGCCGCCCGCCGCCGCCGCCGGCGCGGCCGAGGCGCCCGGCGCTGGTGCAGGCATGGAGCGCTCGCAGAGCCGCCTCAGTCTATCCGCCTCCTTCGAGGCGCTCGCCATCTACTTCCCGTGCATGAACTCCTTCGACGATGAGGACGCAGGTAAGCGCGCGGCCCGTCCCCAGACCCCCGGAGTGTCCCGGGATCCTGGTCCGGAGGCCCCCTCCCCGACCCGTGAGCCCTCCTTCCCTCCCCCAACGCCCTGGGAAGGCGCCCCCAGGGTCTCCTACCGCACCCACGGGACCTCAGGGTCTCCAGGATGCGCTGTCTTCTGGCCTTGTCCCCTAGGGACCCCAAGATCGTCTGCATTCACCTTTCCCGCAGGTGGGCCCTTTGGGTCGCCAGGACCCAGCTCTCCCTCCTCACCTGCGCCTATTGGAGGCCCCTTGCCTCGTCCCTGGATCCGACCCGCCACCCTTCCCGAGTCTCCTGAATGTGCCCACTCTTCAAGCCCGGGGCTTTGGCCGTCCCACCCTGGGGCTCCGACGCGCCCCTCGCCATTGGAGGTGGCGCGCAGACCTTACCTCTCCATCTTTGTCTTGGCCGTATCCAGAGGATCCCTGCCCAAGACCCCTGCCCGGCGCCCGAGGCCTTGAGCGCCCCCAATTGTCTCTCCTCTCCTTTCCTCAGGGGCTGGGGCTCCAGACTCCTGCTTCTTATACGCCTGGGGCAGACGCAGGGGAACCGGCCAGGTGACGGCCTTTCCTTCCCTCACTTCCCAGAGAGAGGTGTAGGGCGGCGCCAACTCTACACTTGTCCGCCCCCTGGTGTGTGCCCCTGACCTCAGGTGCTCTCGTCCCTGGAGTCGCCTTTCTTGGTGGGCTGAAGCCGGCCACCATCCAGCGGCTTGAACCTCCTCCTCCCAGGCCTGCGCACAACCTCAGCCAGAGGGAGGGGTGGGGAGCTGTAGGGAAACCTACTCTTTAGGGCCCTGGGACCCGGCAGAAGGAACATGAGCGCTCCGGATTTGGTTCTGGGGTGAGGAAGGGAATCCACCAACAGGTGGGGTAGCTAGAGGGCTTGGGTGACAGTTCCTCAAAGAATGCCAGATTGGGAATCGGAATCAGGTTCCAGTCTTCATTCTCTACTTGTTAGCTGTGACCTTGGGCAAGTCATGCCACCCCTGAACCTGGATTTCCTCATCTCTGAAATGGGGATCATCGTATCGATGCAAGGCTCTGTATGGTGTGAGGGTGGAGTTCAGTGTTTTGTGAGCTGAAAATCCAAGAGTATTTGAATTCAATGGGGGCACAAAACAGAGGAGCGTATGTGCTGGAGGAGCAAAATGGTTTCATGGGCACTTTCAAGTCTCTGAGGAAACCATGGACTGTCTCTCCCGAAGTGCATGTCTGCACCATCCACAAAAGGTAGCCTACGGTTTTAGGAAGTTCCTGGGCCCAGGTTTAGACTTAGTCTTTGGGGACCCTTGTCTGATCAACCTGGCAACCAAGGTTCTATCATGGGATGAAGTGGTGGTCATGTCTTCCTGCCTGTTCTTCAGAAGAATTTGTTGACTGGTGAATGATGGGTGAGGCAGATCCCCAGTAGACCTATCTTTCTATTGACCTGGAGGTGGGGATGGGGGTAAGGGTGAAGATGGTTGCTGCAGAGACATTTTACCATTTTTACAAGCACCATTTTACAGAAAAAAACAACTGAGGCTCAGAGGTTTAACTTCTGCCTTGATGTAGCTGAGGGAGGTTGTATTATTATTCTGGACAAGGCAAGGAGGGAAGAAGTAGGGGCCTCCTCAACACAGTAGAGTGGTCAGCAGGCCACTTGGGTCTCAAGAGCCGGTCTGGGCAGGACCGTGGGTTTGTAGGAGCATCAGAGGCAGGAATGGTTTGGTTTTTCTTCAAACCCTGTGTCATGGGTCAAACACCTTGGTTATTGCAGGCTGCAGGCAACTTGCTCTGGTTTCACTTAAGTCAGAACAGATAACTTCATGTAGTATTAATGATATTTTTAAAGGTCCACTCATGTTTGTTTTTTCCAGCAGGCTTCTTGAAATTCTTTAGTGTTTCACTTGGAAGAGACCTAGAAATCATCTTGTCTATCCCCTTTTTGCCCGCAAATGGATGGGGGTGTGTGTGTGTATTTGTGTGAGTGTTTGTATGTGTGTGACTGAAGCCCTGGAATGGGTGTGTGTGTGTGTGTGTGTGTGTGTGTGTGTGTGTAATATATCCCAAGGTCATCTAGTGAGGCAGCCACAGAGCTGAGACTAAAATCAGGTTTATGGTTCTCTTTCCATTAAACCAGTAGCCCTCCCTCTGAAAGAGGATTTTTAAGAAATCCAGACCTCACTTTGTAGAAAATATTTCCCAGGTGAGGAGGCCTGGGGGCGCGGCTGGTGACCAAGAGTTTGATTTGGGCATCTTGTGCTCACTGTCTGTTCTTGAGGGATGCTTCAAATTTGGGAGGGGGAGGGAGAAAGTCAACTTTCATTTCCGGAAGAATAATGAATGTCTGGTGAAAGTCGGAAGTAGGCAGCGTTGTGTGGTGCTTAATTTCTCTCGTTCTCCTTAAAGTCATTAATTTTCTCCTAAAAAAAAGCCTTTTGGATTTATTCTTTTAGAACAGCACTGCGCTGAACTGATTTCTAAAAGCAATGGAATGGTCTCTCCCATACTGGACACAGGCGTGGCTCCACCTGCCTCTTCTCCCCTCCCTCCCCTGGTCCTCTTAATGCCTATCTGTCTCTGCTGGCTCCGTCTCAGAAATGTGTCCCTGACAGGCCTCTGGCTCATCTCGGAGCCTCCCCTTTGTTGCTGCTTCCAACTCATGCCGAATGCATCTTTTTCCAACCAGACTGAGCCAGAGCCATCTTCAGGGTTTAGTTGCCATCCTTTTGCTAGTTTCCTGAGAAATGGTGTGAGAAGGAGACTTTTTCTTATTAGCCTTAACTGGGGCAGAGCTCATTCCTGATTTGGACTTGAGATCCTTGGCCACTGGGGTGGGCACAGGAAGCTGAGCCTTCCTCACACCTCTTTCCACCCCCTGTGGGTCCAGGATGCTGGTCATTACTGGTTCATAGAATTCCTCTCAAGGGTTATCTTCCCTCGTGCACTTTGAACTTATTTCATGAGATGCTCCTTTTGCCCTCTTTCACAAGGATGCTGGGGCTTTAGGGAAACATGTGCTTGGGGGCGTTTTTGTGTGTGTGTTTTGTTGCCCAGCCTTGTTGGCACTGGGTTTGCAATTGGGGAGGAGTTAGACATGTGGCCTCAGTTTCGTATCTGTAAGGAAGAAGAAAAATAATAACATGGACTGCATAGGGTTAACATTTTACCAATGATTACCTTTGTGCGAGACATATTCCCAGACATGTTAAATATATTAACTCATTCCTCATAGCAAGCCTATGAAACTGCCATCCTGTTAACATCCCCATTTTCAGATGAGAAAACTGAGGCACAGACATATTAATTCCTTCAAGGTCACTCAGCCAGGAAGTGAGTTAATGAAGCCTTGAACTTGGGCAATCTGACCCAAGCATCTGTGCTTTTAATGAACTATTATGCTGTTTGTGCTGTGCAGAGGTCTTAGTACAGTACCTGGCATGAGGTAGGCTCTCAATACATGTTAGCTGTTATCTGTCTTGTTACTGAGAAAGAGTTGTTTCTGAACATGACCATAGAAAAGAATCTGTGGGTTTGGGGAGGGGAGAAGGCTGATTCTCAAAATGCTAGCTTTATAATTTTAATATAATTGCAATACTTTTTATTGCAGCGTTGTAGTTATTAAGGTAGAGCTGGGCCCTCCTTCTTTGAAGTGGCTTAAACATAGGGATTTGGGGGACTCGCCTGCCAGTCAAGTGGGTGGGGAGGATTACAGCCACTGGTTCCCTGCTCTTCCTGACCACTTCATTTGCACCAATCACATCTACAGTCCCAGCCCTGACACTCTGCCCTGGGGCCTAGCTGGGGAGCTGGGGTGTCTCTAGTTTCCAACAGATGCCAAAGGGGGTTGTTACATCAGGGTCTGGAATTGAGCATGGTGTTCCTGAGCCTGACCAAGTGGTTTCAGCGTCCAGTTCTCCCCCTCCCGCCCGGGAGAAGGGCGGAGAAGCTGGAGCAGCCAGCTCTGATTTGCCCATAGGATGGAAGCTTCGATCCAGCGCAGGGAGGAAGTTGCCATGGCAACACCAGCCAGCTACCGGTCCCTCTCCTAGCGGTTTGGGCCACATCTCTGGGCTGGAAAGCCCTTCCCGGCACCACCCTCTTCCGCTCAGACCAAATCTGTTGGGCTGGGGGCGGGGTGGGATAGTGAATGGGATCCAAAAACTAGTACCACAGCGCCCCGCTCCCCATTTTTGGACAGAGGGGAAATGTAGGGGGTGGTCTGAGTACTTCTGGGTGATGAGGCGGCGATACCTATATCCTGCCAGACAGATCCTGGCAGGGAGAATCAGAGTTCCAATTTCTCCCCACACCCCCAGGCACCTGGAGTGACCTCACTGGAGTTCTCCCCCTCCCCCTTTGTTCCATTTGGCAGAGTTTTCTTTCCCAGACCAAGTGCTAACTTTTGTCCTTGAAATTTGACCTGAGCTTTTTCTGGGAAACAAAATGTCCTGCTGTCTCACCCCTTCCCTCTAAGATGGTGGGAATGAATCCTTCAGCCCTAGAAGGAGACTGGCTGGGTGGATGAGGGAGGAGGCCTTAAAATATCCTTCATGATCAGGACCACATGGAGGCATGAGGTTGCCACTTTGAAGCCTCCACTCCCATCCTCACCCTCCAGGGCAGGACATTTCCTATCTCCCTTCCTCCTGACCACACCCCCCTTCCCATTTTCTTAATGTTTTCAGAGCTGAGCAGAACTCTTCTAGATTTGGATAACTGAAGCATGATGGAAAATTGAACCAGTTGTTCCCATAGTTCAAGTTGAGGGGTGGGGTGAGAGTATGGACACAAACCACTTTATTTATTTATTTACTTTGAGGCAGGGTCTCACTCTGTCGCCCAGGGTGGGGTGCAGTGGTGCGATCTCAGCTTGCTGCAATCCTTGCCTCCCAGGCTCAAATGATCCTCTCACTTCAACCTCCCAAGTAGCTGAAACTACAGGCGTGCACCACCACCCCTGGCTAATTTTTTTTTTTTTTTTTTTGTAGAGATGGAGTTTCACTATGTCACCAGGCTGGTCTCAAACTCCTGAACTCAATGATCCTCCCGTCTCAGCCTCCCAAAGTACTAGGATTACAGGCATGAGCCACCATGCCCAGCCCAAATCACTTTATTTTAATCAAATTATCCTGAAAGAATGATCTTAGAAAAATCAGGTGCATGAGGATTCACCCCTTACCCCATTGTACAGATCACTGGTCTGCAGGTCTGCTCTGGTGCTATCAGAGCTCTTTCCTTCTCTTCTCTCTCCCTTAGGCACCCCCTTCCCCATCCCCAAGCCCCCAGACTCCTGGCTCCAGCTTCCTCGGTTTGCAGCTGCCGTAGGCCCACCTGGTTCTGTTTGGTGGGAAGGGAGAGAGAGGTCCATCTACCTTGTTTCCCTTTCAGGATGCGGCTCTGTGTCCCTCCCCACTCCCCGCTAGAACCAGAGGCAGAGCCAATTCCAACTGAAGGCTGAGTGGGGGTGCGGGCAGAGGTGCGGAGGAGAGCGAGAATGGAAGGAAGCCTTCACCCTCTGCCGACCCTCTCGCCTGTCCCAGGGACTTTTTGCTACTCTGCCTTCTCTGTGTCTTTTCACTATGGCCGTAACAACCATCATTTCATCGTGTCTTTTAAAAATTGCTGGAAAGGTGCCACTTTCGGTGAATGTGCTCAAAAGGGTGCAGTATCTCCCCCACTATAAACCTTCCCCCATTCCGCGCTCCTTGTCAGTTCCACTGCCTTTTTGTATTAGAAAAATAACTGGGCTTGGATTTGAATCCGCTCTGGCTCTGACCTCAAGCAAATCTCTTAACCTTCCTGAGCCTCATCTGGGAAAAAAAGGGTTAATTATTTTTGTTCAAGCATCTCAGGATTATAAAAATAAAATGATTGATGGGCTTGCTTGGCTGTGCTCAGTGCTTTCTGTGATTGCACTGAATCCTATGGCAACCTGAAGGGGTAGCTGCTGTTGCAGATGTACCCATTTTGCAGATGAGGAAAGCCAGGCAGCTCAGAGCAGTTGAATTCGTGACTTTCTCAGGTTGTAGGGTGGCAATTCAAATCCAAGTGTGTTTGACTCTAGGCCATCTTCTGCTTCTGGGCATGAAATGAGATCCTGGGTGAGACAGGACTGTGTAAGCTCCTGGGGCTATGCTTGTGCTGTCAGAACAGCAGGTGGCAAAGGCCTGGGTGTGATGTACCCCACCAGGGTCTAACACCCTGCTACAATCCACCCACCCGTCGGAGGGCCTTCCTGGCCATTGGTTCCTGGATGATCCCTGTCACAGTTGGCCCTCAGCTGCCATGGCTGCCTGGCCTCCTTGAAGAATCCAGTTGTCTGCCCTGGCCCTGGGGGCCAAGCCATCACCTGCCTCTCCAGACTGATGTAGGCCAATGCTGGATTATATTTAACGCTGTGCTATTTCCACTTGACAGCTCCAGAGCGCCATCCCCCCCTCCCCTTTTCTCCTTCCTCCCCCCTCCCCTTCTGATTCACTCGGAAACTGAGGAGGCTGATGTCAGCGCCTTATTCTTAGCCCCCGTAATTGTAACTGCATTTAGCAGTGCGCACTTCATTAACAGTTTCTGCGACGGGGGAGTGAGATGATGGCGTGGCTGGGCAGGGATGTGGATGGGGGTGGGGAGAGGGCAGCTGCTGCTGGGACCCTGGCCAGCTGCCTTCTCTGGATGGACCAGCTGGGCTGCTTCCAGGTCTGGCTTTCCAAGACTTCCAGTCTTGGAAGGACCCTTGGAGAGCATCTAGCCCATTTCCTCATGAAGCAAGTAGGGAAACAGGCTCAAAGAGGCGAAGTGGCTTGCCAAGGTCACATATTAAGGATCCAGAGCTTTGACCTCTGAGTCCAGGTTTTCTTTTCTGGTATTTATTCATTCAGCTAGTATTTAATGAGCTGCTCAGTGTTGAACAATGTTCTAGGTGCTAGAGTGCTAGGGAAATATTGGGGAACGAGTGAAACTGGGGTGGGGGAAACAGACAATTAATAGGTAACCAATTAAAGAATTCAGGTTCTGTTAAGTGGAATGAAAATGGAACAATGATGGGCTAGGAGATAATGTTAAGTAAGGTAGTCAGGGAAGGCTAAGGAGATGATATTTGAGATAAAGCCTAAATGACAAAGAGCCAGCAATGGGAATATGAGGAGGAAGAGTGTTCCAGGTAGAGGGAATAGCTGTGCAAAGGCTCTGAGTTCAGTGCGAGTTTGAGTTTTAGGGAATAGAAAGCAGACCAGTGTGGTTAGAGAGATGAGATCAGAGAAGGGGGCAAATTTATCTCAGCCTTGTAGAGGATAAAGATTATCTGGTGCAGGAACTGAGGTCCAAAGAAGGAAAAGAAAAGGCCCCCAGCTGGGTGAAGTTATAGAGAGGCCAAGAACTGATGCCTCCTGAATCCCTGTTTTTTATGTTCCTTCGGCACAGATGGCTGTGCCTTTAAATGCATAACGCGGCTTCCTTTCACATTGTAGCTGGAAGGCACTGTGGAGTTGAGGCTGGGTTCTTTCTCCTCACCCTGCCTGCCTCCGCCCCTCTTCGAATCTCACCTGACCCAAACCGATGTAGGTGTGAGAGACCCTGGGGAACTTCCATGAATGGACAGAAAGAACATGGCTTTGGAATCCAACCAATCTGAATTTTCATCTTAACTGCCACTTCCGAATTGTATGACTGTGGGCAAGTTGCTTCAACCCTGTGGGGTTCAGTGTCCTCATCTGTAAAATGGGGCATAATAATACTAAAGAGGGTTATAGTGAGGAGTAAATGACACCATGCACACAACGCACCTAGCCCAGAGCTGGATGCGTGGAATAAGGTGTCCTTTGCTATGAGGATTAATGGATGAGAGTGTGTGTTTAACCCTCTGCACATAGGAGGTTCCCAGTCATTGGTAGCAGCTGCAATTGTCACAGTGGCTGTTGTCAGTTTAAATGGGTTAGATAGAGCAGGGCCGCCCAACTTGAGTGAGCCTCAGAATCCTCTGGAGGGCTTCTGAACACAGACTACTGGACCCACCCAGAGTCTCTTATTTAGTTTTGGGGCAGGGGGGACTTGAGAATTTCATTGCTAACAAGTTCCCAGGTGATGCAGATACGGATGCTGCTGATCCAGGGACCCTACCTCGAGAACCACTGGGTTGGAGGAAAAGGCTGGAGAGAACTGAAGGGGTCTTGCCAACGTGGGATGTCTCCTGGCTCCTGATGTCTTAGATGCTGGGACATTGGGTAACAAATTCAGTCCTGGGTACGGTCTTTAGGCCCTCTTGTTTCCGTCACAGAGTCTGTGATCCAAATGAGTCTCAGCTGCTGCCTGCGTTGCGCCGGGTTTAACACATAGGCCCTCATAAAGCCTCCAGGAAGTCATTTGTACAAATGATAAATGAGTCAAAATGAGCAATGCATCAGGCCACGATATCATTGCATGGGATATTGGACCCAGACAGCTCTGGGAATTCTGAGGATTCAGGTCTAGCTCTGTTTTTGTCCAGCGAGAACAGGACATAGTCCCTTTTCTGCATTGGGAAAAGGGAGGGCTGTGTGTTAAAACCAGGAAGTTTATTTGAGGAGAAGCCTCTACTGGGAAGAAGTAAATTAAAGGAATCATCGATGTAAAGGGTGCAAAGTGTTGGGTAATGCTACCGAGGGAATTTACTGAGTCCGTTTATTCAGATGTTTCTAAGAAAGGGGTCACTGGTAATTTTCTAGGGAAGATTGGGGTCTAGCTCAGGTTGGAGGCAGGGGCCCAACCTTATGGTGTGATGAGATTCTCACCCAGCCCCATACAACTCAGAATGTGAAGACAAAGGCACTTACAAATAGTTTCCAGGTGGGACTTGTCCTAAACTGATGGGAAATGCCGTCTGTGAGGGGTGGCTTGAGAGTAAAAATGAGCGGACTTGGGAGGCCCAAAGGCCTGGGTTTGCATCAATGGCCCTTTCTAGCTGTACATCTTGACCATGGTATGTAACTGATCTAGGCCTCAGCCTGTGCTTTGCAAAATGGAGTTAGAGATACCTTGTGAGAATTCGGGAGAATGTGTGTACAACACGTAGAAGACATCCAAGTGGTGGAAGCTGCTGCCCTTCCTCTTCCTGTAGACTTTGTAAAAATGATGTGATATGCACATCTGGGTGGAGGAAGGATGGGATGGAGCAGCACACAGCTGGTGTCAGGCCTCGTTGCTCTGGTCTAGGTATGTGATGTTTACTGTGTGCACAGTGGAGCCTAAAAGGCTGCGTTAGGAGTAAAGAGAGAAGGACTTTGTTCATCGCTGAGTCTCAGTGTCTCCTACACCCACTTTTCTTTGACTCTTTGGGCCTCAGTATCCCTGCCTGCAGAGTGAGAGTCTGGTGGGCTTGATTTAGATATACGAGGAGTCTCCCAGAGAAGGAAGGACACTTGTACAGGCCCCTCCATTTCCTCCTTTGTCTCCCTCAACTCTGCGGTAACCCCTAGATGGTTATTTTTCATCCCCAGAGCTCCCCCTCCTGCCAGTTTCTCTCTAGCTGATCTTTGCTTGATTGGTCCTTGGATAATTTTTAAAGTAAGTATTTTTTTTGGATTAGGTAATATATGCAGATGCTACAACATTTTAAACACATGAAAAATATCCAGTGGGAAGTGTCCTGGGCACCCCTGTCTTCTGATCCTCCTGTCCCATCCCTGGTACAAGCACTGTTGTCAGCTTTCATAATGCTTTATGCTGTTATTAGTGCTGATACCATAGATACATAGTAAAAAAGCCATACAGCACCAGAGGACATCCAAGGACGTGGCATCTCCCTCCTGCTCAGCTATCCAGTCCCACTCCCACAAGCCGCCATCACACTCTTTCAGGCTACCAGTTTTTTCTTATTTTCCTGTTTTTGAATTCTTATTGAGCACTGATGGCGGTGCCCATTGCTGTGCCAGGCACTGTGAGAGTTCCAGAGAAGCTGGGTTGCACCAGGCAGTATAGCATGGTGGAAGTAATGAGCTCCACAGCCAGATAACCTGGATTTGAATCTTGGCTCTACCACTTACTGGCTGTGTGACTCTGAGCAAGTCACTTAACCTCCCTGAGCCTGTTTCCTCATCTTTAAAATGGGCTTATAATAGCCCCTTCCCACCTCGAAGGTGTCAAGAGGATTAGACGAATAAATATTGGTAGAGAGCCTGGTACGCAGTAGAAGTGTCTTAAGAGTGTTAGCTGTCATTATTTTAGTTGGAAGTTCCTCTGAGGTCATCTACTGTGGCTATCTTAGTTGAGGCCCAGAGAGCAATCTCAATTCACCTGAAGCCTCGCAGGAGGTCTATGGCACTGATGTTTCTGGATACACAGCTCAGGGTCTCTCCCCGTCCCCCGACGCACCCCAAGAAGCCATCATGGACCCTGCAGCACCTGAGGCCTCAAGTCTGCTCCCTTCATCTCCAGCACTCAGTGTTCCTAGTAAATGCCACCTGGAATCACCTGAGAGTGGGTGGAAAGATATGTCACTAATTGGGTCCTCTAATGAAATTTAGTTCCTCGCAAATGTCTGGAGCAGCATCTTTCATCAGCCTGGGTCCAACACCAAGACTGGACCAGGTGCCTCTGGGGCCCACCCAAGCCCTGGCCGAGCCACCCCCGAGCCATCTGGCCTCACGAAGCTACCATTTGTGCCCAGCTTCTACTGGGCATGCTTAGTCCTAGCAGAGGGACCCCCAAACTGGGCAGCTGGGCCCTGAGGGGAGTCAGGTGTGTGGCTCCAGCAAGGGAGAATATTTTTTTTTTTTTCTGAGCTGGAGTCTCGCTCTGTCGCCCAGGCTAGAGTGCAGTGGCATGATCTCAGGTCACTGTAACCTCTGCCCCCTGGGTTCATGTGATTCTCCTGCCTCAGCCTCCTGAGTGGCTGGGACTATAGGCGTGTGCCACCACGCCCAGCTAATTTTTATATTTTTAGTAGAGATGGAGTTTCACCATGTTGGCCAGGCTGGTCTCAAACACCTGACCTCAGGTGGTCTGCCCACCTCAGCCTTCCAAAGGGCTAGGATTATAGGCATGAGCCACCACGCCCGGCTCAAGGGAGAATTTAACATGTACCTTCTTCTCTGGACTCTCCGCAGAAGTCGCTTGATTTTATAAAGAATCCAGAAAAACAGGAGAACTCTTCACGGTTTCCACCGTCTTAGCCTGAGACATGGATTTTTGTGCAAGTAATAGACTGCGGGAGTGCTCGCAGGTGAAACCTGCAAGCGAGGGAGAGGGAGAAGCAGCATGGGGCAGGAGAAGAAGCAGCCAGACATGGGCACTTGGCTGCAGGCTAACCTCAGCCAGATCCTGGGGGGCTCTGGAGAATGGATGGCATGGCACGGTTGACTAGCCTTCGGTACTCCTATAGCAGGGTAGTCCCCCGAGGGCATAACTGTTGGGGCAAGGCAGCTCCTATGAGCTAAGGGCAGTTGTCCAAAGATGGGGCAGCTGTGAGCCGGCACCAACAGATACTCATGGCTGCTGAGTGATGGGGGACCTGCTTGGCATGAGGGATCTGGCCAGGGCACCAGTGGGGTCTACTCACCCACTCTCTGGGAACCCCTGACTACAGAGCGGGTAGAGTGGGTGTGCTCAGCTCTGTGCTGAGCAATGTCCAACCCTCATTTCAGGTCACCCTCCACAAGGTGGGCATAGTCATTACATTCGACCGTATGGAAATTGAGCATCTAGATGGACTTCTGACTTGGCAAGGTTACACAGCTAGTGAGGGGCAGAACAGGGCTTCAGACCCAGGCCTATTCTAACACTTGTGTTCTTTCCAGCATTCTGTATTATATTTAATGTTTTTCATGAATATATACCTGTATCTGGTGCTTCTTTCTGGACCTCTTTCCAAGTCCCTCTTTGGAGGGTGTCTGTCCTGACTTTCTACTTTGCACCTTGCAAACGTGAAGTCCTTTGTGTCTGACAAAGGATTTTAATATATTTGAACCTGCCTGATCCTCATGGAAAGTTGGCCGTGTATCCAGAGAGGTGGGCAGAAGCCCTAATAGGTGGCCTGAGGTGAAAGCAGAAGAGGTAGTTGATTTGTCATGGGATGAGCCCTGGATTTGTCATAAAGAAACCTGGATTTGAGATCTCATTTTTGCCAGTTTGCCAACTGACCCTGGGCAAGTCATTCCCCCCTTTGAACTTTGATTTCCTCATTAGATGAACAGGTTCACAGCTGTAAGCAGGAGGTAACCTACAGGTGTTTTAATAATACTGCGGATATCAAAGACACATGACAAGGCTCTGACTGGGGAATGCGGGAAGGGTCTCAAACCAAGGCTGACCTCTGCCTTTGCTGAGGAGACAATGTGTATGCAGAGAACAGCTTTAAATTAGGGCTTGTCTGTAAAATGGGCATAAATGGGCATGATGACACTTGCTCTGCTCTCCTAGTTTAGGTTTTCCCAGAACAGAGTCTGACACAAGGAGTCAAGTACAAGTATTAGGGCAAACTGCCTGGCACTGCCATTTTTATTAGTGGAAGCAGTCTAATGGAATTTTATATGCTTCATATGGTTCACAAAGGTGATGGATGAAACCCCAGGACGGAAGTGAGGAAGTGAGGCAGAGAAAGAAGTCAGGAGACTGTGTGTTATCAGGCAGGTTACCTCGAGCGAGGGCAACTGGAGTTTAATCTTCCTGGGGACTTCTGGGGAGACAGTGTAGCACAGAACTCAGCAAGCTGCTTCTGTAAAGGGCCAGACAGTAGATATTTTAGTCTTTGCAGGAATACAGTTTCTGTTGCAACGCTTCAATCATGAAGTTGCAGTGAGAAAGCAGCCCCAGACGATATGTAAATGAATGGGTGAGCTGTGTTCTAATAAAACTTTATTTACAAAAATAGGCAGCAAGATGGATTTAGTCCGAGGCCCATAGTTTGCGGACTCCTGGGGTAAAACATGCACTTTAGTTATCCCACCCAAAATATAGCCGTTCCCATCAGTCATTGGTTAAGAGCTACTAGGCCAGATCAGAGAGTTGGCTATTGCCTGTGTTTTTCCAGCCTGCCATGGGCGGTAGCGCTCAGGCAGAGAAATGCAGGTGCTGGCAATAGGAGACTGGGCCCGGATAAGGGTTTAGGAGGTGAGGAATGACAGCATTGCTCACTCCAGCTCAGGGGCATGGCTTGTTTGACTATTTGGAGAATGTACTAGAAAGGCACAGGATGAACACGGAAAACAAGTGTTGTATAGAGCCGATTAGTTGACTTCATATTTCCAGCTCTTCCAAGCACTTGTTCCTTCCAGGCAAAATCCAGCTTCTTCATATTTAACAGTCTTGTTTGAGTTTTCTCCCTCCATGCCTCTACTTGGGCCATTTCCTCAACTGGGACGCCTGATGTCTGCTTCTGCAGGGCTCCAGGATCACCTCCTCCAGGAAGCACACGCCTCTTCTCTAGGGTGGAGGTGGCCATTCCTGGGAGCCCCCGTGGTGTTTTGCTTCTCTCTGTCTCCAGTGCTTGCACGGTCTGGCTTTTCACTTTTTCACTGTCACACTGTGAGCCCCTGCAGGGCAGGGACTGTGTGATTCCCATCTGCATCCCACCAAGGGGGCACTGATTTGGGAGAGGCAGAGTTGAATCCCAAATCCCTCTTTTCCTCCCCTTTTCTCTCCTCTCCTTCCTCCCCACTCTATTTCCTTCTTTCTTCTCTAGTAGTTGCTCATGGCCAAGCCCTGTTCTGGTGACCTAAGGCAAGTCCAGTCTTCGTCGTCATGGAATTACATTCTGGTTTCTGGGGTGAGGGGAGGTGTTGGACGTTACACAGCTTGAAGGAGCAACTAATAATCCAATCATGCCTGTGATAAACAGTCATATAAGACAAGCACAGGGTGCCGGGAAAGGCCATAGCAGGAAGAACTGACGTGTTGGGTGGGGGGCACAGGGAGGGGGACAGCTCAGTAGAGACCTGAGGTGTGAGTGGCGTTGGCCAAGTGAAGGCAGGGCAGGGGAGGGGAGGGGTGAGACAGGATGCTGTGAACACAGACTCCATAGTGATGGGAAGGGGGATGGAATCCTGGACTCTCTGTGTGGCTGTCTCTCCCCCTCCCGCTCCCCTCTCCCCACAGATGGAAATAACTATAATTGCTTCTGCATGACAGAATTATGGATAGTTTTTGCTTTCTAGTTTGTGCTTTTTTTGTATTTTCCAGATTTTCTACAATGGGCATATCATGGTAAAAATTAAGGGCTTCAGAGTCTGGAGACCACACTCTCCTTAGCTGCTGCGTGACCTGTTCCACATTATTTTTCACTTGGTGGTACTTCTGTTTCTTTCTCTGTAAAAGGCTGATAAAGATAATTAACATGGCTTACATGGCACCCCTTGCATTCTGACGCTTCACTTCCATTCACTCATTCAAGCCCCAAAACTACTCTGTGGGGTTGTTTTGGGGGCTATCCCTATTTTTTTTTTTTTTTTTGGAGACGGAGTCTTGCTGTGTCGCCCAGGCTGGAGTGCAGTGGCGCGATCTCGGCTCGCTGCAACCTCCACCTCCTGGGTTCACGCCATTCTCCTGCCTCAGCCTCCTGAGTAGCTGGGACTACGGGTGTCTGCCACCGCACCTGGCTAATTTTTTGTATTTTTGGTAGAGACGGGGTTTCACTGTGTTAGCCAGGATGGTCTTGATCTCCTAACTTCGTGATCCACCCGCCTCAGCCTCCCAAAGTGCTGGGATTACAGGCGTGAGCCACCGCACCTGGCTGACTATCCCTATTTTATAGATGAGGAAACTGAGGCACAGAGACATTAGGTAAGTTGCCCAAGATCACACAGGGTCCAAGGCAGGATTCAAGTCCAGCTCTTTGGTCCCTGGAGCTTCACCACTTGGCTCCATTGCCTACCTCACAGGGTAGGGGTGAGAGGACACCTGTGAAGCCCTTAGCACAGTGTGTGGTACATAGTTAGTGCTCAGTAAATGTTAGTTCTTGTTAGTATTAGCAGTTGTGCAGGGGCCCTGAGGCAGGAATGGGCCATGGTCTTTTGAAAGCTATGTACCACATAGGGAAAGGGGTATGTGGTTGGTGAGGTGGCAGAACTGGATGATACTAGGCGTTTAAAGGTGAGACTCTTGGGCTTGAGCTTAAGGTCAGTTGGAACCCCTCTTGGGTTTTTAGCAGGGATGTGACAAACTCAAATTTGGGGTTTGCCAGTCTTTAAATACCTCTCTGGCCACAGGCAAGGAGTGAAGCCAAGAGACCCAGAGATGGCTCCTTTTGGTTATAGTGGCTCTCCCCAGACAGATCTGACCATCTACCCCTAGTTATCAGGCCAGGGTAGTGATACTTCCTGGTGTCTGGGCTGGCCACGTGGGCCAGTGCGCAAGAGACAAAAAAAAGTCAGCTGTATGTCACCAGGCTGGTCTGGTGATGCTGGGAGGCTGGGAAGTGCCGGTTTGAAGGCAGGAACAAATTACTCTCCTGGAGACAAGGCCGGGCCAGTTCCTGCCGTGTTACATTATTAAATTTGTAATCTTCATTCTAATACTTTCCAGCAGTGAATAAGAACCAAATTTAAAATGCCGGCTTTACATTTCTGGAACGAAGCTCTTTGTCAAGAACTCTTGAAGCCCATAATTTCTCTCCAGAGGTAAATGTCTAAGTCTTTAAAAAATTAAAATAAAAAAATAAAGGAAAACCACTCTTTTGTTAAGGCTAAGTTTGAATGGTTGGTGACCTCAGCGCTGGCCAGGAATTGGGAGTGGGGTCCGAATGTCTCCAGCCCCAGAAAAGGCCCAGGCTGGGACAGGGTCTACAGATGTGACTCCTCAATCTGAGCCTTGCCGGGGAAGAAAGTAAGAGAAGCTTCATGCCTACCTCACAGATGTTGGTACATCTGTTGATTTGGGAAAGGGTTTGGTAAAAATTGGAGACCACAATCCCCAAAGGAATCACCCCGTATAAACCTCTTGTGAGTTTTCTCATGACCCATTTGGTGAATATCAGACCTGGCTGGTGGTAGAATTGGGTACTGTCTTGTTCCTGCCTTTATTTTTAGAGACAGGGGCTCACTCTGTCACCCAGGCTTTGAGTGCACTGGCTCAGTCATGGCTCACTGAAGCCTCAAACTCTTGGGCTCAAGTAATCCTCCTGCCACAGCCTCCCAAAAAGCTAGGACTACAGGTACATGCCAGCCTGCCCAGCTAATTTTATTTTTTTGTAGAGACAGGATCTCGCTATGTTGCCCAGGCTAGTCTTGAACTCTTGGGCTGAAGCAATCCTCTCACCTTGGCCTCCCAATACACTGGGATTACAAGCATGAGCCACCATGCCCAGCCTTTGTTTCTACCTTTAGACCTGGGCAAGGAGGGCCCTGATCTGGGGTCACCAGCATTACTGGAATGTTCTCTGACCCTCCTCCAGTCAGGACTCTGGCTTCACTCTTGTTGAGTGAAGGGAATATTACCCACCGGGACTTTTCCTTCTAGGCCTGTTCTAGACATGGGGACCCTGAGATTCCCTGCCCAAATGGCCCTGAGTCAGCTTTCAGGGTCTGTCTCGACCCCT
Organism: Macaca fascicularis; assembly: GCF_037993035.2. NCBI lineage: Eukaryota > Metazoa > Chordata > Mammalia > Primates > Cercopithecidae > Macaca > Macaca fascicularis. The sequence goes on along the minus strand of NC_088384.1, from coordinate 100,889,258 downwards.
TCCCTGGCTTCATTCTCCTGCGGGTGGATGCATCCATCGGTAGTATCCTGAGTGTGGCCTTGAAGGTGCTGTTTGTGGAGGTGACAGCCAGCACAGAGGTGCAGAGTGAGCCCTCTGGGTATGGGAGCAGAAGGAGAAAGGGTGGGCCATGGCCTAGGGCTGGCTCCCTCCCCACTCCACATTCATCTGCGGCACTTGGAGGATTCTAAATTTGAACTGTCCTGGCCTTGAAGGTCATTATGAAGACATATTTGTCACAATGAAAGGATAGAACATGTTTTATTTAATAGCCTGATTTATAACTTTTACATATTTAGAATAAGTATGAGGTCCTCCATTTGTTCTCCTGCCGTGGGCCCCATAATCTTGGAGGGGCCTTTGTGTCATCCTTAGAACTGACAGTGAGCACAGCCCAGGGTGGCCCTTTCCCTCATGGTCCCATAACGAGGGCCCTGGTCCAGACACAGCACTTAGATAGCATCCTTATACAAGTTAGAGGAAGGTACTTCTCTCCCTCCCCGCATCCTGGTGGTAGAATTTTAAAAGTGCTGCCTCCTCTAGGAGGATGAATCAGAACAACGTTCCCCTTTCTCCAGTGCCAGCAGGGTACACGTCTGGGCAAGGGAAAACAGGCTGTACCTCTGCTTGTGCCCCTTCTCAGTCGGGCATTTTTGTGCAGGGAGCACTCTGTCCGGGAGTTCACCTCACCCCACAGACCCGAACCAGACCTGAAGGGAAAGTGCTGAGACTGGTTTCCGGAGGTAGCCACCAAGTCATTTTACATTGTTAATGATCAGTCTCATTATGATAGTAATATTTATTGTTTCATATATGCCAGGCATTCTGAACACTTTACCTGGATTATCTTATTGAAACGTCAGACTATGAGGGGTATACCATTGTCATACCCCATGTGCAGATGAAGAAACTAAAGCTCAGAAAGGACAGGCCCATCTTTGGCCCAGGGCCATTCAATAATAAGTTCAGGCCAGGCACAGTGGCTCACGCCCCTAATCCCAGCACTTTGGGAGGCCGAGGTGGTTGGATCATCTAAGGTCAAGAGTTCGAGACCAGCCTGACCAACATGGAGAAACCCCATCTCTACTAAAAATACAAAATTAGCTGGGCATGGTGGCGCATGCCTGTAGTCCCAGCTACTCAGGAGGCTGAGGCAGGAGAATCACTTGAATCCAGAAGGTGGAGGTTGCAGTGAGCCAAGATCACGCCACTGTACTGCAACCTGGGCAACAAGAGCGAAACTCCATCTCAAAATATATGTGTAATAATAAGTTCAAACACAGACCTGCCTGACACTCGAGTCTGTGAGCCTACCTGCTGCTTGGCACTGCCCTGGATCATATTTTATAGCATTCTTTTTGAAGCCAACAAATATTCAGTGGCCCACTCCAGTGTGCTGGGCACTGGAGTTATGGTGCTAAATAGGACCAGGACTTTCTCAGCCCAGGAGAAAAGACAAGCAGAGCAGATAATGGTGACTCCATTGAGCAGAGAGTGCTGAGTCCCACCTTGAAGGGTGAGAGGCTGACTACCAGGCTGGATGTGGGGAAGGTGCCCCAGACCACTGGGGTCCTTATGTGGTTAGGAAGAAGCTTCCTGGGGTTTATTTGTGTCTCAGGGCGACAAAGCAGGTGCATTAGGAAGTGGACACAGGGAAGAAATGGAGCTAGGAAAGGGGCCGGGTGGGACCAGGATCAGCTCCTTCTTGGAGATCCGAGTTATAGCATCATCGTGAGTCCTCTGGGGCCTCTGCTTAGAGGAGCAGGACTTAACATCCACCCCCTTCCACCATCCTTTTCAAAGTCGGAAAACTGATCAGGAGGAGGAGTCATTTGTACATTTTCAGGCAGGTCGAGTTGGAACTCAGGCCTCTGAGCCCTCCTCAGTCAGCCATGATCCAATCCCTTCTCAGGGCTCCTTCCACACCCAGGAGTGGGAGAGTCGCCATTTATGGTTTTAATTTTTAAAAACGGTATCATGCTTTCACGAGTTACAAATGCTTGTCCAGTTATACTAGCTGGCATTTCCTGAGCACATGCCACATTCCAGATGCTGTGCTAGGATTTCACATATGTTACCTTATACAATCCTTGGAGCAAACCTCTAAGAAAGGTTCTGTCGCTATTCCCACTTTACGGATGAAGAAATTAGGTAATTCCCCCAAGGTTAGACAGCTAGCAAGTGGCAGAGCTGGTTTCCTTGAGTCTAACATCCTCGTAAAACTGTATATGCTATGTGCACCCATGGTGGCAATTTTGGGAAAATGCAGAGAAAGCACACAAAAAGAAAATTAAAATGTCTCAAATTCTGTAATCCAAAAGTAGAATGCTTCACCACTAGGGCTATTTCTCTCTAGGGGTGTGTGCGCGTGCGCGTGCACGCACACACCAGAACACATATTTAAACCAACGCAGGGTCATGCTGTAATACTAGTTTGTAAGCTGAAGCTACCATTTAAAAATCACCTTAAAAGGACCTTCACAGGCCGTGCTCCACAGGGACACTCTGATTTCTAGGATCAGGTCTAGAACTGCTTACCACTCTTCTGTCAACAGACTTGGCAAGGCAGGCCTAGGGACAGCACGAGACAGCTCACCCTAATAGCCATGGTTCATTTTTGTCCCTGCTTTCTGCTCCCGTTCTTATAGAAAATAAATAAATAAATTTGAAAACTGACAGACCTCCCCAGGATTTTATTCTATGCCTGGCCCTGCATTTAAATGCAAGAAGCAGAAGGCTTGTGAGCTATAAATAGCCCAGGCCTCTTCTGAACAGTGGCGGGGAAAATTTGTAGGTTCTGTCTCCTTCCAACCTGGTGACCTGGATTACTTCCTGCCTGCAGCGGCTGCTTTATTCGCTGCCTCCTCTGTCCATCCTTCATGGAGCAGAGCAAGTCCTCTCTGTAGATGTTTAGTGAGCACCTCCACTGGGTCAGGCCCTAGGTGCTGGGCGCAGGGACTTGAGTGAGACACTAGCATTGTCACAGCCTGGAGTGGCAGTGGGTAAACATAGACACAGACATTCACAAGTGAGAATCTTTTCTGTTGTGGGACCCCCAAGAGGGGTCCCCAGCTCTGGGAATCAGGGGAGGCTTCCTGGAAGAGAGGATGCTGGAGTTGAAAAGTGGAAGGAGGGTAGAGGAACCTGGGGAGGAGGGGTCTATAGGGCCACGGGTATCATGCTTGGCACAGTAACTGGCCAGAGCATGCCTTCATTATTATTAGGCAAATCCTATGTTTTTTAAGAGTGTGTCCTGAGTTCCTTTAGTGGCTTCTGCAATCCAGTGATCTTGGGTACGAAGGACACTCAGCATTTTGCTAGTCTGTGACTCTCAACCTGCTCTGCATAGGCCTTTCGTCAGCAGCCAGGATCCTGATCCCCAACCCAGACCACTGAATTAAAAATCGGGCGTGCAGCCTGGACTCTGTTGCTTCACAAGCTCCCAGGCGATTCTGATATTCAACCACATTTGGGATTCTCTGTGCTGATCCAGTGTCCCATCTGGGGACCACAGCTCAGTTCCCATCCCAGTCTCCCTGCTAGGTAGGAGTTGATTCTCCCTTGGGTGCGTCTAGCAACAGGAAAGAGAGCTCACAATCTCCCAGGGGCTCCCCATTCCATTGACAGGCAGCTCGACTGTGGAAAATCCTTCTTCCCCCTGGGCCCATTAATCTTCACATGTTGGGCTGGGCACAGTGGCTCATCTCATGCCTGTAATCCCAGCACTTTGGGAAGCTGAGGTGGCAGGAGGATTACTTGAGGCCAGGAGTTCCAGCCCAGGCTGGGCAACATAGCAAGACCCCCATCTCTGTAATAAATAAAAATCAGCCAGATGTGGTGGCGTGTGCTTATAGTCCTAGCTGCTCAGGAAGCTGAGGTATGAGGAATGCTGAGCCCAGGAGTTTAAGGTTACAGTGAGCTGCAGTTGTGTCATAGTACTCCAACCTAGACAACAGCAAAGCCCTATCTCTAAAAAAAATAAATTCTCATACTGTGATAACGGGCGGATCATGAGGTCAGGAGATCGAGACCATCCTGGCTAACATGGTAAAACACTGTCTCTACTAAAAATACAAAAAATTAGCCAGGCTTGGTGGCGGATGCCTGTGGTCCCAGCTACTCGGGAGGTCAAGGCAGGAGAATGGTGTGAACCCGAGAGGCGGAGCTTGCAATGAGCCAAGATCACGCCACTGCACTCCAGCCTGGGCCACAGAGCCAGACTCCATCTAAAAAAAAAAAAAAAAAAAAAAAGAGAGACATTATCATACTGTGATGATACTGGTAAGTAACATTTGTACAGACCTTTGTTGTATACAAAATACTCTCTTGATTTGGGAGGCAAAAAATATATAGATTTTAAATTCAGAGAGACCTGGGTTTAAACCACCCTCTCCCTTTTTTTCTTCTACCTTATTAGCTGTGTCTCTAAACAAATGACATAACCTCGCTGTGTCTCGGTGTCCTCATTTGTAAATAGAGATAATAACAGTGCTTACCCCTCAGGTTATTGGAAGGATTGCGTGACGTGTCACGCTTATGACATTAGGTGTGGTTGGGCGCAGTGCAGCCGTAAGGCATTCACTTCATAGTAATTTATTATTATTACTGTTCTGTAAGGCATCTGCATGATAAATTCAACATCCAAGACAGTTTTATGGAGTGCTTAATACATGCCCAGCCCTGCTCCAGTTGATGGGGTACATTGTGAAAAAGATATTACTAAATGGCAGTCATTGTTATCAGCATCATCAGCATCATTTTTTTAACTGGGTAGTAAAATCACCCACTTAAAAAATTATTTTTAGAGTCAGGGTCTTTCTCTGTCACCCAGACTACAGTGCAGTGGTGGATCATAGCTCACTGCAGCCTTGAATTCCTGGGCTCAAACCTCAGCCTCCCAAGAAGCTTGTACAACAGGCACAAGCCACCTCGAATGACTATTTTCAAAATTTTTTTAGAGACAGGGTCTCATTATGTTACCCAGGCTGGTCTCGAACTCCTGGGCTGAAATGATCCTCTGCTTTGGCCTCCCAAACTGCTGGGATTATAGGTATGGACCACTGTATCCGCCTCCTGTCTCCTCTTCATGGTCAATTTCATTTATCAAGCAAATCTAATTTCTAATAGCCTCTGACAGTGGAAAAACTGAAGTTGGGAGTCAAGAGACCAAGTTCTAGCCCAGTGCTGCCCAATGGACATTTCTGCAATGATGGAAATGTTCTGTGCCTGCGCTGTGCAATACTGTAGCCGCTAGTCACAGGTGGCTACTCAGCACTTCAAGTGTGATGTGTGGAACTGAGGACTGAATTCTTAATTTTTTTTTTGAAGTTTAAAGTTTAAGTGTTCACATGTGGCTAATGGTACTCCAGATGTGCTGAGCTGTGAGACCTTGAGCAAGTTTCTTCCCCTGTCTGGGAAGATGAAGAAATGCCATTGGAGAAGCCGGAAGAGAATGTTTGGAATAGAGACTGAGGTCTGGAGCCAGCTAGATCTGTAGTTAATTTCAGTTCTGCCAGATACCACCTCTGTGACCCTGGGCAAGTTACTTAAAGTTTCTGTGTCTCAGTTTCCTAGTTTGTAAAGGGATCCTGATTATAATCACCTCACAGAACTAAAACAAAGTTTAAATGAGATATGATTCTACAAGTGCCTTATTCCCGATAGGCTTTTGACAAATTGTGTAGAAGTGGTTTTAGCTGGTATTGCAGACACTCGTGTTCCCCTATTGCATCTTTGGAAAATTCTGAAAATTCTTGTTTTTGCTATAAATGCTTACAAAATGCTTACTTTTAGGGCTGGAGTTTATAACCTTGAACCTCTTGAAATTATGTTCAAGTTGTATCATTGTGCATCTCTATTTTTTTTTTTTTCCTGGAGAAAACCAAAACTTTTCTCTGGGGAAAAGCAGCTCCCAGCAGATTTTCAAAGGACTCCAAAAGATTTAGGAGCTCTGGGAGGAAGGAAACTGGTGTTCATGGTGCATGTGGAACAGGAGAGGGTGTGATTAGCGAACCAGTGGACTTTGGCTCCAGACGGCCAGTGTTCCTGTCCCAGCCCTGCCACCTCCAGGCTGCGTAAACTTTGTTGAACCTCAGCTTCCCTATCTGTAAAATGGGTATGATACAGGACATATTTCACAGATTGTTGTGGGGATTAGGTAAACAAATCCATGTTAATTGAGTAGCATGGCACCTGTCACCCGTGCCCAATGGATGCTAGCTACTTTTATCATCACATCGTCATTGTCATTATCATCATCGCCACCATCTCTTCCATCCATTATATGCCAGCTTGGTGTGAGGTGTGTCAGTTTTTCAGTCTGCCCTCTCCTCCTGCCCCATCATCTCAAACCTCATCTCACACCACTCCCCCTTGCTCTGTCTGCTAGAGCCACTGTTGTCTCCTTCGAACATACCAGACATGCCTGCCACGGGCCTTTATGTTTCTGTTGCCTGTTTTGGGAATGCTTTCTGTGATCACTCTGTTTCAGAGAGAAGCACTCATCCCTGCCCTCATTGCCTTCTAGTATCCTCTCTATCTTTCTGTATTTGTCTGACTTGATGTTTGCTTGCCTCTCCTAGCATGGAGATTCAGGAGGACAGTTCGTTTTTCCTTATTTTGTTTCCTGCTCTAGGTCCAGTGCCTAGAACAGTGCTGGATATCTAGAAAGTGCTCAAAAAATTACTTTGTGAGTGAATGAGTGAATGAATGAATGAATCTCATCTAGTCTGAGACAGGCTTCTGTAGGGCTCTCAAGCTTCCCGTGATGTCTCTTGTGTAATATTTTCAATCAACAAATAATCTCTGAACCCTCCTTTCTGCCAAGTTAGGCCTTAGGTTCCAGGGATAGAAAGATGAGTGAGAACATCCCATTTCTTGAGGAGTGCACAGGCACGTGGGGTGACCATGGTACAGTTCTCTTCTAAGCACTTAGACTATAGTTGTAACTGCAGAATTATGCTGCCGTCCTGTTTGCTGTCTGTCTTCCACCCTAGACTAGAAGAGCTCAGTGGGTGAGGACCCCCATTCTGTCTTGTTCAATGCTGCGTTCTCGGCACTAGTATGAAGGCTGGCACATATATGTAAATGGGGTGTATGAACGAACAAATACAGGGTGCAGCAGGATAGGGACTAGCAGAGAGGTCTGTGGGTGTACCAAGGAGGGGCGACTGGCCCTGCCTGGGGAAGGATAGGATGGGGCTGTGAGAGATTCACACGGGAGGTGAGGAACCTTCTGTCCCTTGCCTCGACTCTCACTTGGCCAACCATGGAGCAGTTTGGGAATGAGGGTGGGGTGTGGTTCCCCTCCCACAGAGGCTGGGTGGCCCTTCCATATTTCAGCTTCTGCCTGAGCTGCTGTCCTTGGAGTTAAAAATAGGGAAGGATGGGAGCACAAGGACATGCTGTCCTCTGCCACTGAGCAGGGATTCTGCTACCTCTTCTCAAAGGGGGCTGTAGGGCGGCAGGTTTGAGAAGCCAGAAGCTTAAAGAATTATCCCTTCCTGCCCCCTTGAGGACAGGCACAGACTTCTCTTTCCCCAGTCTGGCATGACTGTGAATGAGCTGTGTGGAATGTCACAGCTGGAAGGGCTCTCTGGGGTAGGCGGACATCTGGCAGGAAGCCCATCACCCTCCAGGCCTGGGATCTTGGCAGACAACACCAATCAATCAAGGCCCCCTTTCCTGGGACCATGGCAGGCATCACCAATCAATCATGGCATCTTTTTCTGCCAAGTCCAGGCACAGTCTAAGAATTCTTAGCACAGGGTATTTCAGGCAACAGCTAGCAGAGTTGGCAAAAAAAAAAAAAAAAGAAAAAGAAAACCTATTTATCATCCCCATTCTAGTCCACTCCTCTCATGGTGGGAAAACTGAAGCTCGAGAGAGGAGCAGAAAGTTGTCTGATGTCACACCGGAAGTCAGTAGTGGAGCTGGGATGAGACCCAGGAGTTCTGACTCCCTGCCAAGGCTTTTTCTTCTTCTATCCCCTGTTGCATCCTCTTTTCCACAGGAACTAAGGTTTGCAGGTTTGTGTATGCAAAAGAATGGCTTTTAGGCTAGGCGTGGTAGGTAGTTCATGCTTGTAATCTCAGCTCTTTGGAAGGCCAGGGCAGGAGGATCCCTAGAGCCCAGGAGTTGGAGACCAGCTTGGGCAATGTGGCGAGACCCTGTCTCTACAAAAAATAATTAGCCAGGCATTGTGGTGTACACCTGTAGTACCGGCTGAGGTGGGAGGATCACTTGAGCCTGGAAAGGCAAGGCTGCAGTGAGCTGTGATTGTGCCACTGCACTCCAGCCTGGGTAACAGCCTGTCTCTTAAAAAAGAAAAAAGAAAAAAAAGATGAAGAAGAATGGCTTTTAACCCAGGGACTGCAGGCTCCCAAACTTTATGCAACATACCGTGTGTATGTGCTGGCAGGTCCTTGTCTAAGAGACAGTAACTTTTATCCACTTTCAAGAGGCTCCTTGAACAACGAAGAAGGCAAAGAAATCAGAAAAGAGTGAATGGAATGGGCTGGAATCTTGCTACTCAATGTGTGGGCCAAAGATCAGCAGCATTGACCTCACCTAAGAGTTGCGAGAAATGCTGAATCTCAGGCCTCACCTGACACCTGCTGAATTAGAATCTGCATTTTAACAAGATTCCTGTGTGATCCATTTGCACATTGAAGTTGAGAAACGATGAGCTGGAATTCCTTCAGCCTTTGGTGTCCGTGTGGAGGACCTGCTTTGTGCCAGCCAGTGTCCCTGCCCTCATTTGAGAGAGAGAAAAGCAACCAACGGAGGTGCCTTAGCCAAGGTGGGACCCAGCTGCTGTGCAACTCTGCTGAGGCCAAATCAAGGAAGAGTTTGTTTAAACTGCTTCAAGATAAAGGGTAGCGCTGCTCATCCAAGGAGTAGGAGACCCAGCGTGCATTAAGCATGTATGTGGGAGGTTCTTGGGAAACCTTAGTGGACACCAGGTTAGCTGCTATCCTGGAGAGAGATGGATTTTAAGTAGTTGTGGGACGTGGATGAGCCAAGCTGGAGCAACAGGGGATGTGCTGCCTAAGCCCAACATCACTACAGCCTCGGTGCTGAGAACAGCTAGTCCAAGGTGGGTTTGCTCTGGTGAGTGCTGGTGCCAGGTGGTTTCAGGTGGTCTTAATTGAGCCTTGCTAGCTCTAGGTCGTGCAGGTTCTGGAGGAAGTTGGCCATGTGTTGATTGAGGAAGGTGGTGGTGGGGAGCCTGAGGCTTGCCCTGGTGGGACTGGGAGGAAGGAATTCCCTCATATCCAACCCTACCCCATCCCCTACATCCCTGCTCCCCATGTATCCACTGCTTGTTTTCATCCGTGGGCCTTTGTGGGGATACATGTTCACATGTGTTATCTGAAGATGACATCTGAGGGGCCAGACTGTATGGCTTGGCCTTCTCTGGCCTTTGCGGCAGGGTTTCCACACTGCTTCTGGCTCAGGGGGAGCCTCCTTGCCGTACTATGGGCTCCTTGACCCTCTTGGGGTCAGTGTAGAATAGGGGTTAACAGCCTGGCCTGGGAGATGAGATGAAGTGGAAGGAGATGTATATAAGCTTTATTGAGATATAATTCACATACCATACAGTTTACTAGTTTAAAGTGAACAATTCAGTGGGTTTTAATGTTTAATATATTCACAGAATTGTGCAACCATCACCACAGTCAATTGTAGAATATTATTTTCACCCCTGTACCCGTGAGCAGTATCACATCCCATTTGCCCCTCCCTCTGGTCCTTGGCAACCACTAGTCTGCTTTCTAGTTCTATGGACTTACCTATCTTGGACATTTCAAATAAGTAGAGTCATAGAAGAGATGGTCTTTTATGACCAGCTTCTTTTGCTTGCATAATGTCAAGGTTCATATATGTTGAAGCATGTATAGGTAATGCATTTTTTTTTTTTTTTTTGAGACAGAGTCTCCCTGTCACCCAGGCTGGAATGCAGTGGCGCCATCTCAGCTCACTGCAACCTCAGCCTCTTGGGTTCAAGTGATTCTCCTGCCTCAGCCTCCTGAGTAGCTAGGATTACAGACACACAGTACCACAGCCCAGATAATTTTTGTATTTTTAGTAGAGACAACGTTTCGTCATATTGGTCAGGCTGGTCTCAAACTCCCGACCTCAGGTGATCCTTTCGCCTTGGCATCTCAAAGTGCTGGGATTACTGGCGTGAGCCACCATGCCCAGCCCAGTACTGCATGCTTTTTATGGGTGAATAATACTTTATTGCATGGATATACCACAATTTGTTCATTCATCCATGGATGGACATTCAGGCTGTGTCCACTTTTTGACTGTCACGGTTAATGCTACTGTGAACACTTGTGTTCAGCTTTGTTTGGATGGATCAGATTTGTTTTGCATTCCTCCTCTCCAACCTTTACTTGCTGTGGGACCTTGGGCATACTGCTTCAGTTCTCAGAGCCTCAGTTTTCTGAGAGTTTCTGAGAATCAGGGACACTACTGTCTATCTCAGAGTATTGTTTATAATAGTAGCTGCAGTTTACTGAGTGCTGCATGTATCTTACTGTGACAGTCATTGTGCATATGTTATGTCATTGAGTTCAGTCCCACAAGGGGTATGAGACATTTATTTCACAGTTAGCATGGATCTGTGCTATCATGGGCTAAGATGCTACCTTGTTGGAACAAACCATTTGGTGCCTTGAGGAGTTTTCTTTCCAGTGTGCGTGGGGAGGAGGGAGCTTCCCTGCCTCCCCTACACGTTTGGCATTGTCTTTCTGTTAGAGGCCATATTTCTTTCACTTCCTTTTCTTTTAAAAGTTTTGAAATACACATAGAGAAAAGTGCAGCAGCTGGAAGAACTCCCTCATGGTTCCATCACTGCTCTGCCATGAGACCAGCTTGTCCCAGGTAGGGCTGGCCCCTTCACCCTGGGTCCCAGAAGAGTTCGTGGGATAGAGCCATAGCTAACTCATAAAGTATGTTAAGTATGGCTGGGCATGGTGGCTCATGCCTGTAATCCCAGCACTTTGGGAGGCTGAGGCAGGCAGATCATTTGAAGTTGGGAGTTTGAGACCAACCTGGCCAATATGGTGAAACCCCATCTCTACTAAAAATACAAAAAGGGAAAAAAAAATAGCCAGGCATAGTGGTGCATGCATGTAACCCCAGCTACTTGGGAGGTTGAGGCAGGAGAATCACTGAACCTGGTAGACAGAGGTTGCAGTGAGCCAAGGTTGCACCACTGTACTCCAGTATACGCCACAGAGCAAAAGTCCATCTCCAAAGAGAAAAAAGTATGTTAAGTATGAACAAGAACTTTGTTCTGTAAACCGCTGAAATTTGGGGGTAACTTGTTATTGCAGCATAACCTAGTAAGAGCTTACTAATGCATTTAATCCTTACAACAATAGATGGAGTGGGTTCTATTATTTTTCCTGTTTTGCAGGGGAACTTAGGCTCAGATTGGTTCAGTAACTTTCTTTAGTTTACTCAGAAAGTGGCAGAGGCACGCTTCAAGTCCCAAACTCAGTTTTTCTGGCTTCAGAGCCTGTTCTCCTAAGAAGACGGAAGTACGTGGGCTGTATTTGGTGAATGATGAGTAATTCCGTGTGGATAGAACACCTGGTATATGCATCATGGCAGACTTGTAGTATAGGTTTGGGGCAAATCCTGGAAGTCTTGAATGCTGTGTGGATTATGTAGCTTCCCAGTGCCATATGGGGCCATAGACTCTACCTTTTGCCCACAACCCAGTTCCTTCCAAGGCTTGTTTAGCTTGTCCCAAATGCTGATGGAAATAGCTTCCTGAGGAAAAACAGCTTTTTGTGGGGCTGTGAATTGTCTTCCTTCCGATGATCGCGGAAATGCCTCTTCTTTAGAAAGTCTTTCCACGTTGGCTTGAGGAGAGTAAATGACTTTCCCCTGACCACCCCTGCTCAGCACAGGACTCCTCCACCCCAAATGCATTTACTCTGCTTCCGGAACTTCTTGTCTTCAGTTTTCATTTAGTTCCACATTTTCCCCTTCACTCTGTCTACGTGTTTTTATTTGTCAGTATAACCTTCAGTTGTACTGGAAAGCAGTGCTTCCATGTACAATGAAATCTTCCGATTTTATTTGCAATCAAGTATAATTCAGCATTGAGTCAATTCTGCTTACAACCCACACCGTGCCTCTAACTCCAGTGCTGCATTAATTACCCTTCTCCTCAGCTCCCATAATATTCTGTGTATATCTCTGCCCTTACATTATGCTACCTTGTAATTATTGCACAATTTCCCCTTTTCTTGCCTATCTCTTCTGGTAGACTGGGAGTTTCAGCAAAGTCTGGGTTTAATTCATCTATCTAAGTCTACAGCACAGGATCTGGCCCTGAATAGGCAATTAGTAAAGAGTTTGTTGAATGATAATTACTTATCTGTTTCATGTCCCCTCCCCACTGTAAGTTCCTTAAGGTCAAAGACTGTATCTCATTCAAATCCCCAGAGCCAAGAACAGCATGGCATAGGAAATGAGCTCAATAAATGTATATTTTGTTGGATAAGTGAGAGTAACGTTTCCTTCCAGGGGCATAACTCTTTAGAGTTACAAAGCACATTCCGTATTTGTTACCCAGCTGATTCTCACAAAATCTTTCCTCTCCCTCTCTAGGGTTCTCAAATCCTTATCATGTGCCGTTTGCCTCTGTTGCTTTCACTCATTTCATCTCTGTGTCTTTATGATCTCTCCCTCTTTCCTCTTCAAATCCTCTTGGGAAAAGGTCTGAGGCACTCATCCCTCCCTCCAGTGTAGAGCAGCCTAAAGGGCAAAAATTGCACTCTGGTCTGCGTTGAACCAGGATCACATCCCACATGCCAGCTTTGTAATTATGGGCAGGTTCATTAACCCCTGAGCTTCAGCTTTCCCTTCTGAAAATGAACACAATACTTACTTCACTGGTGGTTGTGAAGATTACATGAAATGATGAATGGTAAGCACCTCTCATAGGCTCTGGTTCAACTCGATAAATGGAAGTTCCTGTCTTTATGTGGAAAGGTGATTCTTTGAGGGTGGGATTTCAGGCATCAGCAAGCCAGTGGGAAGGAATTGTAGTTTAAAAACAACCACAGGATAGGGATGCTTCGTAGTTCTAAAATCTCCCTTGTGAGCCCCACCTTCGCCCTAGGCAGGCCCAGTCCTCTCTGTTCAGTCAGCACCACGGACAGTTCCTGCACGCACTGGTTCTTTGCTGTGGACTTAATTGCATTTTAGAGGCCTTCAGTTGCAAGTCACAACTTTATATACCACCAAGGAAGCTAAAACATGTCAGAATTTAACTCTGACATGCCATTGGTTGCCATTCACATCTTGTCTTAGAATCGATGAAATAACGAGTTTACTAGAGGTGGTATCAGTGAGCAGTTGACCATTGACCTTTAGAGAGGTTAATAATAATAGCCAGCATTTATTGAATGCCAACCGTATTCCAGGCCTTTTCCCCTCCTTCCTCTCCTGTTCTGGGTGCTGTTTGCCCTTTATACATATTCTCATAACAAAGATTACATTTGGGGAATATAAATGTGAGCCAGATATACAGTAAATCAACAGTCTTTCCACCATCGTTTTCCTCAAAACATTCCAATTTTTAGCCTCACTTCTTCAGAACATTGCTTCCTGCTGAATGAGAGTCTAATGTGTTAACCTTTCCAGTCCACACCGTGGTTAACCCACCTAAAAGGCATTTCAAATGCATATCCTGTAACCCAGCAGTTGCACTCCTAGGTATGTGCCCTGAAGAACTGCACAGAAATGGTCACCAAAAGACACATACAAGAATGTTTTGGCAGAGCTATTTGTAATATTCCATTACTGGAGGTTACCCACCCGGATGCTCATCAGCAATAGAATGAATGAAAATCATTTTGATATATTCACACAATGTACTACAATAAGTCATGAGAATGAATGAACTACAATGAAACAATCAACATGGATGAACCCCACAAATGTCATGTTGGGTAAAAGAAGCCAGATGCTAAAGAATACACACTAGGTGATTTTATGTAGTGAAAACTGCAAAATAGGCAAAACCAGTCTGTGCTGTTAGAAGTTAGGATAATGCTACTTTTGGTGGAAAGTAACTGGAAGTGGCATGTGGGCCTTCTGTAGGGCACTGGTAATGTTTTGCTTCTTGATCTGGGTGCTGGTTCCATAGAACTTTGTAATGGTCATCAAGGTATACACTTACAACTGTGTGATATATAATTGTGCAGTTTTCTTTATGTGTATTGTCCTGCAACAAACAGTTGTTTTAAAAAGCACCTTTCTCCAGAAGAGAAGAAGAAAATGCTGAGACTTTTGTATGCAGGATGATGGGTAAGAAATTGGAGGGGCAGCTGGTCACATGGAAGATTTGGAATTATTCAGCGTGAATAGAATGTAGAGAACACTAGGGAAAAGGGAAAAATTGAGGCTGGAAATGTAAATTGGGACCATGTCAGAAAGACAGTGTGTGTTAAATTGGAATTTATTCTGCAAGCAATGGGGTGCCATTGAAGGATTTTAATCACAGGGTGGTGTGTTCACAATTGAGGTTTAGGAAGCTCAGGCGGGCCGCTGAGTAGAGAAGAAACTGGCCAAAGAGGACACTCTGGTGGTGTGGACACCAGTTAGCATAGAGGAGGAAACTGAGCCACAGAGAGGTTGAGTAACTTTATCAAGATCACACAACTAGTAGAGTGACTGGGTCCAGGTTTACAACCCAGGCATTCAGGCTCCATTGTCTATGCTTTTAACCATTAGGCCATGCTGCCTCCTGAAGATGCTCTAGAAATAGTGAAAGGCTGTCAACTGAAAAGGAGTAGAGAGGTTAGCAGTTAGGAGACCTGGATTTTTTTTCCTGAAACAGGGTCTCTGTCACCCAGACTGGAGTGCGGCAACATGATCATAGCTCACTGCAGCCTCAAACTCCTGGGCTCAAGCAATCCTCCCACCACAGCCTCCTGAGTAGCTGGGACTACAGTGTGGGCTAGTAATTTTTAAATTTTTTGTACAGGCAGGGTCTCACTGTATTGCCCAGGCTGGTCTTGAACTCCTGGGCTCAAGCAATCCTCCCATCTTGGCCTCTCAAAGTGTTGGGATTGCAACCATGAGCCACTGTCCCTAGCCTGAATTATAATATCAACATGGCCTTTGACTCCTGCCCTTCTTTGGGCCTCAGTTGCCCTCTGTACAATAAAGGTATTGATCTGGGTGATCCCTAAGTTCCCTCCAGATGAAACCGTCTCTTATTTTAAGGGAGGGCAGCTTCCTATAGCTCCAGGGAGAAGAAGGGGAAGGTTAGGGCCCTCACAGAAGTAATCAGCGTTGTGCTTCCTCCTCCCATCCTTGGAGACACAACCAGAGGCAACATCAGTGCCGTGGAGGCCTGAGTACCTGCAGATGGTTCTCAGCCCTTGATTTTCAGATGGACTTCAAGACCTGGACCAGGGAGGCATATGAGGCCCAAGTCACTGGGAATGACTAGGCCAGGGAGAGGTTGACCATGGAGGAAGAAGAGACAGCAGCCTCCAGGTATTTATCTCAGAGAGACAGAAGAGTAGTTGCTGTGGGAAGGGGAAGCAGTGAGCCAGGGACCGTGGTGCCTTTTGCATCTTGGTTTAAAATAGCCAGTCACCCAGAGCTCTTGTGTCTGGGGGAACTTCACAGGCTGCTCTGTGGACTCGGAGTGGACACACACTGACCAGGATGTGGTTAGTGATTTTAGAGCCTGGGGACCTGGAACAGGTCATGGAGCCTCTCTCGGCTTGGGGCTTCTCATCTGGAAGTCAAAGCTGATAATGTCCATCTTCAATAAAATGTCAGAGTGGGGACTGGTTGAGTTCTCTCCTTCTCCCTTCCCCCACCACATCCTTGAGGTCTCATGGTTAAGAGTATATGATGAGCTGTTTTCACACAGACCTGGTTTCAAGCCTAGCTCTGTCTTACCTGGTATAACCTTGGACAAGTTGCTGAACTGCTCTGAGCCTGTTTCCTTGTTGTAAAATTAGGATAATAATACTTGTCTTTCAGAGTTATTGTGGGGTTAAATTATATATGTATATATAATTTTTACACGGTACAGGGTAAATGCTAAAAACAATAAAATCTGTTTTCATAATTTATCATCGTTTTATTATCCTGTTCTTTATGAATACTTACTTTTGGGAGAACGTACATTAGACACATTCATATTCAAGTATAAACAGCAGAGTGAGATCTACTTGTTTTCTTTACCAGAGAGAATTTACATTTTTCTTGGGGACACATCCTAAAGCCAATTCAATTTAACAGACTTTCAGTGGGGATGGGCAGTGTGGGCGCTATCCCTGGTGCTGAATGGAAGTAAATGACGAATGAGTTCATGCTGTAAACACAGACATCGACTAGGTGGATGAGAACTGTGTTTCAAGGTGCCGTGGAATAGTTACCCCAAGAGAAGTGAAGATTAAAATGCCCCTAGGACTCAAGGAGTCTGATGAGAGACGTCTTTGTGGAAGACATGACGTTAGAGTTCTGGTGTGGAGCTTGATGAGTTTACTTTAGGGTGCATTTAAAACATGGCTTTGGAGCCAGAATAGCCTGGGGTTGAAGTCCAGCTCCAGTGCATGTCCTTGGGAAAGTTACTTAACCTTCTCGATCCTCATTTTCTTTCTCTGTAGAGGGAGACAGCAGCTATCTCATGGTTTATTGTGAGAATTAAGTGGGATGATACCTTTGTAAAACACTTGGCATGGCATCTAGCAAAATGGTAATAACCATATTAATAATAGTCAACTTTGTTGAGGGCTGACCGTGTGTCCCAGCCTACCTAGGCCATCCTGAGGGTTAAATGTTAGGTTAAATGTTATTACATTTTTACATTGCTTGCTTGTTAACATTTAGTGCTCACATAGCTCTGAGATTCTGGTGCTTTTATCCCTATTATACGATGAAGAAACTGAAGTACAGAGTGCCTGATAAATTATAGGTGTTATTTAAGGCTAAACTATGGAGGATGGTTAGAAATTTGATAGGAAGATGAAGAAGGGAGGAAAGGAAAGGAGTGAGAACCAGGATGGGGAAGTTATTGAGGATGTACAGTATTTCTCAGGATGGAGCACTGAGGTGTCTGGCTGGGTTAGGATATGGAGACTGGGAGGGAGACCAGTAGCTGATGGGGAGGGAGTCAGAAAATGGAGAGTCTTGGGTGCCTGGATGCAAAAACAAACCTAATTCAGCAGGCAGTGAAGAAACATTCTAAGGTATTCGTTTTGGTTTTGGGTTTTGGGTTTTTGTTTTGTTTTCTTTTTTGTTTTTTTGAGATAGGATTTCACTCTGTCGCCCAGGCTGGAGTGCAACCAGCCTCAACCTCCCAAGCTCAAGCAATCCTCCTACCTCTGCTACAGGTGCCCACCACCATGCCTGGCTAATTTTTGTGGGGTTTTTTTGTAGAGGTGGAGTTTCACTATGTTGTCCAGACTGGTCTGAAACTCCTGGGCTCAAGTGATCCACCTGCCTGGGTCTCCCAAAGTGCTGGGATTACAGGCATGAGCCACCGTGCCTGGCTAAGGTTTTAAATAAGATGGTGGCATGATTGAAACTGTGATTTATTTATGAATTTGTTTGTATTTACCTTCATTTGCATTATAGAATTAATACATTCATTATAAAAATTTAAATGACATAGAAGCATACAAAAGAGAAATAAATTTCCTTCCCAATGTTCTGGTTGGGTGTAAATGGGTACAAGTACAGTAATGATGCGGGAGCCCACCTATGTGAAGATTTTTGAACTTTGACTGGCTTAGGGTGCCAGGCTATCTAAGGTCAGGTGTCCCCAAACGTGACCCTGAGACGAGATCCACGTTCTGCCTGCTTTTATTCTGGCCATGCTGGCAGCTGATTAGATGATGCCCACCCAGATTGAGGGCAGGTCTGCCTTTCCCAGTCCACTGACTCAAATGTTAATCTCATTTGGCACCACGGGATGATGCCCACCCAGATTGAGGGCGGGTCTGCCTTTCCCAGTCCACTGACTCAAATGTTAATCTCATTTGGCACCATCTTCACAGACCCACCCAGGAGTGATACTTTGTATCCTCAACCCAATCAAGTTGACACTCACTATTAACGATCACAGTGACATTTGGAAGTGAGGAAGAGCAGAACAAAGGGAACACATCTCAGCCACCTGAGATGGATGGATCTTGGTGGGGGTAGTTGGGAAAGCATTGGGACAGTCACTTTGGGGACCATGGCCCAGTTAGCAAGAGAGGACCCACAGAAGGGTAGGTGGCGGAGGTTGGACAGTGGACATTGCTGTGGTTGGGTCCAGTCATGGTCTCCAGTTTGCGGAAGGTGGTGTGTCAAGGGAAAAATGCATTTACAAGGGCATCAGCAAGACAGTTGGCAAGGGCAGGTGTGGGGACATTGGAAGGTCTTTCTTCCTCTGCAGTGGTTGGGCTTTCTATGTTCGGCACCTACTTTGTGCCCGGCACTGTGGGAAACGTCTGTCATGTAACCCTCTCAACAGCTCCGTGGGGAAGATGCTGTCCAACTTGCCCCAGGTCTCCATACCTGGGCCTTCTGACTGCACAACCATGCTCACCTGTGTGGGGAGCCAGGGCTGCTGTGAGGCAGATCCTAGGGGCCTAGTTGGGAACTGCTTTCAGGGCTGTAGGGTGCCACACAGATGCAAGGCACAGCTCTGGGGGACTGAGTTGTTTGTCATGCTCTTTTCCTCCCTCTTCCGGGAGAAATGTGTCAGACCCAGGTAGGTGGAGATGGAACCAGGGTGGGGGGACCCGAACAGGGCTCAGCAGAGGGAGGGAGCCAGGGCAGGTGTGTGCTGTCTGCCTGCAGGGTGCCCAGTCGTGGGTCTGTATCCCTAGTGTGGGGCTGGGGGGTGTTTGTTCCTGCACATCTGACAGGGATATATGTACAGTGCTCTGTGTGTGTGTGTGTGTGTGTGTGTGTGTGTGTGTGTGTGTGTGTGTACAGGAATGTCTCTGAGTCTGTGTTTCTGAATGTGCATGTGAGTGGTTCTGTCTTTCTCTGTGTCACTGTACCTGCTATATACAGAAAAATACAGAAACAGAGGAGATGGAGGATGGAGGGAGGCTGCAGATGCAAGCTAGGGAAAGAACAGATGATGGAATGAGTAGAAACACCGATATAAGGGCACACACGCTCTCCCACGTGTTCAGAAACACCCAGGAAGGATGTGTATATACCTACCCATTTAGCCTCAAACACACAGAGTGACAGGCATGTGGAGACCCCTGGGAACACACTCAGACCTGCATTAACCACTGTCTTTGTATGCATCTTCCTGTGTGTGTGTGTGTGTATGTTGCTGTGTGTTTTTCTGAATGTGGGTGTCTGTGTGTCTCAATAACACAGACACGTGTGGGAGACAGAAATATGAGGCTACACGTTCTGAGAAACAGAGTGTTTGTATCTACGCATGCATGTGTGTGTGTACATGTACGTGTGATTCTTAGAGTCAGGGAGGAAGGAGAGACCATCCTGGAGCTGGGAGGAGGAGGGAGGCCAGGAGAAGGCCAGCGAGAGGTGTCCTGGCCTTGCCCTGCTCCTGGTATGCAGGCCCAGCTCTCCTGTCCTCTGGTAGGAGCAGGATGACTGGGTGTGATTGGGGCTGCTTTTCCCCAGTGGGCCAATCAGCAAGCACTGAAGGATCCCCTTGGGTATAAGCCCACATCTGGACTCTGTGGGACCATGAAAAAGATCCCACTAATGATCTACCCCACCTCTAACAAGCCCACGGTCCCTTGAATCACTAGGCCATGGAGCAGGGAGCAGAGACCCTCCAGGGGCTGTGTCCTGGCTCCCCGCCTTACTAGCTCTACAGGCGTGGACAAGTCCTGACCTCTCTGTACCTCCAGTTTTGGGCACTGGATGGGGGTGAACAGCAGCATCCACCTTATGGCTGGTTGTGAGGATTAAGGCTGCTCTCAAGGCAGACATTGGTCCATCCCACAGTTATTAGTTGAGCTCTACAATGGTCTAGACCCTGTTCTTGGTGCTGAGGTTTCAAGAGTGAACAAAGTTCCCTGTCCTCATGGAGATTATGGTCTTCACAGAGGAAGCGGCCAAAACACCAATATTGTTTAATGCATTTGGGTGATAAACGTCAGCAAAACCAAAGCAGGAGTCAGGGCAGAGAGGGGCAGCGGGTGGGAGAAGGCTGCTGTTTTGGAGGGGCCAGGAGTGGTCAAGAAAGATCTCAGATGAGATGATGTTTGACCACAGAATGGAAGGAGTGGGCTGCTGATGGGGGCCATTTAGCCTCATAAAATCCTGTTATTCTCCCACTTGACAGTTGTGCAAATAGAGGCACAGAGAGGCTGAGTAATTTGCCTAAAGTCTCCCAGCCACTGAGATAGATATCCAGGATTTGAACCCATGCCATCTGGTTTCAGAGCGAGTAGTCCTCAGTCAAGGGTGATTTTTGCTGCCTAGGGGCTATTTGGCAATGTCTGGAGATATTTTTGATTGCTGCAACTGGACTGCAGCGGGGTGGGGTGGGGGTGGTACTAGTATCTAGTGGGCAAAGGCCAGGGATACCGTTAGACATTCTGTGATGCACAGGGCAGCCCCTACTGCAAAGCAATATGCCATCCACAGAGCCAGTGTGCTGAGGTTAAGAAACCCTGGTCAAAATCCATGCAAAGCACTTGACACAGTAGGACACATAGTAGGTGCTCAATAAATAGTAGCTGAAGAGGAGGAAGAGAAATGATTTGGAGAAGGTTTCAGGGGAGAAATGAATTCAAGGGGGAGAAAAAGCAGATGTAAATGAATCCATCATTTAACAAAACTCATGCAATACTGTTCGTTGGTGGGGTGGTTCCTGGTGAGGCCGGGGATCCATGGAGGTTGATGGACTGAGGATGGAGGCTGAAGCTGGATAACCCCCAACTGCTGAAACACTGCTAACCAGATGACTCTTCTTTCTGTCGCCCTCCCACCTGTGTCTCTCTCCCCATCTCGCTTGGCCGCTTTGCCCAGGAGACAGCCGGAGGCTGAAGGGGGCCATCCAGAGGAGCACAGAGACGGGCCTGGCAGTGGAGATGCCCAGCCGGACGCTGCGCCAGGCCAGCCACGAGTCCATTGAGGACAGCATGAACAGCTATGGCTCGGAGGGCAAGTAAGTGTGGGGCCACCAGCCCTCCTGGCTCTTGCATTCTTTTGTGGTGGGGCATGGGAGGGACTGAGCAACCCCTCTGGGAGCCCTGGGGCAGCTCCAGGCTGTGGAGGCCCCAGCTCAGGGCTCCAGGTTCATCCCCCATCTTCAGAAGGGAGACAGTGTAACAGCAAAGTCCCAAGGGAGAGTGAGCCCCACTGCTTGGATTTAAATCCTGGCTGCACCCCTTTCCTGCTGTGTGACCTTGGGCAAGGTCTCTGTGCCACACTTTCCTCATCTGTAAAATGGGATTAACGGCATCAGCTTCATAGGGGTGTCATGAGGATTAGACGTTTATAATCCATATAATGCAGGGGTAATATTTATACACAGCATAAGGCAGTGTTTGGCACTAAGTGCTGTATGTTAGTGCTGCTTAAGAAATAAAGGAGGGGGTAGAGAGGGGTTTTATTATCATCATTATTTCATCTTTACTTTTTTAGTTTCCTAAATCCTGTTGGTTTTGAAAAATATATACTACTGCTTTATAAAAGCGTTGCTTGAGCATCAGCTCACTAGACAGTAGTGCGGCTAGCTCCTTGCCAGCGTTTCCCTCTGTGGGCTTCACGTCAGAATCACGAGAACACGTTACCAATGCAGCTCGCAGGGCCCCAGGTCCGAGCTGCTGAATTAGTCTCTGGGAATGTGGCCTGAGAACTCCACTGTTAAAAAGCTTTTATCCTAGAGGAACTCACCTGGACTCGGGGTTTCTCATTTTCACAGAACCCTTTAAGAATTTCAGGAAAGCACTGGGCTTTCCCCCAATACACACAGCCCCCAGTGCATGTACACACTCATTCTCCCACACACAGTCCTGCAAACATGCTTTTCTCATAACTACAGGGGTTATCAGAGTCCCCTAAAACCATCTGTGGATCCCTAGATCAAAGAAACTTTGATCCAAAGCAACTTCCTTATCATATAGATGACCAGGGCACTCAGAGAGGTTAAGGAGCTCACTCTGCATCACGAAGCATGTTACCAGGTCTGGAACCCAGGAGTCTTGACTCCCAGCCAGCGGTTATTTCCCAGCACTGCATTGCTTCATGGTCCTAGCTATCCTCTAAAGTCAGGGAAGTGGGGTGGGATATCATGATTCTTGTGCACATGGGAAGACTGAGGCTTAGAAAAATTAAATGCCACAACTGTCCAGAAAAGTAGCCACTAGACGCATGTGGCTAATTAAATAAGATGAAACTTCCTGTTCTTCTATTGCACTAGCCATATTTCAAGTGCTCGCTAGCAACTTGTGGCTAGTGACAACCATATTGGGTGGTGTAGAAAATAGAACATTTCCATCATCATACATAGAAAATTCTTTTGAACAGTACCAGCTAAGTGACTAGTGCAAGGACAGACACACGGCCACTGAGAGGTGGGGCTGGGGCTCGGCCTCCACCTTTTGCTTCCCTTCATTCTGGCCCTGCCCCTCAGCTGGGGGCTCCTGCTGGCTAAAAGCCTTCCCCACCCACCCCCAGCCCCTCCTAAACTGGGCATCTCCAGCCTCGTGAATGGCCTTGCCTTAGCAGATGCTGCTGTTCCACCCACCTCCTAGCGAGACTTTCCCGTGGGTGAGAACAGGAGGAGGACAGCGGAAGGGAGAGGAGGAGGAGGAGGAAGGGAGCCAGTGTTTTCTTTAACCTGAGAAACATGGCAAGGCAGCAGAACTTGGAGGAAGATATTCTCAGCATCTGGGGAGCAGTGGGGCCCTGCTGGCAGGTGTGAGTCGCAGGGAGTCAGGAAGCTCAGGTTCTAATCCTGGCTCTGCCACTCATGCCCCTGGGTGGGCTTGGGCACATCAGTTTGCCTCCCTAATGTTTGAGGAGGCCAGTAAACATCTGTCAGCCTCCCAGGCAGGTCTGGAGGCCTAGATGATGGGAAGGGCAGCGTGCTGCAGTGAGCAGCAGGAGAGAAGTCAGACCTGCATTTCCATTTTATAGAAGAGGAGGTGAAGGCTCAGAAAGGCCACATGACCAAGGGGAGCATTATCAGAGTGTGCTGTGAGGAAGAAACGAGGTGATGCCCGCAGGTGACAGGTGTTTGGAACATGGCTCTTGTTACTGTTTGCTGTCATGGGCTTTAAGGGACCAGAGAGTCTAATTACGTGACAGACAGGTTCAAAGCCAGGACTCAAGAATGAGACTGCCCTGGTGTGTGGTTCATTTCAGCTTCTTAGTAGCTGTGTGGCTTTGGGGGAAGTTACTTCACCTCTCTGAGCCTAGTTTCTTCATCTACAGAAAGGGAACAGTAACAGTGCAGACACTTACAGAGTTGTGAGGGTGCAATATGTTAATACATGTGAAAGAACTTAGCACAGTGACCGGCACTGTAATTGTTATCTATTATTGTTGGTTGTTAATTAAGCCACTGTGTGTTGGCTATTTTGCTGTTTTGGTCAGTTGTATTGTAACAGATATAGTGAGCCACCCCAAATACAATTGTGTCTATAAAGTGCTTAGCACAGAGTAAGCACTGAGTAAGTGTTGACTGTGATGATTACGATTACTAAAAGGGTTGAGGTGGGTGTTCTGAGCCCAACTGAGGAGGTATCAGGTGGGTTGGAGGGTGATGGGTCCAGCAGCAGGGGACAGTCTTGGCCTCTTGAGAGGGGCTGAGTGTTGGTGGATCCCAGCCAGGCCCAGCGCTGCCACCTGGGCAAGGTAGGGACACAGAAGGAATGGATGGAGACATTGAGCTGTGGTCAGCCTCCTTGTTCTGCAGGCATTTGGGGCACTGGTTGGGCCCAAATGCCAGGCTCTGAAACACGAAGGGATTGTTCTTCCCTCTCCCCACCCCTTGGGCTTCTGCCAGCCCAGCTGAGGCTTACAGGGAGCCAGCCTCGCTTGAGCAGCCCCTGCAAGGCTGCAGCCCCTGGCACCACTGGGTCTGTCTGACTGCGCTGGATCACCAGGCATATGTATTCCTGCAGGCGGGCACAGGAGTGCTCCCACATGGATTTTCATTTCGGCAGATGTGATTGGGCACTTAGAATGTGCCAGGCAGTTGGGTTGGGCACCTCAGACACCCTGTCCTCCATGAGCTTCCACTCTTGGG
Organism: Macaca fascicularis; assembly: GCF_037993035.2. NCBI lineage: Eukaryota > Metazoa > Chordata > Mammalia > Primates > Cercopithecidae > Macaca > Macaca fascicularis. Next base: position 100,864,996 of record NC_088384.1, on the reverse strand, counting down.
CACTGACTAAGCAACTAGCAGTGTGAGGAGAGCTGCAAAGGACAGGTATAGAAAACTTGGGAAATGCTGTGTTCCCAGGTGTCAGGGGTGGGGAAGGGGTGCCTGTGGGTTGGGCCACTCTGCCAGTGAGGATGCCTTGAGTCCCGGGTTATGTAATACCAATGGACAATGGCTTCAGCCCTTGCTATTCAAAGTGTGGTCCACAGCCCAGCAACACTGGCATGGGAGCTTGTTAAATATGCAGAATCTCAGGCTCTACCCCAGACCCACTGAATCCGAATCTGTATTTTAATGAGACCCCAGGTGGTTTGTATGCACATTAAGGTAGAGAAACCCTGGCTTTATGGTAATAATGGCCATAGCTAACTCTTGCAGAGAACACTTGCTATGTGCAGATACTGTGCTGTGCTTTTACTTATATTGACTCATTTAATTCTCACAACAACCTGACAATGGGACTGTTAATATTCCCATTTTACAGATGAGGAAATGGAAACTCAGAGAGGGTAAATAAGTAGCCCAAGGTCACACAGCCAGTCAGTGGCCGAGCCAGGATTCAAATCCGAGCATTGGGTATCTGCCCTTAACGTTTACACTCAACTCTTTTCCTCATTTAATGGTTGCATTTATCAAGGTTTCTGGAAGCAGAGGCTTCCAGGATGGTTTGGTAGTTCAAGGATGCCATCAAGGACCCAGAACCCCTCTCTGTTTCCACACCATGGGCCTTATGTTGGGCCAGCCATGGTTGATCCCCTGGGGCTGAGGAAGGGCTTTCTTTCTTTGAGCCTGTTTCTGCCTGATCAAAAATTGGAGCTTTGTGGGTTAAGGATGGAGAGTCAACCAGCCATGCCACCAGGCCAGGCCCATCTCACCTAGGAAAAGGGCAGGAGCTGGAGCTCAAGCCCCCTGAGATGGGGCCATGAGAACAAAACCTTCCAGACATACCATACTCCCCACCTGCCCTAATCCTGAGATACTCCCTGTTGACTGTGTGTTCTAGTTTGGGTTTTCCCAGAACCAGACCTGAGACATGGGTTCGAGTGCAAGTGAGTCACCTGGGAGGTGATTCTAGAAAATAAGAGCAGAGGAGCATGTGGGAGAGAGGTATTGCACCCAATAAAGCATAAGAAGCCAGCTTTCCCAGGGGGCAACCAGAGCCAATCCTGATGGGGAACTCTGGGAACCCATGTGGAACATGCACCTGGGAGCTATCTCCTCAGGAGGCTAGGGAGTTGAGGTATTTACATTCCAGCTCTTAACCAGTTACTGAACAGCGGCTGCTCCCTGTTAACTCTCTGGCTCTTACTGTGGTAAAATAGGCTCTAGAGGCTAGAGAAGCTCTTCAGGGGCCAGAGAAGCCTGGGCAAAGGCATGCAGATGCTGGTGGTTAGAAGTCAGCAAGCACTGACATAATAAGGGGTGGGGGCATGGCCCAGCAGAGCCTGCTACACTATGTGGGTGCATAGGGCTACCATCTGACCAGCTGCCCAAACCAGAAATCTGGGGTTCTTGCAGCCAGCTCTCTCTCTCTCCAATCCGTAATCCATTCCCAATCCATAATCATGCTGTGCCATTTTACTCTTAATGATCTCTTGAATCCATCCATTCCTCCCCATCTCCATCTCCTGGTCAAGGCCATACATCGCTCTTGCCTGGACACCTGCAGGTCTCCTTTTTGGGACATCACAGTTTGTCACCCAGTATTTATTCTTCTGACCTTTCCCAGCCTCTCTCAGTCCCCAACCATGTGGGGACTCCACCACCCTGAACCTTTACCCTTCACTTTTCTCACCTCCAGGTCTTTGCATCCATTGCGCCCTCTACCTGGCACTTCCTTCTCTACCCCTGCTCCCTCTTCACCCTCTGACTCATTCCTTCTCCAGACCTCAGCTGAGAACTGGCACAAAGACTGTATCCCATGTGCCAACACCAGTAATTGATAGTGGTTCCCTGGAGTGCTGTGTTGAGAAGGATTCTGGAGCCAAGTCCAGGCTTGGCAGGAGAGCTGAGGTTGATTAGCAATGTCTGTCCTGGGCGTGGGCAGAAGTGGAATGGAACAGGTAGGGCCTACCATTCTTCTGGCTGTATCAGCAGCCCTCACAGTCCCCTGTCCCTCCCTCACCACAGTGCCCTCCACTCTCTATCTTGTCACATGTGTGTCTGTCTGTCCCACTAGACACTGAGTTCAGTGCCTGTCTAGCTGGCCCAGTCGGTGCTCTGCACATTCGGATGAACAATGGGTGGGTGTGTGTGAGCAGAAGCATGCATACATTCCACTCCTTCCCACCCCTTCAGCACACAGAATCCAGGGCCTTGGCATCCTCTCTGTTGACCCAAAAGCACTCCAGGCTGGCTCCCAGCGCCCACCTGCTTCTTCCTTCTGCTCTTTGTTGTCCTGAGATGTCTGGGTCATCAGCATCCGGGTCTCTGAGTGTCTGGGTCACTGTGTCCACAGCCCAGGGAAGCAGAGTATGAGCCGATGGCAGGGCCACTGCACCCAGGCTCAGGGTCATGGTCCTGTCAAGGCTGTTTCCTGATCACCAAAGGCTCAGGAGTCTGGGTGGGTGGTCAGAACCCCTTTTCTTCCCCACCTCTACTGTTTAACAGCATCCCCATGCCCAAAGGACAAAGCAGAACTGGATGCAGCTGTGGCTAGGAGACAGGGATTTGTTTTGTTTTGTTTTATAAACGCTAGTATTTCTTGAGCACTTGACTGTGCCAGACTCTGTTCTAAGGCGTTTATCTCATTTAATACTTACAATAGCACTGGGATTATCCTATTGTTCTTTATTCCTGTTTTACTGGGAAGGAAACCAAGGCTCTGAGAAGTGAAGAATGTGCCTCCACGACTAGTGAGTGGTGGAGTCAGGATTCAGTTCCAGGCCTGCCTGACCCCATAGCTTGGCCTGCAAATCCCTGTGCTCTGCTCTGGGCAAGGCTGAGGTCCCCTCAAGACAAATAGAGACAGTATAACATAGTGCTTAAGAGGGTGAATTCTGGAGCCAGACGCTCCAGGTTTAGGTCCTAGGTCTTCCACTCCTAGCAGAGTGATTCTGGTTCAATTACTTAACAATTCTGTGCCTCAGTTTCCCTTTTTGTAAAATGGGTATGAATTACAAGTACCTAGCTTTTATAGAGTTGTTAAGAGGATTAAATGGATCAACATTGATAAATAGTACTATCAGTGCTTGACTCATGACAAGTTTTTGACAAAAAAATCCTTGGCTTTGCACCCACGAGCCACACACTGTCTCATAGAGGTGGTCAGGCTTGGAAATATCTTGAATTCTTGAGAAGTCGGAGTCAGCATTGTGTGATATGGTATATCCTGGCACAGGGCAATTCTGCTACAATGCTTGTTTTGAAAACGAGAATTTGTTCCAACATGATTCAAGTATTAGGGAACAATTTGAGCATAACATAAATTTTGCATTTGTTCAGGTGCAATTTCATCCACGAGGAACACTGGGTGAATGAAGAAAACTGCACCCACATAAGAATACACAAAACGCATATGGCTCAGACATCCACGGCACCGTCAGTTTACTATTATAAGCCACACCCGTCCACACCTGGTGGTACAACTTTCCATTGACTTCAGTTTTTCCCTCACTACCTCAAAATCACTCACAGGCTGCACCTCTTCTAACACCCCCTTCCACAAGCAAACTGCAGGTTGTTTTCAAGGTCACGTGCCATTTTTATTATAGTATTTATGCATTTCTAAAGCATTTAACATATATAAAACCATGCTGTCATTTTTACTGCATTCCTGCCTTTTTCTTTTTTTGATGTGACACTGACCCCATTTTCCCATAAGCTCTGTGATTTTTATAGCAGGATTTTGCATTGCACAGTAATTTTTAGAAACGTATATTTCATGTTACAGCAGAATTGACTGTATTGTAGGTTTGGCGAGTTTGTGGGAGGATGGATGGATGGATGGATGGATAAATGGATGGACAGATGGATGGACGGATGGATGGATGGATGGATAAATGGAGGGATGGATGGATGGATGGATGGATGGATGGATAAATGGAGGGATGGATGGATGGATGGATGGATGGATGGATAAATGGATGGACAGATGGATGGACGGATGGATGGATGGATGGATGGATGGATAAATGGATGGATGGATGGATGGATGGATGGATGGATGGATGGATAAATGGATGGATGGATGGATGGATGGATGGATGGATGGATGGATGGATAAATGGATGGATGGATGGATACATGGATGGATGGATGGGCGGGCATGTAGTGAATGGATGGACAGGGAACCCATAAATTCCTAAACCTTTGAGAACCACATAACCCATAATCACCATAAGGGCTGTGCAGCCTTTTAATTTCTGATGCTGTTGAAACGAGTGATCCATCTGGAAAAGAGAATGGAGTGAAACCCCTGCATGACCCAGTTACTTCTTTCACCATCAAGAACACAGAAAATCCAGGGGTCAAACCAAGCTCAGAGGTTAATAATAAAAGACCAGTGGGTTTCAGCTCTGCAAACAAGAGTAATAGGATTTGAAATGCAGGAAATCTCATTTCACCATTAACACAAAATAAAAGGCCAGCAGAACACGGGTTGTAATCCTGTTTCAGGGCTTTGCGCCTGTCCAAGTGGCACACGTCCCTGGAAGGGACCCGCTGCTGCAGTCCTCCCCAAAATGGCTTGGGCTTGTTCTCAGGCATCCAGATGCTGCACTTACTAACAGGTCTAGAATCTGAAATGCCATGAAAATGCCAAGAATGTAGCAAGGATGCTCTCCCAGGCCAGGCAGCAGGCCCAGCAGGCCACGGTATCTCACCCTTTGATTCACTCAGCAGGTCCTCTGTGCTAAGCACCTTGCCCGCACTAGCTCTCTGACCCTCCCCAACAACTCAGCAAGGTGATTACTATTTATTCCCATTTTCTACATGAGGAAACTGTAGCTCAGAGAGGTTAAGACACTTCCCACAGGTTGTATAATACTGGAATCCAGGGTCTATGTTACACCAAATCCAGTCTTCACCCCATCCTTTATTTTCCCAGTGTGAGTCCTGCTGTAGGGCTTGGCAGTGAACATTTATCGAGCTCCTGTTGCATACAAGGACTTGTCAAAGTTGTAGCATGTATGCAGCACTTAATTCAGTAAGCTCTTTTATACCCCTGTGCTCATGGATGCCGCAAGCAGAAGAACGTTTGAAACTGAGACAGCACAGGCACTGGCCAACGAAAAGACCAGACACTGTCCATGAGGCAGTGTGATTTCGTTTGCAGATAAGAACACTGAAATACAGAGACAATAACAACTTGTCAGAGGTCACACAGCAAGCGGTTGTCTAGTGAGGAGTAGAGGCAGATTTGATTTTGTGGCCTCTGCCTTCTTTTCGTGCTCCAGGAAAGACCCCAAGGTGGAGTCAGGTCTCTGATGCGGTTGGATTTCTGGCTAATAGGGCGCGGCCACCACTTTATTCCACCTTCCTCCAGCCCCCAGGAGGACGTGATAACCTATTCAGGGTTTCTGGGGCGTCAGCCGGGTTCCTTGGCAGCTAGCAAGGCTCCCTGGGATAGGAAATCAGGCAGCCGCCCAGATATTATAAACAATTACCGCTAATTACCAGGCCTGCCAGTTCCCCATTGTCTGTTCACAATCCCACCAGGAACTGAGGAGCAGACAATGATGATGTTGGAGGAAACTTTCAATTTCAGGCTGCAGAGGGCCTCCCTCTGCCTGGGAGGCTGCACTCCTTCCATGCCTGGAATCTGTGAGACCCCCACCATTTCTCAGGCTTTTGGAGCCCAGACACTCCTTACAAAATGGAGCCTGACCCCCTAGATGGCTGGGAGGGTAGGGTGGAAAAGAGACCCAGGGGCATGGAGGAAAGGCCACGTCACCAGTGTGAAAGAGGCCAGGGGTCCCCAACCCCAGGGTCCCCCGAGGGTTACTGGTCGCTGGCCTCTTAGGAACCAGGCCGCAGAGCAGGTGAGCGGTGGGCGAGCGAGCATTACCGCCTGTGCTCTGCCTCCTGTCAGATCAGTGACGGCATTAGATTCTCACAGGAGCGTGAACCCTGCCGTGAACTGTGCATGAGAGGGATCTAGGTTGCGGGCTTCTTATGAGAATCTAGCTAATGCCTGATGATCTGAGGTGGAGCAGTTGCATCCCAAAACCATCCCCCACTCCCTGCCCCAGTCCATGGAAAAACTGTCTTCCATAAAACTGGTCCCTGGTGCTGAAAACGTTAGGGACCCCTGGTCTAGACCATGGCCTCTGTGCTGTTAATTGAGGCTTTGGTTTTGCAAGAATAGTGGGTACACATTTCAGTCCCCAGACACTTAAGTGACTTTATTTTTCACACTTCCTCTCTATAAAAAACCATTGTTGCATAATCGTTAAGATAATAGACTTGGAAGCCTGACTCTCTGGGTTCAGATACCACTCAGCTTCTGTCTTGGTTTGGCTTCTTCCAGAGCAGACCCTGACGCAAAGATTCAAGTGGAAATTGGATATTTGGCAGGCCATCCCAGGAATCCCCAGTGTGGGAGCTGCAAGGAATGGGATGGGAAGGGAGAGGAGCTAATAACAGATGCATCATCAGGCCTGCTACCACTAAGGGCAGCTGGAGCTCAGGCCCACTGGGGAGCCTTGGGAGGCTAGGCGAACATTCACCTGCATTATCCCCACTGCAGACTCCCAGTTTGTCACTGGGTGGGGGCTCCTTCTGGGGCATGAACCTTCAGGTGCTTCCAGCCTGCCCTGGGCCACAGGCTGAATTTTCTCTCCCAGCAAGATTCAGAATTCTCACAGCCAGAAAACAAGCCCTCAGACCTAGTGGCAGGTATGAGAGCAGGTAGCCTCAGGGTATAGAAGTGAGGGCCAAGGGGTAGGGTGGGGCCGTGCAGTACCTGTGTGATTTGGGCAGGTTTCTTAACTCTCCAGCTCATCTATAAAATGGACGCAGTAATAGTATTGACCTCATAGGGTTGTTGTGAGGCTGAAATGAATGAATAAGTATAGAGCACTTTGACATTTGTGGCATTTAGTGAGCACTGGGAGATCACTGTTGCTAATCTGTGTATCAAGTCCCCCTGTGTCCTCTGTTTGCTGAAAACTTAGACTCACTTAGTTCAGGATTTTCCCAAAGGTTATGCCTGTGTCCTGGGGAAGTTTGTGTAGAGAGAAGCCATGTAAATTTCTGGAACAGGCCCAGGGTAACCGTTAAAGTATTTAATCGGAAGCACAGGTCACAGCTACTAATCACACTATTTCGTATTGCAACCCACATCCCCCTGCCCCCACCCGCCGGCCCACATGAATTTTCTATGTATTTATTCCTAAGATTACTATCATTTACCACCTTCTAACATACTGTAATGTTTATGATATTAATTGTGTATAATATGTCACTAGAATCTAAGCACCTCAAGGGCAGGAATCACTGTTCACTGACATGTTCCAAGTGTCCAGAATAGTGCCTGGACACAATGAGTGTATATAGTATGTGCTCAGTAAACATTTGTTGGATGAATGAATAGATCATATGGACGCTGGCCATAACACCTGGTGTACCAGCTGGATGTCAGTGAGGGCTCATGTCCAGTAGCATGGGCTGCTATTATTGTGGTGCTCAGACACTGGGCACAGAGTATGTGTTCCTCAGTCATCATCTGTCATTCTGCTGTCTCCTGGAACGTGATCTTACTGTCTGCTCCCTGGTCATTGTTTCCCATCGGTCTCAGCTACTTCTCTATGCCCAGACCACCAGGACACTGAATCTGCCCTTCCGTCCAGTGCACCTGGATCATACTTTCCTCTTTAGGGTGTGGAGGGACATACAGCGAGCCTCAGAGATCTCCCAGGGGCTCACTTGACAAGATGCCCAAGCAGCCATTTCTCTAGAGTGTTCTGCCCTTTTCTTAGCTCCACCCAATAAGCAGGGTGGGTGCAAGTCTCCTCTGCTTTCAGATCCCCCCAGCCTCTCTGGAGTTTTCTGTCTCCCCCAGCACTCACCAGCTGGGGACTGCAGACCCTCCTCAAGGATCCTGCAGCATCTCAGCAATCTTCCCTCCTTGCCTGACTTCCTCTGCTCTCCCAGGCTGAGGATATGTCTGTTTCGGGGCAGGATAGCCTAGTTTTGTACCTATTCTTTCAAGTCTGTTTCTTAGATTTGGAACTGAAAAGTCAGGAGCCCAAGTCTCTTGCTGTCTACCTCCTGCTGGGTCATTCCTTCTCTGAGGCAGCAAACATAGGACACCCTGGCTACTGTCTGAATGGGGAAAGCAGGCCAGGGGTATTAGGAAATCAGGAAAAGGAAAAGCACTCAGGCTGAATATTCTGCCATTAGCTCTGCAGATAACTTAAATAAAAACAGAATACGGGGGGACCTCACATGGCTCAGGGAAGAATTGGGCAGCTGGGACTGGGTAGCGAGTAGAGTTTATGGGTTTTGCATGAGGGCAGGCCATTCTTGTGACTTTTAGTCTCCAGGATTCTGTTTTTTAGTTCCCAGAGAGAGGTTTTGATTGGCCTGACTTGGGTTAAGCCTCTAACTCTGTATGCATCAGCTCTGGCCAGGGAATAGGGTCACCATTTTGCTCGGCAGATGTGTTTCTTACCTAAATGATGGTGATAAAGATCAAAAGCCAACCTCTTGGGCTAGGTGTGGTGGCTCACCCCTGTAATCCCAGCACTTTGGGAGGTCGAGGTGGGTGGATCACGTGAGGCCAGGGGTTCGAGACCAGCCTGGCCAATGTGATGAAACTCTGTCTCTACTAAAAACACAACAATTTGCTGGATGTGGTGATACACATCTGTATTCCCAGCTACTTGGGAGGCTGAGGCATGAGAATCGGTTAAACCCAGGAGTTCGAAGCTGCAGTGAGCCAAGACTGTGCCACTGCACTCCAGACTGGGCAACAGAGTGAGACTCTGTCTCAAAAAACAAAAAAAACAAAAAAAAAAACCTCCTGTGGTTGTGGTGAGGATCAGATGAGAAAATGGGTTGCAAGTGCTTTGGTCCTCAGGATAACAGGGGCACATCAGGCATGGTACTTAGTGCCTCATCGCACTTAATACAACAGACCTAAGAGATGGGAACATTATTATTCCCATTTCACAGATGGGAAAGAGACACTTAGAGAAGTGAAGGGAGTGGGGAGAACTTACTCAAGCTGTCTTAAGTAAAATAATAAAATTATCTTTGTTGTTGCTGTTGATATTGACTTAATGTAACCAAAAGATGAAGTAGCTTGCTTCAGGCAGAGCTTGATCCAGGAGCTCACACAATGCTGTCATTTTGATGGTTTTGTTCTCGGGATCCAGATGGTAGCCACATAGCACCAGAAGCTCCAGTCCTGCATCTCAGGCTCAAGTCTGGTGGGAATGAGACCGTCTCACTCCCCATAGTTCAACAAAGCTTCCAGGCCTGATTCTTGTTGGATGAACTGGGCCACATGCCTGTCTCTGAGCCGATCACTGGCCAAGGGGAAGGGATGCCCTGATTGGCCAGGCTGAGCTGGAGACCCAGTCTTAGGAGCTGTTCCCTCCACCCCACTGTGATCATGTGCCATGGGGAGGGGGCTCCACAAAGAAAATTTGAGATGTTGTTACCAGAGGAAGGGGAAGTGAGTATTAGGTGGCCAAGCAGCAGCAAGAAATGCACCCCTCAGAGTCCAGAGCCCCGTGCAGTACAGCTCACACTTCCACGTGCAAGGGCATCATCTGTGGCTCACGTTAAAATTCAGATTCTGATTCAGCAGCTGGGGGTGGAGTGGGCTGCAGTTCTATGGATCTAATTAGTTCCCAGGTGATGCTGATGCTGTTGGTCTCTGAACCACATTTTGAGTATCAAGGCACGAAACCACATGAGCCAGATACTGGGTAAACCTTATCTCCATCCCAAGAGGGAAGTCTCAGCATATCCATTTCATGGAGGTTGACTGCCTGAGTCCAGAGTTGTCAGTCAACCACTGGGAACGTGTGCTTTGTCTCATCTTTTCCTCTCGCAGCCTTAACTATGGAGGAGTTTGCCTGGCATCGGATGCCCAGTTCAGTGACTTTCTGGGAAGCATGGGGCCAGCACAGTTTGTGGGCCGCCAGACGCTGGCCACCACACCCATGGGTGAGTGCCCCAAGGCTGGTTTCAAATGGACTATGGGAGGTGGGGGGTCACACTGGAAGCCCAGCATCTCTCCCTCCTTCCCCTCTGCGTGTTGATCCATCTTCTGCGCATGCCACCTAGGGCCCAGGGCACACTCTCAAGCCCTCAGCAGAGCCTAGGCACTTGGTGGGAGTTGGTTCTGGTCTTATCCTGAGCTGGGAGCAGGGGAAGGGGGTTTCAGCTCTAAGTAGAGGGGAAGAGCTGAGTCCCAGCTTGAGCTTCTGAGCCATTTCCCAGTCTCATCTCTTGGTGCCTCTTGCAGGGGATGTGGAGATTGGCTTGCAGGAGCGGAACGGTCAGCTGGAAGTGGACATTATCCAGGCCCGGGGACTGACAGCCAAGCCAGGCTCCAAGACACTGCCAGGTCTGGGGCCTACCCTCCCCTGCAGGGTTGGGGTGGAGGTCAGGGAGGATATCCTGATGGGTACCGAGGGCCTTGAAGAGAGAAAATTGGGCCCAACTGTGGGGACCCCCGTCCCAACTCTAATATGTGGAACTGGTAGTTTAGGGTTTGTTTGGGGAGCCAGTTGAGATTGTCTGTTGACCTTGTTCCTCTCCTCCACTGGACACATGGTGCCCAGTGGTAAGAGCTCGGCAGGAACCATCTTTCCTGCTTATTGTTATACCCCAGTGCCTAGCAGTTTTTGGCCTGCAGTAGGTGCTCAGGCTTGGTGAGTGAGTGGGTCCGCAGATGGACGCATAAGCCAGGGAGAGGGTGGGCACGTCACGGACTGAGGGAGGAAACAGGTGAGCGAGTGAGCAAAGGAAGGGGAGACAGTGAGGACCACCAGAGAAGGTGGGGCAGGCTGCACCCAAGCCCCGCTGTACCTGCTGCCCCCAAATGCCCACCCCCCATGTGTCCTGGTGCGTCCTCCCCAGACCCCATGGGGGCACACCTATCTCCAGCAGAGGGTGGGCGGCCTCCCTCTGTTGCACCCTTTGCCCACCATTTGAGGGCCAACTAGAACTCACCCCTGCTGGCCTCTGTCCCCAGCGGCCTATATCAAGGCCTACCTGCTAGAGAATGGCGTCTGCATTGCCAAGAAGAAGACCAAAGTCGCTCGCAAGTCGCTGGACCCACTGTATAACCAGGTGCTGCTGTTTCCCGAGAGTCCCCAGGGCAAAGTCCTCCAGGTGAGGGGCATTAGTGCGCTCACGCGTGTGTGCACGAGCACACATGCACAGGACCAGAATGACAGGCGGGCACCCCTGGCGGGGGGTGTCTCTGGAGGGCCTCGCCTGGAGGAAATAGGTGAGGCCCTCAGTTCACTGTGGCTGAACTGAGCTCTACAACTTGCTGTGCAACTTTGAACAAGTTCCCTTCTGACCCTCAGTTTCTTCATCCATAAAGTGGGGACCCTAACGGTACCTACCTGATAACATTCTGGTGCCAGTGGAATGTGTGCTGTGTGCAGGAAAAGTATTTGCAGTTTTGCCTACAGCAAGTGTTCTACCCATTGCCATCATCACCGTCACCATCACCGTCACCAGCCTCTGGAGGCAGGGGCTTGGTGTGGTGCCTGTGATAAGAAGGGCCTGTTGAGGAATTGCAATTTTAAGGAGGTAGAAATCACAGGACTGAGATGGATTGGGCATGGGGGCGACCCAGGTTCTGCTTCTCGGCCTGTGAGTGGCACTGGCAGGATTTGAACCACTGTGTCTCTTGCCCCGCAGGTGATCGTGTGGGGGAACTACGGGCGGATGGAGCGGAAGCAGTTCATGGGTGTGGCTCGCGTGCTACTGGAGGAGCTGGACTTGACCACCCTGGCCGTGGGCTGGTACAAGCTCTTCCCCACCTCCTCCATGGTGGACCCAGCCACAGGCCCCCTGCTCCGGCAGGCATCCCAGTTGTCCCTCGAGAGCACCGTGGGGCCCTGCGGAGAGCGCTCTTAGTGCTGGGATGGGGAGGGGCTCCCCAAGATGGCCTGGAGACCACCCAGCCCTGACCTGGGACCCCAGGCCCAGGGGCACATTGAACAGGAGGACGGGGCTCTCCCCCATAGTGGGGAAGCAGAATGGGGAGACCTGCCCCCCTTGGGCCCCTCCTCACCCCTTCTTTGCCTCCTACCCCCTGAGACCTTCCCTCTCCCAACGGGATTGGCTACACTTTTGACTTGGCCGGTTCTTGACCTGGTGGATGTGGCTACAGTCCAGAGAAAGGAAAGATTGAGGTGGCAGAGCAGACCACTCTCCCTTCCCAAACTCTGTCCAACTTCTCCCCCTTTTTGCCTCCTCGGAAGCTTGCTGCCCAGAGCCAAGTCCAGAACCCAGCCGGCCATTTCCATGGTGCCAATTACCAGCAAGTGTCTTTCCTGCGGCACTGGGTTCAGGCAGCTACTCCTGCCCCAGAGATGAAGGGGCAGCTTTGCAAGGATCCGGAGCCAGCTCCCAGGGGCCCAGAGCCCCCACTTGAAGCGGAGCTTGGGCTTCCCTCTGCCTGCCCGTGGAAGGAGCTTTGCCGCAGCCTGTCCGAGTCCATCTGTCCGTCCCCTCCTGCCTGCCCCTCTTCTGGTAGCTCTAGGAATTGGGGTTCAGCAGGGACCAAAGGAAAGGAGGAGGTGCCGGGGGTCTGGTACAGACCCCCAGGTGCCTCGCTCCATGGGATTGCAACAAGCTAGTTTAGGAACCGCTGGCGGACTGGAAAGAATGTTGTCGTCTGTGTTCTGGTGGAGGAGCTGTGGAACCTGAGTTTCCAGAACCCCAACCCTAGAGAGCATTTGGGGGGTGCTGTATTGGAGGGGAGGCTAAGGAAAGTTGGGATTGGGATTGGTGGTGCCAAGATAAGGGTTTCTCAAATTGGAGAACCCCTCCTTGTTGCATGAGGTCAAAGGTCATCTTGTCTACCCCCCCTGCCTCCAGGCCAGGGGGCTGGGGAGGCAAATAGAGCCCCCCTATTTTAGTCTTTTTAAACAAACCATCCTATACTAAGGGCAGAACCCACTGCCCCGGCCTCAGTTACCTTGGCTGAAGGAAAGATGATGGTACGAGAGAAGAGTGAAGATGTGTGAGTGTAAGAACTGGGAGATTCCTTTTCCAGCAGGCCTGGGTAGCTGCCTTCCCAGCCCAGCCCTCCCTGGGGCCTGCGGGAGCCCTTTTGCATGCAAGGGAGGATGGAGGCTGGCCCCTCTTTATAGAAGCACATTTCTGCCACCTCCCCTGGGAGGCACCCAGAAGCCTGCCACTCTTGACCTAGTCCCTGCTGTGTAGGGCATAGTCCAGGCCAGCTAGGTAGAGTTAGTGCTCCAAGCCCTGGGGCCTGTTCTTAGCTCATGCATAGTCCTTACAGAGTCCCAGGACCGGGGGTGGAGAGGAGACTCAAGTACATTCCAGGAGACCACTGTCTCCTCGCTGGCCTGGGCCTAGATGGGGCAGCCTGGCTCACAGGAGGCCAGCCCCTCCTCCTCCGCCCCCTTCCATCCCCTGTGCCCTGTAGGGTTATAGCTGGAGCTGCCTGTTAGACTCTGCTGTTCTGATTTATTATTCTTGGTACTGACTTTCTTTATGAGGCACTCCTAAGGGTTGTAGGACCTTGGCAGAGGGGGCCTGGCCTCCATCAGAGGGTGGTGTTTTCCCCTGAGGACACCCAGGCTGCCTTTGCTCCCACCCTGTTCCCAGTCCCGGTCCCAGTCCCAGTCCCACCAGGCAACTCCTTCCACCTGGAAATTCTTCCCTTCCCTTAGCCTGTGTAAGCCCTGGGTATCCTTTAAAGTTCTGGTCGATGTAGATCACCTCCACAGAGCTGCTTACCCTGCACTGGGAAGGGGAGATGGGAGATGCTCCCTTTACCCAGGAAGTCTTCAGAGCTTCCTGGGACCGTGGTGGGTGGAATCCCAAGGCTGGGGGCAGAAGGAGCAGGGCTCCGGAGGGACTCACATTCGAGGCACAGAATTGGCCCCTTGCCTGTTTGTTTTTCTAACCAGTGTGATTTCTCTGCTGTTCGTTTATTACTCACCATTGGAATATTTTGAGCCAGGAGAGCGCCTTCTCTCTCCAGCCATCACCGCTGTGGTTGTTCAGGGGTAGCTTTTCAAAAACAGGGCAGAGCCTGGCTGTCCCAACCAGAGGGAGCAGGGGCTTGGCCCTGACAGCCTGAGCCCTTCCCCTGGTGTCTGCACAGCCTTTATAAAGAGAGAGAGAGAGCTCCGAAGCAATAACAACACCTGGGGGTGGTCAGTGAGGGCCCCCTCAATGATTTTCTTGTTTGTTCTGTGAAATCCCGCTCACCTCCTGGAGGGGTGGAGCAGCTGGGGGCTGGAGCCCTGTTTCTTTGTATCATCGTGAGCATGTGCCCCCTTCCCAGGGGCTGTGACCATTGGGAGTGGGAACTACAGTCTGTCCTCACCAAGGGATGGGGGTTTGGGGAGGAGACTGACATTTTCATCATTAGCTTTGGAGAAGCTTCAAGCCCATCCTGTCCCCACTACCGCCTGACCCCTTGCTGACTCAGGCCGCACTGTTTGAAGAGGAGCAGAGAGGGTGGCACTGGGGGCCATAGGGGGGCTGGGGTCTCCAGGGAGTGACTCTTTTCAATCTCTGGGCCAAGATCACATGCAGGATACCATGGAAAGGAAGGAGCCCTCTCCACTCTCCTTCTCCAGAACCCCCTTTGCATAGTAAAGGGGAAGGGCCTTTGGGACCATTAGTCCATTTCCATTTTACAGACAAGGAAATCAAGACCTAGCTTGGGGGGAAAAGCCACCCCTGGAGTCACCTGTGTGTTCAGTGACACCCCCAGCCTGGGTCCCCTCCTCCCAATAGAGGCTGAGCTGGAGCCAGGGCAGTATGAGGTAGGGCTGCCACTGCCCATACCTCCTCCTCCCTTCTTTCTTTGAAGCCTAATGGCCCCCAAAAGATGGGCAGGACAAGCTGTAGCCCATCTGAGAGGTTGGGAAACTGAGGCCCAGAAACAGGAAGTGACTCACACAAGACCCCTCAGCAAGGGCGCAAAGGGGGAAGAACTAGGGGCTCCATTGTTCTTCAGGCAACAGGAGACCGTTGCTCCAGTGCATGTCTGCTGGGACAAGGATTCCTGGCCTCTAAGCCCTGGGCTGCATAGCCCCGCTGGGCTCCACCTCTATAAGCCAGTGACTTCCTGGGCCTGGGTCTGGGGGAGAGGGTTGCCAGGGAGACTTAGCTCTCCTGGGGGGCTGGCCCAGCTGACTGAGGGTACACAGGATTGGGTCTAGACCTTGATGCCTGGGTGGAGGCCCCCGGGAAGGGGCCATCGCCTCTTCAGGACCAACTGGTGGGCGAGTTAGGAAACACCAGCTCCTGCCTGGGGCAGTGAGGGAATGGGAGCAGCTGTGGGCGCCTCATTTCAGGGAA
Source organism: Macaca fascicularis (assembly GCF_037993035.2). Classification (NCBI taxonomy): domain Eukaryota; kingdom Metazoa; phylum Chordata; class Mammalia; order Primates; family Cercopithecidae; genus Macaca; species Macaca fascicularis. The sequence goes on along the minus strand of NC_088384.1, from coordinate 100,849,516 downwards.
GTCGCCAGCAAACCTTCAGATGCAATGAGACCTGGCCTTCCTATTGTGCTTTTCAGACTTTGTTTTCAGAATGCTTTTACCTCGAGTGTGCGCTTCTGCCCTCACAAGAGCCCCTGAGGAGTAGGTGGTGGCCTGTGCTGTCCTCCCCATTTCAAAGCAGGGAGCTGAGGTCTTGGGAGGGGAATGTGCTCACCTAAGGTCCCACTGTATTAGTGGGTGGGCAGGACTGGAACTCGGTTCTCCAGTAGCCCAGAGCTCACTCTTTTACACCCAGAGGTGGAGCAGATGGCTCTTGGGGTGGTTATGCACTTCACAAGCCAATTCCCTTCAGCCAGGAGCTCCTGGGTGCATTTCCGTGTCAGAAACAGCACCAAGTCCCAGCCCCTCTGGAGGCACAGCTGTTGCGTCAGGCAAGGCTACCTGCGTTTATTTATTGAGCAGCAGCGCTGTATCAGGCCCAGGGACCGAGCCCCGCTCCCTGTTCCCCCATGGTGTCTCCGAGGCCCTCTGGGAGGGCCCCACGTCTGGAGCGGCACCTCAGAGTGGACGGAAAGTATTAGCGTCCACGAGCTCACCCGACGCCGAGCCTGTGAGGTGGGCCAGTGGTGCCCACTGAACCCAGTGCTTCAGGGAGGTCAGAGTGGAGCCAAACCCAGGGCTGTGGGCATCACCTCTGGAGCCCTTTCACTCTATGACTGCTTCCTGGGCAGGTGGCGGGAAGGCAGGAGCCCGGGTCCTTAGGCTGGGGGCCTCTCTCCATCCACCCACCTTTCCCTCATTTCCTTCTCTTGGAGCAGGAGCTGCCCAGGCCTTTAGGGAGGGAGGGTTTCTGGGGCCCCTGGGTTGGAGTGGGGTCGCGTTGCATTGTGTTCATGACCATGTAGCTCATGTTGAAATTAAAGTTTTTGGCTTTTCTAACCTGGCTCGTTGATGCTTTGTGTTGAGACAGCCCTATCTGGGAAGACAAGGAAAGTGGGTGTTTGGAGGCTTTGAGTGCCACGGGGTGCCAGGATGCCACACCTCGGGCTTTGTCTCTGCCCCCTTATGGTGAAGGGGCCTGTTCCAGAAAGTTCCGCCAGAGATGCATAAGAGGGAGCAGGGCTCTGGATGAACCCAGTCATTTTACAGATGTGGAAACTGAGGCCCTGGGAGAGGATGAGATTCTCCAAGGTCACATTGCTGGTGATTGATGGGACCCGGAAGACAGCTCGTCCCATGGCATTCTGCTGCGTCCAAGTGGTCCCAGTACGTGGCGGGTGGGTGACAGCAAGGCCTCCCTCATCTTGAATGGGGGCTGGCCAGGGACAGAGCATCAGCCGTCCGGGGGAGAGAGGCCGCCGTTCACACGTGGGCTGACTCCACTCTACACACCGCGCAGAGAATGAGATCGTTTAGCGCAGAGATTGACCCACTTGTCCACGCTGGACTGTACACTGTCCCATTTGGTCCACCTTTGTTCCCCATGCTTCTTGTAATGTGAGCGTCTGACCTCACTAATTCCAGCGAAGATTCCAGTGTTGAAAGTTGCACGTTTCAACCGTTACTCAGAAAACCAGCCTCTTCACAACAGAAGAGTCGCTCTGGAGGGTCGGCTGTGACGTGGACTTGTGCAGAGCCTCTCCTGGGTGCTGATGTGGCCACGCCCTCATACAATTTGGACTACAAGGAATTTGCTCCTACAGGGTGACCCTAGAGCCTGCTTTGTGCTTATGATGTGACTGTAACATATTTTTGGAGAGGAGGGAGGGGACTTAGCCACAGACGGTAATGAGAAACTGCTCGTGGCAGAAGACGGCCTAGAGGCCCCTCACCCGTCTCCAATCCCTGGGGAGGGTGCCCTGATAGCTGAAGCCAGACCCTCCCGTTCCAGATTCGACCCCGGCCTGGGTGGGGTTGTCGGATGGACTTCCGCCGGGCCCCGAGCCTGGGTGCCTGCCCACCACTCACGACCCCTGGGCTCGAGGGGGGCGAGAAGCCCAGGTTGTCGCGGGCGTGTCTCTCCAGCTGGTGTACGTGGCAGGAGATGGAGACGGAGGCGGAGCCCCCGGAGCGGGCCGGGCGGCGGGGCAGCCAGGGGCCGCGGCTCTCGGGCGCCCCCGGGCGGCGCGGACTGGGGCGGCGGGCAGCGCGCTCGGGCCAGTCGGCGCTGGCAGCAAGGAAGCGCAGGACTACGAGGTTGAGGAAGGCGCTAATGACCGTAAGCCCCAGGAGGATGTAGAGGAAGCTGTAGGCCACGTAGGGGGTCTTCCTCTGCAGCACCTCGCCGCTGTGCAGCGCCGCGAAGTCGCCGAAGCCGATAGTGGTGAGGGTGATGAAGCAGTAGTAGTAGGCGTGGAAGAAGGTCCAGCCCTCGAAGTGCGAAGGCAACGGCCCGGAGGGCCAGGGTGGCGGCGCACGCCAGCAGCCCGGACACCACCAGGTTCTCCGTGGACACGCGTGGCCGCCGCAGGCCCAGGCAGCGCTTGGCAGCCAACAGGAGGCGCCGCACCAGCGCGTTCAGCCGTTCGCCCAGGCTCTGGAAAGTGATCAGCGTCAGCGGGATGCCCAGGAGCACGTAGAACTTAAGAAGACCTTGCCAGAGTCCGTACCCGGCGCGGCGTGGCCGTACCCTATGCAGAAAGAGCGGAGGGGAGGGCTGTGAGCGCCCAGCTCCGGTTGACTACAGTCCCGCCTGCAGCCTGCCTGCTTGGCGTCCCTCCCCGGCCCCGGGGCTGGAAGGGCATCTTCAAATACTAGTCCTAACTAGGTCATTCATCACCCCAAACTGCAGACAACCCAAGTATCCCTCGACTGGAGAATGAGTAAACAACCCGTGGGGCATCCAAACACTGCAATTCTTCTCAGCAACTGAATGAAGTCCTGTAACTTGCGGCAATGAAGGATGGATCTCAACTGTCTCCAGCTGCGTGGCGGAAGACAAGCTCCAAAGCCTACAGACCGCATGGTTCCATGTAAATGACATTCTGGAAATGGCAAAACTGTGGCGACAGAGAACAGATCTATAGTTGGTTGCCAGTAGCTGGGGTTAGGGACAGGCTTAACTACAGAAGTCGTGGTAGAATTTTGGGGGTTGATGGCAATGTTCTGTCTCGATCGCGGCTGCAGTTACCTGACAGGTATTCATTTGTCAGGCGTGTACACAGGAAAATGGTGAGTTCTACTGTATGTAAATTATGCTTTAATGAAAAAAAAAAGCAAAACTTGCCCCACTTTCCAGCTATACGCCGAGCTGCTTCCCCAGCTAGCATGTCCTCTCCACATGCCTTTTCCCCTGACTACCTCCCCCTCCACTGCTCAGCCTGCCCACACTAAACACCTTTTGGTTCTGATTGTCTGGCGTGGGGATTCTTACTGGGTCCCTTCAACTACTATAGGGAATGTAAACACGACTGGCCAACCTTCAGTCCTGGAACACCATGCCATTGCAGGGGAATGAATGGGTATCTCATTGTGTGTCTTTTCCTGGAAAGAGGAGCAGTCACTTTCATGATATTCTCAAAGGAGCTTGTACCCCAGGAACAGTCAGGTGGATCTTCCCAAAAAGAATGTGCCTCCTGTAACAGATTGGCCCTACCTGCCAAAAAGCAAAAAATACAAATCCTTTGACTAACGTAGTTCCACAGTTAGGAAGTTAGCCCTTCAGTATACACACGTGAGCAAAAATATGTGTGCACTTGGGTCATAATTGCAGCACTGTCGGTCATAGTGAAAATGAGAAACAATATAAGTGTTCATCCAAAGGGGCCTGGTTAAATAAATTATAGTGCCATCCAAACCATGGGATACTACACAGTAGCAGTTCTCAATCGAGAGTGGTTTTGCCCTTGAGAGGACACTTGGCAACATCTGGAGACATTCCAGTTGTCACAAATGGAGGGGGGAGGAGTGGGATGTCTGTGTGCTACTGGCATCTAGAGAGTAGAGGCCAGGGACACTGCTAAACATCTTGCAATGCACGGGGCAGTCCCCACAGCCCCAAATGTCAGTAGTTCCAAGGCTGAGAAACCCTACAAACAAGAGGACGCAGCTCTTTAGAGACTGACATAAAAACACCAACAACATATATTAAGTGAAAAAAGCAAGATACAAAACTGTGTGTATAACGTCTATACAATGTATGTGTGTGTGTTTTAAAGGAATATATAGGCAGAGAATATATCTAGAAGGACACACAAGAAACTGGTAACTGTATTTGACCCAGGAAGGGGAATTTATGGGCTGAGAGACAGGGTGGGAGGGAGAATTCCTTTTCATTCCATACCCTTTTGTGCTCTGTGAAGTGTCTACTGTATGCATATATAACTTATTCAAAATATCAGCACTACATACATTTAAAGGCCTGTGGCTCCACTTCCACATTTCTGTTGCATAACCCTATCACTTTGCCTGTCTGTTATTTTGTGGAGAAAGGGGACCTGCTCGTCACCAGACTGAGCTCTTTGAGGGCAGGGACGAAGGTGGTCACCTCTCTGTAGTCCCCATCACCAGGGTCCTGCACAGAGCTTGAGATAGACTAGATGCTCAATGAAAGCTGAAGCTCAACCAAGTTGAAGGGGGTGCTAGTGAGAAACAGAGGAGTTTCTTTAGGAATAAGAGGCTTCCAGCTGTTTGGGACTGTGCCAGGTTTTGGCAGAGAGTGAAATGAATAAAGATAATAACTAATAATGACAGTAACTAATCCACATACTCTGCATGGATTATCAGATTTAACCCTCCCAATGACTATATGACATGTTTTTATTCCCATTTTATAGATAAGAAAACTAGGTTCAGAGGGACAAAACTGCCCAAAGGCCACAGGCCTGAGCTATTAACCAGTACCCTCCATGGGCCAGAGCTATTACCCAGCACCCTCCAGGGGCCTGAGCTATTACCCAGCACCCTCTATGGACCTGAGCTATTACCCAGCACCCTCCACGGGCCAGAGCTATTAACCAGCACCCTCCAGGGGCCTGAGCTATTACCCAGCACCCTCCAGGGGCCTGAGCTATTACCCAGCACCCTCTATGGACCTGAGCTATTACCCAGCACCCTCCATGGGCCAGAGCTATTAACCAGTACCCTCCACGGGCCAGAGCTATTAACCAGCACCTTCCATGGACCTGAGCTACTACCCAGCACCCTCCACAGGCCAGAGCTATTAACCAGCACCCTCCACGGACCCGAGCTATTACCCAGCACCCTCCAGGGGCCTGAGCTATTACCCAGCACCCTCCACGGGCCTGAGCTATTAAAAAGCATCCTCCATTGCTTCAGTGCCTCTCTCCCATCCAAGCAAAGCCCAAATTCCTGGGGCCTGGCACCTGGCTCTCTGCAAGGCTGGCTTAAGCCTACTGGACCACAGAGGGTGGTGGTGCCCCCAAGTGGCCAGAAAAGGCAAAATTCCTCCTGTTTCCACTTGAGTCTCTTTTATCAGCCTCCCAGATGTACCTCAGAGGTAAAGAACCAGGATAAGAGGCCAAAACACCCTGGCAAGCCTCCAAAGAATGTGGACAAGGCAGAGAGAACAGGTTGATGGCATCCCAAAGCAGTGGGCACAGTAACCCGGAGGGTCTCAGGCTGTACCAAGATAGGAAGCAGGGGTGTCCATGTGGACAGGAGGGGGCAAAAGAGCTGAATAAAAGCTGGGGCCATGTTGGCAAATAACAAATTATTACTAAAGAATAGTGCCTACTTGGCCTCAGGCACTGTCAAGCATGTTACACGCTTGACCTCCCTGAAACCAGCAACCACCCAGTGAGGTAGGAACAGTTGCATTTTGCCTTTGGGGAAACCAGGGCTTGGACAGGTAGAATCAATTGCCAGAGAAGGCGCGTGGTAACAGAGATGAGAACTGAAATCCAGTCTCTGTGATTCCAGAACTCACGCTTTTAACTCCACTGCAAAAGCCACAGCTCACATTCACTTGCAAGAGCGTTATGGAGAAACTTTCCCCAAGGCACTGGCTTTCAGGCTGGTGATCCAAGCCCCACAGGGGTGCCTGGACGCTCACAGCTGGAGCCTGGGGAGTGGCCAGCACCAAGCCTGGAACCCTGCAGAGCCCGCTTCTCTCCTCCTTGTTCCCCCAGGCTTAGGCTCAGCAGATACCAGCCAGATGGTAGTCATGGCAACAGCTGGTGGTCCAGATGCTCCAAAGGAACTGCTCTGCATCCCCCAGGGCAAGGTCCAGAGCCTGTGGTTATCAGTCATTCCTTTAACAAGTATTTATTGATCATCTACTGCATGCTAGGCACTGGTCATACAGCAGTCCCTAAGACAGACTAGGTCCCCATTCTTTTTTTTTTTTTTTGAGACGGAGTCTCGCTCTGTCACCCAGGCTGGAGTGCAGTGGCGCGATCTCAGCTCACTGCAAGCTCCGCCTCCTGGGTTTACACCATTCTCCTGCCTCAGCCTCCCGAGTAGCTGGGACTACAGGCGCCCGCCACCTCGCCCGGCTAGTTTTTTGTATTTTTTAGTAGAGACGGGGTTTCACCGTGTTAGCCAGGATGGTCTCCATCTTCTGACCTCGTGATCTGCCCGTCTCAGCCTCCCAAAGTGCTGGGATTACAGGCTTGGGCCACCGCGCCCGGCCGAGGTCCCCATTCTTATGGGGTAACAACAACAATTGCAATAATCAAAAATCTATCTTTTCTTTGTAGTGCTCTGTATGTGTCGTTTTAGCACAGGCCCTGTCTGTGCATAGTCTGTCTCCTGGATAATAACTCTCACCACAGCCCTGAGATAAGGCCAATTAGCGACACTATTTTACAGAAGAGAAAACTCTGGCTCAGAGAGGTTGAGCAACTTGTCTAAGGTCACACAGCAAGTGTGATGCAACCAGGCAAGGAAAAGCAACTCCAGCCTCTTGGTCTCCGAGCCCCGCTTCATCTATCTCCAAGCCCCTTGGACGTTTTCTGAGCACTTCCGGGTCACCCAGCCTCTTGGCAAACTCGATTTACTGATTCCTCCCGTCCCTGCCTGCGTAGGCTGACAGCTCCATTCAGCAGAGGGAGGCGAAGGAGGCGAGGGAGGCGAAGGAGGCGAGGGAGGCGAGGGAGGCGAGGGAGGCGAGGGAGGCGAGGGAGGCGAGGGAGGCGAGGGAGGCGAGGGAGGCGAGGGAGGCGAGGGAGGCGAGGGAGGCTCGGTGAGCCGAAATGACCCGTCTGAAGTAGCTCAGCTGGGCGGGGGCAGAGGTGGGACCGAAACCCAAAGGCGCCGCGGGACGGCTGGGGCTGGAGCGGGACGGAGGGAGGCTCCGGGCGGCTCACCGATGGTAGTGATGACGGTGATGGCGAAGTAGAAGGAGCCGGCGAACTTCCACTAGCAGCCGGCGCGGTGGGGCTCAGCCTGGCGCTCCAGGCGCTCCAGCTCGCTGTAGTCCTCGGCCGAGAAGCCGAACTTCCTTCGGAGCGCGCCCCGCTTCTGGACCAGCAGTCGCTGGCGGCCACTCTCCGCCTCGGACTCGAGCGCGTCGAAGACAGCGGCGCCCACCAGCAGATAGCAGAAGGTGCACAGGACCAGCCCAGCAGCGCGCACGCTCGGCCTCCGCATGACGCCCCGGCCCCGGTACCCCCGCCCCGGTCCCAACCTGCTCCATGTGCCTGGACCGCGCGCTCCACCCCCTCCAGCCACTGCCCCACGCGGCAGAGTTGTGACGGGCGGGGCGGGGCGGGGCGGGGCGGGGCGGGGCGGGGCGGCTGCCGGGCACCTGGAGGCTGGGATCGCCACGTGTCCGGGACCAAAGAGCCACTCCCCTGTCCGCCTCCCACGCGCCTGCCCGGGGTTCACGTGTCTGCGAATAGTGAGATCTGAAGCAAAGGTCCAAATCCCCGGGCCTGCAGAAATCCTGTTCCCGCCGCTAACTCATGTTGTGACCTTGTGCCAGTCTTCCTTCCTTCCTTCCCTCCTTCCTTCCTTCATTCCTCCCTTCCTCCCTCCCTCCCTTCCTCCCTCCCTTCCTCCCTTCCATTCCTTCCTTCCTCCCTTCTTTCCTTCCTTCTTCCCTTCTTTCCTTCCTTCCTCTCTTACTTTCATTCATTCCTCCCTCCCTCGCCTCCTTCCCCCCTCCTTTCATTCCTCCCTCCCTTCCTTCCATTCCTTCCTCCCTTCCTTTCATTCCTTCCTCCCTTCTCTCCTTCCTTCCTTCCTTCCTTCCGTCAGTCAATCCTCAGACAAATATTTACCAAGCACCTACTGGTGCAAACAACATTCCTGTTGTAAGTAAAGGTGAAGTCCTAGTAAGGAGGGCCAGCTAACAAACAAACAAACAAAAAACTAATTTAAGACAAGAGTGATAAAGAAGGAAAGGGGATAGTTTCTTGGGGAAGGTGAACCCCACCACCTAAGGTGGTGCTTAAAAACAGAACTGAGCATGGCTTGGCAGCCAGAACTGCAGGGAAGCCAGCGTCGCTGGAGCCAGAGAATTGGGGTGCAGATACTTTGGCGGAGCAGAAGGAAGACAAAGAGGCAACTTCACACAGGGTCTTACAAGCCCTTATGTGGGTTTATTGAAAGCCATGGAAAGGCTGCATTACAAACACAGGCACACAAACACACACACAAACACACACACGCAACACCACCACAATGATCTGATTTATATTTTTTAAACAGCCTCTGGCTGTCATGGGGAAAAGGGATGGTGGCTAGGAGTGGAGGCCAGTTCGAAGGCTAGTGTAGTCCAAATGTGTGAAGATGGAGAGAAATGGGGGGACCCGGGATGCACTGGGGAGGTGGAGTTGGACACGCAGCTGACCACATTGCCCAGCCTTTCTTGCACTTAGCGGGGTCTATGTAACCAAGCCTTAGCTCATGGAACATGGGCAGAAGGGACGTATGCCACTTCCAGGCCTGGCCCATAAAACCCTGCCCCACACGTGCTCTGTCTCTTTTCCCCACTGGAAGGCTGAATGCCGAGACCTAGTCTTTAGATGAGAGGGAGCCCACAAGACGGGAAAACTGTGGGGCTGAATGACACATTGCAAGGTCGTCCCCCAACCCCCAATCAGGAGCCCGGGTTTTGAGCTTCTGTCCTGTTGTATTAAGTCACTGACATATGTTAAGCCCCTGAGGCCCAGCCTGCAGCCTAGGCCCTCCAGGTCCCAGAGGAGGCTATACTTCCATATGGAAGCCTCTAGAAAGGAACTCAGTCCTGCCAGTGCCTCGATTTGAGCCCAGCGAGACCTGTGTAGCCCTCCACCCTACAGAACAAGACAATAATACATTTGTGTTAAGCCACCAAGTTTGTAATAACTTATTGCAGCGGCAACAGGGAACTAATACAGTGGGTGTGAGGATTAAATGAACCAGTAGATGTGGAGCCGGAGAGCTGAGCTTGGCCCTGAGGATTTGTCTAGAAGTGTGAGCCACCGTTACAGATATCACAAGTGATCAGATGCCTGGGGCCTGTAGGGATGTCCGACCCGGTGCCTGTCCGACTCAGTTCCCAGGCAGAATTGGGCCCCAGTACCTGGTAGAGAGGGCCTTGGATCCCTTCTTCTCCCGAGAAGCAGGATGAAGCTCAGTGGGCCGGAAACAGGGTGCTGGTGCCACTACCTCAGCCTGATTTTTAGCAACGGCATCAGCAAGTTTAACATTCCAATTTCTGCTCAGACTTCAGAGGAGCAGAAACCTGGGCTAAAGTCTCAGAGTCAGAGTGAGTGGGGCTCCAAGGACCCACAGCCCAACAAGAGCCCAAAAAGAGTTTGTGGAGACAGTGGGATGCGGGGAATGGCCTGATCTTCGGGGGAAGGGCAGGGCCCACTCAGGGGAGAGTTAATGAGGGCCTGGTTGTGGACACACCTGGAGTCAATAAGACCTGAGTTTGAATTCCTCCACTCCCAGCTGGGTGTATTAGTCCGTTGTCACACTGCCATGAAGAACTACCTGAGGCTGGGTAATTTATAAAGGAAAGAGGTTTCATTGACTCACAGTTCTGCATGCCTGGGGAGGCCTCAGGAAACTTACAATCATGGCACAGACAAAAAGGAAGCAAGCTATGTCTTACATAGCAGTGGGAGAGAGAGAGAAGGGGGCGGACTGCCAAACACTTTTAAACCATCAGATCTCGTGAGAACTCACCTCACTATCACGAGAATAGCATGGGGAAAACCGCCTCCATGATTCAATCACTTCCCACCAAGTCCTTCCTTCAACACACGGGGATTACAATTGGAGATACAATTTGGGTGGGAACACAGAGCTAAACCATACCACTGGGTGTCCATAAACAGAACACTTGTACTTCCCTGTGCCTTGGTTTTCCCATCTGAGAAATGGGGGTAGTAATGACGCTCACCCCATAGGACCATGTTGAGGATTATAGAAGCTGTTTTGTGCTACTATCCAGGTGCCCCTTAGCCAGTAGCTGCTTCTCCTCCTTTTTCACAACTGTCTGTGTGCAGATGTCGAAAATTCTTTTTCCATAAGCAGGGGCAGGGCCAAACACTCTGCCTGTGCTAGGCATAGTCACAGACATCTCTCACGGGACTCTCACCTTACAGCCCAGGACACAGAGGCACTTAACCTGCCAAGAGATACTTAACCTGCCAAGTCCTCCCAGCCAGGCTGTGGCTGAGCCAGGATTGAACTCAGGGCTGTCTGGCTCCCCAGGTCATGATCCTTGTCAGGCCAGGTGCTGCTAGCTTTATCCCCCTCCCATTGCCTCTATGGTTCTCACTTTCCTTGTCTCCGGGATGGGGCCGAGGATCTGTGGCTGGCTGTGCTCCCCCACTGTTGTGAGGGTCCCATGATGCACAGCTGAGAGGCGCTTAGGTGTGCCCGCTGGGGGTGGGTGTTACTGGGGCCATGGGGGATGTGTCTGGCCCCATCAGGCAGGTGACTCTGCCCTGTACTTGGCATTTTTGGTTCAGTGGCTCTATTTTAAGCCAGAGGAGGTTAGACTTTGAGTATGTGTATTTCTCAGGTTGGAAAGCTGTCAGCTGAGCAGTCACCAAAAACAGCAACACCTGAAACATCTCCCTCTTCATCTTACCTCTCTGCCTCCTCCCCTCCTTCCTCCTTTGAAGACCTAAGGGAACCCAGTGATTTTCCTCTGTCCCATCGCACCAGAGGCACACCTGCGTCCCTCAATGGGGCCTTGGATTTTCTTCTTTCAGAGCTCCAAGGTTGTCAGCTTTGAGGATGACAAAAAAGGCAATCCCAGTCCCAGGCTGGGCGCTGAGCATGCTTTTAAGCACTTAGGAGTCTAGATCCTTCTGAAGCCTTTGTGAGCCAGTCAGGCCATTCCCATCTCAGGGAGAGGAAACTGAGGCTCAGAAGGAGAGAGAGAGAGACTCACCTAAGGCCACACAGGGTAGGGCAGTGGCAAGGAAGAACATGGGTGTCAGAGTTAGCTAGACCTTGGTTCTGTCTTGGGCAAGTAACTTCACCTCTCTGAGCCTCAGTTTCCTTGTCTGTGACCTGGGGTAGGAATGTCTGCCTGACAGTGTTCCCATAAGCATTAAATGGAGTGTGTGAAGAACTGCTCAGCACAGAGTATGCCCAGCAAAAGTTAGTACTGCCCTCCACCCAATTAATTTCTTCTTTGCCCTTTTCCACACTACCTATTCCCCAGGACTACTGGGATCTGAAGGGATTGATTTTTTATAATTAGACTATAGCCCAGTAATTTTCCAGAAAGCCAGAAGACCTGGCACATTCCCTAATAAGATCTCTCTCTTGTCTCTCTCCTGAAAGAATTGATTATTTTAACCTCAGGGGACAGTAGGTGCCAGCTCCTTAGAGGTGGCAGCTGTGGCCTTTCTGTAGCCTGATTATCATTCAGGGATCTAGATGACCAGAAATTAAAAGCTGTCTCTTGCTGATTTAAGCACCGTTGCTGGTAGGAATTTGGGGTCTCTCATAATTTTCTGGGCACTGAAAGACAAAACATACGGTTTGGGGGATCCAGAGAGATGGAACCTTGAGTATCATCAGAAAACACCATAGCCAAACCCAGCAGGGGGAGCCATTGCTCCCAGGCCAATGAGGATATTATTTGGGGAACAAATGACAACTGTCTGAACAAGACTCTCTCTCTGATGGGTTTTAGGCAGGGCTGCTCAGAGAAGTCCTAATATGTGTTTGTGACCATTTAGTTGGAGCCATTGAGAGTTTGTTCTTCAGCCTCATGAGGATCCATATCTTTGAGTTAACGGAGTTATTAAAACCCTTACTCTGGGCCGGGTGCGGTGGCTCATGCCTGTAATCCCAGCACTTTGGGAGGCTGAGGTGAGTAGATCACTTGAACCCAGGAGTTCAAGACCAGCCTGGGTCACACAACGAAACCTTGTCTCTACAAAAAATACAAAAAAAAAATTAACTGGGCATGGTGGTGCACACCTGTAGTCCCAGCTACTCGGGAGGCTGAGGTGGGGGGATCACTTGAGCCTGGGAGGTCGAGGCTGCAGTGAGCCATGATCACATCACTTGAGCCTGGGGAGGTTGGTCCATCAGCCACTGCACTTCAGCCTGAGTGACAGAGTGAGACTCTGCCTCAAAAAACAAAAAAAACCTTTGCTGTGGTTTGTTTTAGATTTGAAAATCTAACTGATAGGAGTATAGAGGTTTGCTAAACCATTATCTCTACTTTCATGTATATTTGAGAATTTTCACAATAAAACTTTTTTTTTTTTTTTTTGAGGTGGAGTTTTGTTCTTGTTGCCCAGGCTGGAGTGCAATGGCACAATCTCAGCTCACTGCAACCCCCGCCTCCCAGATTCAAGCAGTTCTCCTGCCTCAGCCTCCCGAGTAGCTGGGACTACAGGCACGCACCACCACGCACGGCTAATTTTTTTGTAGTGTTAGTAGAGATGGGGTTTCGCCATGTTGGCCAGGCTGATCTTGAACACCTGACCTCAGGTGATCCACCCTCCTCAGCCTCCCAAACTGCTGGGATTACAGGTGTGAGCCACTGCACCTGGCCAATAAAACACTTTTTAAAAGAATCTTTCTCTCTGTCCATCCCACCCTATTTTTTCCCCTGCTGTTTATTTGGTCTGAGTAGGCGGTGACTCTGAGAGTTAGAGTAAATAAGAACATTGATTGAGTAGTTAGTATGATCCAAGCACAAAGCAGGCCTCACTTCATTTAATCCTCAGAACAACAGTAGGCATTGTTAATTCCACCCTATAGATGAGGAAATTGAGGCTCAGAAGGATGCAGAGATTTTTTTCAAAGTCACAATTGCAAAGAGAGGGGGAGCCAGCTGCTGAGCTCTTGCTCTTGACGGTGGCCCCTCCCTGCCGGTGAGAAGCTTCGCATGGTGCTGTTACAGGTGGCAGTTGCTGCCGTGTGGCAATTTGAGCCCAGCTGCTACAGACAGAGGCCTGTCCCTTTTCCTCCTGCCAAGGACCACCCTCCCTTTCCCAGCCAGCATAATATATTGGAATCAAGAGCTGTCTGTCTGAATCAAAGGGGGCAGGACTTGCATTGCAGAAGACATCATGGGCTAGAAAGAGTCAAGGCAAAGGGATAAAGAGTCTGAGACGTGAAGAAATACATGTGCTAATGTTAGTGTAACAGAGAGCTTCCCTATGCAATGCCTTAGCCAGTAACCATATGTGGCCATTTATAGTTAAATTAATTAAAATTGAATTAAGCTGAAATTTCAAGCCAGGTGCCATGGTGTGCGCCTATTTTCCCAGATACTTGAGAGTCCGAGGCAGGAGGATTGCTTGATTCAAATATAGGCTGTCTGGTTCCAGAAACCTGCCCTTAACATTTATTCATAATCTTCGCTTTATATAGGCTAAGGAGGCTTTTGAGGGAAGGAAAGCTGGTATAATGTCCTGAAGAAAGTCCCACAGGCGCTGGGCACAGTGGCTCATACCTGTAATTCCTCTCAAAGTGCTGGGATTACAGGCATGAGCCACTGTCCCCGGTCAATTCTGGTTTCTTTAAAGTGGGGCAAGGACCTTGCAGACATTTGTATAGCAACTGGAGTGCAGAATCCCTCTAGATTCTTGTGGTTATTTTTTTTTCCAGATGTTTTGTAGTTGGTTCTTCCACACCTAATTTGACAGTATTCTTTTTAGCAACGAGTCTTCATTGAGTTTTCAGAAAAACAAATCTCTTCCTTTTGCACTCATATTTCATCAGTTTATGGAATATCTAATTCAGTTACATTGTTACAATATTAAGTGTGCCTTCTGCAAACTGATTTGGGAACACACCCAGCGGACTGTTGGCAAGCATGCCCTTCTACAGCCAAGAGCCCCAGGGGCCTAGAGAATGGCTTACTAGCCATAAGCATTCAATGTGCCTGAGGCAGTAGCGTTGCATTCAGACAGCATGGAGAGCACTGGTTAGCCTGGCAAGCTGGTTAAACAGATTAGTAAAAGGACTTTGTGCACTAACTCTGGAAAAGACTCCATAGTGTGGAATTGTCTCCGGAAGACATTTGCCCCACTGGAGACTACATTTCCCAGCATCCCTGGCATCTAGGTATGACCATGTGACTAGTCTCCACCAATGGAATGTGAACAGGAGTGGTGAGTGTCACTTCCAGGCAGGGCCTTGAGGAAGCAGGTGAGCTTCTCCATCCCTGTCTGTCTAGATACAGAGAACCCCAAAGCCCTGCAGGATGGCAAAGCTGCAACATGGAAGTCACCCGGATCACCACGTAAAGGAAATCTGCTCTCCAACCAGGAACAAGCACCTGCCTTGCAATATTAGGTAAGAGATAAACTGCTATTGTGTTAAGCCACTAGATCTTGGGGGCTGTTTGCTATAGCAACTAGCATTACCCTGTTTAATACACTTCCCATATAGGGCTGTCTTGAGGATTAAGTTAAATGACACACATGTAAGAGACTCTTAAATGGGACTTTTCCTGTTGTCTCAGATTTACAGCCAAAGCCCCAAAGTCAAGAACGGACAAGAGGTGTCAAATACCACCGTATCATGCCTGCAGGACTTTTTTTTTTTTTTTTTTTTTTTTTTTCCGGAGATAGGGGTCTCACTCTGTCACCCAGGCTGGAGTACAGTGGTACGATCTTGGCTCTGCAACCTCTGCCTCCTGAGCTCAAGCTATCCTCCCACCTCAGCCCCCCAAGTAGCTGGGACTATAGGTGCGAGCCACCACGCCTGGCTAATTTTTGTATTTTTTGTAGAGATGGGGTTTCGCCACGTTGCCCAGGCTGGTCTCGAACGCCTAAGCTCAAGCAGTCCACTGCCTCAGGCTTCCAAAGTGCTGGAATTACAGGCGTGAGTCACTGTGCCCACCCCCTGCAGGACTTTCTTCAGGATGTGGAAGAAAGCTTTCCTTCTCTGAAAAGCCCCCTCAGCCTACATAAAGCAGAAGATTATGAATAAATGTTAAGGGCAAGTTTCTGGAACCAGACAGCCTGTATTTGAATCCTGTGCCTAAAACTCACTAGCTGTGTGATCTTGGAAAAGCTACCTCACCTCTCTGGGCCTTAGTGGATGTAAGATGCCATTAGTAATAGTACCTACCTCATAGCCTTGTAAGGTGCACATAGTTAGGCTACTTGACTGTTAAATAACATTCTTGAGGTGAAGGGCCAAGCTTGATTCAGGGAAAGTGTAAAATATGATATGATTGGATGTTGAAACTGGACAGAAAGGCATGGGCAAAAAGGAGAGATTTCATTGAATGTATTGGAAAGGCAATGGTTGAAGAAAAGCTAAATTCATTTTTGTGTATCCCTCATCATGTTCAGATTATTCAATAAACCAGTTAGACACATGAAATATATAGATCAGCTTGGGGCACACTGAAACCCTCAATACATCTTAACTCAATACATCTTAACTATTATTATTCAAAATTGTGCCAGGTCAGGAACGAAATCCTCTCTAAGCTTTATTACTTTTGAGTGAGAATACAAATTAATGTTTTTGGGGTGGTAGAAAGCAATGATCCACATACTTCTGGGTTTTCATAATACTTCAATGTTTTAAAATTTATTTTTATTTATTTATTTATTTTTTGAGACAGGGTCTCACTCTGTCACCCAGGCTGGAGTGCAGCGGCACAATCTCAGCTCACTGTAACCTTCACCTCCCAGGTTCAAGCAATCTCATGCCTCAGCCTCCTCAGGAGCTGGGATTACAGGTGCCCGCCACCACACCCAGCTAATTTTTTTTTGTATTTTTAGTAGAGATGGGGTTTTGCCATGTTGACCAGGCTGGTCTTGAACTCCTGGCCTAAAGTGTTCCACCCGCCTCAGCCTCCCAAAGTGTTGGGATTACAGGCGTGAGCCACCATGCCTGGCCAATACTTCAAAATATTTGTGAATCCAAATAAGAATGGCAACTCCAATTGCAAAGTGAGAACAATGGGAAAAAATCTGCAAGTGCTGTTTATAATCACCTTCATTTTATAAAAGAATGAATTTCATAACCCCTGGAATTAGGAAGGTCATAATCTCAGAGTAAAGGACAGTCCTTCAGATGGAATCCATTTAACTGAAGAGAATTCACTAGGTTGCCCTTATTTTTAGTACAGTTTACTGGCCCATGTTTGGAGACTCCAGATATAAATTACCACAAAGTGTATAAGCATTCAGAGCTGTTATCTCTCATGATGGTCCTACAAAAGTAGGATTGTCATAGTCTATTCAGGCTGCTCTAACAAAAATACCTTATGCTAGGTAATTGATAAGCAACAGAAATTTATTTCTTACAGTTCTGGAGGTTGGCAAGTCCAAGATCAAGGTTCCAGCAGATTCAGTATTTGGTGACGGCCCGTTTCTCCTGAATGATGGCAACTTCTATGTGTTCTCACATGGGGGAAGGGCAAAGGGCTAACAAGCTCCCTCAAGCCTTTTTTATAAGGGCACTAATCTCATTCAACCCCCAAAGGCCCCATCTTTTAATACCAGATTATGTTTCAACATACGAATTTTGGGGGGACACAAACATTCAGACCACAGCAGGGAATGTAGTCTATGAGGATATGGAGTTTCCAAAGATTTGGTGACTTGCTCAGGGTCACCCAGCTGGGTTCAGGCCTGGTCCCAGGGTCTCAATGCTCTGGGAAAAAAACAGTCTTTTCCTCCAGGGTAATTATGTGTTGGAGGGATCTCTGTTCCACGTGGTCATCTGGGGATCCAGGCTCCTTTCTTGTGATCTTCCATGTCCTAAAGCTGAAATTCCTCTTCTGGAGACAACAGGCCCCCAAGGGATCTATGGATGGAATTCAGGAATTCATGAACTTGAAAGAGAAAATAATTGCATCTTTATTTACACTAACCTCTGACATTTAACATTTCTTTCCATTATGAATCTAGATAACAAAGTGGTATTAGCAGTACCTATTTGTTGCCAATAGAAATCATAGATATTTTCATATTATATTGATGTTATTACAGATAACTTTAAATACTGTTTATACTATCATGACATTGAAATTATGGTAATTAGACTAGATCTTATTGTTTCATGTGTTAATAAGGAATCACTATATCACATACTTTTTACATTTTGGTTACTACATTTTAATAATTTGTTGCCTTTGTAATTCCATGTATTTTATGCATTTAAAGGTATTAACTGAGAAGGATATCATAGACTCTACCAGCTGCTCAAGGGGCCCTAGGTTCATAAAGAAAGGTTAGGAATCATGTTCTAGAGCCTTGGAGTCCTCTACCGGATTCTCTGCATGTGCCCAGAAGATTACGACAGAGATGGAGTCTGAAAGATTGTAAGGATCCAGGTCTGGAATCACATCCCATGGCCAGACCTCAGTCACCTGGCTGGGAGATGTGGTT
Organism: Macaca fascicularis; assembly: GCF_037993035.2. Classification (NCBI taxonomy): domain Eukaryota; kingdom Metazoa; phylum Chordata; class Mammalia; order Primates; family Cercopithecidae; genus Macaca; species Macaca fascicularis. Next base: position 100,831,802 of record NC_088384.1, on the reverse strand, counting down.
TTTTCTGGGTGCTCAGGAGGAAAGAGGAGATAGTTCAGAGAATAGCAAGCCAGACTCTGCCCCATTATGTCACTTGCAATGACTCAAATTAAAGAGACGCTGGGACCTCTTGTCCAGCATCCTCTGATTTGTGCAGGTAGTAGGAGGGAGGGAGGTACTGGGCACCAGGTGCCAATCTTCCTCATTTTATCTGCAGGTGCAACAAGTCTATATTGCATGGAGACAGTTCTAAGGATGGTTGAGATTGAGTTTCTCAGATTTTCCTTTTGTTCTTCCAATGTACTGGCTGTTTTGTGTCCCCAAGAACTTACAATTTATTGGGGGCTGGTGAAATTAGGACAAAATGTACATCATTGAAAATAGAATTATAGTTTGCATGTATACAAAGCTTTAGAGTTTGTCAAGTACTTTCATAAGCCTGGGCTCATCTGGTCCTTATTACAGCCCTCAACAAGACAGGGCAAGAAGGATCATTCCCATATTCAGAGTTGGAAACTAAGCTCAGAAAGGAGAAATGGATGCTCAAGGTCACAAACTAGAGGCAGAATCAGGGCTACAGTGGTCTCAATCACCGTTCAACAGGCATGTATTAAATACCTACTATATCCCAGGTTCTGTGCTGGGGTCCAGGGATACAGAGATGAACCAGAAATCCACTCAGCTTCTAGGGAGAATGCCCAATAGAAAAGCCAAGAATCGATAGGTAATTATATTACCACATATAATTATATTTGTCAAGACTCTTAATTGAAGAGATAGGAATCCAACTCAAATTAGTTTAATAAGAGGAATTTATTGGTTCACATAATAAAAATTTCAGAAATGTAAGGCTTTAGGCATGGCTGGATCCAGCTTCTCAAACCATATTCCCTGAAATTTGTTTCTCTTATTCTCTGGGGTATGTGTGGGTTCACTTTTCAGACAGGGTCTCATCTCATGGTGACAAAGATAGCCCACAGAGATTCCAGGCTTATCCGCTACTAGTCTGGCAACTTGAGTCAAAAGATCATACCTCTTTCCCAATTGTTCCAGAAACAGTCTTGAGGTTGACTCTCATTGGCTGGAATGGGGTCACATGACTATCCCTGAACCAATCACTATAATTTTGATTGACCAGGCCTGGTCACATATTGGCGTCTGCATCTGAGGTGCTTTAATCAGCCTCCTTTGAACCATGGGGACTGATGTGGAAGGCCTCCCAAAGGAAAATTGGGGGACTGTCCCTCAAAGAAAAGGGAAAATATACTGGGAAGGCAAAACCAACAGAGGCCCCTTATGGCAATGGTGGTGATAGTACTGGCTGCTATGGGAGCAGAGGGAGGAGGCAATCCAGGCTGGAAGTTGGGGAAGGTAAGGCAGGAGAGAGTACCAGGCACAGGGAACATCGCATGTATAAAGACCTAGTAATGAAGAGACCATAACACTTGGGAAACTGCATATACATGACAGGTGGGATGGGAGGGACTATAGTGAGATTGCAAGACCAGCTAGAAAGCCAACTGATAAAACACTGGGATGGTCTGGAATAGGGTTGATGCTAAATTGCAAAAATGGCTGTCATTATTTATTCCTTATATTCACGCCCCATCACAAAGGGAAATCTGTTTCTCTGCTCCTTGAATCTGGGCAGGACTTATAAATTTCTTAGGCCAGTACCAGGCCTAGGCCTCAAAAGAGACCTTGCAGACTTTCCCTCTGTCTTCTGGAACTCTGTCCAGCCACTCTGTAAATGAGCCAGTGCCATTCTGCTGGATGGTAAGAGACACATGGAGCAGATCTGAGCCATCCCACCTAAGTCCCTGTGACGTGAGCGAGCCCAGCTAAGAAAGGCAAAGCTGCTACCCAGCCAACAGCTGGCTGCAGATGTATGAGACCGCCCAGCTGAGACCAGAAGAACCACCCTGCTGAGCCCATACCAAATTGCCAACTTCAGAATTATGAGCTAAATAAGTAATTGTTTTAATCCACTAAGTTTTGAGGTGGTTTGTTTTGTATGCAGTAATAAATAACTCATACAGGGGATGTTTACAGGAATAAAGTGTGTGATAGGGGAGGCAATATTCAAGAGCTTTTTAAGGAAAAATAACCAGATCTTGATGACCATCTGGATGCAGAGGGTAATGGAGATAGAGGGTTGGGCAAGTGCTGGGAGAACAAAGAAGGGGAAGTTGGCTCATTCATTCATTCATTTCATAAATATATATTGTGTACCTTTCTATGTCAAGCAGAATGCTGGAAGCTGGTGACGCAGTGGTAAACAGGACAGCTGCAGCTCCTGCCCCCATGGAATCTGGGTTTCAGCAGGTTGAGTTTGAGACTCTGGTGGATATCTAGGTGGAGCCGTCCAGTAGAAAGTCTGCTGACTTCCCATCCATTACTTTCTCCACTGCCTCCTCCCTGATCATCTCCCACTTCTACCTTTCTGTCCCTAGTCATGTGTCCTTAAGTAAGTCTGCTCTCTCTTCTGGTCTCACTTTGCCCATTTATGACAATAGCAGGAAGGGAATGAGAACTCCATGAAGTCCTCAGCTTCTGTGAGGATAGGAATGTGTCTGTGCCTTGCCCTGCAGACTCAGATGGAGAGGCTGGGTCTGTATTTATGATTGGTAAACCTAGGATGGGCTGCTTGTGTCTGGTCAACTGGAAGTAGCAGGATAGCAGACAAACCCAGGGATGAGGCTGAGATCCTCTCAGAAGTGGTGGCCCAGTCACAGAGCCACTTGTCACATGAGAACAGGTATGATTCATAGAGTAATGAATTAGGGCTTCTAAGCCTGAAAAAACAATGGCATAAGGTCACCAGAAATCACCAAGACAATCCAGACCTAGAAGCAGAGATGGGGAGGACTGGCAAGGATGGATCCCCTCTTTATTCAGAGTAGAAGATGGTTGCAGAATCAGGGGTTATCTCCCCAAAATTCCTTTTTTTTTTTTTTTTTTTTTTTTTGAGATGGAGTCTCGCTCTGTAGCACAGGCTGGAGTGCAGTGGCGCGATCTCAGCTCACTGCAACCTCTGCCTTCCGGGTTCAAGTGATTCTCCTGCCTCCACCTCCCAAATAGCTGGGACTACGGGCGTGTGCCACCACTCCCAGCTAATTTTTTGTATTTTTGGTAGAGATGGGATTTCACCATGTTAGCCAAGATTGTCTCAATCTCCTGACCTTGTGATCTTCCCATCTCGGCCTCCCAAAGTGTTGGGATTACAGGCATAAGCTACCGCACCCAGCCCCAAAATTCCTTTTACCTGTCCATCTTGCTTAGTAGTTCTGGATTTCAGTGAGATTAGCCCTACCCCCAGCTCCAGGGCTGGGACTAACTGATCCTAGAGATTCTCTTCTGAAGTAGTACTACCCACTCCCCACCCCCTGCTGAGGGTGGGTTGGACAGCATTTGTAGTAGAGTGAGGGCAAGCCTATTATCAAGGTGCCTGGAGGGCACTATTGGCACTTAGTTGGGGGTGGGGTGACCAGGGATTGTAATGTTCTGGGATGTACAAGATAATTTGGCAAAATAAAAAATTGTCTCACCGAAGATGCCAGTCACATCAGTGTTGAAAAACACTTCTCACTGAGAGCACCCTCCCCTCACTGGCCATAATAATTGGGTCAGGAAAGCCAGGCCCAAACCGGTCAGTACTTGTCAAACCCCTGGCCCCAGGGACTGGTTTAAGCAGGAGGCTTAGGACCTGAGCTAGGAATTTGGGAATCCTTTGTCTCCTGATCCTTCTGAAGGCTATGGTGTAAAGAGCTGAGGCTGGAACTCTGCACAACACAGAAGCCAGCCTGAAATTATTGCTAACACACAGAGGAGGAAAGAGCTGAAAGAATTGCAGCCCCTGATCAAACCAGACCTGAATTTTACTCCACTGCTGGACTCCATTAACATTGTAGGCCATTGTACCCAATAGGTAACTTTTTAACCCTCAAAACATAACAAAACATTGTAGGCAGTTCATCTCCTACTGTTCAAACTAGTTTGGGTGGGGTTTCCTGTTATTTGCTATGAAGCACCCTATGAAATTCAGAGACTGGTGCTGGAAGAGTATGAATCTTGACCAAGACCACATGGGGCTGGTGTGGGGCTCTGTGGCATGTTCCAGGAGGCTGGGGAAAGTTTGAGTCTAGTCCAGAAAGGAAGAGGCCATTGCTAGGCTCTCTCTGGTCCTCCAAAGGCCAGAGCCCATATTCCAATTGGGGACATGGCTGCTTTCCAAACGAGGATGGGATAATTGTTTAAATCCTTGGGCTGGGAGACAGGAGGCCTGGTTCTCAAATGGACTCTGTCCCAGACTTGCTAAATGACCATAGGAAAAACACTATTCTACATGGACCCCTTTGTGGCCCACCTATACATGGTAAAGGAGTAGGCAAGAGAAATACAGAAACACCCTCTAAAGTGCTTTGCTGAGGGCCCATTAACCTCAGGAAACAGAGCCCTGAAGACATTGTGAGTCCTCTTCTCACAGGGTCATGGAACCTTCCCCCCACCTCCTCTCCCGCTACCAAGCTTGATCTCCAGGGCTTTAAGCTACACATTCCAAGGTAGAGCTTGAGCCACACGAGTCCCCATATCCTGCATTTGCACCCTGCTTTACCTGCACAGTGTGAGTGTTCACCTAGACCCAGGAAAACAGCACAAGAGGTACCCACCAATGAGGAATGGGTGTCTGGGCTGTTTCCAGACCCCATGGCAACTACATTTCAGAGCCGGGCCTGTGTTCAAGGGACTCAGGCAAGTAGTTGAGATAATAATAATAATAATGTGGCCAGGCGCGGTGGCTCAAGCCTGTAATCCCAGCACTTTGGGAGGCCGAGACGGGCGGATCACGAGGTCAGGAGATCGAGACCATCCTGGCTAACACGGTGAAACCCCATCTCTATTAAGAAATACAAAAAACTAGCCGGGTGAGGTGGCGGGCGCCTGTAGTCCCAGCTACTTGGGAGGCTGAGGCCGGAGAATGGCGTAAACCCGGGAGGCGGAGCTTGCAGTGAGCTGAGATCCGGCCACTGCACTCCAGCCTGGGTGACAGAGCGAGACTCCGTCTCAAAAAAAAAAAAAAAAAAAAAAATAATAATAATAATAATAATGTTAATGTTTGAAAAGATTGTAACAGAGTGGAATATTCTCCACTTTCCAGCTCCTTCCCAGGGCTTCGTGCATATGCATATCTCCTTCCAGAATCCTGGTCAATACTAAGGTAGGATGAAAAAACTGGGGGTTTGGGATAAGCAGGAAAAAAGAAGCAAACTCTCTTGGTGGTGGAACTTACTGAAGTTAAGCTTTGAGTCTGTATTGATCAGGACTCTTAGTTGCAAGTGACAGAATCCCAACTCTGTTAGTGTGGGTAAAAGGTTAAGGTGCTGTAACAAAGATGCCCAGCAGTGCAGTGACTTAAAGAAGACAAAAGTTTACTTCTTTTTCAACTGAGCTGCCAAGTTGTCAAGGCAGCTATGATCCAGGGGGCCACTCAGAGACCCAGGTTTCTTCATAGTGCATGCCATCATTCCTTAGGACAGCAGTTTCTGGGGTGGTCCCTGGACCAGCAGCATCAGCAGCACCTGGGAACTTGTTAGAAATGTCAACTCTCCAGCCCTATCCTGGGCCTAGTGAATCAGGAACTTTATGTGTGGGGCCCAGCCATCTGTATCTTTACAGGCCCTCTGAGTGATTCTGCAAGTTTGAGAATCACTGCACTGCCCTAGGATACTATTCCTGTCTGCACAGTGGAAGCTGGGGCACAGAGGGTTGCAGCCAATGGGAAGAGGAAAGAACTCATGAAGCAGGCACAGAAACTTGTAAGGCTCAGGTCAGGAAGTGGCACATGTCACTTCCCTTCATGTTCTATTGGTAAGGATTGAGTCATATGGCCATACCTAGCTGCAAGGGAGACTGGGAAATGTAGTCTAGGCATGTACTCAGACAGAAGGGAAAGCATCTGAGTAGGAGAAAGAGGCAGTGGAAAGCTCTGTGAACTTAGCATTCTGGTCACTGGGACAGTATAAAATTTGACATCATTTGTTTCATGACTTTGAACCATGACTATCTGTCCCATGGTAAAATTCCTATACTAGAGAAAGAAGACTCATAGAAGGTAGTTTATCCACATTCTTGTCTAACACGGACATTTAACATTTCTTTATTGTGAAATATTTAAAACATTGTGGCAAAGACTAATGTTTTTGGATGTTTGTGATAGCACATGAAATGTAGATAGACTACATTTCCCAGCCTCCCTTGCAGCTGGGTGTGACCATGTGACTGAGTTCTAACCAAAGAGACAAGAGCAGAAGTTCTGTGTGCAACTTCCTGGCTCCGGCTTTCCATGAATTAATTGTCTGGGCTTCCTCCCTGACCTATTCAGGCCTTACTGGATGCAGATGATTGGGAGAAGGAGAGAGGAAGAAGAGTCCTAGAAGAAGGAGCCTGAATTCCTGGATCATCATGTGGGGGAGCCCACCAAGCAGAAGCACCCACTGGGAATGTTATGTAACACAAATAGACTTTGTGCTTTGGCTAGTAAGCACTTTGGCAGTGACGTTCCAATGACACTGGTGGTAGTGGAAGTGGATGCAGGTGATAAAGGGGTACACTGTCTGTAGAGAATTTTAAAACAGTAATGAAAAGGTCTAAAAGTCAATCTGCTTTTTATTGTCACCACATGCCAGCAATTCTAAATAATGCCAGTGTTAAAATATTCCTTCTTACCAGGGAGAAAACTCCCACTGTCAGAGGCGTTTGAACCAGAGTGATTCCATCTTGAATAGGGGCTGGGTAAAATGAGGCTGAGACCTGCTGGGCTGCATTCCCAGATGGTTAAGGCATTCTAAGTCACAGGATGAGATAGGAGGTTGGCACAAGATACAGGTCATAAAGACCTTGCTGATAAAACAGGCTGCAATAAAGAAGCCAGCTAAAACCCGCCAAAACCAAGATGGCTTCGAGAGTGACCACTGGTCGTCCTCACTGCTACACTCTCACCAGTGCCATGACAGTTTACAAATGCCATGGCAACATCAGAAAGTTACCCTATATGGTCTAAAAATGGGAGGCATGAATAATCCACTCGTTTGGCATATAATCAAGAAATAACCATAAAAATAGGTAACCAGCAGCCCTCGGGGCTGCTCTATGGATCATTTTCCCTTTACTTTCTTAACAAATTCACTTCTATTTTATGGGCTCGCCCTGAGTTCTTTCTTATGCGAGTTCTAAGAACCCTCTCTTGGGGTCTGGATTGGGACCCCCTTCCTGTAACACCACCACCTCCCCTGGTCCCTTGGTATGCCACTGAATTTGGGGTTTATTTATTACTGGGATCTGGTTTACCCTAGCTAATAAAGACAGGCATAAAGGTATAAATAGCAATGACGAACATCCATATGTACACCATGTTTTTTAAGGAGAAAAACATTACAAATATGACTGTTGACATGAACATTTAAAATAAATTTAGATTTCTTCTGGCGACTGCAGTCTGATACTTAAGCAATCTGCCTGGCGTGGGGAAAAGACTCAGGGAGACTTTGCATTCCACAGATGCCACATCAGCCATCTGGAGTAAGCAGCGCAGCACCAGGTTCTGCCACCAGCTTCTGATTTAGCCAGCTTCTTTATTGCAACCTGTCTTACCAGTACGGTCTTTGTGATCTGTATCTTGCGCTGACCTCCTATCTCATCCTGTGACTTAGAATCCTGTGACTTAGAGCAGCCGTTCTTTATTCCTTTACTTTCTTAATAAACTCACTTTCACTTTATGAACTCTCCCTGAGTTATTTCTTGTGTGAGCTCCAACAACCCTCTCTTGGGGTCTGGATTGGGACCCGATCCAGAACATAAAGATCATCAGCCATCTGGAGGAAGCGGCGACACCACCAGGTTCTCAAACTTTGGGTTTTAGTCAGGTGGCCACAGAGCAGGGGTCAAGAGAGGAAGGCAGGGGAGTGGGACTGCAACGAGATGTCTCAGAGACTGAGACAGACAGGAGGGTTGGCAGACCTGGAGGTCGTGTTCTTGAGGTGAGTGGCAGTGAGGTGGTTGAGAGGATACAGGGAGTCAAGTCAGTCACCTGTGTCCCACCCCTGCTGGCTTCAGGGCAGGGGAGAAGCTGCCGAAGAGGTTCATGTTAGGTTACTGGCCATCCAACAGAGCCTGGATGAAAAGACCTGGCCCGGCGAAGACAAAGCCTTTTTCATGAAAGCCAGTGGTGAGGAGGCATTGGGCAGTGGAGGTGTGACCAGAAAGGGGCCCTGATCCCGACCCCAAGATAGAGTTCTTGGATCTCCTGCAAGAATTTGAGGCGAGTCCACAAAGTGAAAGCAAGTTGATTAAGAAAGTAAAGGAATAAAGAATAGCTACTCCATAGACGGAACAGCCCTCAGGGCCGCTGGTTGCCCATTTTTATGGTTATTTCTTGATGACATGCTAAACAAGAGGTGGATTATTCATGTGTCCCCTTTTAGACCATATAGCGTAACTTCCTGATGTTGCCATGGCATTTGTAAACTGTCATGGCGCTGGTGGGAGTGTGGCAGTGAGGATAACCAGAGGTCACTCTCATCGCCATCTTGGTTTTGGTGGGTTTTGGCCATCTTCTGCAGCCTGTTTTATCAGCAAGGTCTTTATGACCTGTATCTTGTGCCGACCTCCTATCTCATCCTGTGACTTAGAACGCCTAATCATCTGGGAATGCAGCCCAATAGGTCTCAGCCTTATTTTACCCAGCCCCTACTCAAAATGGAGTTGCTCTGGTTCTAACATCTCTAACAAAGGGGCCATAGATAAAGACCAAGCCAGTATGATGGGGCCACTTGCAACCAAGTTTGTCAGCCAACCTGAAGGTGATGAAGAGGACTTGGCCCCTGCTTCTGCCCTTGGGTTCTCCCTGATACCATAATTCATTTCAGTGGAAGTGAAAAAAAGATGAATTCGTGAGAATCAGATGGCTGAGAATGCACCTCAGACCCTAGACCACATTTTAGCCATGAAGAAGCAGGAGGCCTTTTCGTTAGCACATGATACATGGTGGCCATTGGTCGCCTCCCTTTTCCTAGGCAGAAGGTGGGGGGATACCTACCAGTGTTGGAGTTGCCCCTTGAAGACCCTCCTCCCGGCAAGTGGCCTCTCGGCTGTTCATGCATGGAAATGCCACAAGGGGGCAGCAGCACATCACTGCTGTCCCCCGAACCTCGCGCTGTGTCTGATTTCAATGAGATGGGAGGTTTGTTAAAACAGATTTCTGGGCCCTACTCCCAGAGCTTCTGTAGGTCTGGGACAGGGCATTTCTAACAAGTCTCCAGCTGATGGCTGCTGCTTCTGGTCAAGTACAATGGATCTATCTGTTAGAAGTCAGGATAGTGATTATCTTGTGGGAAGTCAGGATAGTGATTATCTTGTGGGTAGTTAAGAGAGGGAGTCCAAGGTGGATTTGGGAGGTGCAGGCAATGCATGGTCCTGCAGTTGACCCAGGTACTGATTGACTCATTTGTGAAAACTGGACTAACTGAACACTTATTATCTGTGTACTTTTTTTTTTTTTTTGAGACAGGGTCTCACTCTTGTCACCCAGGCTAGAGTGCAGTAATGCAATCTTGGCTCACTGCAACCTCTACCTCCTGGGCTCAAGCCATCCTCCCACCTCAGCCTCCTGTGTAGCTGGGACTACAGGCATGTGCCACCATGCCTGGCTGATTTTTGTATTTTTTGTAGAGGGGGTTTCACTGCGTTACCCAGGGTGATCTCAAACTCCTGAGCTCACGCGATCCACCCGCCTCAGCCTCCCAAAGTACTGGGATTACAGGCATGAGCCACCACGCCTGGTCCTGTATACTTTTTATACTTCATTAAAAATTCAAGAAAGAGGAAAAAGAAAGTCAAAGGAAAGAGAAACAAAAATGGAAGGAGAGGAGGCGAGAGGATGAAAGAGACAGAAGAGAGAAATGGAGAGAGAGAGAGAAATGGAGAGAGAGAGAGAGAAATGGAGAGAGAGAGAGAGAAATGGAGAGAGAGAGAGAAATGGAGAGAGAGAGAGAAATGGAGAGAGAGAGAGAGAAATGGAGAGAGAAATGGAGAGAGAGAGAGAGAGAGAGAGAGAGAGAGAGAGAGAGAGAGAGAGAGAGAGACTGAGCCAGCTGCCGGTTCAGCTGGTTCTGACTTCCCATCCTGGATGGTGAGTGGTGATTCTGTTCTTCAAGCCTCAGCTTCTCATCTGTAAAATGCAGATCACAGCAACCACCTCACTTTCAATAAGAGAAGGTATAGAAAATGTGAAAGGAAAATGAAAACCCCAATTCACTCTGCCAAAAGTGAACAATTAAGCTGAAAGTTGAGTCATACAAGAAGTTGCCTTTTCTTTGTTCCTAGGCAGAGAGCCACAGATAAAAGGCCACGTATCTCCACGGGGAGCTACTCCTTATCTTATGTAAAGTTACAGAGCGTGAGAGGAATACGTAATTGAATACATAATTTCCCTACCTGCTCTTTTTCTCTTGCAATATGTGGATTTCCAGACCCTCCTTCTTTCCCCTCCAGCCTGCTTTCCCTTTTAAATACTAAAGCCCTCAAAGTCATCTTTAGAGAAAGGGACAGACCTCTCTACTGGGCATGTCCTTAACCTTGGAAAAATAAATGTCTAAACTGATTGAGACCTGTCTCAGACACTTTCTGGTTTACAAAAGCATCAGGAACACAGTAGCTGCTCAATAAACAGTGAGACGGTCAACTGCTCCCCATAAGTGTGTGGGCTCCCCTGGGCACTGGATCTCTGGATCCCAGAGCAGGGCTTGGGAGGGCCTAGCTGTCTGTGTTTGCTAGATTCATTTTAATTGTAACTAGTTAGAATGGGGAGGACCTCCTGGGGCCTGTTGATGCCCTTCACTAGGAAGGGCTGTGGAAGCTCAGGGGCTGCCTTGCTCGCTAGAAGCAAGGAGTTCTCTTCTTCCCCTGGCCACTTCCTTTAAAACAGTTTCTTTTGTCTTAAGTTTTCATTTCTACATTTGTCCCTTTGTTCAGTCCCTTCTTCCTTACGGCTCTTGGCTGGAGGAGGATGGTGTGCCAGGGGCCCCAGGAACAGGCTCTATGCCAGGTCTTTCGGCCACAGCTGGTGGCAGAGGCCTCTCCAGAAAGCATTCTGCCCCAGGACACTCAGCTTTCCCTGCAGACCCAGGCCAGCACCGAGGAAGTGAGTGCAGAAGCTTCCCATGGGGAAATGGCCAGGCCTGGGCTCCTGTGGCCCTGAGAGCTTCAGAGAGGGTTAACTTGGTTTGCCCCTGTGACGTTTCCCCTGACACGTGTTTCTTCTTCTCCACAAACAAGAGGATTCCCAGTCCTTGCCTTCACAACATTTGCCAAGAATTGCAGGCAGGAGGATAATAGCTTCAGTTGAAGAACATGAAGGAATTACCTTCCTAATGCAATACCCCTGCGGAGTGGATACTTTTTTTTTTTTTTTTTTAGGCAGAGTCTCGCTCTGTTGCCCAGGCTGGAGTGCAGTGGCATGATCTTGGCTCGCTGCAACCTCCACCTCCTGGGTTCAAGTGATTCTCATGCCTCAGCCTCCCACATAACTGGGCTTGCAGGTGCCCACTACCATGCCCAGGCAATTTTTTGTATTTTTAGTAGAGATAGGGTTTCACCATATTGGCTAGTCTGGTCTCGAACTCCTGACCTCAAGTGATCCGCCCGCCTCAGCCTCCTAAAGTGCTGGGATTACAGGCGTGCTTGCCACTGCACCCAGCTGGGTACTTACTTTATACAGCTGTCCTATGGGGTGGGCACTACTATTTATTCCTATTTTACAGATCAAAAAACTAAAGCGCCAAAAGTTAGGATAATGGTTGGTAAAATTTATTTTGTTTTATTTTGTTGCAGACTACCACAATTACTACTTGAGGCTGTCACTACAACAGTTATTACTGTTACTACTTGAGACCGTCATTACAGCAGTTACTACTGTTACTGCCTGAGACTTCATTACAGGACTGAACAAAAGGACGAACAGACGAACGTAGAAATGAAAACTTAAGACAAAAGAAACTGTTTTAAAGGAAGAGACCAGGGGAAGAAGAAGAGAACTCCCTGCTTCTAGTGAGCAAAGGCAGCCCCTGAGCGTCCACAGCCCCTCCTATTTATTGGGTAGAATGAGCAGGGAGGAGGAGGTAACGACTGGTCAGCTGCTTGATTGATCACAGGTTCATATTGTTACTAACAGGCTTCAGGTATGCCTAATCACAAGAAACACTATGCTTGGGGCATTCCTGACAGCCCTCAGCATTCCTTCTGGATGGCAGAAACAGTTTGTCAGTTTGCCAACATTCTGCATTTATGAGAAATAGTTTGCTGCTTACTCATATAGCTTCCAGTGGTATACCGAGTTGATCATGACCCTCAATCTTTCGGCCTCCGTACCTCCAGGCTGGAGTGCAGTGCTACGATCTTGGCTTACTAAACCTCTGTCTCCCCGGTTCAAGCAATTCTCGTGCCTCAGCCTCCTGAGTAGCTGGGATTACAGGTGTGCGCCATCACGCCCAGTTCATTTTCGTATTTTTAGTAGAGACGGGGTTTTCATGTGTTGGCCAGGCTGGTCTTGAACTCCTGACCTCAAGTGATCTGCCCGCCTTGCCCTCCCAAATTGCTGGGATTACAGGTGTGAGTCATCGTGCCCAGCCCTAAATTTTTTTTTGTAAATCACGTAACACTCTCAACAATCCTCTGTGTTGAGTATTGCCATTATCCCCATTTTAAAGAAGGGGAAACTGAGGCACAAGGAGGTTAAGTACTTTGCCTAAGATGACAGTGCTAGGAAATAGCAGAGCCAGGACGCACACCTGGGCGGGTTGGCCGAGGCCGCTCACTGCCCCACTGCACAGCAGCGGCTCAGCTGTAAGGTCATAGGCCTGAGTCCCAGCTCCACAACTCCAGGACAGCTTGTTAATCACTCTGGGTCTCAGTTTACTCATCTCTAAGCAAGGAGTATTAGTGGCACTTCCCTTTAGGAATGTCCCAAGGATGACGTGCAACGGTGGGGACAGAGCACTTGGCAGAGACAGCCTTATGTGTGGGAGTCCCTCAGTGCCCATTCCTCGTTCTTGTCCGTGTTCTCCCTGTTTGGGGGGACGTCATCAGAATTTCGCCTGGAAATGTGTTTAGGGTTTACCCTTGCAGAACCAGACCCATGGAAATTCTCAGTCTATGAGAGACCCCAACAGCCATTCTGGAGAGTCAGATAAACTCAGGTTGGACTAAAATCCCACCCCAGCTGTAGACCAGCTTTTAGACAGCTCACTTTCCCGGGTGTTTCCTCCTCCCTGAGCTGGAGTTAGTTAGATTTGCCATGCAGGGGCTCTGTGAAGGTTACATGGTTCAGATTCAGCCTGTGATTCTCAAACTAAGGTTTCTGGAGTGGCTGATACCGGAGATGAGTGTTGGGGGCTGGGCAGCACGGGCCTCTGTGGCCAGCAACTCTACCTGGGGTGGGTAATTTACAAACACTGTGTCTGGGAATTGCCCTCATTCTCAGAACCCTCCCTACCCTTAATTGTCCTGCATCTCCAAGGCTCCCCTTTCTTCCACCTTCCCAGCAGGTTTGACTCATGGGAAGCATAACCGGAAACAGGGGGATAGCAGCAGGCAGAAGCGGGGGCACATCTCTCCACCTCTGTCTACTTTTTGTTAGGTCTACAAGGCTGCGTCTCCTTAGCGGCTGCAGCTCCCAGCAGACAGCCTTGCCAGGTCCCCATCTTCTGCCTGCTGGTGCCAGCTCTGGGCTCTGCCCCCCCTCTGCCCCTCCACCCCGAGGGCTGGTGTTGAGTTTCTCCTCTTGCATCACACAGTCCCCTACTTGGCCTCTCAGGTGGGTAACTAAGTCTTCTCATTAAATTCCTTTTATTTTATTATGTTGAGTGAAAGATGTCATTCATTATAGAGTACCTACTCTATGGTTGTATTAATGCAAAGTTCAAGAACAGCAAAGCTCATCTATGGTGATAGAAATCAGAACAGTCATTGCCTTGGGGAGCAGAGAGATAACTGGGAAGGAGCCAGAGGGAACTCCCTGAGATGATGCAAATGTTTTATACCTTGATTGAGGAGTTGGTTACATGAGCGTGTATGATTATGAAGACTCGTTAAACCATATGCTTAAAACCTGTATATTTAACTGTGCGTAAATTATACCTTAATAAAATTAGTTCAATAAGAAGAAATCCCTGTTTAAATACCAAGAGTGCTTTCTAATTTCCTGCTTGGATCCTAATGGAAATACAGTTTTACTTTTTAAACAAACACAGGTAGACCATGGAGGAAGATGTAAAATTTATGTATTTGGTGTTGAGTGTTTTTGTTTTTGTTTTTTTGTTGTTGTTGTTTGTAAATGATAAAACATGAGACTTCAAACAATTTTACCCTTGGGTTAGTTGATTTCAGGCTATGTTCCCCAGTCCCTAGGAGGCAGCCTTCATTCTCCCTGCTCTTCTCTGGTCGAAAACACTGGGAAGCACTTGTCTGTATAAAGTGCTAGTGCCTAGCACATAGTAGGTGCTCAAGAAATGTTAATTATTGGCTGGGCACAGTAGCTCACGCCTGTAATCCCAGCACTTTGGGAGGCCAACGCGGGCGGATCACTTGAGGTCAGGAGTTCGAGACCAGCCTGACCAACATGGCAAAACCCCCTCTCTACTAAAAATACAAAAAAAAAAAAAGGCCGAGCATGGTGGCACGCACCTGTAATCCCAGCTACTCAGGAGTCTCGAGGCAGGAAAATTGCTTGAACCCGGGAGGCTGCAGTGAGTCGAGATCGTGCTATTGTACTCCAGCTCCAGTCTGGGCAACTAGAGCAAAACTCTGTCTCAAAAAAAAAAAAAAAGTTAATTATTATTAATATGAATTGGGTTTCATGGATCACATAAAGGCCTGTCTTCTGGCTTTCTTTAAGACCGTGCGATTTCACCTTGTGAGGTTCACAGAGAACTCCGCCCCGGATTCTGCCCCAGATAATGGGAGGGCTTTCTCAGAAAACACAGGCCTGACACACAAGATCACGCATAGGCTTGTATTCAGGAACGATTTTACAAAACTCGAGAAAAGGCAGCAGGAGATCCAGAATCTCTGTGTGCCTTCTCTTCATCCTACCCCGAGAAAAATGGCCAGTCCAGCCCAGCACCTGCTGAAGCCTCAATGTTAAGGGAACGCTTGTCCCATCTCTTGCCCAGGGGAAGTTGGAGAGAAAGCTCGCCTGTGTGCATGTTTGATATAAGCGGTGTGTGTAGGCAGGGAATGGGCTAGAGGACCCTGGATATCTTGGCCAGCCTCCTAGGCAGTGAGTTAGAGGAAAGGGGACTAGGTCTTGCACCTCCACTGTACCTCGGGGTCCAGGCAGACCAGGCAGGGTGTTAATCGTGTCCTGCATGGTGGACCCAAGCTAAAGTGTTGCCTGCAGCCAAAGGCCTGGGCAGGGGCCATCTTCCATCAGCCCAGGGCCCAGGCACAGGGCCACTTGCTGGGGATGGTGGACACCATGTCCCCATTCCCAGCCCTGCTCTAGAAGGCACTGTTCCGTGGACTGCGACCCCTGGAGGGCGGGCAGGGCCTGGACAGGCACAGGCGGCGCTGGGTCTCCAGTCGGCAGAAGCGGTTCTGGTTGGTCACCCGGGTGGCCATGCCCAGCCCACAGGTGGTCGAGCAGGGTCCCCAGGCCGTGCTCCATTCTGGGCAGGGGACACCAGGGGGCAGGGAAGAGACAAGGCCAGAAAACTGGGGTCCTAGGGGAGAAAAAACAAGAGTTAGCACTGAGCAGCCAGGGCTCAGCAGCTCAGTCAACCCACCCATCAGCGGCCACGGCAATCTTGGTCAAATGGCTCAGCTTTCTGCATCTCAGTTTCTTCTTATGTAAATTTCCTAACAGTGGATGGCATCGAATAAAATGATGGCCATGAAGTGCCTAGCACAGTGCCTGGTACTTGTAAGATTTCCATAAATATTAGTTATTTGGCAACCAGAGTTTGCTGGTCACAATGGCCCCTCAGTCAACTACAGCTTTCTCATCTCTTTGGATAAACAGCATTTTACAGGCAGAGGGTGCCCAGCCTGTGTGGAGTAGTGCTTTGACCCAGTGGCAAGGATGCTAAAGATTCCAGGATTCTTGTGCCAGGAACTAGATGGCGGGTTTACCATGGTCTAGCTTTTTCTCTGCTCCAAGTCTCCCTCTGTGAATATTTTGGTGTCCTTCCTTCTAGTCTTACACCAGTAGTCCCCAACTAGGGTAATTTTGCCTCCCAGGAAAGGTTCGGCAATATCTGGAGACAGTTTTGGTCATCACGTTTGGGCAGATGCTACTGGTATCTGGTGAGTAGAAGCCAGGGATGCTGCTAAGCACCCCGCAGTGCACGGGAAAGCCCCCCCAACAAATAATTACTTGCCCTGATTGTCATTAGTGGTGAGGTTAAGAAACCCTGACTTCTACCCATATGTGTGGGTTGTGTATGCATGTGTACGTGTAGATATACCTGTATACATGCATAGGGACACACTTAGTTGAGATTAAGTTGGAAATACACCTTCTTATCCTGCTTTTATTCATAAGGCAAATTCACTTGCGTTTTCCTATGTATTTAAATGGATATATCATATTCCATCACAGGGATAATAACGGCTACCTCTGATACAGTACCATGTGCCAGGCACTGCTACAGCTGCTTGACTTGAACAAACTCAAGTAGTTCTCACAACGCTATGAAGTGATGCTCTTATTGTCCAGCTGGAGAAACTGAGACACAGAGAAGTTAAGCAACTTTCTCAGAGTCACACAGCAAAAAGGGGGTGGCGGGGCTGGTGCAGACACCGTGCACCTGACCCAAAACACTTGACTACCTCTTGTGGGTGGCAGCAGCATTTATGAAACCAATCCTCCTCTTTTCAGTTGCCTTTTTAAAAAAGTCACATTCATGTGATAATAATTTTCAAAAAGCAACACAGCAACAGCAAAAATCTCTAAAATTGAAGATTTATAGTGGGACGGTGGGAGGTAACTGTCTATTCTCCATCTCTAGCCCACCCTCAGCCCACATTCCAGAGCAGCCACCTTGCCTGGTTCAGTTTTGAGTTCCTTTTTTAATAAGCCCAAATAACAATAAATTAATAATATTTTATTAATATGTATCAATATATTATAAAGACAGTAACATTATATATTCTAAGAGCTTAGCTCTATTATATCTCTGAAATGTGAGAATTTGGTTCATGTACCCTAACCTATCTTTCCTCTCTCCACTCCGTCACCCAGTTTTTATTTTTAATTATTTATGGTTTTAAATTACACATCTCAAAGGCTGTGGCTTTTTGTTTATCGGTTTTAAAGTGGGAGGCCTGGTGACCCTCCACTCCTCTTTCTTTTCTTCTTCTTTTTGAGACGAAGTTTCATGCTTGTGGGCCAGGCTGGAGTGCAGCGCCGTGATCTGGGCTCACTGCAACCTCTGCCTCCTGGGTTCAAGCGATTCTCCTGCCTCAGCCTCCCAAGTAGCTGGATTACAGATACCGGCCACCATGCTCGGCTAATTTTTGAATTTTTAGTAGAGACGGAGTTTCCCCATGTTAGCCAGGCTGGTTTCGAACTCCCTACCTCACGTGATCCTCCCACCTCGGCCTCCCAAGGTGCTGGGATTACAGAGGCGAAACACCGCGCCCGGCCCTCCGCTCCTCTTTCTTATCTCCCTCCTCAGCCTCTGCCCCTCCCAGCTTCTGATGTGTCCCTGGGTCCTGGTACCCAGGAAGCCCCGCCCCACCTCACCCCCCAGGTGGCCCTTGGCGCCCCCAGGCAGTCCTGCCCTTGACCTGGACCAGCGCTGTGCTCACCTTGAGCTGGAAGGGGCTGGGCCCCCAGTCCCCCTCCTTGGCCGCACACCCACTCTGGGCAGCACTTGCCAAGGACCTCGACCCTTCTGGGGTAGGGGCAGTCCCAGCTGGGCAGCCGCACGTCCTCGCTGCACAGCGGCACGCAGGTGAAGCCGCCGTCCTCGCAGCGGCAGCGGATGCTGCAGTGGGGCTGGAAAGTCTCCCCCTCCTGATACAGGCGACCGTTCACCTCACAGCTGCCATCGTCCTCTGCCACTGCGGAGGAGAAACCGCACCCCCATCGGTGACCCACAAAGCGGCACAACCCTCTCTGCAGAGCTGCCCAGATCCCGCCGCAGGAGGCAGCGGTCTCACAGTAGCTGAGCCCTGCCCAGGGCTCCAGCCCAGGATATGCACCTCTCCCCAGCCCTCCACCAGCCTGCTGGGGCACCCTGCATCCTGGCACAGGGATTGCAAGAAGACAGGACTGGACTGACCCCCCAGCTCTGCCCTTTCTTAGCTGTGGACCTGGGCCAAGTGATTTCACTTCTTCTTGCCTCAGTGTCCTCATTTGCAAGGTGGGATATAATGGTACTTATTTTCCAAGGTGGTAGAGACTACTCGGAATGACAGGTGTAATGATCACAACATAAAGGAGATCTTCCATATGTCCTTGCTTATTATCATTAGTATAGTTACTATATATTAATAACGTTTAAGTATTCTATGCACACTGAGATTTCATGCAACAAAGTCATTGTCCACTTGTGTTGTAGTCATCACTGTCATGTCAGGGCTTCACTTGCCGGCTGTGTGTCTTTGAGTAAGTTACTTAACTTCTCTGAGTGGCCTGAACAACAGCAATGATGAGCTCAGTAACTGTACCTCCAGGTTCCATGGGATGACATGTCCATACCCTCTAGCACACAGTGCTAGGCATGGCCTAAGTGCTCAGGGAACACTCTTTCAATGAAGCCCTCAAGATATGGGTGTTATTGCCGCTTCCTCCACTGGACATGAACTCCTTGAGGGCTGGGGCTGCCAGTGTGCATCTCTGCATCCCTCTGATGGGCTCAGAGCCTAGGTGTAACACACAGCACTGCAGGAAATGCCCCTTGAATGAATAGCTGGCATAAGGCTTGGCACATGAGATACACTGATAAAATAGCCCTACTCCTTATCATTCCAGAGGTATTTACTGTTTCCCTCCTGTGTGCCAACCACTGTGCTCCTAGACAGAAAGAGGACAGTTCCTGCCTCGAGGGACTTACGAGCCTGGGGAGGGGGCACAGGTGTGAGGGCATCATCTCCAAGACAGAATGAAGTAAGAGCGCTGGAGAGGCATGTGAGCCGCTCAGGAAGTGCAGATGAGGAACAGCGTGTATGTGAGACTTTGGTGACCACTGAGCTATGTCTGGGGAAAGGACTCATTAGCAAACAGGTTCTCCCAGATCTTCTGAGAAAACCTTCCAGTAGGTCTATACACACACAGGGGTTTCAGAACCACACATACTCAGGTTCCAACTCTGGCTCCCACTTGTGGGACCTGGGGCAAGTTATTTTGCCTCTCTGAGCCTTGGTACCTGGCTCACAGGGCTGCTGGGGGATTAGATGAGCTAGGGGACTTACAGCATTTTGCCCCAAGCCTGGCACATAGCAGATGCTCAATAAATGGGAGTGGGTTATGCTTCCACATAGCATCTGTTATGTGCCAGGCTTGGGGCAAAATGCTGTAAGTCCTCTGGCTCATCTAATCCTCCAGCAGGAAAGACCTCACTGAGAAATAATGCTGGTAGAGGGAACAGCCAGTGCAAAGGCCCTGAGGCAGGAGTGTGCCTGGGGTATTTAAGGAACAGCAAGGGGCCAATGTGACTGCAGCAGACAGCAGGAGGAGATGAGGTCAGAGAGGAAGCAGAAGCAAGATCCTGTGGGGCCTTGTAGGCCACTGTGGGGACTTTGGCTTTTCCTCTGAGATGGGAAGCCACCAGAAGGCTTGGGGCAGAGGAGGGAGGTGATCTGGCTTATGACTTCCCAGGAGCTCTCTGCTGTGTTGTGAATAGACCAGGGGCAAGGAGAGAAGGAGGGAGATGATTATGGGGCTACTGCAAAATCCAGGCCAGTGATGACGGGGCTCAGACAAGGGTGGTAGCCACAGAAGGGATGGGAGTGTCGGATGCTGGAAATACCATGATGAATTTGCTGGTGGATGGTATGTGGGAGGTGAGAAAAGAGAGACGTCTAGGCTGGCTGTGGTGGTTCACGCCTGTAATCCCAGCACGTAGGGAGGTTGAGGCGGGTGAATCACTTGAGGTGGGGAGTTCCAGACCAGCCTGGCCAACATGGCAAAAACCCATCTCTACTAAAAATACAAAAATCAGCTGGGCATGGTGGCAGGAATCTGTAATCTCAGCTACTTGGGAGGCTGAGGCATGAGAATCGCTTGAATGCAAGAGGTGGGGGTTACAGTGAGCCAAGATCATGCCACTGCACACTGGGTGAAAGAGTGAGACTCCATCTCAAAAAGAGAGAGAGAGAGAGAGAGACATCTAGAATGACTCCAAGGTCTTGAGCCTGAGCCATGAGAAGCATGGAGATGCTTTCAACAGACGGGGGAGACCGATCCGGGGGGCAGGAGATGAGGATCCCAGCATTGGATGTGCTGTTACACGATGGTGAATCTGTAGCGCGTCTCGCAGCTCAGAGTTGGCCCTTACAGAAGGGCGTTCAATGAGTGATAGGAGAGGTTTTTGGCAGCGTGTTCCCTGCAAAGCCCCAGACTGAGCCTTTGTGATGTGTTAGCTGGACTCTTTGGGGTTCACCAGTTCCCGGTGAACTTTAAATCAGTTTAAATCATTAAGCACTCATGAGCACCCACCATGTTGACAGACTAAGGTGGGGAGTTGCAGGAAGGACCAGGGACCCAAGTACACTTTGGCCTGTGGTGTTTGAAGTCTGAATTAAGATGGAATACGAAAAATCCCTTAATACACTTATCGACAATCACAGCCTATGTACTATTCAACAGCTGCATGTCAGGCAGTTGAGCAATGGAGTTTGTGGAGTCAGCTCCCTGAGTTCAAATCTCAGCTCTGCTAGTTATGAGCTTTGTGACCTTGGGCAAGTTGCCTAGCTTCTCTATACCTCTTTTTTCCATTTATAACAGAAGGGTGGGCCAGGCGCGGTGGCTCACACCTATAATCCCAGCACTTTGGGAAGCCGAGGCAGGCAGATTACCTGAGGTCAGGAGTTTGAAACCAGCCTGACCAACATGGAGAAACCCTGTCTCTACTAAAAATACAAAATTAGCCGGGCTTGGTGGCACATGCCTGTAATCCCAGCTACTAGGGAGGCTGAGGCAGGAGAATCGCTTGAACCTGGGAGGCGGAGGTTGCGGTGAGCGGAGATCTTGCCACAGCACTCCAGCCTGGGCAACAAGAGCGAAACCCCGTCTCAGGAAAAAAAAAAAAAAAAAAAAAAAAGAGAGAGAAGGGTGACATTAGTACCTACCTCATGTGGTCGTGAGATTAAATGAGTTTATATTTGCGAAACCCTCAGTGTCTTACACATGCTAAGGGCTTGTGCAAGTGTAAAATAAACTCTGTGGGTGCTGTTTACACGTGTCATGGCAAATGTAAATAACAGCTTTGTAAGCAAAGTGGTACTTATCTCAATTGTTCTTCAGATACATTTTCACAAGCAATCATCCCTCAGTCTGTGTAACAAATCACCCTCCTTATCCTTACAATATTTGTAAATAAAGCATTTCACATGGAGTTATTACTTTTTTTTTTTTTTTTTTTTGAGATAGGGTTTGGTCTGTCGCCCAGGCTCAAGCGAGCCTCTCGCCTCAGCCTCTCAAGTAGCTACAGGCATGTGCCACCACACCTGGCTAATTTTTTTTTTTTTTTTTTTGCAGAGATAGGATCTCAGTATGTTGCCAAGGCTGGCCTAGAACTCCTGGGCTCAAGTGGTCCTCCCGCCTCAGTCTCCCAAAGTGATAGGATTATAGGCATGAGCCACTGTGCCTGGCCTGTTGTTTTTTGACAATGCTTTTCCTATAAATAGATTAATTGTCAATAATTCATGAGCTTCTCTCTCTCTCTCTCTCGTTCTTATTTTTATAAAAGTGTGACATGCACATGAATGAAAGAGGTAAATTGTTCCACAAGGCTTATTATTAAAAAAGAAAGAAGAAGAACAATCTCTTGCCTCTTTGCATTTCTCTAAAGTGATGGTTCCCGACTGGAGATTTTGCCCCCTGGGGAAATTTGGCACTGTCTGAAGACAGACTGTCATGACGTGGGGGACGGGGAGTGCTCCTGGTATACAGTGGGTGGAGTTCAGGGATGCTGCTAGAAGTCTTACCATGCACAGGACAGCCCTCCCAAGACAACGAATTCTCTGGCACCAAGTCACTAAAGCCAGCTTGCAAAGCCTGCCCCAAAGCATCAGAGGACACCAAGGCCTAGAAGAGTGGTGAGGAAAGTCACCTGCTCGGGTGACTGGTGAGTACATAGCAAACCCAGGATTCCAGCAGTGCTCCGAGGGCCCCCACTCTGAGTGAAGACAGAATGAAATGTTCCTTAGAGCCTGTTGGATCCGGTCCCATGCCGTGTGACATGAAGCATGTCCCTTAATGCTGGTGAACCTCAGTTTCTTCATTCATAAAATGGGTCTGAAAGTACTTCCCATCATAGGGTTATTGTGAGGATGATGTGACGTGTGTAGTAAGTGCTTAGCACAGTTCTGGACACATATTATGCCCTAAATAAGAGGTTGCACTTTTATTTTCCTCAAAGTGTGGTAAGGATCCTGAGAAGGGAATGGTGGCATCCGATTTGAAGAATCTGGGAGGGCTTCTCAGGGGAGAAGGTGTTTGAACATGGCTTTGAAAGTTGGCAATGATTTGGACAGGTAGGGATGGGGGAAGGTTACTGGGGTAGTAAGATGATTTAAGCAGAGGCCAAGAAGGGAGAGGAGGAAGTACGGAATGGGCTTTGGGCCACCAAGTTCAGCTGGAATGGGTGGGGTACCTGAAGTGAGCATCCAAGGAGATAGAGGAGGACTGCACTTTGATTCAGGACACCACGGCCTTGACCTCCCACTCACACACCCCCCCTCAGTCCTGCAAACCTGCTTACAGAGGCACAGGGCCCCCCGGCCACCGGGTCCTGCCCCGGGCTGGCAGACCAGGCCCTGGCTGGCGTCGCAGACGTGGAGTTGGTCGCAGGGCTCCCCCAGCCGCCGTGCACATACCCGGCAGCAGCCACAGCCATCCAGCACCAGGGCTACTCCCAGTGGGCATCGGGGAGGTGGCCAGGGGCAGGTACATGGTGTTGGGCACAGCTGGGTACACACCTGAAGAGACAGAAACCTCACTCAGCCATGGGCTTTCAAGGTCGGCAGTGAGACCCTCACAACCAGCCACCTCTGCCAGGCTGGGCAGTGTGGGGTCCACACCTTAGCCTCAGAGCCATGCAGACCTGGCCTCGAAGGCCAGTAGTCCCACAACATACCCTAAGAGGCAGCATGGCATGTGGTTACGGGCAAGGACTCTGGGCTAGAGTTCCAGTTCTTTACTTTTTATTTTTATTTTTGGAGTCAAGAGTCTTGCTCTGTCACCCAGGCTGGAGTGCAGTGGCACAATCCCAGCCTCACTGCAACCTCCATCTCCTGGGTTCAAGCGACTCTTATGCCTCAGCCTCTCAAGTAGCTGGGACTACATGCACCCACCACCACGCCCAGCAATTTTTGTATTTTTAGTAGAGATCTGGTTTCACCATGTTACCCAGGCTAGTCTTGAAATCCTGAGCTCGGGCAATCCACCTGCCTCGGCCTCCCAAAGTGCTGGGATTATAGGCATGAGCCACTGCACCTGGCTGGACTTCCAGTTCTAATTCTGCCCCTTATTAGCTGAGTGACCTCGAGGACGTTACTTAAGCTCTCTGAGCCTCAGTTTCCTTGAAGTATCTAACTCAGAGGATTACTCTGAGGAGTACGTGAAATGTTGCACAGCAAACCCTCAGCACAGGGCCTGGCATGCAGTAGGCGCTCAGTGCACTTAGCTTTGATGATCATTGTTGTTAATGATGGCAGAGGGCTCAGCCCCTGCCTGCCCTCTGGGAGCTTACAGAAAGGCAAAAGTAACAAGTCAAGGATGAAAATGGCAGGGGCTGGTACATTTTCCAGCATATGGCTACTTATCTTAGGACGAATAAATCGAACCGTATCATGGATGTTTTTGGCCTTTTGATTCATCCAGCAAGCTTCCCAGCTCTGGATGTGCACCAGATCAGCCAGGAGACTTGGGAAAATACAGACCCCCCAACCCACTCTGGGGTTTACAAAATCAGAAGTCCCTGACTCTGGGACCTGGAATCGTTATTTTTAACAAGCTGTCCAGTGGCTTCTGCAGCTCAGCTAGGTTTGCAGCACCTCTGCCCCAGTCTAACCTCCTCCCCCTGCCAGGTGCAGATGGGGAAACGGAGCTCCAGAGAGGGACAGGGACTTGCCACAAGTCAGTGTGTTCGATTCAGGGCTGGGAGCGTCCCAGGTCCTGCTTCCCAAGTGAGGACTCAGGGTCACAGGGTGGGGGTAGACTGTGTCCGTAAGCCAGGCACCCACTCCCCAGTGACAGGGTCAGGGTATCAGCCCATGTGACCTGCCTGCCCCTCACCACCCACATCAGAAAAACAACGACAACATACAGCAAGGTGCCGTGGGCTCCCTGTCCGCCCATTTGAAGGTGGGAACCAAGAAGGAAGCATAATTCAAGATGCTTCCAGTGGCCCCATCTGTGGGGGGCCAAGTTTGAGTTTAGCAGGATCCTTAGGGGATGAGGGTTTTATCTAGAGGAAGGGAGACTTGCAGTTTACATTGATGGGGCTAATGACCTTATATCTCCTGTGCAGCCCCAAAGCAGGCAATGACCCCTTTGCCCTGCCTCACCCCCTGCCCCACCCAGTGCCCCCCCACCCACAATCCTGCAAACCTGCTTTCAGTTCCCGGCAACTCCCACATTGGCCACTAGGAGCCATTGCAAACTGGCTGACCGGCCTCTGGTGGGGGCCACAAAGTAGGAGGCGATCACGGCCCCCACTAAGACAGCACTGAGTAGCAGATGAACGCACGGAGCTAGGTGTCTGGCTGCCTCATGAGGGAGCAGGTCCCATCGCTGCAGGCTGTTCAGATTCGAGAGACGATGGCCTGACCTCGCCCCTCAAGGTGTGGTCTGAACTAGCAGCAGCAGCGTCACCTGGGAGCTTGTTAGAGAGGCAGCATCTGGAGCCCCTCTATAAATCCAAAGCCGGATTTTTATATAACAAATCCGAATCTGCAGTTTCTTTTTTTTCTTTTCCTTTTTTTTTTTTTTTTTTTTTTGAGATGGAATCTTGCTCTGTCACCCAGGCTGGAGTGCAGTGGCACGATCTTGGCTCACTGAAACCTTCGCCTCCCAGGTTCAAGCAATTCTTCTGCCTCAGCCTCCTGAGTAGCTGGGATTACAGGTGCGCGCCACCACGCCCAGCTAATTTTTTGTATTTTTAGTACAGACGGGGTTTCACCATGCTGGCCAGGCTGGTCTCAAACTCCTGACCTCGTGATCCACCCACCTTGGCCTCCCAAAGCGCTGGGATTACAGGCATGAGCCACCGTGCCCGGCCTGAATCTGCATTTTCATAAATCCACAAGTGATTCACATAGAAACAGTCTGGGCTTTTGGGTTCCCTTCTAAGTCAGAGGTTCAGCTGCCTTGGCTTGTGGGCAATGGTGGGAGGACTGTCAGGAGTGACCCTCAGGTCCCTCCCACCTGAAAACAGGAGTGCCAGGAAATAGACCAGCAGCTGTGCACCCGGGATCCCACTGTGGACCCCTCTACTGGCCATGTTTGTCAGGGGGCAGGACTCTGTAGGCCCCAATACCCAGGAGAGGCTATTAATGACATCAACTATTCTAGTGTACAATTATCCCATGTGATACCATATGTATGTCATGTGCCAAGTGCCATTGTCTCATTTACCCCTCCAATGTGAGGTGCCGTCGTTACGCCCATTTTAAAGATGAGAAAACTGGAGCTCAAAGCATGTAGTAACACAGCCAGTAAGAGACAAAATCAGGATTGTCATCCAAGTTCAAGTTGACATCCAAGGCCCAAACTCAAGTTGTCCCATTGTGTCTCAGTTTCCCCAGGGCCTTGCTGTGATATCTAGGGGTTGGGGAGGGGGCAAGGCTTATGATATCTGGGGCAGGAGCACTGGGCATGGAGTTTTTTGGGCAAGAGTTGACATTCAGGTTCTGCCACTGACTTGCTACGTGACTGAACACGTGGACGAACGGCTTTGGCAGGTGGAGGTGAAGCTCAGTTTTCTCCTCTGTAAAGTGGAGTAGAGAACACCTGTTTCTGAGTGATGGTGGAGATTAAATGAGGTCCTGGCCAGTCCTTGATCGATGTGGTTTTGCTCGTGTCCAGGTGTCAGCCTCCTGTCCCGGTCCACAGCCGGGAGCCCCGGAGCCAACGGTCAGCCTGGAAGACTCAGAGTTCTCCCTGTGAGGGTTGCTGTGGCTTTTCATGTCGTGGTGACTAAGTCCCTGTATGTTTTCTGCAGTCCCTGCTTCCTAGGACCAGGGAAGAATGGCCCCGTAAGTCTCACCCTAATGGCAAGTCTAGGACAGGTTTACTTTGTTCTCTCATAATCCTGGACCCCTTCTTCCTCCTAGAGCCCCAAGTCCCCTATTCCAACTACCCAAGCCACCCACATTGGCATCATGTCCTACCCATCCCCTTTGGAAGAACAAACAGCAGGGCAGGATGCCAGTGTGGTTCTCAGCCTTCCCGGGCACCAAAACTTGGGGCCTGAGGGAGAGAAGCTCCTGCCCATGCTTCTCAAAGGAGCGTGAAAATACAGTGAGATCGTGGCTTGTGGTGGGGCCGATTCCATGGTTCTGAGAACTCAGCATTTGCCAAGGGGATGACAAGGCTTAGCAGCTGTTGCCTTGGTCCAGTTTGGGCTTGGGGAGGCACAGACTGGAGTGCCTCTCCCCCTACATCCATGTCTGTTCTGGGCTCCGCCATGGCCCTTCTCTATTGCTCTGATCTTTTTTTGCTGTGTGACTTTAAGCAAGTTGCTTACCCTTTCTGAGCCTCACTTAACTGAAAATTCCTTATGGGGTTGTTGTGCATGTTAGACAGGTAGATGTCCCACAAGCTCTTTGGTGAATGTCCCATGCAGCATTCGGGGAGAAGGTCATTACTCCACAGAGGTGTCTCCTGTCCCCCTCTAGCTAGGGTGGGCGGGTCACTCACTGCCTAAGAGTCCAATGGCATTGATGCCCTTGCAGAATAAAACTTCCAATCAGCTAGGTATCCATCCAAATGCTGGCTCAGAGTTAGGCCAAGTATGTCATGTCTTCAGTACCCCCATTCATAATGAGGGTACATTAAAATCCTCCTTAATTTGCCGGTAAGTTTGATGAATGATCTTGAATGGCCTTCACAGAGGCCTCACAAACTGTATACCCTTCACCTGGGAAGATGCTGAGGCCCAGAGAAGGCAAGGCATGTGTCTGAGGT
Source organism: Macaca fascicularis (assembly GCF_037993035.2). Classification (NCBI taxonomy): domain Eukaryota; kingdom Metazoa; phylum Chordata; class Mammalia; order Primates; family Cercopithecidae; genus Macaca; species Macaca fascicularis. The sequence continues at coordinate 100,804,414 of NC_088384.1, read as the reverse complement.
CACAGAGCAGGGCTGGCCGGAGGCAGCTCTGAGTGCCAGGGAGAGAAGCCCTGCTTAGGCATGGTGGCCAGACTGTGCCCAATGTGGGGCCCTGGAGGAATTCTGCCAAGGGGGTCCTTGGCTGTGATTTTTACATCCCCATCCCCTCCACACCCAAGTAGTCAGCAGTGCATTCAAGGGCCCGGGCCTCCTTACCTTTGAGAGGAGGCAGAGGAGGGAGAAGGCCAGAAGGTGGGTCTTCAGTGTGGCTCTCATGTCCCCCGCAGAGCCAGCTTTGAGCCTGGGAGGCGGACCTGTGAGTCTTTATGTTCCGGCAGCTGTGAGGTCACTCCCAGGCACACACAGGCACACGCACACGCGCACACACACACACACACACACACACACACTAGCTTTTTCATTCCTTGCTTCGCTTCCCATCCTCATGGCCCAAAGGATAAGCCCATTTACCTGGAGGTGAAACTGTGAAGGCCACCAAGGGGATGCCTGTCCGTGTGCGTGTGCGTGTGCGTGTGTGTGTGTGTGTGCGTGCGTGTGTGTGGGTGAAAGCCCGAGCCAGTGCCAGCACCAAGAGCCTGTGACAGCTTGCAGGGGCCTTCCTACCTCCTCCCAGCCCAAGAGGGTCCTAGCCCTGCTGTAGTTGCGAAGCCCTATCCCAGACCCCTGTCCGAACCCCAGTGGTGCTGCAGATACCGGAAGCATTCCGTAAACACCCCCTTTGCAGAGCTGACCCAAGGTCTCCTAAGCTCCGTGGCCCTGACTCTGGGTAGCCGCGGCCCAGCCTGCGGTTTCTGGCAGGCAGATTGGCAGCCACCCAGAGGCGGGTGTGACCCAGAGCAAAACTTCCCTGGGCGGCCTGTTTGCTCTTGGCAATAAGGGACCTCCCTTGGCCTGCCTCCCAGCTCTGGAAGGGGGCCCGTGGTGGGCGAGTCCGGGCAGGCTGGACCTACTGTGTGCCGGTGCTTGCTGGGCACTGCTAGATGATGGGGTCGAGCCAAATCCATTTGGTTTCATTCAGCCACCTCTGAAGTCACCTCTGCAGGAGCTGAAAGCACAACACTGACCTGAGGACAAGGCCCAGAGAGGGAGAAAACAGAGGGAAAGCAGGTGGAAGTTCAGGAATACCAGGCAAGGTCCCTTGCTCAGACCAAGAGTATGGGACGCTTTCTGATGGAGGTGCCATTTCAGAAAGCCAAGAAAAGAGAGGGTGAGAGAGGGCAGAATGTTCCAGGCCAAGGGAACAGCACGTACCAACGCCTAGATGTCGGACATAGCATGATAGCCTGCTTATTCTGGGAGCCAAAGTGCCTGGTATGAGCAGAGCCTTCTGTGCAATGGGAAATGGTGATGTCTGTGAAAGGTGAGACATACAAGTTCACACCACCAAGATTTGGGGACATCAACGATGTCCCAGCCATGAGGGCAGGGGATGAAAAGACATGGGCTTTGTTTGTAGAATTTGGCAAAGATAAAAGAGGTGATGTCAAGGGCTGTCTGGGCCCCCGTTACCTCCACCAGTAGTAGTCCAAACCTCAAAGTGATCTAGCTGGACAGCAGAGGTTCCAGAATGGGTGATTGGTGAGGAAGAAGTGTGACTTGAGATAGTGGCAAGATGGGGATTGTGAGCGTGGAGGCGATTCCCCCCACGGCTGCTGTCCTATTAGAAGAGGCAATGGAAACAGAAGTTGAAGATGAAAATGTGGGATTTGATTATTTATGGCAGGAAGAGGTGGCCAGGGTGGAGATGGGGGTCCAGAAACTTGGAGGAAAAGAAACAGAAGAGGTCTTTTTTATTTTGTTTTATTTTGGGATTCTTGTGGAAATGCGGATGTTTTAGTCAGAAGCATGCCTAGAGTACTTTACATCCACAGTAGATCATTTTTAACACCCCTCTTCCTTCATACTACAAAATTATTTTCAGTAATAATCATGAAATGAAACAAATATTTTTCATGTATGAATTAAAATTTGTACTTACCAAACAAAATAATTACCATTCACAGTTCACACTGTTTTACTCCTTTAAAAACTGTAATACAAATCAAAACTCCAAGTAGTTTCGTAAAATGACAAAATTGAAATTCTCTTATTGTCATCTTTACCATCACTCCGCGCTCATTGTTGATTTCACTCTACTGTTTAAATGCAAAAATACAGCCAGGCCAGTGGCTCACGTCTGTAATTTGGGAGGCCAAAGTGGGAGAAACACCTGAGGTCAGGAGTTCAAGACCAGCCTGGCCAACATAGTGAAACCCATCCCTACTAAAAAAATACAAAAATTAGTCGGATGTGGTGGGTGCACACCTATAGTCCCAGGTACTCGGGAGGCTGAGGCAGGAGAATTGCTTGAACCCAGGAGGTGGAGGTGGCAGTGAACCGACATCTTGCCACTGTACTCCAGCCTGGGCGACAGAGAGAGACTCTGTCACACACACAAAATAATAATAAAAATAAATGCAGAAATATCAATGCTGGACGGTGGAGACAGGAATGCATTCAAAGCAAGCTTGGAAGATTCTAGAGTTGCGAGGAGCTTACTCTCAACTCATGTGTGTTCCTGAGACCACATGCGCTGGGGGCAACTATATTTCTTAAAGTTCTCCAAGTTGACTTCCATGTAGAATATGTTTATTAAAGGATAAGAATGAAAATGTGCTGATTTGAAGCTTACATATGCATTATTAAACTCTAACAGTTACTGTACCAGTTGTTAGAACTTAGACGAATAAAGGATATTTTCAGGACAAAGTATTTTACCACTGAAATTATTTAGACCTGCCATTGCACAGTGACCATAAAAGCAGACTGACTTCTCATCAGTTTTATTTTATCTTTAAATTCTGTAGGCCCCCCACCCCTTATTGCCTGCACCCAGAGAAGGTCACTCCTACCTTCCTGTCCTCCCTAGGCCACTGATATTAATAACAATAAAAGCAATTGTGCATAGCACCCAGCAAGATCCAGCCCTTGTGCTAAGTACCGTTTATAAAAAGCAGCATTTCTAATCCTCACAATCCACATCTCAATGAAAAAAAGTGAGGTTCAGAGAGGTTAAGTAACTTGCCTAAAGCTACACAGCTAGAAAACAGAGCCAGGTTTTCAGTGCAGGTCCACATGACTCCAATGCCTAAGTTTCGGTTTTTGCTGCTGTTGTTTATTTCTGCTACTGCCCATAGAGCTCTCTGTGATATGTTTTTTAAGTTGAGGGGTAATGTATACACAGAAAAGTGCTTAAACTGCACTAATATTAATTATAGAACTTGACAACTCTTTTTTTTTTTTTTTTGAGACAGGGTCTGGCTCTGTCTCCCAGGCTAGAGTGCAATGGCATGAACATAGTGCACTGCAGCCTCAGCCTCCTGGGTTCAAGGGATCCTCCTTCTTCAACCTTCTGAGTAGCTGGTGGCATGAGGCAGCATGTCTGGCTAATTTTGACTCTTGACATATCTATGTACATGACTATGTATATACCCATGTGATCATCACCCAGGTCAAGCTACACTTCCAGAAGGTTCCTTATGCCCCTTCCAAGACTCTACCCTCTGTTCCCCAGGTACCCACTATTCTGACCTCTGTGGCCACAGATTAGTTGTTCCTGAGAGGAACAGTTTTAAGCCACCTCTCTCTCTGAGGCAAGAAGGAAGACGGGAGAAATGAGGAGGTGTGAGGAAAAGAGTTGGAGGGAGACACACTGGTCTGACATGTCCATCGCAGAGGAAGGAGACCCTGATGATGAGGAGGTGAGGCAGGGCATGGGTGTCGTGGATGGTGAAAAAGACAGGGCTCCACGGGGCAGGGAGGTGGCAAGAACGGGGCAGAATGCTATGCCCACCTAGAGCCCTCTGAGTCAGAGCATGGATTTTTCTTGGAATTTTTTCTCTCTGATAACTGAGGATAGGAAAGTGTGGGCAGTAGGGGCCCTGGGCCATGGCCAGATCAGGAAGCAGGCGTCATTGTCAAGGGTGTTTGGTGATGAAGTGTGAGGGATGGAGCTTGCACACACAGTTCAGCATGAGTGGGTACGGCAGGAGCGGCGGGTGTGGCAGGAGCGGTGGGTGTGGCAGGAGCGGCGGGTGTGGCAGGAGCGGTGGGAGCTGCCACTTTGCTGATTGGTTTGCCGCGGTTCAGCCCTCCCTCCAAACTGTCCAGCTTTGGCACCAGAGGGATATGGGCGTCCAGGGAACCCAGGAGTCTTTTGGCTGCAGCCGCAGCCCCCACACAAGGGCCCAGGGTGAGTGTGGCTGCCCTTTGCTTTCCCAGGAGGAAACACAAGCTCAGAAGTCAACAGGTTTGAGCTTCAAATCCCTTCTCCCCACATCGACTTACAGGGCTGGGACCAGGGTGAGGTGACAGAGGCATGTCAGGTGCAACATTTAGGGAGACTCTCATTCTCAGCAGTTGACCTTGCACTTCCACAACCCCAAGAGTGAGCGCCTCGTTCAGAGTGAGGCACCCAGGTCACACAGGAGTTCATAGTAGGAACTCCGTCAATGTTGGTTGATGGCTAAATGGTGACTTCGTAAGACTGTGCTGAGATCACAAACTAATGCCCACATCTCAGTGGCTTAACCCAGTGAAGCTTATTTCTTGCTCGTGAATAGTCCAAAGTGGGCCAGGCACATCCTGTAGCTCCTCCCTACTCAAGCGTGTGGTCCAAGGACCGATGGCATCAGCATCAGCTGGTTGCATGTTGGAAATGCAGACTCCCAGGCCCCACTATCAGAATCTTCATTTTAATAAGACCCCCAGGTGATCTGCATGCACATTACAGTTTGTGAATCCCTGTTCTGGACCAGTGGCCTCCAAGGTCACCTTGGCAGGGAAAAAGAGGGATAGAGAAGCCACATCATCAGTTCTACTCACATCTCATTAGCCAGAGCTAGCCACATGGCCCCAACTGCAAGGGAGGCAGGGAAATACCATCATCCTGTGTGTATCTATGAAGGAGAACCAGAGTGAGGGACAGCTAGGTAATATTCTTTGCTGCAGGTACCTTGGCATCTGGGACACACCCTTTTGCTTCTCTGGGTCTCAGTTTCTCCATCTGTTAAAAAAAATAAAAATAAAAGTGGCCTACATGTTCTTCCAGGCCTGAGCCAGAATGAACATTTTTAGCGGCTAAGAAATGCATCTGGCCGGGCACGGTGGCTCACACCTGTCATCCCAGCACTTTGGGAGGCCAGGCAGGTGGATCACTTGAGGTCAGGAGTTCATGCCCAGCCTGGCCAACATGGCAAAACCCCATCTCTACTAAAAATACAAAAATTAGCTAGGAGTGGTGGCCTGTGTCTGTAATTTCAGCTACTCAGGAGGCTGAGGCAGGAGAATTGCTTGAAACCCGGTGGCGGAGAATACAGTGAGCCGAGATCGCACCACCGCACTCCAGCCTGGGCCACAGAGCAAGACTCCATCTCAAAAAAATAAGAAAAAATGCACCTGAAAAGTGAAACTTATGAAACATCACCATCAAGGCGCAGCATATGGAAGCCACAAGTAAATATCTGCAGTTGAAAGGGTGAAGCCAGTCTCAGCCCTTTGCAGTTTGTCAGCTCCCAAGGTGTGTGCCTGCCTTCCCGCTTACAGCCTCTACCCCATGCCAAGTCCCAAGCTGACGCTGGGGAGGTGGAGCTCACAGGTGTGACATTAGGTAGGGGGGACAGAGAAAGCCAAAACAGATCCTGACCCCAGCAGGGCTGGAAGTGAGGAGGGGCAGTGCTCCAGTGGCTGGATGTACCAGGGTGTGAGCGGACACCTGTACTATGGCAAGGTCAACAGTCAGGTGAAAACCCCAACTGTGCTGCTAATTTGCTTCATGGCTGTGTGTGAATTCCCTCACTTCTCTGGACCTCAGTGCCTCAATTTCCTGTTTTGGAGACTGGGATCTGTGGCAGAGCCTGACCAATGCCCATTCCAATATCCTTCTTCCCTCCTCCCTCAGTCACCGAACGCTGATTTTTTGTTTGGGGTGGCAATGCATTCAGCTTTGCAGGAGGCAGGGCCCCAGGATAGGTTCCAGCACTGAGATACAAGCAGAAATGCTGCGTGCCGATTCTGGAAAGGCTCCTTAAAAAGAAGGGCTTCCCTTTGGTGACTCCAGCACTGCTCATTGCTCCCTCCTGCTTCCAGTCAGTAATAGGGACGTGATGGTGGAGTTCCGCAGCCATCTTTGGACCATGAGGGTACCCTGAGGATGGACTTCGTGTGCAGAAGAGGGTGAAGGAGAAATAAAGGAACTCAGATCCCTGATAACACCCAGAGCTGCCAAACACACCCTGGACTCTACGTGTAGATTTCATTCGTGTGATTAGAAACATAATAATTGTGTGTGAGTGTGTGTGTGTGTGTGTGTGTGTGTGTGAGTGTGTGTGTGTGAGTGTGTGTGTGTGTGTGAGAGTGTGTGTGTGTGAGTGTGTGTGTGTGTGTGAGTGTGTGTGTGTGTGAGAGTGTGTGTGTGAGAGTGTGTGTGTGTGAGTGTGTGTGAGTGTGTGTGTGAGTGTGTGTGTGAGTGTGTGTGAGTGTGAGTGTGTGTGAGTGTGTGTGTGAGTGTGTGTGTGAGAGTGTGTGTGTGTGAGAGTGTGTGTGTGTGAGTGTGTGTGTGTGTGAGTGTGTGTGTGTGTGAGTGTGTGTGTGTGTGTGAGTGTGTGTGTGTGTGTGGAGAGAGAGACATTATGTTATATATACACTATTTTTATACTTATTTATATATACCTTTATTTATTTATTTTTTTTTTTGAGACAGAATCTCGCTCTGTTGCCTAGGCTCAAGTGCAGCGGCACAATTACAGCTCGCTGCAGCCTCCACCTCCTGGAATCAAGCAATCCTCCCAGCTTAGCCTCCTCAGTAGCTGGGACTACAGGCATGTGCCACCATGCCTGACTAAATGCTTTTAAAAAAAATTTTGGCAATTTGTTGCCCAGGCTGGTCTTGAACTCCTGAGCTCAAGCAATCCTCCTGCCTCAGCCTCCCAAAGTGCTGGAATTACAGGCATGAGCTACCATGCCCAGCTGTGCTTTTTAAATGTGTGTATGTGTGTATATATATATGTGTATACATTTTATATATAATGTATATTTATATGCATATATTATATATTTTTAAAACTTTCTATTTAAGCCAAAATTATGTTGTGTTTTTCTGGTTAGTTATTGCTGATGTAAAAGTGTCATTGATTTTTGTTGCTGACTGTGTATCTGGCAACCTTGCTGAACTCTCTTATTTTTTCTAATATTTTGTCAGTTTATTGGGTTAGTTTTTCAAGGTAGATGATCACACCATGTACACACAATGACAGTTTTATCTCTTCCCTTCCAATAATTACACCTCTTATTTTCTTTCCTTATAGCTCTAGCCCGGCTCTCCAGCTCTGTGTATTGAATAGTAGCAGTAATAACTAGCATTCTTGCCTTGTTCCTCATCTTAAAAGACATGTATTATATAAAAAGTTTCTCCACTAGGAATATTTTCTGTAGGTTTTTGGTATTAAAAATCCCTACTAAATTAAGGAACTTCTCTCATGCTCCTAGTTTGCGAAGAATTTTTAAAAATCATAAATACATAAGCTTTATGTATTTATAAGTAAAAACTTTTTCTTCGTCAGCTGACATCATTGGATTTTTCCTTTTGATTGAATGATGTAGTGAGTTACCCTGGTGGATTTTCAGATGTGGATGCTTTTCTGGGATAAACGCTTCCTGATGGTGATGTAGTATCATTATTTTAACTCTGCTGGACTCAGTCAGGAAAGATTTTGTTTAGTGTTTTTCTATCCATGTTCATAAGTGAAATGGACCTACACTTTTCTTTTTGGTATTGTCTTATCTGGCTTTCATAATGAAGACAACACTTCTAAAATAAGCTACATTGGTTTCTTTTTTTCTTGTGTTTTCTTTTTAAGCAACTTGCATACGATAGGAATTAATTGTTTCTAGAAAGTTTCTGCAGACCAGGCGCGGTGGCTCACACCTGTAATCCCAGCACTTTGGGAGGCCGAGATGGGTGGATTGTTTGAGTCCAGGTGTTTAAGACCAGCCTGGGCAACATAGCAAAACCCCATCTCTACTAAAAACACAAAAATTAGCTGGGTGTGGTGGTGCATACCTGTAGTTCCAGCTACCTGAGGGGCTGAGGCAGGAGGATACCTGAGCCTTGGGAAGTGGAGGTTGCAGAGAGCCAGGATTGGGCCACTGCACCCCAGCCTGGGTGACAGAATGAGACCTTGTCTCAAAAAATAAATAAATAAATAAATAAAATACAGGTTCAGCAGTACTTACCCACGAGAACATCTGGGCTGATTTTTGGGGGAGTGGGAGGGCTTTGACACCATTACAATTTCTGTAATATTGATTGACCTATTGAAATTCTCTACTTCTTCTTGGGCCAATCTTTTGACATGTTATATACCTTTCTAGGAATTTCTTCATTTTCCTAGAATTTTCAAATTTATAAGCATCATAAATACAAAAGGACCTTATCAAAAATTTTTTCCACATCAATTGACATCATAGATTTTCCTTTGGATCTAATGATGTAGTGGATTACACTGGTGGATTTTCTGGAATGTTTTTCTGGGATAAACTCTTCCTGATGGTGATGTGGTGTCATTATTTTAACTCGGCTGAATCCAGTCAGCAAATATTTTGTTTAGTGTTTTTCTGTCTAAATATTCATAAGTGAAATGGGCCTATAATTTTCTTTTTTGTATTGTTCATAACAGCTCTTAAATTCCTTCAATTTCCTTGGTCAACGTTGTTCCCCCTTTTTACTCGGCATTTGATTTTACTCCCTTGCCTCATACTTCTTTCATCCTGATCAATGTCATCAGGAGTCTCATGTTAATTTCATCCTAGACATGGCTTCTGGTTCTATTCATCTTCTGCAGTTTTCCTTTGTTCTCGTATTCATTGATTTGTTCCCGTATTCATTGATTTGTTCCCAGAAGCTTTTCTGTTAAACACAGCTGAGCCTTTCTTTGGCTCTTAACGACTCTGAGTAGTTCCATGTCTTCAGTGAGGTTACATACTTCATAGAAGCCTCATACAAGGCCCAGCAAATAGCCCTGGCCTGCCTGGGACCGGGCTTCTGGCCCCAAACATGAGGCTCCATCTCTCCAAAGCTGGCTACCCTACGCTGCCCCTGCCTTGGCCATGGTGGGACGGGTGAAGAGGAAAGTGCTGAGTGCTGCCTGCTCAGCTGGCTTGCAAATGTCCAGCCCCCAGGCACCTCCCTATGACCTCCTCTCACCACATATTCCCCGGTTTGGGCAGGAATTCAGAGGTCTGCTCCTGGCCCTGAGCTCCCAGGTGCCATGCAATGGCTCCCCTGGGGCAGCTGTGGGGCTTGAACAGTTTAATGCTTGGCTCCAGTCTGAGCTGGCAAGAATGAGCGTGCAGGGACTAACCCGGTCCTCACTAAGGCTGGGATGGAATGTGCAGCTCACAGCACACCCATGTGACTGCCTCCTCTGCACACGGCAGCACACACCAGTCCCAGCCAGGCTTCCTGACAATGAAGTCGTCCTCATCTGCTGGGAGAGGGTGTTGTCATAGGGGTCGTGCCAGGCATGCAGCTAGTGAGGCATAGACCAGCCTGCTGGGAAACTGGAGGTCATATGGAGGATGGAAATAGCTTTTAAATTAACATGAAAGTTTATGTACAGGCCTAGCATGCCCGGGAAAAGGCACTGAGCCTGGCACTTTAGGCTCTAGGTACCTACTTGCTATGTATGAATGAATAAATGAATTGAAAGACCCAAGCTCTAATCCCAGCTCTATTGCTGTGCGTCCTTAAGCAAGTTTCTTGGCCTTGCTCGGCCTTAGTTTCCTCATCTGTAAAAAATGGTAGAGGAGTGAATCTCATCTTTTTTACACTTTCCTGGCTTTAGGGGTGTATGTTTCTACGCTTGAAAGCATTTATGGGGCAGCAGCTCTGACCTGAAGAGAGGCAGGGAGGGAGGGCCTCAAGATTGCAGAGTCCCTGAATGTCAGAGGCAGGGTGATTCCTATAGGCTCTGGTGTCAGACAAATTACCAGAGTTCAGGAGACCCCACTGAGTTGGAACCAGTTGGTCAGAAGGGAGCAGGCACCAGGGCAGGGGTGGCTTTGTTCTTGACTAAATATCTCTTGGAGAAGGCAGACAACAGGTTAGTTATTCCCTTCCCATCCAAGAGCCCCTTCATCAGTCAGGATATCCAGGCTCCAGGGACTTACCCCTCACTGTCTGAGTCCCTACAGATGCCATTATCTGCCTGATTTATTCATCCACCTGTCCATCAACCCAACTGTCCATCAATCCACCTGTCCATCAACCCACCTATCCATCCATCCATCCATCCATCCATCCATCCATCCATCCATCCATCCATCCTTGTTTGTCAGTCTATTTGTCCATTCATCTACCATTTGGTCATCCATCCATCTATCCATCCATCAATCCATTCATCCATGTATCTATTATTCCATCCATCCATCCATCCATCCTTCCATGTTTGTAAGTCCATTTGTCCATTCATCTACCATTTGGTCACTCATTCCATCCATCCATCAATCCATCCATCCATGTATCTATTCTTCCATCCAACCATTCATTCATTCATCCATCCATCCATTTATGCATTCATTCAGCAAACACTGAATGTAATGGGTCATTCCCTACTATTAAGAATAAAAACTGGGCCGGGCGCGGTGGCTCAAGCCTGTAATCCCAGCACTTTGGGAGGCCGAGACGGGCGGATCACAAGGTCAGGAGATCGAGACCATCCTGGCTAACACGGCAAAACCCCGTCTCTACTAAAAACACAAAAAATTAGCCGGGCGAGGTGGCGGCGCCTGTGGTCCCAGCTACTCGGGAGGCTGAGGCAGGAGAATGGCGGGAACCCGGGAGGCGGAGCTTGCAGTGAGCTGAGATCTGGCCACTGCACTCCAGCCTGGGCGACAGAGCGAGACTCCGTCTCAAAAAAAAAAAAAAAAAAAAAAAAAAGAATAAAAACTGGCCGGGCGCGGTGGCTCAAGCCTGTAATCCCAGCGCTTTGGGAGGCCGAGACGGGCGGATCACGAGGTCAGGAGATCGAGACCATCCTGGCTAACACCATGAAACCCCGTCTCTACTAAAAATAGAAAAAACTAGCCGGGCGAGGTGGCGGGCGCCTGTAGTCCCAGCTACTCCGGAGGCTGAGGCAGGAGAATGGCGTAAACCCGGGAGGCGGAGCTTGCAGTGAGCTGAGATCCGGCCACTGCACTCCAGCCCGGGCTACAGAGCAAGACTCCGTCTCAAAAAAAAAAAAAAAAAAAGAATAAAAACTAAGGTCTCTGTCCACCATGAGCTCACAGACTAGAGGGCAATATAGAGACAAGCAAAGAGATGATTCCAGCACAGTAAGTGGGAGGTACTAGGTACTGAGGGTGAAGAGATGGAGGACCTAACGCAGCCTGGGAGGTGAAAGAGGTGGTTTTGAAAGGCTTCCTGGAGGAGGTGACATCTGAGCTGAGTCTTGGAGCATGATTAGGAGTTGTCCAGGTGAAGAGGAAAATAAAATAGAGCAGCAGGAAAGTACAAAGGTCTGGAGGTGACCTGAGAGCAGGAGCTGTTTGGGGAGCTGCGAGTAGCTGAGCCTGGATGAAACCATGAGAGCCAGTTGGAGGTGGGGTGAGATGAAGCTGTGAGGCTGTGTGTAGTTGGGGAGGACATTTGCAACTTGAGGTGGGAATGGGGACCGAGGCCTTGGGCACATCTAAGAACTATCTGGAGAGGTAGAAAGGCTCTGGGTCAGGCATGGGAACTCCAGGTTCCTTCCTCCCTTCTACCCCTGAGGGACATTAGGCAGCTCACCTGGCCTCTCTGGGCCTCAGTTTCCCAGCTGTGACGTGACAGGTTGCCCTTTTAGCCTCTTGGAACTCTTCCAGCTCTGAGCGAGCTCCTGAGTCACATGTGGTCAGCAAAACCAATGCCCATGTGAACATCTGGTCTGGCCTTAGGAGGTAGTTAATTGTTCCCAGTCTCTATGTGTGTTAGGGGGAGGGCATGGGGGGCTTTGGTTAGGGGAACCTCGGTTAGGAGTCACCCCCAAGGGGCTCCCAGTCATGGGATGACAGGATGTGCTGAGAAGGGAATGAGTCACTGGTCAATCATAAGCTTGGGCCCCAGGGTCCCCGGGTGGGGGCAGGGGAGCCCCATTCCCTGCTCATCACAGAGCCCCCTTCTCAAGACGGCTGACCCTTTGCTAGAGCAAATCCCCATGCCACATTCCAATATTTAAAACAGGCCCAAGGACAGTGGTTTGGGTTGAAGCAAATGGTGAGAGCCCTCACCCAGAGCAGTCCCCAAGGCCCCACCGAGGAACCCCTCCAAGTCTAAGAGTCCAAACACCCAAATCCCTCAGAGGAGTGACAGGCCCAGAGTCAGTAGGGACTGACCGGAGCTCACGCAGCACGTTCATTCGCTGCTCTCCTCTCCTGGGCTCTGACACTGCCCTTCCTCCTTCCTGGAGAGTGGAAGGTAGAGCCAGGCTCCTCCACCATCCCCTGCTCTCCTCAGAGCCTCCCTTCCCTCCAGGAGGTCGTGTGTCCAGTGGCACCTCCTCTCAGCTCAAGTACATGGTGGCTCCTTGGTGGCACCATAGGCAACATAGCTGAACCATGCTCTGCCCTGGGCATGATCCCTGCAGAATTTGTCTCCATCTCTGGGTCTGTGTCTACACCTTTTCAGTGCGAAGAGTGAGAGGCTGGGATAACTAGCATGGCGCAGGGCTTAATATGTGTCATGTGTATAGGCAATCCTCACAGAAACCCCCTAAAGGAGGCATCGTTATTATCCTCATTATACCCATGGGGAAACTGAGGCACCAAGAAGTTGAGTGACTTGCCCAAGGTCACATAGCCAGTAGGAAGCAGAGCTGGGATGTGAATCCAGGGGGCTGGCCCTTGAGTCCCTGCTCTCACTCATTGTGCTATATTACCTCTTAACAGATGATCCCAAAGCACCTGCTAGTTCCTGCTGCCTGGCATTTGGACAGTAAGATAGAGGTGATTCAAGGGAAAGAGGGAGAAGCTCTGGGCATTTACTCACTGTGTGACCTTGGGCCAGACACTTCCTCTCTCTGAGCCTCAGTTTCCAAGCAGGTTTGTTGTGAGAATGCAGGGGCTGGGGCAGTGGCATTCAGGAGATGGTAGCAGTGATCGTGGTTAGTATTCCTTCAGTGCCCACCCTTGCCCCACGGCCCCCTGCAGACACTGTCTTTGGGTGGGGAAGAGGTGGCAGCTGCAGTGGAGACCTTCTCTTCCGTCTCTGAGCTACCTGGGTGTGTCCCCAGGAGAAGTTTCCCCTCAGATCCCCGGAAAGGACAAGCAGGAGAAAGTCTAGCCACACCCTGTCTCTCGGGCGCAGCCCCTGCTCCATGCTCAGAGCCCAAGATCTGGTCCTCTTAGAGGCCAGTTCACCCTCAGGGATCGGCGTGGGCATATGGGCTGCCCAGGCGGCAGCGAGGGGCATCTAGACCAGCTTCCAGAAGCCCGGGGTTGGGGGCACGTGGGACAGGAAGACCTCAGTGCCCCACCCCACCAGCCCCGTCAGCTCCCCTAGCCCCAGAGAAAACACTTCATTACTGGAAGCCCAGCCAGGCAGAGGGGGTGGAAGTGGCCTTGTTGAAGGACCGCACAAGGTCAGCCAAACCTCAGCCCCTCTTGGCCAGCAACCCACAGACCAACCACGTGGGGCTGGCTCTCCGGGTGTTTACGGAAACGCTGGCCCTGAGGTCGGCCCAGCTGCTGGGCTGGGATCCCCTGGGACACCCCCAGGCCTCAAAGTGCCAGCTTGGCAGGAGCCTTCAGAGGCTGCAGCTGGGGCCTTGTTTGCCTCCACGGTCCACCTGGGAAGTGGAACACAGAGAAGCCCGGTGAGCAGTGGAGATTGGCCAGGTCTTCAGGCCTCCCTGGACAGCTGCCTGAGCTGGGACCAGAGGCCAGGCCCTTTCCAGATACCCCTGGGAAAGGGACATCATCTCGGGAGAGGGACATGGAAAGTGGACTGTGGAGGCAGATGGCCTGGGTTTGAATTCTGGCTGTGGCCCTCTCAGGCTCTTAACTCTGAGCAGTTTACTTAGCTTTTCTGTGCCTCAGTTTCCCCATCTGTGAAATGGGAATGGTGATAAGAGTACATACTTCACAGGGGTGTTGACATAATTAAATGATTTTAGTAAGTGATTTTTTTTTTATTTTTATTTTTTAGTAAGTGATTTAAATAAGTGATCATTGGCCAGGCGCAGTGGCTCATGCCTGTAATCCTAGCACTTTGGGAGGCCAAGACAGGCAGATCATTTGAGGTCAGGAGTTCGAGATCAGCCTGGTGAACACGGTGAAACCTCATCTCTTAATACAAAAATTAGCCAGGCATGGTGGTGCATGCCTGTAATCCCAGCTACTTGGGAGGCTGAGGCAGGAGAATCGCTTGAACCTGGGAGGAAGAGGCTGCAGTGAACCAAGATTGTGCCTTTGTACTCCAGCCTGGGCGAGAGAGCGAGACTCCATCTCAAAATAAATAAATAAATAAACAAACAAACAAAATTTAAAAATAAATGAATAAACAAGTGATCATTTAATAGATGATCTAAGTGATGTGCTTAGAATAGTCCTTGTCACAAACTAAATGCCACCCTTAGTGCCACCGCATTCTGCCTAGAGTGTCCTCCCTCCTCTGAGATCCTCCTTCTCTGCTTAGGTCAGACGAGTGCTCCTCTGAACTCCCGAGTGTTTGTTATGGAAATCTCTTCCACTTAAACGTTTGCTGAGCATTCCGACCGTGAATAATGAGGAACTGAGGTTACAGAGACAAATCCAGTTTAGATCCTGCTCCAGGGAGCTCCAAAGCTAAGGCAAGGATGGGAGGTGAGGCCTGTGCAGTTGGGCAGGGTGACATCCCTAATTATAGTCTCCATGGTAATGAACTGGGGTAACTAATTGGCTGTCCAGTCTTTGTGTTTGTGGGAGCAGGGGCTATATGGTCCCTCCTCTGCTCCGTCCTGGAGACCAGCTCAGAGCCTGGCACCAAGCTGCTAATGACCGCCTGGCACTAGGACTACATGAACACCCGATGCACTTGGAGCCCTGGCCAAGCTGCCCACACTGAGCCCGTGGCTTCCTTCACCCTCAGCACCTTAATGGAATAGGGCGTATCATTCTATGCTCAGAGAAGCAAACTGAGGCTCAGAGACGCCAGCCCAATGTCCCACAGCTGGCAGGAGATATAGCTGAGGCTGAACCCACATCAAAGTTCAAAGCCTGCATTTTTAGCTACTCAGCCATATATGATCTTCCTGCAATGTCAATGTAGTATCAGATTACACAGCAACCCTCAGCCTGGGAGTTCGGAGGAGCACCCAGCCTGAACCAAGAGGATCCGGAGGAGGGGAGGGAGGACTTTCCAGGCAGAGGGATCCACCTGCAGAAAGGTAGGGCTGGGCCCTGCGCTGTTCCCAGAGACCTGTGTGTGGAATAGCAACAACTGTGGTGTGCAGGGCTGGGGTGTGTGAATTTTGGGAGCAACGGGTGGTGGGGTTGAGGAACATCTGCAAACAGCCTTGAATGTCGGGACAGGGTTTTAGACTATCCTGTGGGGTAGGAGTACTCAGAGGTTCCAAGCAGGGCCTGCATGTGGCCAGGATGGAAGATGAATTACAAAGAAAGGAGTAGGAGCCTGGGAGAAAACCTATTTGCCCAAATCACAAGCCTCAGCATCATTACCATGAGGAGCTGTCTCCCCTAAATCAAAACTTGCCTGCCTAGAGTTCCGCTTCATTTAAAGCAATGTGTGCATGTATTGGGGGTCCAGAGCCTGGGCACGGAGCAGCCAGGCTTCAAGTCCTTGGAGTCCCAAAATGTGCCTTCCTCCCCACCCCAACCCCAGGGCCTTCAATGCCTTCCTCTGGGGTTAATCCCATTGTGGCCACAGTGGCTGCCAGCAGGGAGGAGGCACAGAGGTGGTGGGAACAGGACTGAGGGGCACACAGGGCCCTCAGCAGCCAGCCTTACCCCCCAGCTCATCCAGGATTCAGACAAGTCCAAGTTCAGATCTTGGATCTGCCATAGGCGTGAGCTGCGACCCTGGCCAGTTGCCTTCAGGTCTTGACACCTGAGCTACCACACTAGTCACATAAAGACAATAGTAAATGCGAGGGCAGCATGAGGACTGTGGAGACCCTGGGTGGCAGGCGTGCAGCGCGGCACCACCCCTGCTCTGGTACAGTGTGAGCGCTCGATGCTGTTATTACCATAGCCTACAGCAGAAGCCACCGTTATTACCATAACCTACAGCAGAAGCCACCGTTATTACCATAACCTACAGCAGAAGCCACCGTTATTACCATAGCCTACAGCAGAAGCCACCGTCTGGTCTGGGAAGGACTTGGAAACACCCTGCTGTGGCCTAGAGATGCACAGAGAGCATCTGGTCCCTCTGCCTGCTCTCAGGAGCCCAGGGCCTGACTTAGCTCAGGGAGGCCAGTTTCCCACAGTGAGCACTGAGGCCGCTGCTTGGAGCCATCTGTGTGTACCCTGCAGGGCAGAAGCTGGCAAAGAGTGGAAGAGGCAGTGTTCTGGGTTCCATCTCGTGGGTTTTGGGGATTAAGCCGTCTTGATTCTGCCCTCAGTTCCATCCTTTTCTAACAGTGGACAAGTTACTCAATTTGTAAGTGCCTCCATTTGCTCATTTGAAAAATAGGTATAATCATAGTCCCTACCTCATAGGATCATTGTAAAGATTAGATGAGATCCGACATGTAAATGCTTAGCCCAGGGCCTGGCACATGGTGAGCACTTGGTAAATATTAGCAATCACTGTTTCCAGGCCATCCACACAGAGCGGGAGATACGGGACAAGGAAACAGTAAATACTGGGAATTAAACCATGCTACCAGGGAATAAATTATAAAAAGGGTGTAACATATACAAGTGGAGGCCACGGTGAGAGGTCCAAGGCAGGGCCATTGCTGGGAAACAGGCCCAGTCAACCTCAGAAAGGCAATCAATAAAAATAATAGGAACAGGCCAGGTGCAGTGGCTCATGCCTGTAATCCCAGCCCAGCACTTTGGGAGGCCGAGGCGGGTGGATTACTTGAAATCAGGAGCTCTAGACCAGCCTGGCCAACAGGTGAAACCCCATCTCTACCAAAAATACAAAAATTGGCTAGGCACGGTGGGTCATGCCTGTAATCCCAGCACTTTGGGAGGCCGAGGCAGGCGGATCACAAGGTCAGGAGATCGAGACCATCCTGGCTAACACGGTGAAACCCCATCTCTACTAAAAATACAAAAAAATTAGCCGGGTGAGGTGGCGGGCGCCTGTAGTCTCAGCTACTCAGGAGACTGAGGCAGGAGAATGGCGTAAACCCGGGAGGAGGAGTTTGCAGTGAGCTGAGATCGCACCACTGCACTCTAGCCTGGGGGACAGAGAAAGACTCCGTCTCAAAATAAATAAATAGATAAAATAATACAAAAATTAGCCAGGCATGGTGGTGCACACCTGCAATCCAGCTACTCGGGAGGCTGAGGCAGGGGAATCACTTGAACCCGGAAGGCAGAAGTTGCCATGAGCCAAGATCGTGCGCTCCAGCCTGGGCAACAGAGCGAGACTCCGTCTCAAAAAAAAAAAAAAAAAAAAGAACGATAAAGCATTTTACCCATGAGTGAGCACTAAGGGCATGCTAGGTGCTGTGCTAACATGCTTTGTATAAAATATCTCATTTCCTTCCCATGACAACCCTGGGAGTCAGGGCTGGGGCCAGGATGAGGCAGCAAGGTGACCAGGGTGCAAATCTACTGAGGCGCTCACCCTGGGGCCTGCGCAAGTGCAGCGTTGGCGCCTCAGAACAAGCACCTTCTTAAATGTTATGCCTTGAGCACCTGGCTGGCTTCACCCTAGTCCCACCCCTGCTGAGAGGTTGATATAATAATTAGTCCCATTTGATAGATGTGAAAACCAAAGTTTCCCCACATGAGGCGCCTGTCCAATGTCACATAGCTGGGGAGGAAGAGGCAGACCCCAGGATTTCAAAGCCTAGAGTTATTTTTACTCTGAGGAGCTGCCTTCCAGCCTGGGGATGGAAGGTTCCAGTCCACCTCCCAGTGGTCCAATAACTGGAAGAGCTGCCTAGAACCACCCTCCTCTGGCTGGTCTGGGTGGCTGGGAGAGCTGGCCTCCCGGGTGGAGGTCTGGAGATTCCTCTCCACATTCCTGGGGGTTAAATCTGTGGACCCGGGTTCCCAGCATCAGCCACCACGTTCCCCAGAAGGAATCTCTATTCATAACAAACCCTAAAGGTCACTCGTCTGGGAAAGAGCGTTCTGTCTCCACTCTAGGGCAGGACAGAAGGCCCCAGTCTTTGTGAGAGCACAGGGTCCCCAGAGGCAGATCACCTGCTTTTGGCCAGCCTGTGAGCCCCTCTTCCTCCTCTGCATCTCCTCTGTAGATGATACCTAGAGAGGATGAATATGCATCCCAGTTGGAGATGAATGAATATTCCCCACAGAGAGCAGTCGCGCACTAAATGCATGGGCTCTGGACTCAGCCTACCTGAGCTCAAATCCCCCTTTCATCACCTCCTATCCATGTGGCCTTGGGGAAGTTACTTTTCCTCCCTGTGCCTTAGTTTCCTCTTCTGTAAAATGGGGGATAATAATAACATCTACTGCACAGGGTTGTCATGAGGATTTAATGCCATCTATTCACTCAACAACTATTTACTGAAGGCCTACCAACTTCCAGGCAGTGAGTAATATGGCAGTGAATACAATAGACGCAACTCCTTACCTTCAACTTTTTAAAAGAAAATATCCTGATGAATATTATTTACTTCAGAAAATGCCAGCACCAAAACACATGGCACAAGTATAGTGAAATGTTGACAGTTGGAAATCTAGATGATGGGTAAGCAGTAAATGGGTCTTCATGATAGGTTTCTGTATGTTTGAAGTTTTTTATACATAAAAGGGAAAAGAAAACAGAGGGGGAGAGAGAGAGAGGAATATCTGCCATTTTGAAACTTACAATCAAGTGGGGGGAAACAAACAATAAAAACATAAGTATAGCTGGGCGTGGTGGCACGCGCCTGTAGTCCCAGCTATTTGGGAGGCTGAGGCAGGGGAATCGCTTGAACATGGCGGAGGTTGCAGTGAGCTGAGATCATGCCACTGCACTCCAGGCTGGGCAACAGAGCGAGACTCTGTCTCAAGAAAAAAAAAAAAAAAAAAGGAAACCATGTGGTGTGTCAGTTGATGTTAAGAAGAGGAATAGAGAATGGCCAGGGTGGTGGAGGAAGTTCCTTTTAAATCAGGCAGTCAGGGAAGGCCTCCCTGGGAAAGTGACATCAGACAGGAGAGCCTAGTTCTCCCAGCTTCCAGGCCTAGGTGCTCCCAGTGTCCATGTACAACCTTCTGCCCAGGGAAAGGGTCGTTGTCAAAGCCCAGGAGCCAAGCCTTTTGAGATTGTGGAATCCTGAATTATGTGCAGCAGATAGTCTCAGTCTGAAATTCAGATGGGCTGGAAATGTATTCTATTTTAAATTCATTCTCATTTCAATGCTCCATTCCATATGTGGGCAGAAAATTCATCTTATTCTATTGGGATTTTTTTTCCCCAACCCCTTCACTTTCCCAGCTCCATTCATTTTTCCCCCGATTGTGTCTAGATGTGAGGTTGTCTCAGGCCCTCTTGGCCATTTTATCTCTTGGAGATCCTCCCTGCTCTCTGCTTCTGAATTCTTCAAAGTTCTCTGGGGCCCACTGACCAACAAAATCCAAAATACGCTCACTCATAGCTTTTTCTCTGACCTCCTTCCCTGCCTTCTTAGATGGGAGGAAAGAGGGAGGTAGGGAGAGGTGTGGGTCAGTCAGGGTAGGGTGGGTTCTGCTACAGTAACAGCGATGCTCACATCCTGCTTCTCAGTGGCTCCTGATGCACATCCCCTGCTGGGCAGCTGTTGCCCTGCTCTGTGTCTCCTTGCTCCTGGATCCCAGCTGATGGAACAACCACCATTTCAACTGTTGCATAGCAGAGGCAAGAGAAAGCATCGAGCCACAGACTGGCTCCTAAAGTCTCCCCCAGGAAGTGGCACTCTTCGCTTCTGTGCACATTTCATTGGCCAAAGCTTGTTACTTGGCTCTACCTAACTTCAAGCAGAGGAGGGAGTTCAAGTGGAAATCTTACTAGGGGCCTGTGCTGTGGTCTGAATGTGTCCCCCAAAGTTCAAATGTTGAGACCTAATCCCCACAGTGATGGTCTTAAGAGGTGGGGCCTTTGGAAGTTGATTAGGTCAGGAGGGCTCCACCCATGAATGAGATTAGTGTTCTTGTAAAAGAGGCTTGAGGGAGCCCATCTGTCCCTTCTGCCATGTGAGGACACACAGAAGTCACCATCTATGAGAAACAGGCTCCCACCAGACACTGAATCTGCTGGAGCCTTGATCTTGAATTTCCCAACTTCCAGAACTGTGAGCAATGAATTTCTATTGTTTATAAATTACCCAGTCTAAGGTGTTTTGTTATAGCAGCCTGAACAGACTAAGACACCCTCAAAGGAAAAGAAACAGAGTATTTGTGGACAGTCCCTAAAGACAGTCACAGGAAGTGAGAGCCTCTTTCAGATTCATTAGGTGTTCAAGATGCCCAAGTCCCTTAGGAATGTTCTTTCCTGGGAGGAAGGGGTGTTTTTGAAACCCAGAAATGTATTCTCTGCTTTTACTAAAACATCTGTTTCCTGAGTCAGTAGATGTTCTGCAGTCTAACTGCCTAAATAGGGAACAAAAAATCCAAGGAGAAAACTCATGCAGCCTTAGAGTCCTAGATTTTGAGTATCATGTAATCTTAGACTGGAATCTGAGAAAATGGGATCTGAGAATCTTGCAACCACAGATTTCAAACCTGAAAGGTCTTTGAATCTAATATCACTTTCTATGCAGTAACTGCCTTAACAATCTTTCTTTGCAGGTGACCACCAGACTTTCTCTGCTTGTCTCCTCCCAGGACCACGGAGTTCACCACATCCCAAGGCAGCCTATTCCATCATGGATGAGCTCAAAGTGTTTGAAAGCTCTGCTTTATCAAGTGAGCCAAACTTCCTCCCTCAGGACCGTCCACTCCAGGGCCCAGTTATTGTACTGGAGGAGCGAGGGTAAAGCCATCACCAGGACAACCCTGACGACAGGCTGGACTGGCAGCCAGCTTTTGGGGATGACTTCAGGGAACCCTGAATAGCCATGGGAGACAAACGTATTACTCCTCTGATGCCTAAAATTCCACTATAATAGTCTGGTGGGTTTCTGTTAGGGAGGCTTATACATGATGGAAAGAGTAAAGGCTTGAAATCAGCCTAGGTTCAAATCCTGCATCTTGACTTGGCCCGTAGGCAAGTCTCATCACTTCTCTGAGCTTTGGCTTTCTCAGTTGCCCGATAGGAATAACAATAATGGTAGTAATGGCCGGGCGCGGTGGCTCAAGCCTGTAATCCCAGCACTTTGGGAGGCCGAGACGGGTGGATCACAAGGTCAGGAGATCGAGACCATCCTGGCTAACACAGTGAAACCCCGTCTCTACTAAAAAATACAAAAAACTAGCCGGGCGAGCTGGCGGGCGCCTGTGGTCCCAGCTACTCGGGAGGCTGAGGCAGGAGAATGGCGTGAACCCGGGAGGCGGAGCTTGCAGTGAGCTGAGATCCGGCCACTGCACTCCAGCCTGGGCGACAGAGCGAGACTCCATCTCAAAAAAAAAAAAAAACAACAATAATGGTAGTAATAATATCTCCCATGCCGGATTGCTGGTATGTTCAATGGGATAATATATCTAAACACCTCACACAATGCCTGGCACATAACAGGTGCTCAATTAGGTCTGTATTAAAATCCAGGCTCTGTCTCTTATTATTTATACGTCCTTGGACTTCATTTCCTTGAACTCTAGACTCCCTATCTCTAAGGTGGGGTTGATATTACTCACATCCCACCAGGTTCTGGTCAGAATTTTTTAAGTGCTTATTTACAGATAATGTGCCAAGTTCTTTATCTGAATTGGACATTTAATCCTTTACTCTGTGAGTAGAACATTTATAATCACCCCAACGTTTTCAATGGGGAAACTAGGGCTCAGTGAGGTTGATTGACTTTGCCCACAGTCACATGGCTGGTGAGGGGGCAGACTCAAGATTTGAGTCCAGGCATTTTGCTCCCATGTATACACTATGTATATAAAGGACCTGGCACAAAGCAGCTGCTCATTTTGTGCTTGAACTGCTGCTCTGTCCCCCACTCCCCCAAAAAAGCACAACATCCAGGGTAGGCCAAAGCTATGTTACTTGGCTCTACCTAACTTCAAGCAGAGGAGGGGTTTCAAGGGAACCAAGCACTTGTAGTGCAAAGTCACCAAGGTTTTGGAGTTATTCATTGTAGCAGCTGGCATGACTTAACCTTTCCCTCTTAGCTGTTTTCAGCATTTACACCTGAGTGTCAATCAGTTAGGAAGTTTTAGGCTGCAAGTAATAGAATACCCTATTACTCCTGAATTCAACAATAGGTGCCTTCGCAGTCAAGAAATCTGGAGGTTAGGTGGCTCCAGGTTTGATTCATTCAGAGGTTCAATGACGTCATCTAGGACCCGCATTTTGGCTTCCGCACCCTCAGTATATTGGCTGCAGCCCTCAGGCTTCGCCTGTCATGCTCTCAACATGGCTGCCAAAGTTTCAGACATCACATCCTCATGCAATCACTTAAAGGGAAAGAATAGGGGACCTTCCCCATACCCCTTTTTATATATAATAATTGAGGCCAGCCCTTCTCAAACCTCCTGCCCCAGCAGACTTTCTTTATGTTTTATTGGGCAGAACTGGGTCATATTCTTGTGGAAGACTACCAGGGCTCACCAATAGCCATCTTCTTCCTGGGCACACATGTGGGATACATTTCCCAGCCTTCTTTGCAGTTAGATGTGGTTATGTGACTGAGGTCTGGCCAATGGGATGTGAGCAAAAATAACTGTACTGATTTCAAGTCTGGCTTATAAAAATCTCCTACCCACAATCCTTGCTCTTTCTACCATCTGCCTGCTGAATGGAGAGGACTCTGAGAATGAGGAAAGCCACAAAATAGGAAAAGTCTCAATCCCTGCATGACCTGCAGAAAACAGAGCCCTCTTGTCAAGACTTATTGCAGTTTGATGTGAGAAAGAACCAAGCATTTATGATGCAAAGCCACTGAGGTTTTGGAGTTATTTGTTACAGTAGTCAACATGGTTTGACCTTGCCCATACATACTAGCCAGGGCACCAGAGAGCTTTGAATGGTTTAGCCCCTGAGTATGGGAAATGATTTCTTCCTTGAGTACATTGCCCACTCCCTGTAGAGAAGGATGAAGGCAAGAAGGGGAGGGACGTTGGAGTTTAGACTTTAGCTAAACCCAAGGCATAGAAGGATGGAGCTTAGGGAGACAGCTGCCTTCCTCACATGCTGGGGCTAAGAGGGGTGCGAGCAGGGAGGAGAAGGGCTTCTGTAGATCTCCAAATCTGACCCAGGCCAGCTTCCACCACTCTCTAGCTATGTGACTCTGGGCAAGTGCATGACCCTTTCTGAGCCTCCTTAAACAGTTACATGAGGCAGTCGGACTGGAGGCTCTCACCCTAAGCGCCCATATGATTATGACATTCACTGACTCCTTCCTCACAGCAGCCAGTGGCCAAAGAGAAAGGGTGTGGCTCCCCTAGGGGCTCAGGGTCAGGGTCACTTCTCTGTGTGGAATCTGGGCTCTGCTGCCCAGAACGGCCCTCCTGATGTCTGGAATTCCACCATGAGTGACTCATGCCTTTGGGAAGCCACTGCCCTGACCCCACTGAGTAATAACAATAACAGCCCCTCGTGGCTTTTTCTTTGCTGAGAGTTTCATAGTCCACGGTCTCATCTGGTCCCCAGCACATGGCTGTGAGTAGGCAGTGAAGGTGGAGAGAGTTAGAATCACCATACACGATGCAGGAAGCAATGTGCCCACAGCTACACAGCAAGTTAGTGGCCAAGCCTAGAGTCCTGCCCGGACTGTGGCTTTTTCCCCAAAAACACTTTGCTTGAAAAGGCTACCTCTGATATTTGTGTGTCCATGTTCACAGCAGATTATTCACAATAGCCAAAAGGTGAAAGCCACTCAAGAGTCCATTGATAGATTAGTGGATAAGCAAAATATAGTGTAGCCACACAATGGAAGATTTTCAGCCTTAAAAAAGGAGGGCAATTCTGATACATGCTACAACAGGGATGAAGCTCGAGGACATTATGCTAGTGAAATAAATCAGTCACAGAAAGATGAATACTGTGTGATTCCAATTATAGGAGGTATCTGTCAAAAGTAGTCCAATTCGTAGAGACAGAAAGTGGAATTGCCAGGGGCTGGGGAGGGGAAAATGAGAAGTTTGCTTAATGGGTTTAGAATTTCAGTTTTGCAAGATGAAGAGTTCTGTGGAAGGATGGTGATAGAAACACAATAATGTGAATGTACTTAAAGCCATGCATTGTACATTTAAAATTGCTTAGATGGTAAATTTTATATTCCATGTGTTTTGCCAAAATGTAAACGTTTAAAAAAAAAAAAAAACAAAAAACAAAAAACCTCTCCTAAGAGGTAGATGCTAAGTTCTAATATTTTTCAGGACATACAAATTAGTTTATCATTATTTGTATCGGTCAGGATGGGCTAGGTCAGCTGTTGTAACAAACAGCTCCAAATTCTGACTTTAGGTTAGACTGCCCTTAAACTAACTCTGTTCCTCCTGGAACATTCTTCTTTGCCATTCTAAACCTCTCCCTACTCTGCCTGTACCCCAAACCCAGAATAAGGCAATAGAATCAGACATACTCAACCTTATCTGGCTGTGTGGCTGTGGGCAAACCAGTTAACCTCTCTGGGCCTCAGCTTACTCATCTGAAAAATGGGGACAATAAATGAACCTTGAGAAGAGAATTCAAGGAGTATGGAAACATTTAACTTGGTCTAGGGCATAGTGTCAGGCTGTGGGTATATTTAAACCTCATGCAGAGCTTGGCACCCAGGCGGGAATGGGGTAGGCTTCAGTTTCCTGCCAGTCAGGCCCTCAGCCTGAACAATCTCGAGAACACCTTCTTCCAGCCAGCCTTGCGTCAGGGCTGGGGAATGGGTGGGACAGGAGCCAGAGGCTGCAGAGACAGCCGTCTAGTGCCTGAGATACTTTTCTCCCCAATAATCTGTTTTCAATCTTTCATTATTATATTTTTTTCTGTTTTGAAATCCATCCTGCCAAGCATCAGGCATGCAAGTGTGGTCAGCTCCCAGCCTAGCCTACATCAAAGTCTTTGAGAATTTCTGCTTTGAATCATGGAGTAGGGGACCCTGCCTTATATCATGTGTGTCCAGCCTCCACACCTTTGCGTGTGCTGCCATGCCCCATCCCCTCTGTCTTTCCAGATTCTGTTCACCATCTGTCAAGGCTTGGCCACAGGGCTCTCCCCTGCCAACAGCTCTCTGATCTCTCTTCCCTCCCTTGTTAACACAACCCCTACAGTCTCACCAGATCTGGGGACATGTCTTCATTCTCATCTTCTTTATTTAACACCTTTGAGGGCAGGCACAGCATCATCCACTTTGCCTGATGACTTTCATGAATTGGTCAAGTGTTTTTATCACCACCATACCAATGGCAGGAGAGATGATGAAGATGTTTACCCCCATTTTACACATGAGAACTTGGAGGTCATGAGACTGCAAGTGGTAGTCACCCAGTTGGGGAATCAGGCCCTCTATCCCGATGCCCTCTCTCTTTCTAATCTACCCTGCTGGGCTAAGCACACAGTAGGTGTGTGCCTAAATGTGCATGAGTAGGGGGCTGGGCAAAGACTGGGGACTGGCAAGCTCTTCCCTGAACTCATTTTCTCTTCTGCCTGGACAAGCAGTGAGTCTACATCTCCAGCCTTCCTTGCGAGGAAAACAAAGTCTTCCAGTGGACTGATTATGAAAGTGGGCCAGATTCTGCACCACTATCTGTTTCCACACCCCTTTGCAATGTGACTTTGCCTTCATTCTCGCCAGTGTGGGTTGGCCTTGGAACTCTCTTTGGTCCATTGAACGTCGTGGAAGTGACCTTGTGCTAGCTCTGAGCCTGAGCCTCAAGAAGAATGCAGTCCTTGCAGTCTCTCTCTCTCTTTCCCACCCTCTGCTCCCCACCTTCCCCCACCCCCCTGAACCTGACCCACCGCCTGCCAGCCTCCTCCACCATGAGACAAGCCCAGCCCAGCCCACTGGAGAATGGGAGAGCACATGGAGTGGGATCAACTCTTTTTTTTGAAACGAAGTCTCACTCACTTTGTCATCCAGGCTGGAGTACAGTGGGGCAATCTCTGCTCGTTGCAACCTCTTCCTCCTGGGTTCAAGTGATTCTCCCGCCCCAGCCTCCCGAGTAGCTGGGACTACAGGCGCACGCCACCATGCCTGGATAATTTTTGTATTTTCAGTAGAGGCGGGTTTTGCCATGTTGGCCAGGCTGGTCTCAAACTCCTGACCTCAAGTGATCCACCTGCCTCGGCCTCCCAAAATGTGCCTGACCCCAATTCTTACAGAAGACAGTTCTACCATCACTTTAAGTCACAAACATGGTCTCAACTCAAATTTAAAATGTTCAGTCAAGCTATTAATCCAAACTGCCAATTGGATCTGGGTTTAAGCCTTCTCCCCTTACCCAGCTCGTGCTGTTCTGGGGAGGCAGTTTGGGGGCCTCCTTCTCTAGACCTCCTCCCCCCACAGGTGGGGGCTGTGGAGATAGTAAGGGGAGGGGAAGGGTCTCACCTGAGCTGCCACCATCCTGCTGGCTTCCAGCTGACCGTGTCACAGATGTACCACAGATGGCCATGGCTGCAGAGCTCCCTCACTCTTGACCCTGTGGGGGATGCACCTCTCCTTCTAGAGGTCCCTTGTAAGTCCTTCCTTGGCCGTCAGGAATCCAACATCTAACTCCAGCTTCTTGCTGCTAAGATCACTTCACCCTCCAGGAGGCCCTAGGGGACAAGACCCAAACTGACCACTGCAAGCTACCCCCACCCCAGCCCACATCTGATTTCCAGACCCTTCCAGGTCCCCTGCCTGGTATGTGGAGGTGCAGGAGTGGCCCCCTCTGGGTAAGGTCTCATAGCTGGAGCTGCCGCTCCTCCTACAACAGCTCCTTCCCAAGCCTCAAGCCCTTTATTTTCCCACAGTCAGTGAGGGGTGAAGGCTGGGGAGACAGATCCTCGGCCGCCTTCTGTGTAAATCCGTCGGACCTGATGATCCAGTCTAGGATTTCACATCTTTCCTATCCTGGGATCTTCTGTTGAACATTTTGATATATTTCAACAGAAGGAAACAGGCCTTATATACTTGCTCTGGATTTTGTTGTCTTTATATCTTGAATATTTTCTCACCTTTCTTTATAGATACCTCACTTAAAAAAATTTTAATTGCAGCAAAATATACATAACATAAAATTTAGCTAATTAATCGTTTGAAGTGTACAGTTTTGTGGCATTAAATATAGTTACATTGTTGTGCAACCATCACCACCAAACCTCTCCAAAATGTGATCTTGCAAAACTGAAACTCTGTACTCATAAAATACTAATATCCTATTCCCCCTCCTCCCAGCTCCTGGAACTGCCATTCTACTTTCTGTCCCTATGAATTGGGCTATTTTTCTTTCTCTTACTCTGTCGCCCAGGCTGGAGTGCAGTAGCGCAAACTTGGCTCACTGCAACCTCCACCTCCCGGGTTCAAGCGATTCTCCTGCCTCACCCTCTCAAGTAGCTGGGATTATAGGCACGCACCAGCATGCCTGGCTGACTTTTGTATTTTTAGTTGAGATGGGGTTTCACCATGTTGGCCAGGCTGGTCTGCAACTCCTGACCTCAGGTGGTCTGCCCACCTTGGCCTCTCAAAGTGCTGGGATTACAGGCATGAGCCACTGCACCTGGCCTACTTTAGACAGATATTTCATCTAAGTGAAATAATACAGTATTTGAGCCTTCGCGTCTGGCTCATCTCATTTAGCATAGTGTCCTCAAGGGTCATCCACGCTGTAGCATCTGTCAGAATTTCCTTCCTCCTTAAGGCTGAATAATATTCCATTTACATACAGACCACACTGTGTTCATTCATTTGTCCATTGATGGACACTTGGATTGTTTCCACACTTGACTATTGCGAGTAGTGCTGCTACAATCATAGGTGCACACATATCTGTTCAAGACCCTGCTTTTCAGTTCTTTTGGGCACATACCCACAAGCGGAATGACTGGATCATAAGGTAATTTTATTTTACATTTTTCGAGGAACTGCTATACAGTTTTCTGTAGGTGTTGTACCATTTTACATTCCCACCAACAGAGCACAATGGTTCCAATTTCTTCACATCCTCACCAACACTTATTTTCATTTTTTAAAAATAGTAGCCATCTTAATGGGTGTGAGATGGCATGTTTCCAATTTTTTGCTATGATAAAAACTGCAGTGGATAATCTTGTACACACCTCATTTCACACATATGAAAATATATCTGTTGTTTAACTCCCGAGAATGGAATGGCTGGATCAAAGCATCTTTTGGAATTTCTTATGGAAGTCTAACTTATACACAAAACTGCACACAAATCCCAAGTGCTTAGCTTGATGAATTTTCACAGAGTGGCCACACTCCTGAAGACGGTGTCCAGAATATTGTCAGCCCCAGAGAAGCCCCCAGATGGCCCCCAAAGACCAGCCATCATCCTGACTTCTAACATCATAAGTTAGTTTTGCCTCTTTTGAACTTTTTGTGAGTGGAATCATACAATATGTATTATTTTGTGTGTGGCTTCTTTTGTTCCACATACATGTTTGCGAGTTCCATCCACACTGCTGCATGTAGTTGTTCATTCATTTTTATTCTCACTGGAGTATTGTATTGTATGAAGATACCACAATTTATCCATTCCGCTGTTGATGAGCATTTGAGTAGTTCCTGGTTTAGGGATATTTCAAATCGTGTGGCTATGGAGATCACTAGCAGAGTCCTGTCCAATAAAATATGACAGACACAGAAGAACTAAAAATATGAGTCAAACAGATATTTGTACAAAAATGTTCACAGCAGCACTATTCGCCATAGCCAAAAGGTGGAAACAACCCAAATGCCCATCGATGAATGAATGGATAAACAAAATGTGGTATATCCATACAATGGAATATTATTCAGTCTTAAAAGAGGAAGGAAGTTCTGACATATGCTACAACATGGATGAACCTTGAAGACACTACACCAAGTGAAATAAGCCAGGCAACCAAGGACAAATTGTGTATGATTTATCTCATATGAGGTAACCTAGAATAGTCCAATTCACAGAGACAGAAAGTAGAATAGTGGTTGCCAGGGGCTGGGAGAAGAGGAGAAAGTGGAGTTGTTGTTTTATAGATACAGAGTGTCAGTTTGGGAAGATGAAAACGCTCTGGGGGTAGATGGTGGTGACAGTTGTGCAACAATGGGAATGTACTTAACATGGCTGAACTTTGGACCCTTAAAAATGGTCCAAATGGTAAATGTTATGTATATCTTACCACAGTAAAAAGGTAAAAATATATAATATGATCCACAATGCAAGTCATGTATATTCCTAGCAGCCACATTCAAAAAAGAACCAGAAATAGGTAAAAATAATTTTAAAAATTACTCAACCCAGGCCAGGTGCAGTGGCTCACACTTGTAATCCTAGCACTTTGGGAGGCCGAGGTGGGCAGATCACTTGAGGTCAGGAATTTGAGACCAGCCTGGCCAACATGGTGAAACCCCATCTCTACTAAACATACAAAAAAAATTAACTAGGCGTGGTAGCAGGCGCCTGTAATCCCAGCTACTCAGGAGGCTGAGGCAGGAGAATCACTTGAATCTGGGAGGCAGAGGTTGCAGTGAGCCGAGATCATGCCACTGCACTCCAGCCTGGGCGACAGAGTGAGACTCTGTCTCAAAAAAATAAAAATAAATAAAAATAAAAATCCAATCTATCCAAAATATTATTGCAACACATCATCAATATTAGCAAGTTATTAAGGAGTTATTTTGTTTTTTTTGTTAGTATACAAAATCCCATATATATTTCACGCTTGCAGCACATCTCAATTTGACCAGCCATATTTCTTTCTTTTTTCTGAGACTGTCTTGCTGTGTTGCTCAGGCTGGAGTGCAGTAGCACCATCTCGGCTCACTGCAGCCTCCGTTCCCCAGTTCAAACAATTGTTGTGCCTCAGACTCCCTAGTAGCTGGGACTACAGGTACGTGCCACCACGCCTCGCTAATTTTTGTATTTTTAGTAGAGACAGGGTTTTGTCATGTCAGCCAGGCTTGGACCAAACATATTTCAAGGACTCCGCAGCCACATGTGGTGGGTGGCTCCACGTTAGATCATGCAGGTCTAGTTCAAGTCGTTTGATGAATGTATCATGCATACCTGTTAGATGCATGTGAATTTTTAATTTTGATAGATATTACCAGATTAGCTTCTATAAGTGTTAAACCAAGTTTTATTTTCCTTTCTTTTTTTTTTTTTCTGTTTGTTTGTTTGGAGATGGAGTCTCACTCTGTCACCCAGGCTGGAGTGCAATGGCGTGATCTCACCTTACTGCAACCTCCACCTCCCAGGTTCAAGTGATTCTCCTGCCTCAGCCTCCCGAGTAGCTGGGACTACTGGCGTGTGCCACCACACCCAACTAATGTTTGTGTTTGTAGTAGAGACAGGGTTTCACCATGTTGGCCAGGCTGGTCTCAAAACTCCCCACCTCAGGTGATCCGCCCTCCTCGCCTCCCAAAGTGCTGGGATTACAGGTGTGAGCTATCGCGCCTGGCCAAAACCAAGTTTTAATCCCACCAACAACGTTGAAGGAGTGTGTCTCCATATCCCCACCTGCATAACTTTGCCAATTTGATAGCAAAACAGTGCCTGCTCAGGTGGTGTGGATTTAACACGTTTCTCTTCCTAGGGGTGAAAATGAGGATTTTTTATATGTTAAAAAGCCACTGCACTTTCCTTTCTGAGAAGCATTGACTCACCAATTTGAGGGCTATTTTATACTTCTCTCACCCCTCTCCCCATTCTCCAGGCCCCACCAGAGCTGGGACTAAATGAGGGCTCAAAGCCAGATATTTCAGAAGCGTGCTGTTGTCATGCAGGGCAAATTCTGTTGGCCTGAGTTCTGGGAAGCAGGGCTTATCTTTGAGGTCACAGCGCCCCCTGCTGGCCAAGATGGGGTTTTCCTCCGCAGCTTGGACCAGGAGAGGAGGTAGGGCGGCTGGGGACCGAGGGGGCGCCTCTGGAGTCTGGGTTTGATCTCACGTCTACCGTTGAGTGCTATGTGACCTCGGGTAAGCAACTTCACCTCTCTGGGCTTTCCACTTCCTCACCTATAAAATCGAAATAATAGCCATTCTTCTCAGTCTCTGGGTTGTTGGAGGAATTATCTGCTGATAGGGCCTGAAGGTGCTTCACTGAGTGTGTGGCACAAAACAAGTGCTAAATAAACAGTGGCTGGAATTCTTGACATTCAGAAAGACCCAGCGGGGAGACAGAAAGGATGACGGGAGCTTAGCAAAAGAAGCAGCTGGTGCCGCTGGAATTTCATAGGTTCACTTCTGCCTAGTCAACTTCTAAACCTGCTTTCTCTTGGCTCCCTCACTTTCCGGCCAGAGGCTCAGTCATACTGCAATGCTGAGAACTCCTTGCCTAAGCCAGACAGGGCCTTGACCTTTCCCCCGCGTTGGGCTGGGTGCACTAGAGTATTGAGCAAATCCACACTCAGCAACCCCCTCCCCGCCACGCACACACACACACGCGCGCACACACACACACACACACACACGCGCACACACACACACAAAGCATTTGAGTATCTTCTTCCAGGGAGCTTATAGACACCCCAGCAGAGGCCTCCGTGATCACACTGGCTGAGCACCAGCTGTCTGTGTGGTGCTGGATGAGGGGAGTTTTATCTGCGCCACTCTGGCCCACCGCTGTAGGGCCCTGTGTTCTTATCTGACATTCAACTCTTACCTAATTGTCCATTACACTCACATCCTTCCTCTGCTCTGCAACCTTCCATGGCTCTCCAGTGCCTGCCATGTAAGCCCAGATTCCTCACCCTGGCATTCAAGGCCACTCATGGCCTGGGATGGTCTGTGTGTGGAGCGGCCCACTAGGCTACATTAGAAACACTCTCTCAAATCCTGCCCTTCCTTCAAGATGGAACTAAATGCCACTTCCTTCATTTCTCTACCCTTTCACTCAACATGATTTATTAGACACAAAATGTATTTATTAACACATATTTGTTACCTACTCTATGAAGACATTATCCTAGGCAGTGGAGAGAGAGAGCGGTCTTAGCCAATTGCAACTAAAATGTGTTAGTTTTGCAAATGTTGTGGAACATATGCCCGTGCGAATGCATTGGAAAGTTCCTCCATGGCCCTGGGAGAGGACATGCAAGAGAGGATCCCTGGTGTGTCACCGGCCTCACAGTAAATTCACTTCTGTGCCCAACTAGGCAGGGCTGTCTCCTGGTCCAGGATCATAGCCTCTTCCTCCTCTGATCTCCAAGGACTTTCACTCTCGGCTCTGCCACCAACCAGCTTTGTGACTTTGGGAAGTCATTTTTCCAAGTCTCAGATTATGTGTGTAAAGTGATATATATAGGAAGTGATTCCTACCTTGATAGAGGAATTAAATGTTAATTAAATTGTTTAAAGGGGTTACATTAGATTAGATGTAAAAACGCCGCACGTGGTAAGTGCTCATTGAGCGGCAGCTGTTATTATTGTTACCATTAGCGGCAGCTGACTTGGGCAACGCCGGCTTACCCGCTTCCTGATGGATCCAGAGGTTTGCTTTCTTTGCCCACTGGAGGGCAGCAGAAAGCAGAAACCGGCCTTCCGGAGCTTTTCATTCCTGCTAACACCTAACACAGGCCTCCCAAGCGGCAGGAGGAAGGGTAAGGGGTTTCTGGGCTCAAAAGTGAGGCTGGCCAGTGAAGAGCCTTGTTCATTCTCTGTGTCTCTAGGACTGGATGCTAGTGGCTGGGGTAGGCTCCCTAAACAGCTCCAATCACTGGAAAGGCAGCCAGGTGATCCAGCCCACAACCCCAGTGTCCATCCCTGGATGCACCCCACAGTCCTGGACAGGGTGGGCAGGAGTTCTGGCCTCTGGAGCTGCTCTTCGCATTTCTGTCTGTGTGACCTTGGGCAAATGCCTTGACCTCTCTGTGCCTCCATTTCTTTTTCCATAAAATGGAAATATTGCTGTTTCCCCCAAAAGGAAAAACTTCCATATACGCAGAGGGATGTCCGTGTTTGTGTTGCTTTGCATCAAGTAAATCTGTTACATTGTAATTAGCTTTTTTCTTCTGATCACAAATGCAATGCATTAATTGGTTTCAATATTTTGAGTGCCCTACAGCAGGCCAACCCCTGTATGAGCTGATGAAATTGGCAAAAATGAAGCTAGTGGTTGTGTTGGGGTGGTGGAATTCTGGATGACAGAGTTCCCTACCTCAGCAACCCGCACCCCATTCTCCAAGCTTTCTATAATGTTGTTGCATCATCTTTACAATGGTAGAAAAGGGAGACCAGGAGGAACGCTGACTGAACACCTACCATGTGCAAGATGTTTCCATTCATCCTTTCCCTAATTCTGCAGGCTCCACACAGGCAAAGCCATGTCTGTGTTGCTCGCCACTATTTTCCCAGTGCCCAGCACCGTACCTGGCATGTCGTAGGTCCTGAAAACATACTTGTCTAGCGGTCAAAGAAATGATTTGTGCAAAGTTTACAAATGAGGAAATTGTGATTCAAAGAGGTTGTGTGACTTGCTCAATATCACCTAGCTAGTGGGACGCGGGACCAGGATCATCGGACTTTAGGTCCTGAGGAAGGTCTTTCTACTGGTGCCTGTCCCTCCCCCTCCTCACATTCCCACACCCTCTTTGTAAAGCTGTGTTTTTTTACAGGCGTCTGATCAGGCGGCCTGCAGGAAGAGTATGGCCACGCTTCCTCCCTGAGAAGCTGCTGGTGTGCCCCTCGTCTTCTCAACCCCCGGGGGCCCCTGGAGGATCTGGAGCACGCCCTCTGGCTGGCAGGTTTGCCCAGCAGGTGAGGCCCCTTAGTCGCTGTAGCCCATTTGGAAGCTTGGCAGGTGGGTTTCTAGGGCAAGGCCACCTCTGCCCTCTGAGCTCAGAGCCACCTGTTTCTCCCCCACCCCGTCCTGCACACACCTGGTAGCAGGTGCAGGGAGGAGGCAAAAACCAGACTTTGCCCCTCTATCTGCACCCCTTTTCCCACTCTCAGGCCGATGTGTGTCCAAAAGTGACCTGTGCTGTGTGCATATGGGAATATGCACATGTATACATGTGTGTCCCCATGCACATACTTGTGGACAAGGGCAGCCCTATGTGTGAGCACACATGTGTGTCTGAGTGTGGCTTGTGCGATCCTCCATGTGCCCGTGGCTTGTGCGATCCTCCATGTGCCCGTGGGTGCAGACGTGAATCTGAGTGTGAACATGAGTTTTGTGTAGCTCTGCGTGTGTGTGCGTAGCGCCGAAGGATGGACCACCAAGTAGAAGGGCATCTCCTTGCCCCGCCTCAGTTTCCTCGTCTGTAAAATGGGGACAACAATGACACCTAACAGGTGGAACCAGCCAGGCACACAGTAAGTGCCATGATAGTACCCGTTTTTATTAAGCTCCCCGGGAATGTGTGCGGATTCCACAAAACAAGAACACTGAAAGGGACTAGCTCAAGAAATGTTTCTCCCATCGTTCTTTCATGCTTAGGTCCAGAAGTGTTTCTTCTGTTCTCTTGGTTTTATCACTGCAAAGGTAATATAACAACAGTAGAGGAAGTCTGGGAAAAAGATATGGGGAAGGGGGCATACCTGTCCCCCAGAACCCCACCACTACCAACACAAGAAGAAATTTTGTTTTTGCTTGTTCTTTTCCTGACTTTGTCCATGAGCCAGCACGGGGCTTGGCACACAGCACCGGGCTCAAAAAAAATATTTGGATGCTTTAACAAATATGTATTAGCTAAAATGACTACACTGAGTATTTTTCCATCCTGCGTTTGTTCACATATCATGGACATTTTCCATATGATAGCTGGTGTTTATAGTTGTTGTTGTTATTATTATTATTATTATTTTGAGACGGCTCTGTCGCCCAGCTGGAGTGCAGTGGCTCTATCTCAGCTCACTGCAACCTCCACCTCCCAGGTTTAAGTCATTTTCCTGCCTCAGCCTTCTGAATAGCTGGGATTACAGGCATGCACCACTAAGACAGGCTAATTTTTGTATTTTTAGTAGAGATGAGGTTTCACCATGTTGGCCAGGTTCATCTCGAACTCCTGACCTCAAGTGATCCACCCACCTTGGCTTCCCAAAGTGCTGAGATTACAGGCATTAGCCACCATGCCCAGCCCAGTCTTTGTAATTATTAAAGATAATAGGCCAGGCGTGGTGGCTCATACCTGTAATCCCAGCACTTTGGGAGGCCAAAGTGGGCAGATCATGAGGTCAGGAGATGGAGGCCATCCTGGCCACATTTCACAATGTGGCCTAGTGTTTCCACATTGTGAAACCCCATCTCTATTAATAAAAATACAAAAATTAGCCAAGAGTGGTGGTGTGTTTCTGTAGTCCCAGCTACTTGGGAGGCTGAGGGAGGAGAATCACTTGAACCCGGGAGGCGGAGGTTGCAGCAAGCTGAGATCGCGCCACTGCACTCCAGCCTGGGGACAAAGTAAGACTCTATCTCAAAAAAAAAAAAAAAAAAAAGATAATAAAAGAAAATTAAGAACTACCTAATTCCTCAAAACAGGGAAATAGTTCACTCAGTTATAGAAGAACCACTTGTATTAAGAAATGTTATGTAGCAGTAATGAACACCTTTTTCCATCTAGGATTTTTTTTCTTCCTTTGGGACAGGTTAGCATTTCCACATTGGGAATAGGGTGTCCCAGGATTTATCTGCCCATTGGTTATGAAGGGGATTCCATTGGAAAAAGAAAAACAGAAACATTAACCGTCAAGGAAATGCAAATCAAACCCACAATGCAATCCCATTACACGCCCCCACGAGGATGGCTACAATAAAAAAAGACAAATAATAACAAGTGTTGGTGAGGAATCAGAGAAATCAGAACTCTCAAACATTGCTGACAGGGATGAAAAAAGTGAAAAAAGCCAGTCATAAAAGACCACAGGCCTGGACGGACTGGCTCAGCCTATAATCCCAGCACTTCGGGAGGCCAAGGTGGGAGGATTGCTTGAGTCCAGGAGTTCTAGACTAGCCTGGACAACATAGGGAGAACCCTTCTCTACAAATAATTTTTTAAAATTTGCTGGGCATGGTCGTGTCCCAGCTACTGGGGAGGCTGAGCAGGGAGGGTCATGTGAGCCCTGGAGTTCGAGCCTGCAGTGAGCTGTGATTGCACTGTTGCACTCCAGCCTGGGCAAGAAAGGGAGACCCTGTCTCAAAAGAAAAAAAGAGACCCCAGATTACATGACTTCTTTTATATGAAACATCCAGAATAAGCAAAGCCATAGAGACAGAAAGTAATTGGCAGTTGCCTAGGGCCAGAGGGGGGTCAGCGGCAGGAATGACTGCTGATAGGAACAGGGTTTTTGTGGGGGATAATGAAAAAGTGCCAAATTGATTGTGATTTATCACATCAATATATGAAAATATAAATATATGAAGTATAAATATGAAATATATTAAAAATATAAATATGAAATATATTAAATATATGAATATAAATATATGAAAAACTATTGTACACTTCGTTTTTGTTTTTGTTGTTGTTGTTTCTGAGACAGAGTCTTGCTCTGTTGCCTAGGCTGGAGTATAGTGGCATCACCTTGGCTCACTGCAGCCTCCGTCTCCTGGGTTCAAGTGATCCTCCTGCCTCAGCCTCCCGAGTAGCTGGGATTACAGGTGCCCACCACCATGCCCAGGTAATTTGTGTATTTTTTGTAGAGATGGGGTTTCCCCACGTTGGCTAGGCTGGTCTCGAACTCCTGACCTCAAGTGATCCGCCCGCATCGGCCTCCCAAAGTGCTGGGATTACAGGCATGAGTCACCACGCCCAGCCTGAATTGTACACTTTAAATGGGTGAATTGTATGACATGTGCATTTTATCTCAATAAAGCTGTTATAATAAAGTATTTTTTAAAAAAGGATGGAGACCCAAGAGGACGATAAAAATACACGCCATCATTTACTGGGAGCAGGGACTATCGCCAGGACTCATTAATCTCATGTATCTTTCACAATAACCCTATAGGCTTATTTTCCCCATTTTACAGATGAGGACGCTGAGATTCAGAATGACTAAGTAACTGGCCCAACGGCACTTAGTTTTATAGTGGTAGAGGTGTGATTTGAACCCAAGCTCATGCTCAATTTGAAGTACTTTTGTTGCCTCCTTAGAAGGCACCAGGAGCTAACGCACCAGGCCGACAGGACAGACAGGGGCCCAGGATCGGGGCCTCCTCTCTCCCCTGCCATTATCTGGCCTGGACAGCCAGAGCTCACGATCAGGGCTCTCTATCTCTCCCTCAGGCCTTCTCCTGGCATCTCCCTGTGTATGGCCCCTCCAGTAGAAACCCAGTGGAGGGACTGATCTGGCAAACAGATCTGACTCAGGCCTCTCCAAGGCAGCTGTCAATCCTGTCCACCAAGTAGCCTCCGAGACTTCCCAACTTTACTGCACAGAAATAATAATGCATGTGTGCAAAGATGGACAGACAAAGATGTTCAACATAGCATTGTTTCTAAGAGGGAAAAACTAGAAAGAACCTAAATGTCCAACACTGGAGGACTGGTTATTCCACGACGGAATGTGCAGCCCTTGAAAATCCTATAGCAGAAGGATCCTTACTGACACAGAAGAATGTTCACAATATGTCGAGCCTTCAGGTCTCAGCTGAGCTCTCTTTTCCCCTGGGAAGGATCCTTGGACCCTCAGGATGGGGCAGGGTCCCTCCTCTGTGCTCTCACAGCCCTGTGGGTCACCCATCATGGCCCCCGTCACCCTCTCTGTGACTGGCCATTTAACTGTCTGCTGCCTGCATTTGACTCCAGAAGACAAGTCCAGACCTGTCTGACTGGCCTGACACTGCTTTCTTCGTGTCTTATCTCAGAGAAGGCCTCTCCCAGTGACTTCTGTGACAACTGGAGCAAAAGCTGGACTCCTCTTCATGTTCTCCAAGGCCTTGTGTGGTCTGGCCAGTGCCCATGCCTCAACTCATCTTCTATGTTTTTCTCCTTCATTCTGTTCCAGCCACATAGGCCTTCTAGATGGTTCTCCAACATGCCAAATGCATGCCTGCCTCAGGACCTACGCATTTGCTGTTTCTTCTACCTGGAATAAATGAAAAATAAATAAATACATTTTTTTTTTTTTTTTTTTTTGGAGATGGAGGCTGCTGTGCAGGCTGGAGAGTAGTGGCACGATCTTGGCTCACTGCAACCTCTGCCTCCCGGGTTCAAGTGATTCTCCCACCTCAGCCTCCCAACTAGCTGGGACTTCAGGCATGCACCACCATGCTCAGCTAATTTTTTTGTATTTTTATTAGAGATGGGATTTCGCCATGTTGCCCAGGCTGGTCTCAAACTCCTGGCCTCAAGTGATCCTCCTGCCTCAGTCTCCCAAAGTGCTAAAATTACAGGCATGAGCCACAGTGCCCAGCCATAAATACAATAATTTTTTTAAAGAAAATTTAGTGCTTTGTTGATTTAAATAAAATTATCCTTGGTATTTTAGTGAGGAAATACATCAAAGCATGACTTTATCTCAAAATCAGATATTGTTATGTGCTATCAGGATATCTGGACACCCTGCCATCATAGGAGTTTGCCCTTGCAGGCATTACTAAATCGCTTCCTTCGCCCGAAACATCTCATGGCCAGGAGTTGTGACTGCCAAGGACTGTGCCTTGCTAGTTTGAAGATGCAGTTGGTTTTATTATCTTATTATTTTATTTTTTGAGACAGAGTGTCACACTGTCACCCAAGCTGGAGTGCAGTGACAAAATCTCAGCTCACTGCAAACTCTGCCTTCCGGGCTCAAGTGCTTCTCCTGCCTCAGTCTCCCAAGTAGCTGGGATTACAAGGTGCCCAACATCATGCCCAACTAATTGTTTTATTTTTAATAGAGACAGGGTTTCTCCATGTTGGCCAGGCTGACTTTGAACTCCTGAGCTCAGGTGATCCACCTGCCTTGGCCTCCCAAAGTGCTGGGATTACAGGCGTGAGCCACCACGCACAGCCACAGTTGATTTTAAAATGGCATCACCCTGACTCTGTTATGCTCCTGTTTCCCTAACAGTGTCACCATGGACCTAGGCTCTTGCCATTTTTGCACTCTGCCAATCTCAGTGTGTTGGCCAAGTGAGTTTAAAATTATGTCATTCATCTAGCCAAAGTGATGATTCAAATATTTCAAAAAGCAAACCTTTACTCTTTCACAGAGAGGAGACTCAATTTTCCAAACAATCAAAATGTCACACGCGTTCGTGTGAAGAGACCACCAAACATGCCTTGTGTGAGCAACAAGGCTGTTTATTTCACCTGGGTGCAGGCGGGCTCTGAGTCCAAAAAGAGAGTCAGCAAAGGGTGATGTGATTATCATTAGTTCTTACAGGTTTTGGGATAGGCGGTGGAGTTAGGAGCAATGTTTTGCGGGCAGGGGGTGGATCTCAGTACATTCTCAAGGGTGGGGAGAATTACAAAGAACCTTCTTAAGGGTGGGGGAGATTACAAAGAATCTTCTTAAGGGTGGGGGAGATTACAAAGAATCTTCTTAAGGATAGGGGAGATTACAAAGTACATTGACCAGTTAGGGTGGAGAAGAAACAAATCACAATGGTGGAATGTCATCAGTTAAGGTTATTTTCACTTCTTTTGTGGATCTTCAGTTGCTTCAGGTCATCTGGGTGTATATGTGCAGGTCATAGGGGATATGATGACTTAGCTGGGGCTCAGAGGCCTGACATTCCTGTCTTCTTATATTAATAAGAAAAGCAAAACAAAATAGTGGTGAAGTTGGAGCAGCGAAAAATATTGGGGCTGCTATGGAGAGATAACGGGCGATGTTTCTCAGGGCTGCTTCAAGTGGGATTGGGGCGGCATGGGAACCTACAGTGGGAGAGATTCAACTGACAAAAGATTTTGCGGTAATGGGTGAAATTGTGGGCTTGTTAGAAGGAACATTTGTCGTATAGAATTATTGGTGATGGCCTGGATGCGGTTTTGTATGAATTGAGAAACTGAACGAAAGATACAAGGTCTGAATAAAAGGAGAAAAATAGGTATTAAAGGACTAAGAATTAGGAGGACCCAGGACATCCAATCAGAGAGTGCCCAAGGCGATTCAGCGTAATTACTTGCTTGGTTGGTGAGTTTTTGGGCTGTATCCTTGACAGAGTCCTCCTTTTCAACTTGGAGGCTGAGCTTGGTGAGGTGTGTTTTTATTTTTTTTATTTTTATTTATTTATTTATTTATTATTTATTTATTTATTTTTTTTTTGAGACGGAGTCTTGCTCTGTCGCCCAGGCTGGAGTGCAGTGGCCGGATCTCAGCTCACTGCAAGCTCCGCCTCCTAGGTTTACGCCATTCTCCTGCCTCAGCCTCCCAAGTAGCTGGGACTACAGGCGCCCGCCACCTCGCCCGGCTAGTTTTTTTTGTATTTTTCAGTAGAGATGGGGTTTCACTGTGTTAGCCAGGATGGTCTCGATCTCCTGACCTCGTGATCCACCCGTCTCGGCCTCCCAAAGTGCTGGGATTATAGACTTGAGCCACCGCGCCCGACCGAGGTGTGTTTTTAAAAGACCATTAGTCTGTTCTACCTTTCCTGAAGATTGAGGATGATAAGGGGTATGAAGGTTCTACTGAATACCAAGAGCCTGAGAAACTGCTTGGGTGATTTGACTAATAAAGGCTGGTCCGTTATCGGACTGTATAGAGGTGAGAAGGCCAAACTGAGGAATTATGTCTGACAGAAGGGAAGAAATGACCGTGGTGGCCTTCTCAGACCCTGTGGGGAAGGCCTCTACCCATCCAATGAAAGTGTCTACCTAGACCATGAGGTATTTGTTTCCTGACTCAGGGCATGTGAGTAAAGTCAATTTGCCAGTCCTGGGCAGGGGCAAATCCCCAAGCTGGATGCGTAGGGAAGGGAGGGGGCCTGAACAATCCCTGAGGAGGAGGAGAATAGCAGATGGAACACTGAGAAGTGATTTCCTTGAGGATAGATTTCCACGATGGAAAGGAAATGAGAGGTTCTAAGAGTCAGGCTAGTGGCTTGTAACCTACATGGAAGAGGTTATGAAATGACAGAATAGAATGGGCCTGTGAGGCTGGAAGGAGATATTTTCCTTAGTCCAAGAACCATTTTCCTTGTGTGGATAGGTGGAAGTTTCAGTGGGAGAGTAGGTGGGAGTGACCCATGAGGAGGAGAAAAACTGGCCATGAGGGACAGAAGTTGGAATGCTAGCTGCTTCTTCAGCTACCTTATCAGCATAAGCATTGCCCTGAGCAATGGGATCTGATGCCTTTTGGTGGCTCTTGCAGTGTATGATTCCAGCTTCCTTTGGAAGTAAAGCAGCCTTGAGAAGAGTTTTTATTAAAGAGGCAACAATGATGGAGGACCCTTGCGTAGTGAGGAAACCTCTTTCATCCCATATAACAGCATGGTGGTGCAGGATATGGAAGGTATATTTAGAGTCAGTATAAATATTGACGCGTAGTTCCTTTGCAAGAGTGAGGGCTTGATTGAGTTAAGGCAATGAGTTCGGCTTGCTGAAAGGTAGTGGAAGGGGGCAGAGCAGTAGCCTCAATGATAGATGTGGAAGATACTATAGCATAGCCTGTCTTGGCTGGTGTGTGGTGATTAGGCCTGGTGGAACTGCCATCAATAAACCAGGTGTGATCAGGGTGAGGAACAGGAAAGAAGGAAATATGGGGAAATGGAGTGAATGTCAGATGTATCAAAGAGATGCAGTCTTGGGGGTCAGGTATGGTATCAGGAATAATGTAGGAGACCACATTGAAGTCTGGGCCAGGAAGAATGGTAACTGTGGGAGACTCAACAAAGAGTGAGTAGACCTGAAGGAGCCGCGGAGCAGAAAGTATGTGTCAGGTGTAAGGAAGAAAATAGATTTGGGGAGTTATGAGAACTGTAGAGAGTGAGTTGAGCATAGTTTGTGATTTTGAGGGCCTCTAAAAGTATTAGGGTGGTGGCGGTCACCACACAGAGACATGATGGCCAGCCTAAAACAGTAAGATCAAGTTGTTTGGACAAAAAGGCTGCAGGGTGCAGTCCTGGTCCTTGTGTAAGAATTCCGACTGCACAGCCCTGCACTTTGGCTGTGTGTAATGAAAAGGGTTGGGATGAGTCAGGGAGAGCTAGTGTAGGAGCAGTCTCTTATGCTATCTTCAAGGAACAGAAAGAGGAGTGGGGAAAAGATTTAGGATCTATGGGGTCAGCTAGGTTTCCTTTTGTGAGTTTATATAATGGTTTTGTTAGGATGGCAAAACCAGGTATCCAAAGGCAAAAGTATCCAACCATGCCTAGGAAGGAAAGAAGTTGTTGTTTTGTAGAAGGGGTTGGGGTTTGAGAGATCAGTCAGACACGATTGGCAGGGAGAGCACGTGAGTTTTTACGAAGAATTATGCCGAGGCAGGTAATGGATGGAGAAGAAATTTGAGCTTTGGAGGGGGATACCCAATATCCCTTGGAGAATAAACGTTGAAGGAGAAGGAGGATGTCTTGTTGAGAAGATTCAAAGGAGGGGCTACAAAGTAGAAGGTCATCAATATATTGAATAAGGTGAGAAGCAGAGGGGTGGAAAGAAAGTAAATCATGAGAAAGAGCTTGGCCGAAGTAATGAGGGCTGTCCCTGAAGCCTTGTGGCAGTACAGCCCAAGTAAGCTGCTGAGACTGATGGGTGTCAGGGTCAGACCGGGAAAAAGCAAAGAGAGGCTGGGACAAGGGGTATAGGGGAATAGTGAAAAAAAAAAATCTTTAAAGTAAAAAATGGAATAGTGAGTTGTGGAGGAAGGTATTAAGGACAAATGAGTGTACGGGGTTGGGCACCACAGGGTGGATAGGCAAAACAATTTGGTTGATAAGGTGCAGATCCTGAACTAACCTGTAAGACCTGCCCGGTTTTTGAACAGGTAAAACAGGAGAATTGTAAGAAGA
This sequence comes from Macaca fascicularis, assembly GCF_037993035.2. NCBI lineage: Eukaryota > Metazoa > Chordata > Mammalia > Primates > Cercopithecidae > Macaca > Macaca fascicularis. The sequence goes on along the minus strand of NC_088384.1, from coordinate 100,761,124 downwards.
GCTTATAGGTTTTAGAAGCCCATGCTGTAGCAGGCGAGTGAGAACAGGCTTTAATCCCCTCAAAGCCTGTTGTGGGATGGGATACTGGCATTGAGTGGGGTAAGGGTGATAAGGTTTTAATGGGATAGTAATGGGGTGTGATTGGTTGCCAGGGAGGGAGTGAAGGTGTCCCACATTTGTGGGTTAAGGTGGGGGAATACAAGAGGAAGACACAAAGGAGGCTTTGGGTTGGGAAGAAGGGTGGCAATGAGATGTGACTGTAGTTCAGGAATAATCAGGAAAGCAGATAATTTGGTTAAAATGTCTCAGCCTAATAAGGGAACTGGGCAGGCGGGGATAACTAAAAAAGAGTGCATAAAAGAATGTTGTCCAAGTAGGCACCAGAGTGGGGGAGTTTTAAGGGGTTTTGAAGCTTGACCATCAATACCCACAACAGTTGTGGGGGCAAGGGAAACAGGCCCTTGAAAAGAAGGTAATGTGGAGTGGGTAGCCCCCATATCAATTAAACAGGGGAAGGACTTACCTTCCACTGTAAGAGTTACGTGAAGCTTGGCGTCCGTGGTGGTCCAGGAGACTTCTGAGGCGATTGGGCTGCATCAGTCTTCAGCTGCTAAGCCAAGGAGATCAGGGAAGGAGTCAGCCAAGGAACGTTGGGTTTGGGCTCCAGGGGCTTTAGGAGCAGCGGCGATGTGAGTCAGACAGTCCGACCTCCAGTGGGGGCCAGCACAGAGAGGGAATGGCTTAGGAGGAATGCCGGGGTGCAGGCATTCTGAGGCCTAGTGGCCAGGCTTTTGGCATTTGAAGCAGGGTCCACGAGGATGTTTTGAAGGAGCCCCTGGAAGTTATAGCTTGGATATTCTGAAGTTCTTGCATGCTGGAGACATGGTTGTGGGTTGTCTTACAGCAGAGGCAAGTAGCTGTAACTCAGAAATGCGTTGCTGTCTGGCTACCTCCTCTTTATTATTGTACACCTTGAAGGCAGGGTTGATTAATTCCTGTTGTGGGGTTTGAGGGCCGGATTCCAATGTTTGAAGCTTTTTTCTAATGTCAGGAGCTGACTGGGTGATAAAATGCACGTTAAGAATAAGGTGGCAAGGCCGGGCGCGGTGGCTCAAGCCTGTAATCCCAGCACTTTGGGAGGCCGAGACGGGCGGATCACGAGGTCAGGAGATCGAGACCATCCTGGCTAACACAATGAAACCCCGTCTCCACTAAAAATACAAAAAAATTAGCCGGGCGTGGTGGCGGCGCCTGTAGTCCCAGCTACTCGGGAGGCTGAGGCAGGAGAATGGCGGGAACCCGGGAGGCGGAGCTTGCAGTGAGCCGAGATCGCGCCACTGCACTCCAGCCTGGGCGACAGAGCGAGACTCCGCCTCAAAAAAAAAAAAAAAAGAATAAGGTGGCCTTCTGGCCTCGCTGGGTCTAGAGCAGTAAAGCGTCTAAGGGTTGCTGCTAAGCGGGCCATGTACTGGGCTGGGTTTTCGTCTTTACCTTGGGTAGTTTCTTTAAGTTTGTCATAATTAACAGCTTTGTAAGCTGCTTTTTTAAGCCCTATAACTAGACAGGAAACCATGTAACCTCACCTAGCTATACGTGGGGAATTGGCCTGATAGTTCTATTGGAGATCTCCTCAGGGAACTGCTCTAATGTCTTCCTGGAGGTCTGGCTCCTGAAGCCAGCGGTTCTCAGCGTGAGACTGGGCTAGAGAAAAAACTCTTTCCCGTTCACCCGGGGAGAGGGTAGAAGTTAGGATGACATTTAAGTCACTCCAGGTTAAATTGTAGGACAGAGTTAGATATCGGAATTCCTATCGTATATCGTACGTATTTAGTGGGGTCTGATGAGAAAGAGCCTAAAAGCTGGCTCATTTGGGAAAGGTCTGACAGAGAGAAAGGCACATGTACCCTGACTCTGCCTTCAGCTCCAACCACCTCTCTAAGAGAAAATTGTTGGGCGGGTGGGGGAGAGCTAGTCGCAGAACAAAACTGTAAACCAGACTGGGTGTGGGGAGGGGAGGCAATAGAAGGGTTATAGGGTGGGGGAGCAGAGGCTGAAGAAGAGTTGGAGCCTGATTCAGCCTGGCGGGGAGTGACCTGAGGAGGAGCGGTGTGGGGAGGAGGTGAGAGGTCAGACGGGTCAGTAGAAAAGGAAGATTCACAAGACTCAGTGAAGCTTGGGGTTGGGACTGAAGGGACAGGTGGGAGGGAAAGAAAGAGGATTTGGGACGTATTGCATTGGGAACAGAGACTAGGGAGGGAACGAAGTGTGAAAAATGCCTGGACATAAGGCACCTCAGACCATTTGCCCATTTTTCAACAAAAATTATGTAGGTCTCTTAGGATGGAGAAATCAAAAGTGCCGTTTTCTGGCCATTTAGAATCGTTTTCAAGTTTGTATTGGGGCCAAGCGGTGTTGCAGAGGAAAATAAGACGCTTAGGTTTTAGGTCAGGTGAGAGTTGAAGAGGTTTTAAGTCCTTGAGAACACAGGCTAAGGGAGAAGAAGGAGGAATGGAGGGTGGAAGGTTGCCCATAGTGAAGGAGGCAAGTTTAAAGAGAAGGGTAGAAACACGGAGAAAGGGGTGGGGAGCAGCCCTGGGCTGTAATGTGGGTGCGCAGCCAAAGCAGGTGTCCCTGCAATTGACTTGCCACCAAAGGAATGTGGGTGAAAGACCAAGGTAGGCGTCCCTGCGGTGATCAGACACCAATGCAATGTGGGTGAATAATCAGGCAGGCGTCCCCGCAGTGATTAAACACCAAGGGAAGACTGTCTTCCCGAGTCCGTGACCCATGCTGGAGTTTTGGGTCCACAGATAAAATGTGTCTCCTTTGTCTCTACTAGAGAGAAAAAAGAACTAGAATTGGAAGGACAGGGAGATTGAAGGGTAGCAAGAGAGGCTGGAGAAGAGAGTGAAAAGACCACTTACCCAATTTGAAATTGATGAGATGTTCCTTGGGCTTGTTGGTCTGAGGACCGGAGGTCATAGGTGGATCTCTTCACGGAGTGAGGGTGAGGACAGAGAACTGGCCTCCCGAAGGAGTCCCTCTGACTCGGGTCTTTGGCACCAAATGTCACGCGCGTCCATGTGAAGAGACCACCAAACATGCTTTGTGTGAGCAACAAGACTGTTTATTTCACTTGGGTGCAGGCCGGCTGAGTCCGAAAAGAGAGTCAGCGAAGGGTGGTGGGATTATCATTAGTTCTTACAGGTTTTGGGATAGGTGGTGGGGTTAAGAGCAATGTTTTGGGGGCAGGGGGTGGATCTCACAAAGTACATTCTCAAGGGTGGGGAGAATTACAAAGAACCTTCTTAAGGGTGGGGGAGATTACAAAGAATCTTCTTAAGGGTGGGGGAGATTACAAAGAACCTTCTTAAGGGTGGGGGAGATTACAAAGAATCTTCTTAAGGGTGGGGGAGATTATAAAGTTAGGGTGGGGTAGAAACAAATCACAATGGTGGAATGTCATCAGTTAAGGTTATTTTCACTTCTTTTGTGGATCTTCAGTTGCTTCAGGCCATCTGGGTGTATATGTGCAGGTCACAGGGGATATGATGGCTTAACTTGGGCTCAGAGGCCTGACACAAAAGACCTGAAAAAGACAGCTTGAGACCAAAAGAATGTCTCCCCCTCTCCCCAGTTTCGTTTCTTTTCTTTTCTTTTTTAGTAGCAGTTTACTCAAAAGGTAAACAAAAAAATCTTTTACTATCTCTTATTAATACTATATGAGGCAGGGCACGGTGGTTCATGCTTGTAATCCCAGCACTTTGGAAGGCCAAGGCGAGCGGATCACCCTGAGGTCAGGAGTTCAAGACTAGCCTGGCCAACATGGCAAAACCTTGTCTCTACTAAAAATTCAAAAGTTACCCTGGCATGGTGGCGCATGCCAGCAATCCCAGCTACTCAGGAGGCTGAGGCAGGAGAATCACTTGAATCCAGGAGGCGGAGGTTGCAGTGAGCCGAGATCACGCCACTGCACTCCAGCCTGGGTGGAACGAGACTCCATCTCAAAAAATAATAATAATAAAATAAAATAACTGTATGAATATCTAGTTCAAAAGAGAAAACTGATTCTACTTTTGCATCAGTGAATTACAAATATGAAAGTTAATTTTAATAAAGCCTTATAAATCATCTAATCTCAATCAGCTTTGACCACACAAGATAATACTTCCCTAAACCTTTTATAACCTCTTACAATTTTTCCATTCCTCTTTCTTTTCCCAACTTTCTATAGCCATTCAGTTAATCTATTTTATTCTTTCCTTCTTTTATCCCAATTTGATACAGCCTTTAAATAACCCCTAAACTAGGGAAAATCACTTACTCTTTAACAAAAACCACATACTTATGTCTTTCTTATGGTCTTCCTTCCTAAAAACGCATCTTCCTTTCCTTACATATTCTGAATACAGAATTGTCTTCCTTCTGGTCTCCAGTGTTAGTTACCATACATTAGTCAGAATTTTAAATCTTAGTAATCTCAATTTATACTAAAAATCTAAGAAGTAGGCCGGGCGCGGTGGCTCATGCCTGTAATCCCAGCACTTTGGGAGGCTGAGACGGGCGGGTCACGAGGTCAGGAGATCGAGACCATCCTGGCTAAAGCAGTGAAACCCCGTCTCTACTAAAAAAATACAAAAAAACTAGCCGGGAGAGGTGGCCGGCGCCTGTAGTCCCAGCTACTCGGGAGGCTGAGGCAGGAGAATGGCGTAAACCCAGGAGGCGGAGCTTGCAGTGAGCCGAGATCCCGCCACTGCACTCCAGCCTGGGCGACAGAGCGAGACTCCGTCTCAAAAAAAAAAAAAAAAAAAAAAAAAAAAAAAAAATTTTATTTTATTTTATTTTATTTTTTAAACAGAGTCTCACTCTGTCACCCAGGCTGGAGTGCAGTGGTGCGATCTTGGCTCACTCCAACCTCCACCTCCCAGGTTCAAGAGATTCTTCTGCCTCAGCCTCACAAGTAGCTGGGACTACAGGCACACACCACCACGCTCGGCTAATTTTTTGTATTTTCAGTAGAGACAGAGTTTCACCATGTTGGCCAGGCTGGTGAACTCCTGACCTCAGGTGATCTGCCCATCTCAGCCTCCCAGAGTGCTAGGATTACAGGTGTGAGCCACTGCCCAGTCGGAAGTGATTTTGTCAGTATGTACTACAATTTATGAATACACATTTTACAATATTTGGAAACACAAGCTTTCTAATGGAACAATTTTTCAATGTGGAATACGATACTTTTACTAGCGGATCTTAATAGCTCTCTTTTTTTTTTTTTTTTTTGGAGACAGGGTCTTGCTCTTTTGCCCAAGCTGGAATATGGTGGTGTGATTATAGTTCACTGCAGCCTCAAACTCCTAGGCTTGAGTGATCCTCCTGCCTCAGCCTCTCGAGTAGCTAGGACTACAAGCATGCAGCACCACTCCTGGCTAACTTTTAAACTTTTGTTTTGTAGAGACAAGGGCTCACTATGTTGCTCAGGCTGGTCTCGAACTCCTGGCCTCAAGCAGTCCCGTCACCTCAGCTTTCCAAAGTGCTGGGATTACAGGTATGAGCCACTTTACCCAGCCTCTAAATATCTTTTGTTTCTCTGAAATAAGAAACCAAAAGTATATGAGCTTAAACTTATATGTAGTAATTAATGTTTTAGCATTATATCTTATTTGGAAATGATCTAGATATTCAATAAATATTCATAGTTTAATTTAGCTTGGCAAAACTCTAAAGTCATAGTTACCAAACAAATTTGAAAAACTTTTTCCTTTTTGTGGCCATCGCCAAAGCAGGAGTAGCCAAAATGAAGTTTGATCCCTTTGTGACTTCTTTCTTTTCGTTTTTTGTTTTGTTTGTTTGTTTTTGAGATAGTCTTGCTCTGTCGCCCAAGCGGACTGCAGTGGCACAATCTCAGCTCACTGCAGCCTCCCACCTCCCGGATTCAAGTGATTCTCGTGCCTCAGCCTCCCAAGTAGCTGGGCTTACAAGCGTGCACCACCACGCCCAGCTAATTTTTGCATTTTCAGTAGAGACTGGGTTTCACCATGTTGGCCAGGCTGCTCTCAAACTCCTGACATCAGCTTCCCAGTGTTGGGATTACAGGTGTGAGCCACCACACCTGGTGTTAATTAATTTTATTAAATAACATATATATATATATATATATATATATTTTTTTTTTTAATGGAACGCTTCAGAATTTACGTGTCATCCTTGCACAGGTGCCATGCTACTAATCTTCTCTGTATCATTCCAATTTCATTTTAGTTATTTACTTATTTGTTTATGTATTTATTTTGAGACAGAGTCTCTCTCTGTCACCCAGGCTGGAGTATAGTGGTACGATCTTGTCTCACTGCAACCTCCACTTCCCGGGTTCAAGCAATTCCCCTGCCTCAGCCTCCCAAGTAGCCAGGATTACAGGCATGTGCCACCATACCCAGCTAATTTTTGTATGTTTAGTATAGATGGGTTTTCACCATGTTGGCCAGGCTGGTCTCGAACTCCTGACCTCAGGTGATCCACCTGCCTCAGCCTCCCAAATTGTTGGGATTACAGGCGTGAGCCACCGCGCCCGGCCTTCATTCCAATTTTAGTATGTGTGCTGCCGAAGCGAGTACCTCACTGAATTTTAGACGAGGTAGGAAATTTACATTTCAAAGCACAGAGAAGAAATTTAAGCCTTCCAGAAAGTCGCTTAAGATTTACATTTTTTTTCCTTCAGCAAAAAATCATACCAACAAGAAAGGACGCAAACAGAGAGAGGGACTTACCATATCATTAAAAGAGGGGTTTCAGTCACCTGAAAAAAATTCCCCAAAACAAGATCCAAAATAGAAGAAGCAGAAAGGCCCTATTTTAAAAATTATAATCTGAATATCTGCTTTTAATTAAGTTGACTTTAAACTACAGAGCTCTTAAGAAAATATTTTTGTCAGGTTTTAGCCAGGTAAATAACAAACATTCTTGATTTTATTTTATTTTTTTTGGCTTTTCCTCTCTGGAATTTACATTAAGAAGAGTTTTGTAGGAGGGGCATATTTGTTTGTTAGAGGTCTAGGGTAATCACTCTTTTAAGCTGTTTGCCTTTGAAATGTTTTAATTAAATGTGTCCTTTCTTTCTGAATATGTGGTTTCATTAAGCTTAGGAGAGAAGGCTAAACAAAACAAAAAAATTCCTATCATATTCTAAATAGAAACCAAAATTTTAAATCAAAGGTATACGTGCACAAGTTACTCAAAACCAACATAAATAGGTGTGCCTGAGACTAACAACAGGTGCTCATACAGCACCCGGCACAGAGCCCGGTACACAGTAAGCACTCGGTGTTGGCTAGCTGTTCTCATTATCATCATCATCATTGTCATCGTCATATATGTATGGGTGGCTGATTAATCTCTGAGATCATGGATGAAGAAGACTTTGGAAGTCAAAACATAAAAAGAAACTTTGAAGAAGGCCAGGTTATCCCAGGCCAGGGCAAGATACTAGAGCTGCACTGTAGTACTGCAGAGCTATAATAAAATGGGAAGCAGGAAGACGAGGACACAAGAGGAAACCACTGATAGCTAGTGATCAGCATGACTAAAGAACCTCCCACAGCCAGAGTTTTGACCCATGATAGTACAGGATTTGGAGGAGGGGGGCATTCCCCATCCCAGCAGATGTGCAGAGCCAAGGCTCAGGGGACAGCTGTCATCAGGAAGAGGATTCCTGCACTGGTGATAGGTTGAAGGAAATGACTTTATTTGGTCTTGGTCTCTCTGAATAAGGGTCCCAAGATTCCCTGCCCTGTTGTGGCCACATAGCCAGCAACAGTTCCTAATATAACATGATATTAAACATGTTAAGTTATATATAAGACAATATATTTATTTACATAATAGCATTACATCTTTGTTCATAATTACATACATTAAAATTTACATTTACTGTCATATTTACATTCATATGATACATATCTATAATTATTTCATTCCTACATTGTGGTTGTGTACTTTTACGTTAACCTCTTCATGTGACATTGATTTTGTAATGTCATTTTATTTAGAGAGGATAAGAAGATACTTTAGTCTTTTTTTTTTTTTTTTTTTTTTTTTTTTTTTGAGACGGAGTCTCGCTCTGTCACCCAGGCTGGAGTGCAGTGGCCAGATCTCAGCTCACTGTAAGCTCCGCCTCCTGGGTTCACGCCATTCTCCTGCCTCAGCCTCCCGAGTAGCTGGGACTACAGGCGCCTGCCACCTCGCTCGGCTAAGTTTTTGTATTTTTAGTAGAGACGGGGTTTCACCGTGTTAGCCAGGATGGTCTCGATCTCCTGACCTCGTGATCCGCCCGTCTCGGCCTCCCAAAGTGCTGGGATTACAGGCTTGAGCCACCGTGCCTGGCCTACTTTAGTCTTTTTTCTCTAGCACCGTTGACTAATGTTTTTTTTTGTTTGTTTGTTTGTTTGTTTTTGAGACAGAACCTCACTCTGTCACCCAGGCTGGAGTGTAGTGGTGCAATCTCGGCTCACTGCAACCTCCACCTTCTGGGTTCAAGCGATTCTCCTGCCTCAGCCTCCCAAGTAGCTGGGACTACAGGTGCTCCTGGCGAATTTTTGTAATTTTAATAGAGACGGGGTTTCACCAAGTTGACCAAGCTGGTCTCAAACTGCTGGTCTCAAATGATCTACCCACCTTGGCCTCTCAAAGTGCTGGGATTACAGGTGTGAGTCACCGCACCTGGCCCCCATTTTTTTAAGACAGGGTCTTGCTCCATTGCCCAGGCAGGACTGCAGTTGTCTGATCTTTGTGCAATGCAGCCTCAAACTCTTGGGCTCAAAGGATCCCCCCATCTCAGCCTCCCAAGTAACCAGGACTACAGGCATGTGTCTCCACACGCAACTAATATTTTAAGATTTTGTAGAGACAGAGTCTCACTGTGTTGCCCAGATTGGTCTTGAACTCCTGGCCTCAAGCCACCCTCCCACCTTGGCCTCCCAAAATGCTGGGATTATAGGCATGAGCCACTGTGCCTGGCCCCAAATTTTTTATGGTCGATAGTTAAAAGTTTCTTTCAGCTTCACAACTTATTACTGGCACAGTAGCCCCCTCTTATGCAAGGTTTTGCTTCCTGAGGTTTCAGTTGCCCATGATCAATCACAGTCTGACAATATTAAATGAAAAATTCCAGAAACAATTCATTAAGTTCTACATTGTATGCTGTTCTGAGTAGCGTGATGGAATTTGGTGCTGTCCCACTCCACCCCACCCTGTCCCCCCGGGGTGTGAACTGTCCCTTTGTCCAGCATCTTCACTACCTGCCCATTAGCCAACTTAGTAGTTGTCTTGGCTATTGGATCAAAAAAACATAGTCTAAATAGAATTCCTTACTATCTACAGTTTCAGGCACTCACTGAGGGTCTTGAAATGTATCCCTCGAGGATAAGGGGGTACTATAGGAAGGTCATAAAATTCTAGGATTGTTGTCAAATTTAGAAGAACCTCTATCAAGTTTCTTTCATATCAGGGCTGTAAGATTTCCGGACTTGTTATGTTTCCTTGATTATTAATCTTAAAATTTTTTTGAACTGATGCTATTTATTATATCCTTTTTGTAGTGGTGTATTTTGACTTTTGTTATTTTCATCAATGTCATTATTCCGTGACAACTTCCCCTTAGCTAGATCCCCCAAAATGCCAGAACCACCGGGGCAATACCCAAAAGGAAGGGAAGTGTAGCAGAGAGGGAAGTTGGAGTGGAAAGGGGTAGCATTCTTAATAAATTACAGTTAAAACATCTTACATTGGCAAATTCTACTAAAGCATGTGATCCTGAGAGTGCATTACTTGGCCCCTCCCAGGCCCCTGGAAGGCCCCTGGCAAGTGAATGGCTCTAAGGCTTAAGCTGTGACTTTCACAGTAAGTTTGCTAAATCCATTTCTGCCTCTCCCCAGCATGATGGGGAGATTTTGTCCACCTCCACTTAAGCGTTGTTTTTTACAGGAAGCCTCCAGAAAAAGCTAGTTGTCCCTACCTCCACCCCATTATCTGCATCGTGAGGCTGGAGGCCATGACTATCTAGTTCCTTCTGTATCCTCAATAGACTGAACAGTGCCTGGTACATAGTAGAATCTTAGGCTCAGAGGGCTGAACTGCCAGGGTCATGCAGATAGGAACTGCCAGAACTCAGGATCAGCCAGAATGAATGAATGAATGAATGAATGAATGAATGAATGAATGAATGAATGAACGAACGAATGAACTCTAGCTTCCCAGGCTCAGCCAGGGAAACCTCGTTTCTTTTCTTTTCTTTCTGTTTTTCTTTTTTTGAGACAGAGTCTCCGTCTGTCACCCACGCTAGAATGCAGTGATGCGATCTCAGCTGATTGCAATCTCCACCTTCCAGGTTCAAGCAATTCTGCTGCCTCAGCCTCCCAAGTAGCTGGGACTACAGGCGCACTTCACCACTCCTCGCTAATTTTTGTATTTTTAGTAGAGACAGGGTTTCACCATGTTGGCCCGGCTGGTCTGGAACTCCTGACCTCAAGTGATCCGCCTGCCTCGGCCTCCCAAAGTGCTGGGATTACAGGCATGAGCCACCGTGCCTGGCCAGAAACCTCATTTCTTACCAGAGCCCTCGATGACCTGCTTCCTATCTTCCATCCTGGAAGACTGACCTGGAACCCCAGGAAGCGGTCTGAGCCCTGAGGCAGAGATCTCTCACCTGGAAAATGGGTCTAATGACTGCGCCTCCCCGGCAGCAGGAGAGGACTGCAGATGGTGCGAGATGAGAGGAAGATCTCTGGCCCTGGAGACAGCATCATCAAGCAATAGCTTCATCTTTGCAAGCTGGGACCTCCGCAGGAGCTTTCCCCTCCTCTCTCCAGGCTGAGCCTGTCTCAGCGCCCCACCCCCAACCTGCACCCCAGTCCTTTGGAGTCATCTTAAGCCTTTGGCTGATGTTTCTTTGCTGATGTCAACCAATGTGATTGTTTTGTCCTCGTAAAGTAACTCTTGAACATACAGGCACTTCTCCCTCCCTCCTCTTGCTTTGAAGGGCGGGTTGTCACCTGACACCATGGGCAGGATGAGGGCCAGCCCCATACCCGTGAGGTCAGAAGGCAGCTGCCCCTGACCCTGTGGGTTTCTCTCAGAGGGGCCAGGTCTTCCTCACCATGTGTCCCCAGCACCTAGCCTGCGGCCTAGCCCAGGGTCACACTCAGTAAATGCTGGCTGAGAATTAAGGGGGAACTTTCTGGTTCCCCTCCAACACTTCTTTCTTTCTTTCTTTCTTCGTTCCTTTCCTTCCTTCCTTCCTTCCTTCCTTCCTTCCTTCCTTCCTTCCTTCCTTCCTTCCTTCCTTTCTTCCTTCCTTCCTTCTTTTTTGTTTGCTTTTTGTTTTTGTTTTCCCAAGCTGGAGTGCAGTGGTATGATCTCGACTCATTACAACCTCCGCCTCCCCAGTTTGAGTGATTCTCCTGCTTCAGCCTCCCAAGTAGTGGGATTACAGGTGCCCGCCACCACGTCTGGCTAATTTTTGTATTTCTAGTGGAGACGGGGTTTTGCCATGCTGGCCAGGCTGGTCTCGAACTGTTGACCTCAAGTGATCCACCCGCCTTAGCCTCCCAAAGTGCTGGGATTACAGGCATGAGCCACCGCACCTGGCACCAACGCTTTTCTGCAAGTGCTACAGTGTCTGCCACAGAGACCTCGGTGCACGCCCAGGGGCGGCTGAGGGGCCATAAGCCTCCTTTGACTCCATTATCTTGCCTGTGCAGGCCAGATGACTGCCTGAACCCACAACAGCTTTGCCAGAAGAGGGGCTCACTCATCACTTCCACACAACCTGTGCCCCTCCCCCACTGGGACCAGCTGGGGTGGAAGGAGTGGGGGTCAGGCTGGGGAAGGCTCCTGGAAATTGCATTTGCAACCTACCCCTCCCCTGCCAACCTCTACTGCCACACTGAAAGGAACAGGGAGACATCACTAAATTGAGGACCTAGGTAGAGAGAGAAGAGAGTGTCCTGTCAGTCTTCAAAGTTTATTCAGAGCTCTTGGTACAGGAAGGCCCTGCTAGAAAACTCCAAGAGCCCAGGAGGGCCTTGAGCATAAAAGCTCAGAGTTGTCCTCAAGAAGCAACTGTATGGCAGTTATATCAGATGCACATTCAACAATAATCACAGCAAACCCTTACACAGATCTACAAGCCCTTATCCACACTTCAGAGATCCCAACGTTTCTGAACAAAATAATTTAAGTGTAACACCAAAATTCATTCGGTAGCCAAAACCTAACCTGAACAGATGTATGAATACTCATATGTTGTTTTCTGAAGAAATATTAACGTGTTTCATTATGGGATGCTAAGCCAGATCCCACTACCCACTAGTGTGTTATATAAGTCATGTGCTTTCCAAAACCCCAGAACTCCCTAAATTCCAAAATGCATCAGGATCCTGAGACATTGGAGTTTCAGTTAAGGAGTTGTGACCTGTGTAGCTTCCTCCATGACAGGCACTGTTCTAACTGCTCTCCATCAATTAACTCACTCAATCCTTACAATGACCTGACAGAGTAGAACTTACTATTACTCTTCTAACTTTATAGATAAGGAAACTGAGGCAGAGAGAGGTGAAGTGACTTGCCCAAACACATACAGCTAATGAATGCTGTAGCTGAAACTTCCAGAGCCCAGTTCCAGAGCCCATTCTCTGAACAATTCTACCATCTATTTCCCCTAAAAGGACTGGTGTGGCCGGGTGTGGTGGCTCACACCTGTAATCCCAGCACTTTGGGAGGCTGAGGTGGGTGGATCACCTGATGTCAGAAGTTTGAGACCACCCTAGCAGCATGGTGAAACCCCATCTCTATTAAAAATACAAAAATTAGCTGGGCATGGTGGTGGGCACCTGTAATCTCAGCTACTCAGGAGGCTGAGGCAGGAGAATTGCTGGAACCCGGGAGGCAGAGGTTGCAGTGAGCCAAGACTGTGCCGTTGCACTCCAGCCTGGACCAACAACAGCAAGAATCTGTATTAAAAAAAAAAAAAATGGATGGTGGGGTGGGCGTGGAGGTTGAGGGGTATGGTAAGCAGCAGGAGATAACCAATTTATGTTGTGTGTGTGCTATGGTTTGGATGTGGTTTGTCTCCTCCAAAATGCATGTAGAAACTTGGTCCCCAATGTAATGGTATTGGGAAGTGCAGCTTTTAAGAGGGGATTAGGTCATTAGGAGGGATTAATGCCTTTCTTACAGGAGTGGGTTAATTCTCACAGGAGTGGGTGAGTTATTGAGAGTAGTTCATTACAAAAATGAGTTTGGCTTCCTCGGCTTTGTCTTGTTTCCTCTCACCCTACGATACCTTCTGCCATGTTACAACACAGCACGAGGCCCTCACCAGAAGCTGACCAGATGCAGCCACCCTGTCTTGGACTTCCCAGCCTCCAGGACTGTAAGAAACAAACCCCTTTTCTTTGTAAATTACCCAGTCTCATGGGTTCTATGAAAGCAACAGAAAGTGGACAAATTGTGTAACATGCGCACGCCCAGGAGGGTGTGTGAGAGGTAATCCTGTTGTTACGGTTGTTCTGTAGGGTGGACAACCATTGGGAATTTCCCTGGGACTGTTTTAGTTTTAGCACTGAAAACTCTGTATTTCAATAAACTCCCCAGACCTGGTAAACCGGGATGATTGATCACCCTAGTTCTTGCCCTCTTTTCCTATGAGCAACATGAGGATCATGACCCACTGAGGAAGATTCTAGGATCTGAAGATGCTCATTATCTATATAACACAGCTTCTTAACCCAAACCAGGATCTCCAGCAGGCACTTACTCAAGATACAGGGAAGAAGCCCTGGAGGAAACGCTGGCTGTATCAGATTCAGTGAGGGATAATGCCTCTGTCTCCACTTGGCATCTTCCTAAGAGGTTTCCAAGGACAAATGTGACTCTATCAGGTTTTCGCCTTGAGTGTTGATGCTGGCCTCCATTGTATATACAGTGGGAATACACTCGATATTCTAATTGAGAAATGCCTGACTCTCATCCCCAGCTTTGAATTTTAACTCCTCAAAGCCCAAAGTGACTTCTCAGGAATGACCCACACCATGAGCTCATATCTATCTTCCTGAGGCCTGCCCAGACCTGTCGAAGTACAGAGAAGAAGGCAAGGCCTCTGCTCTTGAGAAGTAGGTATGGGCTATGGAGGCAGGAAAGAACTATGCCCCAGGCTCAGAGAGTGGGGAAGAGAGTCCTGTGTGCTGAGGGCTCCCATGGACTCCTGGAGCGGGATGAAGAAGGAATGGGGGGAGGATGGGGTACCATACAATCCTCCTGAGGGCTGAGGATTTCCCCAGTCAAGAACTGAGGCTGGAGACTGCTGTTTAAACATAGCAGGTTGAACACACTTATTTCTCCCCATGGTTCTCTGAAATTCCAAGAAAATGACACAGGGATTTTTTTTTTTTTTTTTTTTTTAATGCACATCTATCTTCTGGGACAAAGAAAACATATGAGGAAGAAAATAGCAGATGAGAAGAATCAACCAAATTCCGGAAGCTGGAAGGCAGATGGTGAGTGGGGACTGACAAGAAACCAGGAAGCTGAAACCTAGCTAGTCACGGGGAGCCATTAGGACAAAGCAAATCACAGAATCTCGGAGAGGCTCAGGGATTGGACAGACCAGAAATCTCTGAAGACCATGTGGTGTGGGGTAGGGCAGAAGACAGAAGGGTGGATTGGTTATCAATCTGGGGGACAACTGGATGTCTAGGTCTCCTACCCCAGCTGGCACAAGCAATTGTGACCCCACCCCACAATAACAGGAGGCCCACCCACTGGATAGGCTGGGTGAAAAGAATAATCTGAGATGATGTTTGCTATGGTTTGAGTGTGTGCCACAACAAACGTGTGTTAGAAACTTAATCCCCACTTTGGGAGGCCGAGGTGGGCGGATCATGAGGTCAGGAGATTGAGACCATCCTGGCTAACACGGTGAAACCCCATCTCTACTAAAAAAAATACAAAAAATTAGCTGGGTGTGGTGGCGGGTGCCCCTGTAGTCCAAGCTACTCGGGAGGCTAAGGCAGGAGAATGGCGTGAACCGGGGAGGCAGAGCTGCAGTGAACCGAGATGGCACCACTGCACTCCAGCCTGGGTGACAGAGCAAGACTCTGTCTCAAAAAAAAAAAAAAAAAAAAAGAAACTTAATCCCCAATGCAGCAGTGTTGGCAGGTGGGGCCTTATGGAGGTGTTTAGGTCATGGGGCCTCCATACTCAAGAATGGATTAATGCTGAGTATAAAAAGGCTTAAGGCCATGAGATTGATCTCTTGCTCCCTCTCTTACCCTCTCTGACTCTCTCATCATCCACCATGGCATGACGCAGCAAAAAGCCCTTGAAAGATGCCAGCACCTTGATATTGGGTTTCCCAGCCTCCAGAACCATGGGCCAATACATTTCTGTTCCATAAAAATTACCCAGTTTCAGGTGTTCTGCTATAGCAGCACAAAATGAACTAACACAATGTTGGCACAAGACTCAGTGCTGGGCCTGGCATACAACAGGCCCTTGGTAAGTTGTCAGTCTGATTACACTCAGGCCTCTTTCTATCTTGCTCTCTTATTTTCTTCTGGTCAGAAAGAGGCTCAAAGACATATGGTATGGACAGCAGAATCTGGCTTCCTGCTAACACTCTTTCCACCTACCCATACACCCTCCTCACCTACCAGGCTATTTGATGTGGCAGAAATGACCACCCTTCCAGTATCTACTATCCTCTTCTTCCCCCCTCCACTGCGTCCTGCACTGCCGAAATGGAGTTTCGCACTGTCACCCAGGCTGGAATGCAGTGGTGCGATCTTGGCTCACTGCAACCTCTGCCTCCCAGGTTCGAGCAATTCTCCTGACTCAGCCTCCCAAGCAGTTGCGATTACAGGTATGTACCCCTGTGCCTGGCTAATTTTTGTGTTTTTAGTAGAGACAGGGTTTCACCATGTTGGCCAGGCTGGTCTCGAACTCCTGACCTTGTGATCCGCCCATGTCGATCTCCTAAACTGATGGGATTACAGGCGTGAGCCACCGCACCACGCCTACTATCCTCTTCTTTAGTAACAGAATCTCCTTTTTTTTTTTTAGCTGGGTACCTTGCTTTACAGCAAAAGAGATTTCCTAGTCTCCTTTGCAATTAGGTGTGACCATGTGACTACATAAGCAGAATTTGTTGAGAGAAAAACCAGGTATCTAGATCTTTAAAAGAGAGAAGCACCAGCTGCTGCTTCCCTTCCTCAGCCCTGCTCTCTTGACTGCAGATGTGAAGACCGGTGCTCCAGCAGCCATACTGCACAATGAGGATAGGGGCTGGATGCTAGGGATGGCAGAGCAGAGGGATGGAAGGAGCCATCTTCACAGAGTTGTCACATCAGTGGCATTGCCTGCCTCTGGTTTTTTAATCTGTTTTTACACAACAGAGAAATAAACTTCTGTCTTTTTTCAGCCATTATTATTTGGGGGTTTTCTGTTGTGTACAACTGATCTTAATCCTGTCTGATAAATGTGAGTGAAAATGCAACCTCTCCCTTGTCCTATTTCTTACTCAGAGATCTTAGAAGATCAGAATCAGCAGGGACCTTGGCTGTGTGGGGCAAAATCTGGCCCACAGATGTTTTCTTTGGCTTGTACAAAGTTTTAAACATTAGGACACATTTGAATACAGTTTAAACATTAAAAGAGGAGTCACTGGCTTTTTTGGATGCTTGGAGGATCTGGCAACACTGGATTTATGTTTCAGCGCAGCAGCATCTTGATGGGGCATTTGCTCGTTCATTGCCATGATCCCCACCTCTCCTCTTGTGTGAGGATTCTCTTCTCCTCCTCCTATGAACAAGGCGTGTCTATGGTTTATTCTATTAATTAGTATGTATTGTTATCCCCACTACACAGATGAGAAAATCAAGGCTCAAAACAACTTTCCCAAAGCCACAGAGCTGTAAGTGATGGAGCTGAGGCTCCTGATCATATACATTTGATCTTGATTTTTATTTATTTATTTGAGACAGAGTCTCCCTCTGTCGCCCAGGCTGGAGTGAAGTGGTGAGATCTTGGCTCACTGTAACCTCTGCCTCCCAAGTACACATGATTGTCCTGCCTCAACCTCCCAAGTAGCTGGTATTAGAGGCACGTGCCACCACACTTGGCTTTTTGTTTTGTTTTGTTGTGTTTTGTTTTAGTAGAGACAGGGTTTCACTATCTTGCCCAGGCTGGTTTTGAACTCCTGGTCTCAAGCGATCCACCCGCCTTGGCCTCCCAAAGTGCTGGATTACAGGCATGAGCCACTGCACCCAGCCCCAATCATCTATGTTTGAGCTTGAAACTCTTTTTTTTTTTTTTAACTTTTTTCAAAATGTTTATATTCTATGTGGTTTTTTAAAAAAACTTAATTTTTTTTTGTTTAGATTCTATGTATTTTTTAATATTTCAATATATTTATTTATTTATTTTGAGACCGGGTTATGAGACTGGCTAATTTTTGTATTTTTGGTAGACAGGGCTTCACCATGTTGTTCTGGTCTTGAACTCCTGGGCTCAAGGTGTCCACCTGCCTTGACCTCCCAAAGTTCTGGGATTATAGGTATGAGCCACTGCACCTGGCCTGAGTTTGCAACTCTTGATTTCTCAACCCCTTGCTCAAAGTTTCACAGAGGAAGACACTAGAGCCCAGTGAAGTCTTGTTCTGTCGCCCAGACTGGAGTACAGTGGCTTGATCTCGGCTCACTGTAACCTCCGCCTTCCGGGTTCAAGTGATTCTTATGCCTCAGCCTCCCAAGTAGCTGGGATTACAGGTGCCTGCCACCAGGCCCAGCTAATTTTTGTATTTTTAGTAGAGACAGGGTTTCACCATGTTGGCCAGGCTGGTCTCGAACTCCTGACCTCAGGTGATCCGCCCGCCTCGGCTTCCCAAAGTCCTAGGATGACAGGCATGACCCACTGTGCCTGGCCTGGAATAGATCTTGAACTAGATTTTTCAGGATGGCTACATGAGAGGTGGAGAGACATTCTCAAACATACACAATCTCTGTTGTCTTCTCACAGGAGTGGCGTGCTGTGTGGATGAATGTTGGGGAAGGTGTCTCTCTCCAGCCCCTCTCAAGCTTTCTGTAGTCGCTGGTCCACTCTGTATTGCTGTGAAGACGCTCAAGACCAGCCTGTATCACTCGGGGTCCTGGCAGGAACCAGATGTCATTCTCAAACTGAGTCATTGAAGAGGGTTTAATATGGGAGTTATTTACAAAGGTGTGGGCTGGTGTAGCTGCCCATATGCCCTTGAAATCACCTCTACATGGCAAGAACTACTTACTGCCAAAAGAATCTCTCTCTCGTTGCTGCAAGTATTTTCTAGCCATGCGAGCAAGCTCAGACAGTTACGCCGAACAAACTAAGAGTGCCAGGAAGTTAATGTTCTGGAAGCATTGCCAGAGGGGAGGGGGCAGATAGATTCCTCAGCTTCCTCGCTGGGGACCTCAGTTGGGTTAAGCCTGTGACATATTTGTCATCTCCCAGAGTGCTGCCCAGGGATAGAGCTCCAGATGCTCAGTGTGGTGACCTGCCCGTGTCAGCTTCTTCCCCTTTCCTGTCTTGTTTCTGCAGCCACATCCTTCCCATGTTTCCTCTTCCCAAATAAACTACTTGCATTCAAATCTTTGTCTCAGGCTCTGCTTCTGGGGAAACCTGAACCTAGAGAGGAGAGTTTAAGGAAAGCAACAAAGGATGGCGTGGGACTCTGGGACTGGTAACAAAGGAAACCACTGCCTTTCAAGAAAACGGCAGGAGGCCGGGC
This sequence comes from Macaca fascicularis, assembly GCF_037993035.2. Taxonomy (NCBI): domain Eukaryota; kingdom Metazoa; phylum Chordata; class Mammalia; order Primates; family Cercopithecidae; genus Macaca; species Macaca fascicularis. Next base: position 100,742,316 of record NC_088384.1, on the reverse strand, counting down.
GCGGTGGCTCGTGCCTGTAACCCCAACACTTTGAGAGGCCAAGGCGGGTGGATGATTTGAGTTCAGGAGTTCGAGACCAGCCTGGCCAACATAGTGAAACCCCGTCTTTACTAAAAATACAAACATTAGCCGGGCGTGGTGGTGGGTGCCTGTAATCCCAACTACTCCAGAGGTGGAGGCATGAGAATTGCTTGAACTCGGGAGGTGGAGATTGCAGTGAGCTGAGTTTGCACCACTGCACTCCAGCCTGGGCGACAGGTGAGACTCTGTCTCAAAATCAATCAATCAGTAAATAAATAAATAGGCAAGAAGGAACCTGGAGAGGGGAGGGTACGGAGAGGAGGGCCAGGAGGACTGTCCGGAGCTGTGGCCTTGGTAGAGAGACACAGTCAGCCCGGTGACTTTGCACTGAGGGAAAGGGGGAATGAAAATCCTGACCCCTCTGCTCTCACCTGCTGATCTCCTGCTGGTGCCCCCTGTTGACAAAACCCAATCAGAGCCAGAGAGCAGGAGAGCCCATTGGTGTCACCCACAGCGGTGTGGCTGCTGGAAACAGCAGCAGAGCAGCATGCAGAAGGGTGGAGAGTGCACCTGCAGTGGCAAACAGAAGAACTGCAGCACGCAGCCCAGCCCTTTAGATATGACCCATTTGGAAAGCAGAATTTTGATAGTCTAGGATCTGGGTAAAGGGTTTTCCAGGTGTCAGGATGGAAGCGACGAAGGTGCAGAGGCTGGAGGGTTGGGCCAGGTAGGAGCAAGCATTCCTGTTATCTACTGCTGTGTGATAATCTCCCCCTAAAACACAATGACTTAAAATGACATCCATTTTGGCCAGGCGCGGTGGCTCACGCCTGTAATCCCAGCACTTTGGGAGGCCAAGGCGGGTGGATCACGAGGTCAGGAGATCGAGACCATCCTGGCTAACACGGTGAAACCCCGTCTCTATTAAAAATACAAAAAATTAGCCGGGCGTGGTGGCAGGCACCAGCTACTCGGGAGGCTGAGGCAGGAGAATGGTGTGAACCCAGGAGGCGGAGCTTGCAGTGAGCCGAGATCGCGCCACTGCACTCCAGCCTGGGCGACAGAGTGAGACTCCATCTCAAAAAAAAAAAAAAAAAAAGACATCCATTTCATTACATATCTCAATACTGTAGGTCAGGAATTTGGGCTGGGCTTACTTGGGTAATTCTTCTGTCCCACATGGCATTGACCGAAGCCTGGTTTTCAGTGGGCAGCTGGGCTGGATGGCCCACCACAGCTTCACTAACATGATTGCTGTCTTGGTAGGGATGGTGGAAGCCTGGGCTCAGCGGGACTGCCAACTGGAATGGCCATATGTGGACTCTCTTAGCATGATGGTCTCTTCTAGAAGCTTGGGTTCCCAGAGAGAATGTTGAAGAGGCCCTAAAGGACACCACAAAGCTTCTTAATGACCAAGGCTCGGAAATCCAGGAAGCTTGCTCCCATCATGCTCTATCACTCCAATGAGTCACTCAGGCCAGCGCAGGTCCAAGAGGAGGAAACCTAGACTCCATCCTGCAATGTGAAGAATTGCAAATAATTTGTGGTCACCCTTAAGCAACCAGCAACTCATCTAGATTGACTGGCATTTCAGCAATGTGGTGGGAAGTGGTGGGACTGATGTTGAAGAGGGACTTGAATGTCATGAGAGGCTGGGGAGGTAATAAGGTGGGGAGTGAAGTTTCTCGAGTCAGATTCAAATTTACACCCCAGTTTTGCCACTTACAACCCATGGGCCAAGCAGGCTGTCTCTCTATCTGAACCTCAGTGTCCTCATCTGTAAAATGAGGAGAATACCTTCTACATCTCAGAATGACTGTGAAGATGAAATGGGATGGTGCTTATAAAGTGCTTCCCAGTGTACCTGGCTCCAAACGTGTCTCAGTAAATGGCAGCCCCTATTATTGAACCTGAGTAACACAGAGAGCCAGGAAAGGATCTAACAAAAAACTCCCCTGGCTTTGACAATGTATGAAACCCACTGATGTTTGGCTTTGTGTCCTCACCCAAATCTCATTTAGTAGCTCCCATAATTCCTACATGTTGTGGGAGAGACTCGGTGGGAGATAACTGAATCATGGGGGATGGTCTTTCCCATGCTGTTCTTGTGATAGTAAATAAGTCTCAGAAGATCTGATGGTTTTAAAAATGGGAGTTTCTCTGCAGGAGCTCTCTCTTTGCCTGCTGCCATCCATGTAAGATGTGACTTGTTCCTCCTTTGCCTTCCATCATGATTGTGAGGCCTCCCCAACCACTGTGGAACTGTAAGTCCATTAAAGCCTCTTTCTTTTGTAAACTACCCAGTCTCGGGTATGTCTTTTTTTTTTTTTTTTTTCCTTGAGATGGAGTTTTGCTCTCGTTACCTAGGTTGGAATGCAACCTCCACCGCAACCTCCACCTCCCAGGTTCAAGTGATTCTCCTGCCTCAGCCTCCTGAGTAGCTGGGATTACAGGCATATGCCACCATACCCAGCTAATTTTGTATTTTTATTTAGTAGAGATGGGGTTTCACCATGTTGGCCAGGCTGGTCTCGAACTCCCGACCTCAGGTGATCCTCCTGCCTTGGCCTCCCAAAGTCCTGGGATTACAGACATGCGCCACCACGCCTGGGCTCGGATATGTCTTTATCAGCAGCATGAAAATGGACTAATACAGCCACCCTCTCCCACACTCCCACATACAACCAAACCCCAAATCCAGCTGATTTTACACCCGAAATGCAGCCTGAATATGTTTCTCCACTTCCCCCACTGATATCACCATGCCCTACCCAGACCATGGCAGTTGCCTCCTTCCTGGTATCCCGTCCTCCCTCACCCCCGCCTGCCCCCTGTAATGCCCTCCCCTCACAGCAGGGAGCTCAGGCTTCTCAAAGTGCCCTGTGGGTGCAAGCCACCTGGGGGGTCCTGTTTGTATAAAATACAGATTCCAGTTCAGTAGGTCTGGGATGGGGTCTGAAAGTCTGCATTTCTGGTCAGCTCCCAGGTGATGTGGGTGCTGATGACTCCTGGATCACACTTTCAGTAGCTGGAGAATATTTTTTTTCCAAATAAAAGGGTGATTCTGTCTCGACTCCACTTAAAACACTCCACTGACTTCCTAGCAATCCCACACCATCACTGGGTCCCACAGGCCGGGCAGGATTCAGCTCCCATCTGACCTTCTAGCCCCTTGCTCTCCACTCTCCCGTCCTCTCTTTCCCCCTTGTTTATGGTTTTGTTAATTTATTTATGATGAAATTAGATGAAGCTACCATCCACCCCAGTACTGGAACATTATCAATAACCTGTGTGTGGTCAGGCGTGGTGGCTCATGCCTGTAATCACGCCTTGGGAGGCCGAGGAGGGTGGATCACCTGAGATCAGGAGTTCGAGACCAGCCTGGCCAACATGGTGAAATCCCGTCTCTACTAAAAATACAAAAATTAGCAGGGCGAGGTGCCACGCGCTGAGGCAGAGAACTGCTTAAAACCCGGGAGGCGGAGGTTGCAGTGAGCCGAGATTTCGCCACTGCACTCCAGCCTAGGCGACAGAGCAAGACTCCATCTCAAAAAATAAAAAACAAACAAAACAAAACAAAATAAATTAGCCAGGCGTGGTGGTGGGCTACTGGGGAGGCTGAGACTGGAAAATCCCTTGAAACGGTGGGAGGATGGGAGTGTGGGGGATGTGGGGGGTGGGGGGAGGGGGGCCGGAGGGGCGGAGGTTGCAGTGAGCCCAGATCGCGCCACTTCACTGCAGCCTCCGCGAAAGAGCGAAACTCCTTCTCAATCAATCAATCAATCAAACAATCAATCAGCTGTACCCGGGTGTTCTTTCCCTCCGTCCTTACCTCCTCCCAGCTCCTTCCCATTCACGTGAGATAACCACTCTTCTCCAGTACCTATGCTCATTTTTCCCTTGCTTTAAATTTCTTTTCACCGGTGCATGCGTCTAAACACACACACTTTTGGTTTTGCTTTTACACATTCTAAAAGTTGCACCGTTGTATTCAGTTTTCTGCAACTTAGTTTTTTCACTCTACGTTGTTTCTGAGGCATTGCTTCTGTTGTTATCTGGCTGAAGTTCATTCCGTTTCACTGCTGTCTAACGTTTCATGGTGTGAATATTCCAGTTTATTTGCCCACTCGCCCATGGAGGGGCATTTAGGGGTGTTTCCAATGCTCCTGTTATTCGGAACAGCGCGGTGTGAACATTCTGCACAGGTCTCTGGCTGCGCCTGGGCGGGTTTCTTAAAGGTGAATGCCCAGGAGGGGACTGTCTGTGTTCTCCCACCCTTCGGGCTCCAGCTTTCCTCGCCTTCTTTCACTCCCAGCTCCCTGGAGTCTCTCACGTAGAATGTTCTCTCCACCCCTGGTGAATTCCTGCAGGTTCTGCAGGCCAAGGCTGGCCCCCCTCGAAAGCTCCTTAACTATACAATTATGTCATGTGTTTCTGCGACGAGCGTCCGTCTCTCCGGTGGAAAGCACTCCCCTCGAGGTTTGCGATGCTCCCGGGGTCCCCGCTTCTAGCTCGGGCCTGGCTCACAGCAGCGCCCAGACTGCAGGGGGACCCTTGAAAGTTGCTGGAGGAGCCGGGGGGAAGGCAGCGCCCAGCGAGGCGGCGGGGGCTCGCGCCCACAGGTGGGTCCGGTCGGGCGCCGCGGGGCGGTAGTTTTCGGGTCGACGGGCGAGGACGCTGGGTCCTGAATTCCAGGAAACGCGGGACCCGGGCCGGCGGACCGGGCTGGGGCTCCGGCGAGAGGGCGGGCCCGGGGAACGGCGCGGGGCGGGGTAGGAGGCGGGGCGGGGTAGGAGGCGGGGCCCAGCCCCGTTAAGAGCGTGGCCGGCCACGGCCACCGCGGGCCCCCGAGAAAGTCGAGTGGCCAACGAGCCGGCAGAGACCCACCGAGCGTCGGCGGAGGGAGCAGCGCCGGGGCGCACGCGGGCACCATGACCCAGACGCCCGCCTTCGACAAGCCCAAAGTGAGAGTGCGCGGGGGCTCTGGGGCCGGGGGACCAGCGCCTGGGCGGCCCGAGGGGCTTAACGGGGCCCAGCCCGGGGCGTCCGAACCCCGGGAACGAACGGGGGCTCCTGCAGGCGCGTTCTTCCTTCGGCTTAGGCTGTGGCTTGCTTGCGGGCTAATCAGGGACAATGGAAAAGAGAAGGTCCGGAACCCAGAGGCCTCCAGAGTCTGCTTCTGCCCCTGACTTGACCCCTCTGGGTCTCAGTTTCGCTGTCTGTCAAGTGGGCATCCTAGCACTGTTGAGCGCTGTGTGGGCCTGGGCAGGGGCTTGAGGTCTCTGAAGCTCAGCTGTATGATCGGGCCCGATGTCTACGCCGGATAGGCACCTAGTGCTGTGCCCGGTGCCTACTGAGTGCTCAGTGAATGGAAGCAGCTTTGTACGCCAGCATTATGGTGGTGGGCGCCAAGGAGCCCGGGTTTGTGGATGTGTCCCGGGGAAGAACCGTGAGCCCTGCCAGAAAGGGGAGGGAGGGGAGCAAGGCACCCCCTTACCCCCGCGGGAAGAACAGGAGCTAGGTAGGCCCTGGGTTTGGGGCCCTAGCAGGGTTCACTCGAGGGCAAGCCATGGCCACTGGCCCCAGGGGAGAATCCTCTTGTCTCTCCGCCCACCAGCTGTGGCGTCTTGGGCCTGGTGGGGTCAGGGAGGGTCCGGACCCCCTTGGCCTGTCTCAGAGTCCGAGAGGAGGGGCCAGGAGTCTGCCAAGCAGGGTGAATCAGCCAGTAGGGTGTGAGAGTGGGGGGTTGGGGTAGGAGTCAGCTGCAATCAGCCTCAACTTACCCTTCTTAGAAACAGGTGTGAGTGGCCCCACAGGTTGGCTCAGGCCTGTAATCCCAGTGCTTTGGGAGGCTGAGGCGGGAGGATCACTTGAGTCCAGGAGTTTGAGACTAGCCTGGGCAACATAACTAGACTCCATCTCTCCAAAAAATAAAAAAAGTTAAGGGAGGTGGGTGTGGTGGTGCACTCCCCTAGTCCCAGCTACTCAGGAGGCTGAGGCAGGAGGATTGTTTGAGCCCAGGAGGTCGAGGCTGCAGTGAGCTGTGATGGTGCTACTGCACTCCAGCCTGGGAGACAGAGCGAGACCCTGTCTCAAAAAAAAAAAAAAAAAAGAAATAGGTGTGAATGATGATGACAGATATCACAAACGTGCCGTTGAGAATCCAGTGAGTGTGCATGTGTTAGTGTGAGGGAGACAGGCTGTGGGTGGGAGAGCCCACCTACCTTCTGCGGAGGGTGGGGCCCGGCCCCCACTACTGATGCCCCCAGCCCAGGGAAAATGCTCAGCTACTCCCCATCAGAAGCTGGGAGCACTGAGGTGCTGTACAAGCCCTCCTACCCCCACCCCTGCCTCCTTCACATCTTACTGGAGCCAGGTGGCCCATGATTGGCACCTCTCCTTTTCAGTCTTATTGTTAAATGCTCTGGGCTCCCTCTGCCCTTGGGCTGGGGACCCACTGTCCCCTGATGTGAATCCTATGGCAGTAGTAAAGCTCCTTGATTGGCCCGGCACGGTGGCTCAGGCCTGTAATCCCAGCACTTTGGGAGGCGGAGGTGGGCGGATCACAAGGTCGGGAGATGGAGGCCATCCTGGCTAACACGGTGAAACCCTGTCTCTACTAAAAATACAAAAAATTAGCCGGGCATGGTGGCGGGCGCCTGTAGTCCCAGCTTTGCGGGAGGCTGAGGCAGGAGAATGGCGTGAACCCGAGAGGTGGAGCTTGCTGTGAGCCGAGATTGCGCCACTGCACTCCAGCCAGGGCAACAGAGCGAGACTCCGTCTCAAAAAAAAAAACAAAACTCCTCGATTGCGAATGTGTTGGGAGTTATGGAGACAAACAGCAGGGCCCACTTCTAGAGAACTTGTTGCAGACACCCACTGGATCCTTGCAGTTCTTCTGTAACAGCCCATCAAGGGAGGGGCTCATATTATTATCCCCATTTTTTTGGCCTTGCCCAGTCCTCCCATCTGATTCAAGCTGGCAGATCATTTTCCCTGTTGGGACCTCAGTGTCCACATCGGGAGGATGGGACATCAGCTGCTTATGTGGGTGTCCTGTGTCCTGAGTCCCAAGGCCACAAAGTGATGCTTGAGAGTGAAGGTAGACTGTTACCTGCCATGTGTTTGAGGCGTGACAAATCTTATATGATTGTGAGGAGGAACTTGCCTGAGCTGGCAGGAGAAGTGGGAAGGAGTGTGAATCCCAGAGCCACTATGACCAGAGCCAGCTCCCTGCCCTCTCGTGGGTGGGACAGATGATAGTTATAATTATTAGCATTACTAGCTGCAGCTTATGGAGTGTTGATGTTCCTGTGCCAGGCACCGTTCTAAACACATTATCTGCATTTTTCATTTAATCCAGGCACAGAAAGGTTAACTAGGCCCAAGATCACACAGCTAGGAAATGTCCAGTCTGGGGTTTGAGTCCAAGGGAGGCTGGCTTCGTAATCCCATGCCCCTAACCATCTTTCCTAAACTACCTCTGCAGAAGCCTTTGGGGATAGAGGTGCCAGTGCCCCAGGTGCAAACCTCCTGAGACAGGAGCCTTTGCTGTGTCCTTCATACCTGCCACCAGCTGAGGCCTGGGACCTGGTCAGCTAGAAGAAAGCAGAGCAGGGCAGTGCTTTTCAGACTTAACTCAGATGGCCTGACTTTTAATGTTCACACTGTGATTCTGTGTGGGTCGGGGTGGGGCCTGTGATGCTGCACTGCTGACCAGCTCCCGGGAAATGCTAACGTCACCGATCCAGGAACACACTTTGCATAGCAAGGCCCTAGGCAGCTGCCTTCTGTTGTGCGGGACCCCTATTGACTCCAGTGGAGATAGCACCAGGTTCAAGAGGCTACCTTCTTTGGAAGAGGTAGCAAACAAGATATGGGGTTTTACTGGGGGCTTACATACAGGGAAGAGAGTCCAGTGGTGGCAGGCTTGAGCAGAAGAACCGCAACCACTTGCAGAAGCATGCAGTTTATATAGCATTTTCATTTAACACCTTCCCCCAACCACCTGCACCTAGTAACCTTCATTTAACCCAAAACAAAGGGCCTCGGTCTCTATACCCCTCTATGGTCAGTGTCCCGTGGGAATGCGGTGGGGCTCAGATGTTCCTCATAGATAAGGAATGGATCTCCAGGTTGGCCACTCCTGGATTCCTTCACTCGGAACTCTAAACACGCATTCAAGTGTGCCTGCCACGCAGGGTCATTGTCAGGGAATGCCCAAGTCAAGTTTTCCCTGTCAGGTGTGTGAACACCTGCTGGGCACTGGAGGAAGTGGAAAGGGAGGTTGGAGGGGTGGCCCTTATCAGCCTGTGTTCACAGGTGGCACCAGGCACTCAGGCATTCTGCATCCTGGAGGCCAATGCCGATCACATGCCTGTTGTTATAATAATCAGAACAATGGCTATCCTTGAAGTAGTCCTGGGTACCAGGAGCCTTCAGTGACTTCTCTTTTTTTGAGCCAGAGTCTCACTCTGTCGCCCGAGCTGGAGTGCAGTGGCACGATTTTGGCTCACTGCCACCTCTGCCTCCTGGGTTCATGCGATCCTCCTGCCTCAGCCTCCCGAGTAGCTGGGACTACAGGCTTGCGCCAGAGTCTCACTCTGTTGCTCAGGCTGGAGTGCAGTGGTGTGATCTTGGCTTACTACAACCTCTGCCTCCCGAGTTCAAGCGATTCTCCTGCCTCAGCCTCCGGAATAGCTGGGATTACAGGCGTCAGCCACCACGCCTGGCTAATTTTTGTATTTTTAGTAGACACAGGGTTTCACTATGTTGGTCAGGCTGGTCTCGAACTCCTCACCTCAGGTGATCCTCCTGCCTCGGCCTCCCAAAGTGCTGAGATTACAGGTGTGAGCCACTGTGCCCAGTCAGTAACTTTTATCTCACGGAATCCTCTGAATGACTTGACAAGGCATAGGTCTTCATCCCCATTTACAGATGAAGAAACTGAGGCTTAGAGAGTGGAGGGACTTGCCAGGGCTACACAAAATCTGAGAGCTTTGAAGCTATAGACTGGCGAGTGAACTGATATGGGCTGGGACAGCAGTTTCGTTTCTTTTTTTTTAGACAGAGTTTCGCTCTTGTTGCCCAGGCTGGAGTGCAGTGGCACGATCTCAGCTCACCACAACCTTCCCCTCCCGGGTTCAAGCGATTCTCCTGCCTCAGCCTCCCAAGTAGCTGGAATTACAGGCAGGCACCACCATGCCCAGCTAATTTTTTTTATTTTTAGTAGAGACAGGGTTTCTCCTTGTTGGCCAGGCTGGTCTAGAACTCCCAACCTCAGGCGATCCACCCACCTCAGCCTCCCAAAGTGCTGGGATTACAGGCGTGAGCCACCGCACCCGGCCAAGGGACAGCAATTTCTAAACTGTCCCTTGTCTGATGCAGAGGGGAATTGGGGCTAAATCAGCAATGTCCCTTTTCTGTCTCATATTTGAATGTCTACTCTGCACGAGGCGCTGTCCTGCTTTGCATACAGTGACTCATTTAATGTTTTCCTCTGAGGAAAGTCCTGTACTATTATTAACTTCACTTATCGAGGAGGAAACTGAGACTCAGAGAGGGGAGGGAAATTGCCAGAGTCACACAGCTGGCAAGCAGCAGAGCTAGACTTGAACCCAGATCTGCCTGCACTGAAGCAGAAGCTGTTCATTGCTTTGCTCATTTGCCACTCCCACTTTATGCAGAAAAAGGTGGGGCCGTGTTGGGGGAAGAGTTAGAATCAGGGTGGCAGTGCGGGCCAGTGCGTTAGCCCCGGGCTTCAGATGTACTGGGGCTGAATTCCTGCCTTGCTGCATAGCAGCTAGGGTACCTCAGGGAGACACCTGCTGAACCTCAGCTTCCCCCTCTATAAAATGGGATGACAAAACCATGATCTTGGGGTTCTAGGGGAAACTGACGTGCTGACTGGTTTTTGCACGGTGCCTGGCTGGTACCAGCAGGCCCTCAGGGGTGGGTTTCCTTCCTGGGGACTGGAGTAGGGGCTGCGGCAGACTCTGAGAGGCCTCCCCAGCTGCAGTCTCCCTCCTTTTTTCTTCCTGACACAAAACCCACCAGCTGCACTTCTTTTCGGGCTTGCAGGGGTTTTCAGTTACCAGAGCCACCTGTTAAAACACAAATGTCGCTAGGAAGAGCCCGCCTTACCCATTTTGACTAACGTGGCAGTTGGTGGGGGAAGGGAACAGAGGAGGCTGAGTTTCACTGAAGCCTTTTGCTTCAGAGGAGGAAGGGCGGAGCAGAGAGGGGAAGTGGTCTGTGGTCATACAGGGAAGCAGGGGAGGCCAGACAGCTTCCCAATCCTGCATTCAACCTCAGGGTGGGCTTGGCCTGGGTGGCTGGGGCCCTGTGATTCAGGAGAGACTTGTCCGCCTGCTCGGGTGTCTTGAAGGGGTCCCTATAGGACCCCCTGGGGCGGGGCAAGGTAGTAGGACCGTGGTCTGGCTGTGGGTGGTGGAGAGGAGCAGGCTGTGGGGCAGAGTGAGGTTGGAATCTGTATTTACCCAAGGTGTTGGGGGTAGGCTTGGCCTCGGCCCTTAGTGTTCTCAGGCCCCAGAGCAGTTGTTGAGGATAACCTCTGCACGCCTAGTGACCACGGAGCTAGAACAGCAAGGAATTTGAACTTGGACACCAACTGGGGTCAGGCTGTCTGGGTCTGAGTCCTGATTTCCCACTTTCCAACTAGAGGAGCTTGAATGAGTCATTTAACTTCATGGTGCCTCAGTTTCCCCTCTCTAAAATGAGAATTATACCCATACCCACCTCTCAAACACCAAGTGCAGGCCTGGCTCCGAGCAGGTGCGGCAGCAATGGCTGCCATTGGTCAGCACCACCATGGTTGGTAATGGTCCTGCTTAGACTTTTGAGACAGAGTCTTACTCTGTCGCCCAGGCTGGAGCGCAGTGGTGCGATCTTGGCTCACTACAACCTCTGCCCCCCGGGGCTCAAGTGATTCTTCTGCCTCAGTCTCCCAAGTAGTTGGGATTACAGGTGTGCGCCACCATGCCTGGCTAATTTTTGTGTTTTTAGTAGAGACAGGGTTTCACCATGTTGTTCATAACAATGGCTGTCCTTGAAGTAGTCCTGGGTACCAGGTGCCTTCAGTTACTTTTTTTTTTTTTTTTTTGAGCCGAAGTCTCACTCTGTCACCCAAGCTGCAGTGCAGTGGCACGATTTTGGCTCACTGCAACCTCTGCCTCCTGGGTTCATGCCATCCTCCTGCCTCAGCCTCCCAAGTAGCTGGGACTTGGGATCCACTTCCCCTTGCTGGTCCTCCCTTCCACCTCTGTGAAGAGGAGGTCTCGAACTCCTGGCCTCAAGTGATCTACCCACCTCAGCCTCCTAAAGTGCTGGTATTAACAAGAGTGAGCCACCGCGCCTGGCCCCTGTTCAGATGTTAGCATCAGTGACCCAGCACCTTGCTATGTGGCATGAAGGGAGCGTGCTGCTGTTAAGACCTCTGGGTTTAGAGTCAAATAGCTTCGTGGCTGTGGTGTGTATTAGACTTTCTAACTCAAGGTCCTCCCACTCTCTGAGCCTCAGTCTTGTTGCCTTTAAAACGTGTATAGGTGTGCTGAGTCCCTATGCTGTGGCTCCACAGGAATTTCCCCAGGTGGAAGGCACACCTTGCCTTCTGTGAAGCCTCTGAGCAGCAGAGCTGTGAGGCCTCAAGTCAGCAGGAGACACTGCGGGGACTGCTCAGTCCCTTCCACTGTGTACCTCGGAGCTGGTGGAGCCTAGATGAGGCTGAGCACAGAGGGCTTCCTGGAGGAGGTGGAGCTGAAACAGTTTATCAGCCCAGGGCTGCTCTGTCTCCTGGCCTCACACTAAAAGTCAGCTGAGAGGCCACAGTGGCATAAATCACTGACCTTGGCACTGCCCAGCTCATCACCAAAAGCAGGGCTAGAGAGGGAGGGGACGTTCGGCTGGCAGTGGGCACCAGTGGCTCATCTGGGTTCTGGCCATGGTGCTCAGGTTCTGTGAGCTGACCGGGCAGCCCTGGCTCCTTTGCCCCTGTGTGGGTACTGCCAGCTCCCATGGGGGCAGGTCAGCCCCTTCCTTGTTGCAGGGAGAGCACCCAGCATTGCTGACATGGGACAGGGAGACGAGGAAATACGGCGTGGTCATTGAACATAGAGAGCAGTTGATGCTGTGCGAGGTGCTGTCGTAGGCACTGAGGACACGGCATGATGACACAGACAAGGTGCTCCGTCTCAGCAAATGGCTCATGAGTGAGACAGACATGTTACATACATGAACCCAAAAAGTCAGATGAAAACAAAACAGAGCAATGTGTTTGGGAGGCAAAGCCAGCTGCTGGGGGGCGAGCAGGGCCGTCTACCTCCCAGGCAAACCCAGTCAGCTTAGTTCTCCCTGGCGAGCCTTGGGCCAGCTCATCTGACTGGGTTTGCCTTGGAGGTAGACGGCCCTACTCGCCCTCCAGCAGCTGGGAACATGGAAACATGAGTCAGATCTGGGAGTATCTGGCCCAGAAGTCCAAGACCTGGGTCCTCATGGTAGCTCTGCTGCCGACACACTGAGTGACCTTGGGTGAGTGAACCCACCGCCCTGGGCCTCTCTGGCGGGCATCTCTTGAGAGCAGAGACTTAGTGCATTTCCCCAGGGCCTCCACAGTGCCTGGCACATAGTGGGGCTTAGTAAATATTTGTTGGTAACTGAGGATGCTTCCTGTTCACATCAGCGCTGGGAGGATTTCCTGCTGTGGGGACTGTTACTGGGCTGGCTGTAAGTCAGCCTTGCAGAGAGCAAAGGCAGTGGGAGGGGCGTGGGATTCCCCTCTGGAGAGGTCAGGAGTGCCAGGGAGGGGGTGTGGCCTGTGGGCAGGGCTTGGGAATAGAGGCAGAGGGACTTGAGTTCCGCCCTAGTTCCACCACCATCAATTTGTGTAACCCTGGACGGGCCACTAAACTTCTCCGGGCTTAGCCTGGCAAGTCCACTTCCCCATCTGTAACAGGGGCCGATATGTCCATTGCCTAGGGATTAAGATTAAATGAGATAAAGGGTCTGAAAACAGTAGGTAGTTGCTTTATCATTATTATTATTGCTGTATTATTGATGTCTGAGGCTGGGCCCACAGAGGCAGTATAGTAGAGTGGTTAGGAGCTCAAGAATCAGACTAGGGTTCAAATTCTGACTCCATCACTGACTGTTTTGGGGGTACTTCTTTGAACCTCAGTTTCTTCATCAGTAAAATGGGAGTGAAGTCGCTACCTTGCTGGTTGTAAGGATGAAATAAGATAATGCATGTAGACGGTCTAGCACATAGTAGATACTCAAAAGTTCGAGGCCACTGCTGACCCTTTTCCCTGAAAGGGGACACGAGAGCGGGGTCCCCACCCCATTGTCATTGTCATCTGGAATTGGCTGACAGACTTCCCATGGTGTGTTGCAGTTTTCTAGAAAATTCAGTGAGAGGCCTGCCTGAGCTTGAGCCACCTGTGGAGGTAGCTTCCTGCCTCTGCTCCACTCCTGAAATGTGTCTGGGCCTCTTCTCAGGCAGCCCTGAGAAGGGATGAATGCTACTGGTCATGGTGGGCAGCTGGCTCTGCTTTGCCCCTTCCCGGAGGCGCTCCTGCCTCCTGCCCGGCTCCCTCAACCCCTTGCTTCTGCACCCCGGCACCGTCTGGCTCCTGCTCACTGAGCACCCACTGTCTCTGATGCTGCCTTGAGTACTTCCTGCATGTTATTCAAATCCCAATCAGATCTTCCCTCCCACAGTAGCTGGTCTTCTGTTCTGGCTTCCTGCCATCCTGTCCTCCACACAGCAGCCGGGAAAGGTTTTTTTTAAAGGGGACTCTCCGATTTAACACAGTTGGGTGGAAAACCCTTTGCTTCGGGCTCTGCGGTCTCCCTGCCCCCTCTCCACTTTGCCCTGGCCTCATTTCTCACCACTAACCTCGCACTGCACTCTCGCCAACTCCCCGCCTGCTTCCTGATTCAGACACTAAGCACACGCAGCTCCCCTGCCTGGAGCCATTCTCCCTCTCCTTCCTTCTTTCTTCTCCCTGGTGAACTCCTCCTTTAAGTGATCTTTTCCCAACACACTTTCTACATTGCGCCCACCCCAGTGTGATTTTTCTTTATCTCATAGCACTTGGTTCTGCTGCTTAGCACAGTTTGCAAGGCTGAGTTGAGAAAGGTGTGTTTGCTCATTCTCAGGCAGGAGAGGCTACCTCGTGCTGCTGCAGTAACAAACAGCCCCCAGGTCTGAGGGGCCTGCAGCGACCCAGGTTCACCTTATACTGTTTGTCCCTCCAGGGCCTCCAGTGAGGTTTTGGCTCCTTGCGATCACTCAGGGCCCAGGCAGATGGGAAGACTCCACTCTGAACATTGCCAATTATTGTGCCAGAGTAAAGCAGAGCTGGTTCTTGAATTGACATTTGAATACTTTTGCCAGGCGGGGCAAGGCAGCTGATGCCTGTAATCCTAACACTTTTGGGAGGTCTAGGTGAGTGGATCACCTGAGGTCAGGAGTTCGAAACTAGCCTGGCCAAAATGGTGAAACCCTGTCTCTACTAAAAGTACAAAAATTAGCCGGGCGTGGTAGTAGGCGCCTGTAATCCCAGTTTCTTGGGAGGCTGAGGCACGAGAATCCCTTGAACCTGGGAGGCAGAGGCTGCGGTGAGCTGAGATCTTGCCACTGCACTCCAGCCTGGGCAACAGAGCCAGACTCCATCTCAAAAAAAAAAAAAAAAAAAAAAAAAAAACAAGTAAAGAAACAAATACTTTAGCCAGAAGTAGCCATGCAGACCGCCCCACCCACAAGGGCGCGTGACTACTGCCCCCATTCACTGCCTGATCTTCCTGTTCTCTGGGCTCCAAGGCCAGGCCTGGTTTGACCTTCTGACTTCCTCCTACCTTCCCAGTAACCTCATGCAACTCCTCTCACTCAGCCTCAATCATCCCCATGGATGTTTAAACTTACCCAAGACATCCCTGCCTTTAAAAAAGCCCGCCATTCTCTTGACCTTCATGCACGTCCTGCCCCCTCCAAGGCTGCTAGTTCCTTTAGGGGCAAAACTGTGAAAGAGTAGTCTAAACCTTCTTCCTCTTCTTACCTCCACTTCTTTCTTACCTTATTCCAGTGCGGATTTTACCCTCACTCAGGCCTCTAGAATGGTTCCTCTAGGGCAGTGGTTCCCAACCTTGACTACATATTTTTTTTGAAAATCCTCTGCCTGGGCCTGCCACCAAGGATTTTGCTTTAATTGACCTCAGATGGGGCTGAGGCCTTGGGAACTGGCCAGAACTTCCCATGCTCCTAACTTGCAGCCGAGGTTGAGAACTACTCATCCGAAACCCCCAGTGCCTGCGCTTTTAGCCCGGGGAACATGTTTCTGCCCTTTCATCCTGTGACCTCCAGCAGGGCCTGACTATGTGAGTTTCCTGTGGCTGCCGTAACAAGTTGCTACACCTGGCTGGCTTCAACCAACAGAAACGTGTGCCCTTGTAGTTCTGGGGGCCAGAAGTCCAACATCAAGATATCATCAGAGCCACTTGCCCTCTGAAGGCTCTCGGGGGAGTCCATTCCTTGCCTCTTCCAGTTGCTGGCGGCTCCAGGCATTCCTTGGCTTGTGGCCGCATCATTCCAGTCTCTGCCTCTGAGGTCACGTTGCTGCTTCCTCTTGTGTGTGTTTCTCTTAAAACTATTTGTTTGTCTCTTATAAGGATACATGTGATTGCATCTAGGTCCCAACCAGATAATCCAGGATAAACTCTTCCTGTCAAGACATTTAATAATCACACTTTGCCATATAAGGTTTTTTTTTTTTTTTTTTGAGATGGAATTTTGCACTTTCACCCAGGCTGGAGTGAAGTGATGCAATCTCGACTCATTGCAACCTCTGCCCCCGGGTTCAAGCAATTCTCCTGCCTCAGCCTCCCAAGTAGCTGGGATTATAGGTACCTCCACCATGCCCAGCTAATTTTTATATTTTTAGTAGCTACCATGTTGGCCAGGCTGGTCTTGAATTCCTGACCTCAGGTGATCCACCCGCCTTGGCCTCCCAAAGTGCTGGGATTACAGGCATGAGCCACTGTGCCTGGCCATAAGGTAATATTTTTTTGAGAGGGATTCTTGTTCTGTTGCCCATGCTGGAGTCCAGTGGCTCAATCTTGGCTCACTGCAACCTCCGCCTCCTGGGTTCAAATGATTCTGCCACCTCAGCCTCCCGAGTAGCTGGGACTACAGGTGTGCGCCACCATGACTGGCTAATTTTTGTATTTTTAATAGAGATGGGATTTCACCATGTTGGTCAGGCTGGTCTTGAACTCCTAACCTCAAGTGATCCACCCACCTTGGCCTCCCAAAGTGTTGGGATTACAGGCATGAGCCACCGTGCCCAACCCATATAAGGTAATAGTTACAGGTTCTGGGCATTAGGATTAGCATGTAGATAGCTTTGTGGGGGCCACCATTCAGCCCACTGTGCTAACCCTGTGAACCGCTGCTAACTTGACATCTGATGGCCCGGCCTTCTGCATACCACACACCCTCCCACCTCTCTGGCCACAGTACTGTAGGCTCAGCCTCCTCCGTAAAGCCACTAAGTGCTTGAGCTGGTCAAAGCTTCATCCTAGGCCTTTACCTTACCTCCCTTGATGTTCTCTCCCTAGGTGAGCTCCTTCAGGCCCACACCTTCTGTGCTCACCTACATTCCCACCCACATTCCCAGCGTGGGCTTCTCAGGGCAGCTCTAGACTCACATCCCATTGGCTTCCTCCATTTACCTTTGGATATCTCAAAGGCATCTCCAGTTGGCTGGACGCAGTGGTTCATACCTGTAATCCCAGCACTTTGGGAGGCTGAGGTGGGCAGATCACTTGAAGTCAGGAGTTCAAGATCAGCCTGGCCAATATGGTGAAACCCAGTCTCTACTAAAAATACAAAAATTAGCTGCACATGGTTGTGGGTGCCTGTAGTCCCAACTACTCGGGAGGCTGAGGCAGGAGAATCGCTTGAACCTGGGAGGTGGAGGCTACAATGAGCTGAGCTGGAGCCACTGCACTCCAGCCTAGGCAACAGAGCGAAACTCCATCTCAAAAAAAACAAAAAACAAAAGGCATCTCCAGTTTAACATAACTAAGACCAAACCAATCATGCCTCCCTCCCCCGCATCCTCCCTCCTGGAGGGAGCTCCAGCATTTGGTCTTCTCTTCCAGCGTTCTCTGTCTCAAACTGTGGGAATTGCTCCCCACCCAGGCCTAACCTGAAGTGTGAGCCTTGGCATCTCTTTCTATCCGCCTGTTTTTCCTCTATGCACCTCACAACCCTGGTCCAAGCCACAGTCATCTTGCAAATGGCTGCAGTAGCCTCTAACTGGCCTTGCAGGAGCCACCCTCTTTCTCTAACCAGCTGCCAACCCTGCAGTGGCTTCTGTGTGCTTTCCAGATAAAGCCTGACTCCTCGTGGCCCGCACAGCCCTGCCTGGGTGGTCCTATCCTGCAGCCTCTCCAGTCCCGTGAACCATCCCTTCTCTGAGCCTCTATTTAATTCCTTTCATACACCCCGTTTTCTCCTGCCATAGGGCCTTGCACATGCTGTTCCCTCCACCTGGAATTTTCTTCCCGCCTCCCTCTGTACCCTTCCTTGCGTTGTGGGTTCCTCTCTATCCTCCGGCTTTTCACTCAGGCTCGTTGTTGGCCCTCTAGATGTGTTTGCTTCTCTTGTTTGTTACCCTCTGTCATAGGAGTCATCTTGGTTTGTGACTGTACATTTTCCCATGTGACATTTGCTTAATGCCTCTCCCACTCTGGGGCCTGTACAAGCCCCAGGAACAGGACTTAGACCCTTCTGTTTAACTCTACAATCTAGCATCCAGCAGGAGCGCAGGCCTTCATTGACTTTTATTTTATTTTTATTTTTGAGATGGAGTTTCGCTCTTGTTGCCCAGGCTGGAGTACAGTGGCATAATCTCGGCTCACTGCAGCCTCTGCCTCCCGGGTTCAGGTGATTCTCCTGCGTCAGACTCCCGAGTAGCTGAGATTACAGGTGTGCGCCACCATGCCCAGCTAATTTTTTGTATTTTTAGTAGAGATGGGGTTTTGCCGTGTTGGCCAGGCTGGTCTCGAACTCCTGGCTTCAGGCGATCCACCCACCTTGGCCTCCCAAAGTGGTTGGATTACAGGTGTGAGCCCCCATGCCCGGCCTTCATTGACTTTTAGTTGACAACTATTTAGCATTTGCTATGTGCCAAGAACTCCCTGCGTACTAATGCAGTTAACCCTCATGAAGCCTAGAAGGAAGGACTGTCATTCTCCCCATTTAACAGATGGGGATGCCGAGGCACAGGAAGTGAAGTGACTTTCTCAAGGTCCCACAGGGAGTGAGTGGAGGAGCCGAGATTCCAGCTCTAACCACGTGAGGCTCTATACAGTGTGACTCCGGCTCTCTGGCTGGGCCCTCTCCATAGCCCTGTGAGGGTTAAGGATAGAAAACAGAGGCTCAGAGAGGTGAGGTCCCTTGCCTGAGGTCACACAGCTGGTTGGCCGTTCCCTGGGCTAGAAGCTTCAGTATTCCCAATGCTGAGCATATTTTGAGAACCCAAGAAACAAACATTTGACTGGGTGGGAACTGAACTCATTTTGTCAGGGAATCCAGCAACTAAGCTGGCCCCGAGCCTGGGTGTGAGGACCGCTCTGTCCCTTGCCAGCTGGAGGACCTCAGGAGAGATCTGATGACTCTGAGGTCCTGCTGATAGGACCTCTGGTGTCTCTGTTCCCTGCTGGCCTCCCATGGGCCTGGGTTGGGTTTCCTCTGCAGGAGGCAGCTCATGTATGTGCTCCTAGATGCCCTTGGACCAGCAGCTCCTTGGCTGTTCCTCCCTGAGCCAGGGCAGCCAACTTTCTTCTCCAGCTCCCCATGCTCCCCACCCCAGCATGAGATGTCAGCTGAGAGTTTTCCGGATCTCCCCTGGCTACAGAGAAAGCTTCCATCATTTGGAACAGGAAGAGCAGGAACGGCAAAGTCCCTTTCCCCACCGTCTCCCACTGCCTGCTGTGCTTCTAACAGCTCATACTAAACACCCTAACTGAGCAGCAGGGGCTATTTCCTTTGGGCTATCCATGTCCACCTACACTGTCGTTTTTAATCCTTGCAATTTTTCTTGGACAGGGGGGCATAATATTCCATTGTTTTTTAGTTGAGGAAACTGAGGCTCAGAGAAGTCAAGTGTCTTGTCTGAGGTCACACAGCAGAACTGGGAGTCAAGCCAGATGGGCTGCCTCCAAGGACCCTGCTCTTAAACTCTAGAGTACTAGAAAGTTCTTCTGTTGCCTAATATTGATTCCTGATAGGCTATGCTTGAGTAGCATCTGCTTTTGAAAATGGAGCCTGGGCTGGTCGCAGTGGCACATACCTGTAATCCCAGCACTTTGGGAGGTCGAGGTGGGTGGATCACCTGAGGTCAGGAGTTCCAGACTAGCCTGAGCAACATGATAAAACCCCGTCTGTGCTAAAAATACAAAAATGAGCTGGGCGTGGTGACACCTGCCTATAGTCCCAGCTACTCAGGAGGCTGAGGCACAAGAATTGCTTGAACCCAGGAAGTGGAGGTTGCAGTGAGCAGAGATCGCGTCACTGCCCTCCAGCCTGGGAGACAGAGCGACACTCCATCAGTCTCCAAAAAAAAAAAAAAAAAGAAAAAGAAAATGGATCCTGAATTTTGAAATATGCTGTGGCTCTTCCCTAGTTCGGGACATCTGGGTCAATTCCTTTTGTTAAAGTAGTTTATTTAGTTGGCTGAGAGTGAGAGCTGCCTACGTGACCTGGAGCACAAACTTTGGAATTGGGCTTGGGTTAGAATTCCGCCTCTGCCACTCACCAGCTGCAATTAAGAACAAAGATACTGCGTTGAGCCCCTGCTTCTATTACTTGCATGCTGTGTGGCCTTGGATGAGATATTTAACCCCTCTGAACCTCAATGTCCTCAACTGTGAAAGAGATTGAGATAACAGCTAAACCCATATCCCAGGAGCAGATTAAACGAGATAGTGCAGTACAGAGTTTACTGAAGTGTCTGGGGTCAGCAGCCGGCCAGTAAATGGTGGCTAATGGTTATCATGATTAATTAATTAAGCTCTGAAAGGTCCGACGGGAACTCATAGGTATTTGTTCTCTCTCTCCCTTTCTCTGTCTCTTCCCCCTGCCCCCTTGTAGGTGGAACTGCACGTCCACCTAGACGGAGCCATCAAGCCTGAAACCATCTTATACTATGGCAGGTAAGTCCGTAGAGAAGAGCCCTCTCTCCCTGGGATTTGGGTGGGGTTCACAGCTCCACCCAGAGGACCCTGGGGAATTCCAGGGTCACTGTTCCTTCCTGTCTCCCTGTGGGAATTAAGCCAGCTCCAGGCCAGAAGTGGGACTGTGGAGACATGGAGGCCTCAGCACTGAGCTGGAGACCCGCAGACCAGCTCCTGAGCTTTCTGGGCCTCCGAGTTTTGTCCTCCTGGTGTCAGGTGAGCCAGGCCTGAGCCTGCTCTCCCCACCCACCCACATACATGCATGAAGGTAGTTCCCGGGGCTCAATCAGTCTCTCTTTTTTTTTTCTTTTGAGATAGAGTCTTGCTCTGTCGCCCAGGCTGGAGTGCAATGGCACGATCTTGGCTCACTGCAACCTCCATCTCCTGGGTTCAAGCGATTCTCCTGCCTCAGCCTCCCAAGTAGCTGGGATTACAAGCACACACCACCATGTCCGGCCAATTTTTGTATTTTTAGCAGAGACGGGGTTTCACCATGTTGGCCAGGCTGGTCTCGAACTCCTGACCTCAAGTAATCCACCCAGCTTGGCCTCCCACAGTGCTGGGATTGCAGACATGAGCCACCGTGCCCAGCTCCTGTCTTTTGACTTAGCTAAGAGCCTATAGCTGGTGATGTGCCCACATGAGATGCCAGTACCATTTGTTGAGCATCTCCTAGAGCTGGGCTGGGCTTTATCAGCTCATTGAATTCCTCCACGCTTGGAAGAGGAGGATATGCTCTCTGCATTTTACTGAGGAGGGAATGGGCTCAGACAAGACAGTTGTCTAAGGTCACACAAATTAATAGCAGATCAAGAGTTGAACCCAAGGCTGTCTGACCCCTAAGGCTTTACTACATCATCAGGGTCATAACCTGCTAGGAGTCACGGAAAAGTGGCTCCCCCACTGTGGGCCCAAATCTCTGCATCTTCCAAGCGAGAACACACTTCCTGCCTCAGCTCTCAGAGACGCTAGGGGGCCAGAGGGTCCCCCTGTTCCCGGGCGAGGAAGGTCCTTCCCTTCCTACCCAGACCTCAAGGTCTCACGGCAGCTCCTCTCTTAGGACCAGCATTTAAGGGCAGGGACTTTGAAATCCAGTGGATCTGGATTGAAATCTGGACACATTATCTCCTGTCTGTGAACTTGGTCTCTATCAACTGAGGCTAAGAACAGGTGCTCCCTAGAGAGACGACCTAGGAGATACGGGCTCCTTGTCCGCCCAGCCCTGCCCCAGCAGACCTGCGTTCCTCGCATGTTTGCACAGCACTCACTTTGTCTGGAGCTGAAAGAACTCAGCCTCTCCCTCATGGTCTTGAAATTCAGCTCTGGACCCAAATTTGAACATTTCTGCTCCATAAGCCAGAATCCTGTTATTCAGAGGCCTGCCCCGTGGGGAGAACGAGGGATCCCTGGGGGTTGCCCCCAACTCTCGGGAGCATGTCTACCAACTCCCTGAGAGATTTCTGGTAAGTCCACTGTTCTCCATCTTTTCGCACTTCCGGGGACCTTTTTCTGCCCCAGGAAGCTGCCACTGATTTAATTCCTATTTAACTGCAAGGCATAAGCATATTAACATCTCCTGTGTGCCAAACACTTCTTTAAGCGCTTTACCCGGGTTAAGTTATTGAATCCTCACAACCCCTTGTAAGATAGGAACTCTATTGCCGTCATTTCCAGATGAGGAGACTGAGCCACGGTAGTGGAGTAAGGTGCCCAGTAAGCACAGGGCAAAGGTTTCATCCCAGATAGTCTGCCCCAGAGTCCATGGTCCTGGCCATTACCCCCTGTCAGTTAGAGGTTTTGGTGAAGTGACACACGTAAAATGCTTAGTTCAGGGCCTAGCACACATTAATGTGCTCCATAAATGTCACTTAATGATAATATTCTTATTAATCAGAGCTTACGTCTCTCAGTGGGGTGAAGCCTCTTGGCTTATCTCTGCCTGACCTTTGCCCACGTCAAGCCACCAACTTACCATACAGCCCCTAATGAGGTCATTCAGTGGGGCACCAAGATGAGATCGAACCGAGGCACTCATTAAGGGGTCACGGAGGGCTCATCAGCTGCAGCCAGGGACTGTGAGCCCTGGGCAGGGCCAAGAGAAAGGGGAAAGGAACCACCAGCAGGGGAACTGGTTTGATCGTCTGTCCCTCACACCACCTCTGGGCCTTGGAGATGGCGTGCGGCAGGAGCCAGCTGGAGCTTGGCCTGAAATCAGCAGGCGGGGGACTGGGGAGTGTGTCACACTCAGATATGGGTGTCTGTAAATGCACACAAATATGGGCTAAGAATGGAAGGAAGAGGGGAGCCTCTGGCCTGAGCCCTGCTAGGCCCAATTCAGTGGCCCTTTTTCAAGCTCTGGGACTCAGGCCTGCCTCATTCATTTGTTCTCACCCATTTCTCCTTCCTTCAGTTCCCGGGATTCTGCCCTTTTCAGGGACTTCTCCAACATAGTTCTCAGTCTTGTTTATCACCCTGTCAGCTATTTCTACAGAGATTCTGAACCGGATTGCTCTTTCCTCCGATCACTGCCCGGGTCTGGGCCACCATCGTCCCTCTCTGGTGCTGTGGCCTCCTGATTGGTCTCAGCTGTCTGCTCTGGCCTTCCTCTCTATGGGCCCTGTAGTGCTGTAGCTGGAGCAACAGCCTTAACCCATGGTCTTCCCAGCTCATTCCCCAGCTTCCCCACCTCACTCAGGGTCAAAGCCAGACTCCACACATGGGCCTTAAAGTTCTGCAACGCCTGCATTGCCTCTCCGACCTCTCTAAGGCTCCCTGCTTAGTCCACACTGGATGTTTTTCAAACACGCCAGACCTAGTAAACCAAGAGAGGCTGGGTGGCTTGGCCAAGGTCACACAGCCTTTAAGTCACAGAGCTGGGATTCAAACCCAGACCATTGGGCTTCCGAGTCAAGACACGCAAAGTTTCCTTTCTTCCTCTGTGCACCCCTACAAGGAAAATACTATGTTTTACTGACAAGGGCACCAAGGGCTTAGAGGGGAGAGCTCCTGCCCGGGATGATGTGGTAAATAGGGGTGCGAAATGGACTTGACCTGCAACCCCTGAGCTCATTCTCCCTCCCTGGGCTCCTGAGGGTGGGCTTCTTGTGGCTGTGTTGCCCACCAGGGCAGGAAGAGGACTAGACAGTGCCCCAGCACAGCAGCTGTGGCTGACCAAGGAGTAGGGATCGTCTAAGAACAGAGCGTGTGCGGTGGCTCACGCCTGTAATCCCAGCATTTTGGGAGGCTGAGGCGGGTGGATCACCTGAGGTCAGGAGTTCCAGACCAGCCTGGCCAACATGGTGAAACCCCGTGTCTACTAAACATACAAAAAATTAGCCAGGTGTGGTGGCGGGCACCTATAATCCCAGCTACTTGAGAGACTGAGGCAGGAGAATCGCTTGAACCAGGAAGGTGGAGGTTGCAGTGAGCCGAACTCGCGCCATTGCACTCCAGCCTGGGCAACAAGAGCAAGACTCCATCTCAAAAAAAAAAAAAAAACAAAACAAAAGAAAAAACAGAGCGTGGCCCTGTGAGGAGCCTCGGCTTGTGTGGGTGGCCAGGGACAGCAAGAGGTGCTCGGGCCAGATGGGCGCTTTCCAGCTCCGTCTGAGCAGCTTCCGGAGGCCAGGTCCGGTGGGAGACTCTGGGAGTCCCTGTGCTCTTTGTCTCCTGTCGGGCCCCCGCATTAGCTCTCTGGCCTCAGCTCTGGCTTCCCTCCAATTTGTTTCCCATGCAGCAGCCAGAGGCGCTTTTAAAAAGGTAAATTATTTCACACTAGTCCCCTGCTTGAAATCCTACAGTGCCTTCCCAGTGCTTTCAGCCAAAGCCCTAGTCCCTTCCTAAGCCCAGCCTGGCCCTGCCCTCCCTGGTGCATCATCTACAGAAATGCCTGCTCTCTGACCTCCAACCACCCTGCGCTTCCTATACCCGCTGCTTCCTGCCTGCAGCCTTAGCACAGACCCCTCCTCTGCCCAGAACCGCCCCCTCCCCAAGGCGTCTGCTTAAATGTCGCCTCCTCAGAGAGGCCTTCCCTGGCTGCTCTGTCTAAACTGTGTGTTGAAAAGGTCCTTCTTGATGGTTGTTGAGGAGGGAGGCTGGAGAAGAAGAATCGAAGAGGAGAAATAGAAAGCAAAATAATTTGTTCTTGGGGACCGGCTGGCAGTGGGCAAGGGGAGGCGCCCGTCTCTGGTGTGGACAGCTGGGTAGATGGAGGAGCCGTATTTGGAAATGCGGAACCCAGGAAGGGAGTGATCTAGAGGAAGGGGAAAAGTGGCATGAGATGCCTGCCTCTCAGCAGGCAGCCAGACACATGGGTCTGTCTTGGTCACTGCTACCTGCCCAGTGCCCAGCACATCACAGGCCCTCAGTGGTGGTGTGTGAGCATAGAGAATTAGAAGCCGTGGCCCTCTGGATCCTGAGCTGAAAAGCACCAAAGGAGATGAGTTGGCCTGGCCAGGTGTGTAAAAGGCAGAGTCTGAGAGAGAATGGCCAGAGGGCAGAGCCCCTGTAGGTGGAGTCCCAGGAGCTGGAGGGAGACCGTTAGGAAAATCACACATGGCTGGTGCAGCAGGTCCCAGGCAAATGTGGCCACTGGGTTTGGCAACATGGGAGCCACAGCCCTAGCGTCATCTCCTTGCCTTCTACCCAGCAGTTCCCAGAATGATATCCAGAACAGTGTTTGACAACTGGTACAGGCTCTTCAGGGGCCACAGTTACTGGGCGAGGCCTTGTGAGGGTGACTCTGGGGCAGCTGGCCAGCAGTGGGAGGGGAAGCAGTTTCAGGGGAACCCAAGGCACTGAGCTCCGACCTCCAGGTGCCAGTGCCGCACCAGGGCACCGTTCCCCTGCAGGCTCTTACAGGGATTAGGGACTGGTAAGTAGCCGTGGTGGGCTGACTAGCAGGCTGGTGGGCACCAGGGTGGTACCCCTGGGCACTCATGGGGACTGGGGCTAACAGATGGGGAAGGGAGCACATTCAGGGGGCTTAGGAAACATATTTATGTAGGGAAGCATTTTAATATTTTACTAACAGAAGCTATTAAAGTACTTACAAACTTACATACAAACACCATTTGGTCAAACACTTCTGTTTCTTTGGCATCCTCCTTTTTTTTTTTTTGAGACAGGGTCTCCCTCTGTCACCCAAGCTGGAGTACAGTGGTGCAATCTTGGCCCGCGGTAGCCTCGACTTCCAGGCTCAGGTGGTCCTCCCACCTTAGCCTCCCAAGTAGCTGGGACTACAGGCACACGCCACCACGCCTGGTGAATTTTTGTTTTGAAGGGGTTTCACCGTGTTGCCCAGGCTGGTCTCAAACTCCTGGGCTTAAGTGATCTGCCTGCCTTGGCCTCCCAAAGTGCTGGGATTACAGGTGTGAGCCACTGTGCCTGGCCTCCTATTTTTCTGTTTCTGCTTTGTGGATAATTGGATGCTTGGACCTCCTGATTTAATCTTCTAATTTTCTTTTATCTATTTTTTATCATCTTGTCTTTTTGTTCTACTCTGTGGAGGATTTCTTCACTTTTAGCTTCCAGTTCTTTTCTTACATCCTGACATTGCTGCCGCATTCTCTTATAAATGTCCGAGCGCTCGTTCCTAGGTTCTGAATGTTCCCTTGTTTCAAGGATGTTATGTCTTCTCATCTCTTTGAGGATATTCATTTCTTTTTTGTTTTAGTTCTTAGGTTTTCATCTGTTCTCTGTGCCATTTCCTCGGAGTGCTTTTGTCTGTTCTCTTGTTTTGTCCCTCATGTTAGAAGCATTTCTTTTTTTTTTTTTTTTTTTTGAGACAGAGTCTCACTCTATCGCCAGGCTGGAGTGCAGTAGCATGATCTCAGCTCACCACAACCTCTGACTCCCTGGTTCAAGGAATTCTCCTGCCTCAGCCTCCCGAGGAGCTGTGATTACAGGCACCCACCACCACGCCCAACTAATTTTTGTATTTTTAGTAAAGATGGGGTTTCACCTTGTTGGCCAGGATGGTCTCAATCTCCTGACCTCATGATCCTCCCACTTTGGCCTCCCAAAGTGCTGGGATTATAGGCGTGAGCCACCATGCCCAGCCTAGAAGCATTTCTTAATGTCTGGTGTTCTCTGGCTGTCCCTTTTATTTTAAAAAAAGGGGAACCTGAGACTCGAGGTGACCTTGTGAGCTGGAGCAGAGCCGGGATGGGAGGAGGAGGCAGGAGCATGTGCTGAAGGGAGGAAGCCCCCTGAGCTCGCGCCCTGCTTTCCGTGGCTGGGAGGGGAGGCTGAGATGCTTGGGGAGAAATGAAGGCTCCAAGCCAGAGTGACTGTTTCCAGCATGCCCTTACTGAGCGCTGCTCTAGTCCAGCCTGGTGTGGCGGCTGTGGGCAGGGAGGGGAGAGAGGTCTGAGCTGGATGGCAGCCCACTGGGACCCTCCCCTGAGCCTCCACCAGCCCTCTCCCATTGTGCTGGGCCAGGCAAGCCTCTGATGTGCCAGATGGATGTCAGAGGAACAAAGTCCTGATGCCTGCCCCTACCCTGGGAATTGTGACGCTGCAGTGACCCTGATAACCCCTGAATGGGCATAGGACCACCTGGCCGTGCCAGCTCCTGGGGCTGAGGAGAAAGTCATGAGCTTGCCCTGGCACTTTCCTTGTCTCCAAGCATCAGTCAACCAAGGATATGGAGGGCGTGCGTGCACGTGTGCACACATACACACGCACACACAACTTCAACCTGTTTATCCCCCTTGAGATTTGCTGACTTGTGCACTGGGGGTAAAAGGTGCTGGGAAAATTCTGGTCCTGGTTCTCAGTTTCCCTGTCTGTCTAGTGGGAGCAGCTGGACTGCGAGATGCCCATGTCTCCTGCTGTGGTCCTGCAAGGAGGCCGGTGCTCCTGAGTCTGCTCCACCCTGGCCCATCAGGCCTGCCTGGATCCTGCCCCGGGTTGGTCCACCACTCACTGTTTTGTTTCCAGGAGGAGAGGGATCGCCCTCCCAGCTAACACAGCAGAGGGGCTGCTGAACGTCATTGGCATGGACAAGCCACTCACCCTGCCGGAATTCCTGGCCAAGTTTGACTACTACATGCCTGCTATTGCGTGAGTTGCCCCCAACCCGCAGGTCCTGGGGCAGCATTGATCCCTACGACTAGGACCGGGCCTGTCCCTCAGCCTGTGGGGGCCAGAGAAGGTGCTCTGAAACCACAGCTGTCTTTCTCACCATTGTGTACACTTAGTGAGTCTCTCCAGTGCCTTTAGGCCTCAGTTTTTCCTTCTGAGATGTGGGTGTGATGGACTGAAATTGCTTCACCTTCTACAGAGAAATGGCAGAATATGGAAGCTAAGAACACAGGGTCAGAGGCAGTGCAGGGCTTGAACCCAGGCCATCTATCTCCTAGTTCAGGGCTTCGTGTCGTGAGGGGAGGGGAGGCCTGAATGTGGGGTGGGGTCAGGGAGATGTGGGGAAGATTCTCTTGAAGGCTTTTTTTTTTTTCCCTGTCTTGAGTCGCTGGGGAATAGCACTAGGTACTGAAAAGGCCCAGAAGGGGTATGGGCGATTGCTAGAGAGAAATTTCAATGACTTATTTATTTATTTATGTATTTGTTTATTTATTTATTGAGACAGCATCTCACTCTGTTGCCCAGGCTGAAGTGCAGTGGTGAGATCTCAGCTCACTGCAACCTCCACCTCCCAGTTTAAGGGATTCTCCTGCTTTAGCCTCCCAAGTAGCTGAGTTCACAGGCACCCACCATCACACCCAGCTAATTGTTTTATACTTTTAGTAGAGATGGGATTTTACTATGTTTGCCAGGCTGGTCTCGAACTCCTGAACTCAGGTGATCTGCTCGCCTCAGCCTCCCCAAGTGCTGGGATTACAGGCGTGAGCCATCGCACCCAGCCTCCATCCTCATCCTCGAGGTGCAAGAACTTCCAGTGACCCCTTCTCCTGAGAGTGGCCTGATCTCCCCTGGGCAGGGCACTTTCTTCCCACACTGGGCTCTCCCAGCACTTGTGTGCCTTCCTTCACACATTCTAGTAACTGCTTCATTTTCACTCCTCATGGCGGGAACTTCCAGCTAAGCACAGTCCACCGTTATGTGATCAACACAGTGGCCCTGGCAGGCCAATTTGTGCCTTGCTTCTGGAACAAACATACAGTGATAACAATGAAAATGTTTTGAGCGTGTGTCCGCTCTGCTCCAAGCACTGGCCCGGGTGGGGTTTATGAAGTTCGACTCATTTGTCCCCACAACAACTCCTTGTTGTCAGAGGGTGACTCACCGGGGGTCACATAGCAGATAAGTGTGGACACAAGGATCCAAGTCCATGACTATATCCCAGGAGTCTCTCACATCCAGGCGTCCCTCCGGACTTGTCCAGCTGTATCCTTTTCTCTTATTTCTCTTCCCTGCCAGCCTTACCTTCATCACCGACAAATATTGGGCTACTCTGTCCTAGGCATGGTCCTCAGCTGAGAGGTCACAGCCATCACAAGACAGAGGGGTCCTTGCCACATGGAGACTGCATTCTAATAGGGGATACAGCCAACTGGCTGATAAACCGTATGGCACACAATGTTGAGTGGTGATAAGGACCTGGGAGAAAAAGAAAGCCCCAGAGAATGGTGGAGGGGCTCTTTTAAGATAAGGCGGTCTGGGCCAGGTGCAGTGGCTCATGCCTGTAACCCCAGCACTTTGGGAGACTAAGGTGGGCGGATCATGAGGTCAGGAGATTGAGACCATCCTGGCTAACACGGTGAAACCCCATCTCTACTAAAAATACAAAAAATTAAACGGGCATGGTGGCGGGCGCCTGTAATCCCAGCTACTCGGGAGGCTGAGGCAGAAGAATCACTTGAACCTGGGAGGCAGAGGCTGCAGTGAGCTGAGATGGCGCCACTGGACTCCAGCCTGGGTGACAGAGCAAGATTCCATCTCAAAAAAAAGAAAAGAAAAAGATAAGGCGGTCAGGGAAGGCCTCTCTGAGGAGGTGAAGCTTGAGCTGGCTCTAAACCAGGGGAGTGGGAGAGATGCAGTGTAGGACACTATCGGGGAAGGGGAAGAGCAGGACTGTGTCTTCTCTGGTGGCCTCAGGGAATGAGGGAGAAGGAAGATGTTGGGGAGCCTGGCAAGGCCTGGAGGATGTAGGCCTTGTGGATGGGACCTGGGAGTTGTGATGTCATTCTCTATGGCAGAAAACTACTGGGGCTTTGGGGGGAGAAGCGATATGCTTTGATTTACCTTTTTAAACCCCAGCTGCTGGGTGGAGAACAGGATGACAGGGGCAAGCATGGAGACAGGGAGGCCAGTTAGAGATGGCGTGATTCAAGCCAGGATGGAGGAGGGAGAACTGGCATGCAGTTCCAAAGTAGAGCTGATAGGACTTGCACAGTGTCTAGGATCTTATCCAGTGAATGCCCAGAGCTTGGGTCTGGAGGATGAGAATGGGGCCAGAAGCGGGTTTAATCTGCCAAGGGTTGGGGATGTCATTTGTTCCTGGAGCTCCCAAGGGACTTGGGGAAGTTTGATCCCAACCCCTTTCTTTCCTTCCCAGGGGCTGCCGGGAGGCTATCAAAAGGATCGCCTACGAGTTTATAGAGATGAAGGCCAAAGAGGGCGTGGTGTATGTGGAGGTGCGGTACAGTCCGCACCTGCTTGCCAATTCCAAAGTGGAGCCAATCCCCTGGAACCAGGCTGAGTGAGTGATGGGCCTGGAAGGGGCCGTGCTGTGGGTGTGGCTGGGAGGCTCAGCTCTGAGACTGGAGGGGTGAACTGCTGGGAATTCCTGACCCAAGTAAGACTTTGCTCTTGCCCCTAAGCTGGTCCATGGCCTCAGAAAGATGGGTTTAACTCTGTCACAAGAGACGTGGTTCCCATCCTCACCTTGCAGTTATGTTCTTACCTTGGGCACAAGTGTTTGGCTGTGTCTTGCTCTGGCCACAGGCCTGCTGTCCAGGAATGTTAACCTGCTTAGCCAGCCAGGATTTCTGAGGGGTCTCCCTTGTCACTGACGCAGATCAGATCTCTAAAGGTCCTGCTCTAACTTCATAACTGAAGTGAGCCTGGCCATTTCTAGCCCCCTGCCTGGGCCCCCATGGATCTCTAAGTGGTGTCACAAAACCATCCTGCCCCATTTTCTGAGCCATGACTCTGATACATATAGAATGTGGACATCATGGCAGGTCCCAGCTGAGCAATGCTGGCCATCTGGGGGTGGAGAGGGCCGTGTAACACCACACACCTCCCACCTCCCACTAAGACCTAGGAGCACCCAGCTGCTTTAAGAGCCAGAAGGGAAATGCTAGGGCCTGGGGGCATCTCTGCCAGTCTTTCCTTTGAGGCAGTGGATCAATGGGGGAGGAGGGTCCTCCCCAAAGCCTCGTCTTCCTCCTCTGTCCCAGTCCCAGAGCTGCCCTTTAGGCCTTCCCTTTGCCTCAGGCCCATCCCTACTCCTCTCCTCACACAGAGGGGACCTCACCCCAGACGAGGTGGTGGCCCTAGTGGCCCAGGGCCTGCAGGAGGGGGAGCGAGACTTCGGGGTCAAGGCCCGGTCCATCCTGTGCTGCATGCGCCACCAGCCCAGTGAGTAGGATCACCGCCCTGCCCAGGGCCACCCGTCTCACCCCCTTGAGCCCCCTGGCAGGAACTTGGGGCTTCCTGAAACAACTGGAGACTTCCTAGGCGGGCTCAGAACTTCCTGGAGATGTTCTCCCCAGGGACGCCATGCCTTTGTAGCTACCCTGCAGGAAGCTCAACACCAAATAGGAACTTAACTATTGAAAAAAAAATCTAGGCTAGATTCTGATCAGCCCATGGTCCCCCCTTGAGACCCCCCAGACCAGGCCCCATCCTGTCTAGGCCACAGAACCCGTGAATAGGCCTGATTTCCAGGATTTCTGAGGGGTCTTCCTTGTCACTGACGCTGATCAGATCTCTAGAGTTTGTGCCTCGTGGTGAACAGCCTCACTGTGTGACCTTGGGCAGGTCACACCACCTCTCTGGTTGTGCACCAAGACACCTCAGTTGTGCGGTGTCGCAAGGAGATGATCACACTTACTTCATTCCTCTACCCTCAGGATTAGTGAGAACCAAAGAGCTAGCTGCATGCATTTCCTCTAATCCTTGCAGCAGCCTGTAAAGCAGAACTACCGTTGCTTATTCCCATTTGACACATGAGGAAACTGAGGTGGAGTGAGGTGCAGCCTCTTGCAAGGCACGAACCCTGGATTTTCATCCAGGGACATCTAGTTCCAAAGCCTGTGTTCATTCATTCTTTCTTAAACACTTCATAATAACTTTATTGGTTAACAGTACATAATACATTAGCAACATACTTCACAATACTAGTGTGAATTCTATTTTAGATGACATGTTAAACGGTCCTCCATTTCCTTACCTGCACATGGGAGTAAGCCTACCATGAGTGTTGTTGGAAACACCAGGTGAGAGAATGGTCCGTGTCATTTACTGAGCTCAGGCCCTGTCCTTGGTGCTTTACACACATGGCCTCGGCGAAGCCTGGCCACCCCTGTGCAACAGCGGCAGTGTTCTTTCTGCAAAGGGCAGAAACTGAGACCCTAAGCCGAGCAGTTTTCCGCAGGCCATGTGGTTAGGACATGGCAGTTAGGATTTGAAGACACTGAGCCCTGTTTTCTGCTGGTCTCCCATGGGGGGGTTTGGATGGGACAGCAGGCAGGCTGGGAGGTCTCTCCATGGTGCTGGTGACAGAGCCTGGGTGGGCATCTCGCCCACAGACTGGTCCCTCGAGGTGGTGGAGCTGTGTAAGAAGTACCAGCAGCAGACCGTGGTAGCCATTGACCTGGCTGGAGATGAGACCATCCCAGGAAGCAGCCTCTTTCCTGGACATGTCGAGGCCTACCAGGTGGGTCTTATGGGAAGGAATGGAGAGGCTGGCCCTGGGTGAGCTTGTCTCCCACCCATAGTTGGGAGAAATCACAAGAACCAGGGAGCATGGGGTCTCCTGAGTTCTGAAGTGTGTCTTTGTTGAGTCTTAAGGCTTGGAACTGGAATCCCCCTGGGCCAGGTGTGGTGGTTCATGCCTGTAATCCCAGCACTTTGGGAGGCTGAGGCAGGAGGACTGCTTGAGCCCAGGAGTTTGAGACCAGCCTGGGCAACATAGTGAGACCCCATCTCTGCAAATACAAAAAATGAGTCAAGCGTCAGGCATGGTGGTGCACGCCTGTAGTCCCAGCTACTTGGGAGGCTGAGCTGGGAGAATTGCTTGAGTCCAGGAAGTCGAAGCAGCAGTGAGCTGGGATCACGCCATTGTACCCCAGCCTCGGTGAGAGGGAGACCCTGTCTCAAAAAAAAAAAAAAAAAGAGAAGAAAGAAAGAAAGAGAGAGAGAGAAAGGAAGGAAGGAAGGGAGGGAGGGAGGGAGGGAAGGAGGAAGAGAGGCAGGCAGGAAGGAAGGAAGGAAGGGAGGGAGGGAGGAAGGGAGGGAGGGAGGAAGGGAGGGAGGGAGGAAGGGAGAAAGAAAAGCCTCCATTTGGTGTTGGGAGTCCTATGTTGAGCCTGCTTCTGACTGTGATTTGCTGTGTGAACCTGGGCAAGACTGTGTCTTCTCTGGACCTCTGTTTCTTCTATTGGGGTGACTGAGTTGGAGCCGACATCTCAAAAGTCGCTTCCAGCCTGATGATGAATGGGCTTCCTGTGGAGGGGCAGCATGGTGGGGAAGAGTCAGGGCTCTGGAGTCCCACTGCCCGGGCTCAGAGCTTGGTTCCACACTTCCTGTCTGACCTTGGTCACATGACTTGACTCTCCTGAGCTTCAGTCCCTCATTGTAAAATGGGTGGGATAATCGTTGTGAAATTAGATAATGTAAACAAGTCACTTCATATACTACGTGATACATGGTAACTGGCTAATGAGTGACAGCCACCACTTAGATAAGGACTTGGGGGGTAAAAGACCAGGTTTCCCCATGCTGTTGAAGCAGGCGGCCTGACTGGGATGGTTCAAGCTCCACAGCGTGGTCAAGGCAGGGCCTGCCGGGGCCCTCTCCCTAGGGCGCCCATGACCTGGCTCTCCCCCTTCTAGGAGGCTGTGAAGAGCGGCATTCACCGTACTGTCCACGCTGGGGAGGTGGGCTCGGCCGAAGTAGTAAAAGAGGTGAGGGCCTGGGCTGGCCATGGGGTCCCTCCTTCCTGCCTCCTCCCGTACTTGGCTCCATTGTGCTTCTCTACAGGCTGTGGATATACTCAAGACAGAGCGGCTGGGACACGGCTACCACACCCTGGAAGACCAGGCCCTTTATGACAGGCTGCGGCAGGAAAACATGCACTTCGAGGTGAGCGGGCCAGGGAGTTGGGAGGAACCATCCCCGGCTGTCCCCACTTCCCGTATAGAGAGGCAGAAAGCAGGGCAGGTCCCAGGAACTCGAGGGGTGGCCCCAGGCCCAGACACGGGGGAGGGATCAGCATGGCCTGGGGCCATCCCTGCCAGCCACACACCTGCTCTTCCAGATCTGCCCCTGGTCCAGCTACCTCACTGGTGCCTGGAAGCCGGACACGGAGCATGCAGTCGTTCGGTGAGCTCTGTTCCCCTGGGCCTGTTCAATTTTGTTCCAGGAAGGCCAAAGAGGGAAGAAACTGCAGGGACTGGGCATCAGCCCACGCCGGGTCTCTTAGATATGAAATCTCTTTGACGCCCTGGGAAGCAGGCATTGCTGTCCTCATCTGACAAATGAGGAATCCGAGGCCCAGATGTGCTGTGGCTTGGCTGGGACTACCCAGCTGCTAACCAGCAGAGCTGGGGCCCTACAGCTCATTCAGCTGGAGCAGAATGCTCCGATACTCTGAGGGAAGCTTCCATACCTTCCAATTCTCCCAACTCTGCCTCCTGGGCATCGCATAGGAAGCAGGAGTCCCTCTGGCCAGCATGTTCTCTGTTCCTGGCACCTGGCCCTTGGGACCCCTGGGCAGTCCCCTGAGAGCCAGCTTGAAGCTTTCCACTGGAGAGTCTGTTCCACCCTACCTGGCTCCCATCCTGGAGTCTAACCAGGGCCAAGACCCTTCTTCCGGCCTGTCGCCAAGCCCTTGGAGCAATATCAGGCCTTAGGAAAAAGCTGCCTTCCCCAGGACAAGGACAGCAAGAACTCAGGGTGACCATGGTCAGGCCAGCACTTATCCATCTGCCAGGCATATGAGAAGGGGAGGCGCTTGGGCTCTGATGTTCTGATGACAAGGGAGTCTTGAGGCTTGCCTTAGGGACATGTGGCACCTGTGGTGGTTCTTGGAGGCACGTGGGTATACGTGATCCAGGAGTCATCTGCACAGATATGGCGGCTGAAGGAGAAGCAGTGGCCCCAGGAGGTGGTGGAGCAAGAGGGCCTAGGATAGAACCCAGTGGGACAACGGTATTTAAGGGACCAGCAAAAGAGACAAGTAGGAGGAAAGTCAAAAGTGTGGTGTCAGAGAAATCCAGGGAAAAGGTTTGAACAAACAGCCAACAGTGTGAAATTCTGCTATACAAGTCAATTATGGTCGGAGCTAGGAAAGATCCATTAGGTACAACAAGATGGTGGTCAGGGATCGTGCTAAGAACAGCGTTCATGGTGTGTTGGAATAGCCAGCTCCCAGCGGGACTGAGGAACAAGCAGGGGAGGGTGCAGAGGGGAAGGCTAGAGAGGGTGGCAGCTGGAGGGGATGTTGCTTTCTTGGCTTCCACCCCCACCCCCACTGCCACTCTGTCTGGTTCTCATGTCTGGCCTCTCTGCTGCCTTTGCCCAGCTCTGGTCTGCAGGATGGGTTGGAGTCTGGAGTTTCTGGTTACCTAGACTTGAACAATGTCACCTCAGTTCTGAATTTATTTCCCCCTCTGCACAAGGATCAGATCTTTCAGATCTGTTTGAGGCTGCTTTGAGGATCAAAAGCGGGTGAATGTCAATGTGTTCTATTTATGTACGAGTAAAAGGAGGCTCGTTCTCTCCTCCTCCCCCTTCTGCAGGCTCAAAAACGACCAGGCTAACTACTCACTCAACACAGACGACCCGCTCATCTTCAAGTCCACCCTGGACACTGATTACCAGATGACCAAACGGGACATGGGCTTTACTGAAGAGGAGTTTAAGAGGCTGGTGAGTGGGTGTGAGCCATACTGGCCTTGACTCGGGTTTGGGAGTATGATATCTACAGGTCCGGTCTGGGGCCTCGAACCTTTGGAGAGAGGGAGCGAGTTTGCCTCAACAGTCCAAGACAAGCCCAACCTAGACACTTTCCACCGAGAAGACTCTTTGTGTTGACGACCTGACCTAGGACCAGGTTTTGGATCCTTTGCTTGGGTTGAGGGCCTTTAAAGAATCCAGTGAAAGCTATCAGCCCTCTCCCCAGAAAGGTGTGTGCAGCTATGAAGTCTCGCGCGCTCTCTTCAGGTTGTTCTTAAATCCCAAGCTGAGTAAGTCCGTTCCTGCAGGTGTCTGCGGGGCGTCTCTGGCCCCCTACATGCTACCCTGTCTCTCAAAGTTTTCTCCAACTTCCTTCTCACAGCCCTTTATCATGTAATGACACATTAAGAACGCAACCTCGGCCGGGCGCGGTGGCTCAAGCCTGTAATCCCAGCACTTTGGGAGGCCGAGGCGGGCGGATCACAAGGTCAGGAGATCGAGACCACAGTGAAACCCCGTCTCTACTAAAAATACAAAAAATTAGCCGGGCGCGGTGGCGGGCGCCTGTAGTCCTAGCTACTCAGGAGGCTG
Source organism: Macaca fascicularis (assembly GCF_037993035.2). NCBI lineage: Eukaryota > Metazoa > Chordata > Mammalia > Primates > Cercopithecidae > Macaca > Macaca fascicularis. Next base: position 100,706,358 of record NC_088384.1, on the reverse strand, counting down.
AGGCAGGAGAATGGTGTGAACCCAGGAGGTGGAGCTTGCAGTGAGCCGAGATCGCGCCACTGCACTCCAGCCTGGGCAACAGCGTGAGACTCCGTCTCAAAAAAAAAAAAAAAAAAAAAAAAAAGAACGCAACCTCACGGTCTCTGCTCTGGCACTTGCTGCCGTGTGACAGTGGACAAACAGTGCACAAATCCCTCCCCCTCTAAGCGTATCTGCCCATGTTCAGTGAAGAGGATGGACTATCACTACATTGCTAAGAGCTGCCTTCTTTGTTCCCTGGTTCCATGTCGTCTGCCATTCTGGCCTTTCCAGAACATCAATGCGGCCAAATCTAGTTTCCTCCCAGAAGATGAGAAGAGGGAGCTTCTCGACCTGCTCTATAAAGCCTATGGGATGCCACCTCCGGCCTCTGCAGGTAGGTTCCTGTCTGGGTTTCTGGGCGGTTGTCCCGTCCTGGCTCCGGCCTGGCTTTCTGCGGGACTTCCAGCAAGATGCCCTTCCATTCTTGGGCAGCACCAAGGATGTGTGCTGACTCCCTGGTTCCTGGGCCCTGGCTGGGAGCAGCGTCTCATTAGGTTGTTTTCTACATAACTTCTTGAGAGGCTGTTCTAAGGGGAGACTTTCTGAAGTCCAGTCCCAAAGGTCTGGGCAGTTTGGGACATCTCCATGGCTGCCCAAAGCCAAGGGCAGGGAGTGAGGCCCAGGCCTGTTCTGCTCCTTTCTATGTGGTCTTGGCAAGGCATCTTCTTGACATCATAGGAAGGAGTTCCTTTCTGGTTCTGGTGTTCTATGATTTTTACAACATCCTGGGTACTACAAGTTGCCTGATCTTTCTGCTTCTCTGAACCAACGAGCAGGGCAGCACCTCTGAGGACAACACCCCTCCAAGCCTTTGCCCTGTGGAGTCACCCCAATTCTGTGGCGCTGAGCAACATTTTTACATTTATTCCTTCCAAGAAGACCATGATCTCAATCGTCAGTTACTGATGCTTCTGAAGCCTGTGTGTCCATTTCTGCACACACGTATACCTCGGCGTGGCCGTATCCCTTCTCTGATTATGTGTCCTGGTCAGGGACCAGCACCCTTGCACATGGGCATGGTTGAATCTGAAACCCTCCTTCTGTGGCAACTTGTACTGAAAATCTGGTGCTCAATAAAGCCCATGGCTGGTGGCATGCAGCAGGTGGCATGTAATTGGGCGGGCCGATATGGGCAGGGTGAGCATGGAGGGAGCCGGGTCAGCCTGCTCAGCAGCAGGGCCTGAGTCCAGGGGCGGCTGTGAATGCTAGGCCAGAGATCCCAATGCTATGGGCCAAGAGGGGTCCAGAGACTGTCCTCCTTCCAGAAGAAATAAGGCTTCTCTGGTTGTCTGCTCAAACATTCCCTGAACTCTCAGCCCCCTCCTAATTCTAGGTTTTAAGGAGTAAACCTTCCTTTTGGGTTCCTGAAGCGGGTGGCTGGAGTGAGAGCGGATGAGATGGAAGAGGGCTCATCAGACACTGGCCTTGGAGGGTGCTGGCCTCTGCGGAATGCCAGCATCTTCTCAGAACCATATGCTCTGGGAGCCTGGGGCAAGTCTGGCTAATTGTGGACTTGGGGAAAATAAGGCCTAACCCGTTTTTGCTGTGTTAAGGAGAAATAATCTTAAGCCAGTCACACAAATCATCAGCATTTATTTCCTGGGTCCTAGGTGTCACTTATCCTGGTGGAAAGGGTAGAGGTGGTCAGATCATTTTGAGCCAAAATCCCTTCCCTAAAAATGGATCTGTGGAGCTCCATGAGGGAACCTCAGAGTGCACAATGAGAGTTTAGCTAAAATGGCTTAAAAAATGTGAATTGATTGTCAGCTCTCTCCGTCTCTGCTGAAAAAACGTTTAAAATTTTTAAAAAGTTTAAAAGTGTTTTCTAAAAAAGGGACACGCAGGTCTTGACCCGGACGATTGGGCTGGAGAGGAGGTGTTGGTGTTGGGACAGGGATCCTGCTCGGGCTGCTCGCAAGAGGAGCGTTCCTGCGTGGGCTGCTTACTGTAGGGCAGGGCCCCGCCCAAGTCCCGGCGCCAGCTCAATAAATAACATCTTGTGGTTACAGTGTCTTGAAAGTGTACCTGGGCACGGTGAGAAGGTGGTGGGAATGTGGAGCCTGTGGGTGTGGGCGGAGGGCTTTCCCGGAGTGGAGGCCACAGAGGCCTCTGGGGAGCCTTCTCAGTCTGGCCTGGTTTATCTGGGACATGGGGCTCAAAGAAGAGGCTGCTGGGCCAGTGCCAGGGTTCCCCCTCTGGGAGGGGACAGAAGGTCTCTCGTCCAGCCTTCTTGGACAAGGTCAGACTCAAGATGAGGCGGTCCCATCGCTGCTCTGGGGCTGGTTGCCAGCTTCCTTGTCTGGGGCGCTTCCCTCCACCTGTCCTTCTGGAGAGGAGAGAAAGAGGTTTTTCTTGGGCACACATACACAAAGCAAAGCACAGAAGGAGGTGTGAAAGGGCCCAGCCAAACTGATAGCAGTGGGTATGCCCTGGGGAGCAAGACAAACTGGACTGAGGTGGTGGTGGCCAATGGGACTTCAGCCTGGTCTGTAATAGCTTTTTACATGGAAATGCACATGGTGTTAGTATAATTAAGAGTCAATTAAGGGCCATTATGGATGGGTGCTTAAAGCATCAAGTGAAGGGCTCTTGAAGGTCGTTTTATTTGTGCAGGTTCCCCAGAGGGAGAGGCCAGATGTTAAGTCCCCAGTGTGTCACAGGTGCTCAGCAAATGGCAGCTGTATTTTTTTTTTGAGGGGGGGATGGAGTCTTGTTCTGTCGCCCAGGCTGGAGTGCAATGGCACAATCTCGGCTCACTGCAACCCCCACCTCCCAGGTTCAAGCAGTTTTCCTGCCTCAGCCTCCCAAGTAGCTGGGATTACAGGCGCCCACCACCATGTCCGGCTAATTTTTGTATTTTTAGTAGAGACAGGGTTTCACCATGTTGGCCAGGCTGGTCTCAAACTCCTGACCTCAGGGGATCCGCCTGCCTCGGCCTCCCAAAGTGCTGGGATTATAGGTGTGAGCCACCGTGCCCGGCCAATGTTCTTCTAAGACAGTAAAAAGCACTGCACCAGGCCAGCTCAGGGAGTGCCAGGGTGCGGCCTGCATCAGGGCCTGTGGGCGCCAACTGTGCAGCATGGGGTGTGTGTGGTGCCTCCTCCTCACCTCCATCCTGCCAGACATCTCGGTGGGGTGAGGGGCAGCAGCAGGCTCACAGAGATGGAGCACCTCACCCAGGGAGTCAGGATACAAGCCAGGTCTCCTCCCTTTCAGCTTCCCTTGAGCCCCCCTGTGCAAGGTGGGACAGGCAGCCCCAGCCACCAACTGGACCAGCAGTGCAGGGTGAGGGGGGTGCCAAACTCACGCCCAGGCCCCAGTCTCCATGCCTTCCTCCTCAGGCTGCATGATAAACAGGTGTCTTTTCATAAGGTGCCTCACGTGGGGCCTGGCATGTGGGCAGAGCTCAATAGGTGGTACGTTCTTAAACCCCAGTGACACTGTGCAATGTCACTATGTGCCCTACAAGCTCACTGAGGGCCTGAGTTCAAATCCAGCCCAACCAGACCACACCTTTTTATCCTTCAGGCTAAGCCCTTCACAGAACCAGGAGAACCACCACCCTATAGCAAGCTCCAGGGTCTGCAGATGGACGGGCACTTTCTTGTGCAATGCACACAGTAACATCGAGGTGTAACTAGGGTCATGATATGCACGAGAAAACCGAGGCCCAGTGAGGTGAGCTGATTTGCCTGGATCAAGGGTGGAGAGCCCTGCCTGCCACCAAGGCTAGTACCCCTTCTACCAAATTTAACCCCTTCCAATAAGCAGCATTCCTGAAGGTTTATAGAGGCCTGACACCGGCACTGCCTCATGTGCCCCTGCAGCAAGCTAGGAAGTGGGTGGTAGCTTGGGACCCTGTCCCGAGCAAGCTGCCTAGAAAGCCTGCTCTTATTCCCAGCGGGGCGGTGCCTGGAACTCTGTACTCCCCCTGCCTTGGGGAGTCTGCTGGACGAGGCCTGGCCCACAGCCCTGCCTGTGGAAACAGAACTGCTCACTGTGGGCTTCCTGGAAGGTTCCTTGGCCAGTCACTCTTGCCTGGACACCACCATGAGTGTTTCGTTTCTTTCAGTGAGCACTGTTCTTTCCTCAGGTCCCTTTTTTAAATGTCAGTCACCCTGGCAGGTGAATATCATGTAGCCAGAGGACCCACACTTTAGGGAATCTGAGTCAGGGAAAACAGGTGTTAGGAGGGCCTGGGAACATGGGCCAGCAGCTACAACTGCTGAGGGAGAGAGAGAAAGAACAGAGCTCACCAGAGCTGAGGGTGAGGATACAGAAGCCTTGAGAGAGCCCAGGGCAGAGTGCCCAGTGTGGCAGCTGGACATGCTGGTCATTCAGTTGGTCAATGAACAGCCATTGATTTGGCACCTCCACCATGTGCCAAACGCCACCAGGCACCGAGGGCACAAGACGCAGAGCCTGTCAGGAGAAGCTCAGTCTAGAGCAGGACCATTATGCTCAGTGGGCTCATGGAGGCAGCAGGGAGAAGAGGTGCCTCCCCCGTCTGGGAGGGGCACTGCAGTCAGGGAAGGCTTCTCAGCTGAGCAGATGCCTGGGTCTCTAAGAATGAAGAGAACCCAGCCAGGCAAGGGCAGAAGCAAACAGAGGTGCAGCATGTGAAGGCCCACAGGGGCTTCTGAGCAATCAAAGTACTTTACTACCGCTGGCGAGGGGATGAGAGTTGAGGCTGGAGAGGAGCAGGGTGAGCCCGTGGAAGTTCTGCCTGGGCCACGTGACAGAGGAGGATGAACAGATCATGGGACAGGGAAGGCTTGTGGGGTGGGGTTCCATCGACAGGGTGCCGGGGGCTCTCTCTAAAGGCGGCCAGATTCTATGTTAACTCCCTGGATGGCCCGGAGCAAGCCCTCCAACTTCTCTGGGCCTCAGTTTGTCCATCTATAACATGAGAGGGCTGGGTCCATGCCCCCACAAAGTCTTCTCTGTTCTGTACTTTTAATTCACTTCTGGCCAGTGAGGGGCAAGAAGACTAGGGCTACCCAGGGAGGGGCAGGGCTGTGGCCCTCCAAGGACAGCCCACGGGGAGACAGATGCAGCCTGACGGCTGTGCTGTGAGAAGCACACACGGCCTCTGTGGCGCTGTGAGAGCAGGAGGGAAAGGCCTCAGCCATGCAGGGCTCAGGGAAGCTTCCCAAGGAAATTCCCAGGCTGACCATGGACTTGAGCCAAGGGGTTCTCTGGGGGGATGGAGCGGGTGGGGGTGTTCCAGCCAGTACTTGGGTGGGTGGATGCTGTTTCCTTTTGTCATTCGGTCTGTGGTTCCCAAGCACTTGCTGTGTGCCAAACAGAACGCAAGGCCTCCGCCCTCCTGGCGCTCACATTTAGACCCATGAGACCTTGTCAGAGAGTGATGAGGGTCATGTGATTGGGGAAGGGTGATCTAGCAGTCAGAGAAGGCCCCTTGGAGAGGCTTGACTAGAAACAGACCAAAGGTAGATGTGGCTGGAGGGTGGCAGGGAGAGGAGTGGCATCGAGTGAGACTCGGGCAGGGTCTGGCCTACAGCAGGACTGCCCCAGAGCAATGTGACAAGCTTAGCTTCACTCAGTGAAGCCACCGGGGGATTTTTTTTTTGGCAGAAGCATAACGGACAGAATGGTTTAAACGAGGTCTGCCGGCTGCTGCATAGCGCTGAACAGGAAGGGCGGAGATGGGTGTAGGGAACCCAGGGAAGCCGGCCGCTATAGTCAGCCAGGTGAGAGCTGTGAGTGGCCAAAGCCAGGTATGACTGTGGCGATAGCGAGAAGTGGAGGGACCTGGGATGTATCTTGGAAGAGAACTGACAAGACTTATGGGTGGATTAGGGGGCAGGAGGACAGGAAGAGCCCTGGATGCCCGGCCAGAAGAGTCCTTGGGGCCTGAGATTCGAACATCTTCCAACCTAGAGACTGCTGGACTCTGCCACTGCCCATGGGGCAGGGCTGATTTAAAGGCGGTTTCTTCTCTGAGAAAGTGTGGGCAGTCTAGGACTTGGAGGCCAGCCCGGGGCCTGGCAGAGAGCTTCTGACATGCAGGAGTGCTGAGGACCTGCTGGCTCTAACCTGCCCCCTCGAGTGCCAGCTCGCCCATGTCTCCAGCCAGCTTCCTCACGCTCACAGCCTCCGAGTCTCCCTGGATGTCAGGGACTGCATTCCGACGGCCTGTCCGGTCACAGGAGATGAAGTCTGAGTAGGAGGACTCAACCTCCATCATGCCTGTCGCATCGCTCCTCAGGCCTGTGGGGACAGGAGGCAAGGGGGCAGAGGTAAGTCCAGATGCATTCTGCAGAGAGGACAGCTCCAGCTCCCCAGCACTGTGGCTTCTGTCAAAATGACAGTTATTGCCTCTTATTGAAAACAAAGCAAAAAGCACAGGAAAGTACAAAGAACAAAACAAGTCACCCATAATTCCATACCCAGACAACCACCATCAACATTTTAAAGAACATGGGCTCAGACTTTTCTTTAAATAAACTTATTGACAAACATGTACACATATTTATCAATACCACATGCCAGGCACTGGTTATATACTGCAGATACCGCCATGAACAAATTGGCCATGGTCCCTGGCCTCACAGAGCTTACCATCTACCACAGGTGGCATAAAGTCACCTCATGCCTAAGTCATAGCCTTGGTGCTCAGGGCTTCAAGGGAGAATGCAGGATGCTGGAGTGATCACTAGGACCTGATCAAGGCTGGGGGTCACCAAGTGACATTTTACCTGAGAACCGAGGATGACGAGGCGTCATGTAGATGAAGAGTGAGGGGAAGAGCATTACAGAGAGGGGAACAGCACGTGTGAAGGCTCTGAGGGAGGGTGAGGCATCGGGGCTTGGAAGGACAGAAAGAGCCAGTAGGCAGGAGTATGGCGGAAGCGGGACAATGACACTGAGGACACTGCTGAGGTAGGCAGGAGCCAGACCACATCTGGAACTTGGTTCCTGAAGGGCTTTAGGCCAGGTCATGAAGGAGCAGTCATGCATTTTCAAAGATGACTCTGGTGTCTGGGCAGAGCAGTGCCGGGAAGGGGCAAGTTAGGAGGCTCCTGCAAAGTTCAGGTGCCGAGATGGTGGGTGGAGGAGGGTGGCAGTGGGAAGGATTCTAGATGTAACTTGGAAATCAAACCAAGAAGCAGTGTTGGACTGACAGGTAATTTAGGTTTCTGGTGTGAATAAGTAGGTGGACAGAAGTATGGTTTGCTGACATGTGGAAGAACAAAGGAGGAATATTTGGGGGCATCAAGTCCTATTTGGCGTATCTGGTAACTCTGAGATGCCTGTGAGCCCTCCAAGGGGAGAGGTAGTGTAAGTACATGGAACCAGGAAGCTGGAGCTCAGAAGAGAGGTGGAGTGGAGAGGAAAGATATGAAATTAGTAGTTCTTACTACACAGATAGCAGTTCACAGCCCTGGTGCTTGGTGACACAGTCTAGAGAGAGAAGAGAAGAGCGCAACATATATAAAGAAGAGCCACATACATTTAGAAATGATTTGAGACCATACCTTATGTTGTTATGTAGTCTACTCTTTGGGACGCTTTAGAACATGTCACTAAGGCTCCCTCCACATGAATTTTGTGCCAGCATACTTGCATGGGCAATGATTGACTCTAGGATGAGGCCTCCAGAAATGAACACAGAGGTACTTCCCAGTTTTCTACTGCCACACACAGCACTGGGCCTTTATGAAAGTCTCTGTGCCCATCCCTAATTATACTAGAGATATACTAGAGATATTCTAGAGATATACTGAGAGTATATCTCTAGAAGCAGAATTGCTGGGCTAAAGGGAAGGGTGAAATAATTTTTAGATTTTTGACACATTTCCCAGTTGCCTTCCCAAATGGCATAGTGGTATTTATAATGACAAAAAATTGGCAGAAAGACTTATAAAGTCAGCATTGTTTTTATTTATATTCCCACCGGTAGCACACAAGATTGTCCATTTATGTACTCTTGGCAACAAGTACTGCTACTATATTAACAAAAGGTTAATTTGCGAAGGGGATACTAGTATCTCTCATTGAGCACCTATGGTTTTCTGAAGGCAATTAGATAGCAGTCATTGCATGGACTCTGGCTACCTCGCAGACCTGAATTAGTAAGTGGGAGGGGTGGTCTAAGCACTGGCCTGACTTTAGGAGTTCATAGTCCAGTGGGGTGGGCCCACCTAGCAAATCCTAGTTCTAGACCCACTCAGGCAAATGCCCAATGTTTTCTATAGTGTGAGGATGTTTACTGCACCTGGTCAGTAATAGCAGCCTACAGGAAACCACCCAAATGTCCACCAGGAGGTTAGGCATTGCATGAATTATGAAGTATTTATTAAAAAGAAATGTGCCATACAGCCACTATGGAAAACGGTATGGAGGGTTCCTGAGAAAATTAAAAACAGTACCATATGACCGAACAATCCCACTACTAGGTATACATCCAAAGAACTGACATTAGTATATCAAGAAGACATCTGACCTCCTATGGTTACTGCAGCACTATTTATAATAGCCAAGATATGGAATCAACCCAAATGTCCAACATGATTGAATGGATACAGAAAATATATATATACACAAAGGAATACTATTCAGCCATTAAAAAAAAAATGAAATCTTGTTATTTGGGACAACATGGATAAACCTGGAAGACATAATGTGAAGGGAAATAAGCCAGACACAGAGAGACAAATACTGCATGATTTTACGCATACGTGGAATCTTAAAAAACCAAAGTTGATATTGGCTGGGCGCGGTGGCTCACGCCTGTAATCCCAGCACTTTGGGAGGCCAAGGCAGGTGGATCACGAGGTCAGGATATCGAGACCATCCTGGGCTAACACAGTGAAACCCCATCTCTACTAAAAATACAAAAAAAAAAAAAAAAAAAAAAAGAAATTAACTGGGTGTGGTGGCAGGCGCCTGTAGTCCCAGCGACTTCGGAGGCTGAGGCAGGAGAATGGCGAACCCGGGAGGCAGAACTTGCAGTGAGCCGAGATCGCGCCACTGCACTCTAGCCTGGACGACAGAGCAAAACTGTCAAAAAAAAAAAAAAAAAGTCGATATCATAGGAGAGAACAGAACAATGATTACCAGAGACTAGGGAGGGGAAAGGAGAGGAAAGGATGGAAAGCTGGTCAACGGGTACATAGTTACACTTAGATAGGAGCAGTAAGTTCCTATTCTGATGCACAGTAAGGTGATGGTTAACAGTAAGGCATTCTAGGCCGGGTGTCGTGGCTCATGCCTATAATCCCAGCACTTTGGTAGGCCGAGGCAGGTAGATTACCTGAGGTCAGGAGTTTGAGACTAGCCTGGCCAACATGGTGAAACCTCACCTCTACTAAAAATACAAAATTAGCCGGATGTGGTGGCACACGCCTGTAGTCCCAGTTACTCTGGAGGCTGAGACAGGAGAATCGCTTGAACCCATGAGGCAGAGATTGCCGTGAGCTGAGATCACGCCACTGCACTCCACGCTGGGCAAGATAGAGCGAGACTCCGTCTCAAAAAAAAAAAAAAGGCATTCTATATTACAAAATAACTAGAGAGACTTTTGAATATTCTCATCAGAAATAAATAAATGCATGAGATGATGGATATGCTAACTGCCCTGATTTGATTATTATACAACATATATGTATCAAAACATCAAGTTGTACCCCACAAATATATACAATGACATGTCAGTAAAAAATAAATAAATAAATAATAAAGTAAGAAATGTGCCAGATGGGCCTGTACTGACATAGGACAACATCTGAGATAAACTGGCAACTGAAAAACAGAGGTTGCAAAACAACACGTAAAATAAAACCCAGTTCCTGTGGGGAAAGATAGCAGACATATGAAAAAAAAATTTGAAAAAACATGTATCAACCCTGTCAACTGTGGTTCTTTGTGAGTAAGGGGAACTTTTGTTTTCTAAGTCTATATTTTTTCAATGGTTGAAGTTTTCATAAACCCAAATTATTGTGCAATGCTTTTCGAAGGTAGCTGACACTGGCAGAAGTGCCCAGAAGGCACCCAGGGTGGGACTGAGCCAGTAAGTGCTGCAGGGGTGCGGGTGCGTGTGTGCGTGCGTGTGTGTGTGTGTGCGCGTGTGCGTGTGTGTGTGCGTGTGTGCGTGTGAGAGAGAGAGAGAGAGAGAAAGAGAGAGAGGATCACTATGGAGGGCTGGGCCCACATCCCCCACAACACCTAGCTCAGAAGAAACACTTAGCTAAAGAATGAATTAGGGGCCCTCAAAGATCAGACAGGTGAGACAGGGAGGTGGGAGGTGTCCTATGGTAGAAAAAGCAAAGCATGAGACGCGTGACCTTAAACCCAAGCTTTGCCACCTAACCCTGGGCAAGACCCTGCCTTTCTTCGGGCCTTCGTTTCCCCTGTGTAAAATAGAGGAGGGCCAGGACACTGTCCACGGCAATTCCCCCCGGCTGCAGCAGATGGCGCGCCCTGCCTATCTTCCTAGCAGCCTTGCGCGCTGCCCTAGTCACGTTCTGGCTCCTCCTTGGCTAACAGAATTCCCGGAAGTTCCAGAGGTGGCTCCTTCTGCAGGTCACGAAGGTTCACTCCTGCCCTCTCCCTCTGGGGAAGCCACTCAGTGCTTAAGGACAGGGAAATGGCTTATGATAACGGTAACAACAGAGGATAAAAATGATGCCGAAAATTCCTACAATAACGAAAGGTACCATGGCCCAGGTGCCTGTGTTTTCACACACATCAATAACGAAAGGTACCATGGCCCAGGTGCCTGTGTTTTCACACACATCACGCACGCAGTGGCCACAGCTGCCCTCTTGAGGTGAGTGAGGCCGGTATAAGCCACAGCTCAAGAAGGGCCTCATTCCCACCTGAAACCTGCTGCTCTGGAAAGGGACAAACGCCGAGCAGGCCACACTGGCTCCCGGAGCCTCCGAGTCCTCAGCTCTTCCTCAGTTAGAATGTCAGCTCCACAGGAACAGGAATTTGGTCTGGATTTTTCCCATGTCCAGCTGAAACCTAATCCCAGCTGAGCCAACAGGCTCTGGCTGCTCCATTTCCTGATTCTCATCCAGCACCTGGTAAAGAGCAGGTGCTCCATGCACACTCGCTGGATTTCACTCTCTGAAGGAGAGGGAGTTTGTACCTATCCCTCTTCTCCCCCGCTGTCCCCCTCCTCTGTGGGGAGGAGCAGCAGTTCCTTCTTGGACTGTTGAGAAGGGCCTCCGTGCACCGTGAAGTGCTGTGTAGGTGTTCTTGTACTAGGACCTGACACCATGGGATGGAGTTACAGGCTCCATCTGAAAGGCCAGCTTTGTGCTGGAACGTCTCCTGGGGCTTTGATCTCACAATGCCATCTGATGTTACAAGCTGCCCAGTGCAGGACACTGGGCCTCAGGACATGGAGACAGCAAATGCCACACTCAAAGACCAATCCTAGAAAACATCAACTAGGCCAACATGCTCTGGCTACCGTATACCCTCAGGGAGCAGCAACTCCAAAGATGGCTCTGGAGAGCTCTCCAATCCAAAGCACAAACACGTAATTTAATTTTTCTCTCACATTTATATTCGTCACTCACCCTCTCATCTTTAAAGACAACAGCAAATGGGGAAATAAAGCATCCTCAGAGTTGGAAATCATGTCAGAAAAGGGTCATTCTCAAACCCTGTTAGAGTGTAAACTTCCAAGACCTCCTTGGGCAGTGACTTGACAGCGTGTATCCAGAAACCTCAACTTTTTACATATCTTTGAGCTACTAAATCAGTTTATAATAATCTATTATAAGAAAATAATCCAAGATCTACATGAAGATAAATGTACACAAATGTTCGTCATAGTATTATTTTTTTTTTTTTGAGGCAGGGTCTCGCTGTGTCACGCAGACTGGAGTGCAGTGGTACAATCATGGCTCACTGCAGCCTCAACTTCCTAGGCTCAAGCGATCCTGTTGCCTCAGCCTCCTGAGTAGCTGGGACTATACCACGCCTGGCTCATTTTTTTTCAGAGATGGGAATCTCATTATGTTAACCAAGGTGGTCTCAAACTCGTGGTCTCAAACTCCTGGGCTCAAGTTATCCTCCTGCCTCGGACTTCCAAAATGTTGGGATTACAGGACTGAGCCACTGTGCCTGGCCTACAGTATTATTTATAATAGCAGGAAACTAAAGACACCAAAATGAGTTCCTAATGGATGTGTCAATGGAGAATTATTAATATATACATACTTAACTAATTTATATCTAAATGAAATACCATTCAGGCATTAAAATGATGTTTGTGAATATTTTTTAAAGACATAGCAAAATGTTCACATATAGTTAAATGAAAAAGAATATCAGTGATATAATTACATACATTAATATTTTTGTAAGTGATTTAAAAATCCATTATATTTCCTTTTTTATAGTGAAATATTCACTTAGTCTTAAAATTACTTAATTTTAGACTATGTGTAAATGTGGTCTAAAACTCAAAAGGTCCAAAAGGACAGAGATAAGACCTTAATCTCCCTCCCATCTGATCCAGACACCCTCCCCAAGGCAAGCACGTTTTGGTGTCCTTCCAGACAAAATCTATGCAATATACATGTTCCCTCTTTTTCTCCTTCCCTTCTTTTTTCCTTTATTTAAAACAAAATTTTATTTTCCATCTTGCATTTTTTTCATTTAAAAATGTGTCTTGACTTTGGGAGGCCGAGGTGAGTGGATCGCTTGAGGTCAGGAGTTCAAGACCAGCCTGGCCAACATGGTGAAACCCCATCTCTACTAAAAATACAAAAATGAGCTGAGTGTGGTGGTGCACACCTGTAGTCCCAGCTACTCAGGAGGCTGAGGCAGGAGAATTGCTTGAACCCAGGAGGCAGAGGCTGCAGTGAGCTGCGACTGTGCCACTGCACTCTAGCCTGGGTGACACAGTGAGACTCTATTAAAAAAAAATTATATATATACACACATACATACACACATACACACACACACACACACACACACACGCCTTGGAAACAACTGTAGATCACTCTGAAGCCACTGCAGCACTGATTACATCAACACACTGAAAACAAACCCAAAGTAATAACTAAATTGTTCCTTTTATTATCCGCATGATACTCTGTTATCTCACTGTTGTAGACTGATTTAATTACCTCCCTATTGATGGACCTGAGAGTTGTTTCCATAAAAGTGGAATTGCCACCTCAAAGGATCTGTGACTTTTTTATTATAATAGGTACTGCCAAATTCTCCCCACAGAAGTTAGTTCCTATCTCTCAGTCCGTTTTGTGCTGCTACAACAAAATATCTGAGCCTCAGTACTTTCTTTTTTTTTCTTTTTTTTTTTTTGAGACGGAGTCTCGTTCTGTTGCCCAGGCTGGAGTGCAGTGGCGCGATCTCTGCTCGCTGCAAGCTCTGCCTCCTGGGTTCACGCCATTCTCCTGCCTCAGCCTCCCGAGTAGCTGGGACTACAGGCGCCCGCCACCACGCCCGGCTAATTTTTTGTATTTTTAGTAGAGACAGGGTTTCACTGTGTTAGCCAGGATGGTCTCGATCTCCTGATCTCGTGATCCGCCCGCCTCGGCCTTCCAAAGTGCTGGGATTACAGGCGTGAGCCACTGTGCCCGGCCAAGTCTCAGTAATTTCCAAAGAACAGAAATTTATTTCACACAGTTCTGGAGGCTGGGATGTCCAAGATCAAGGCGCCAGCCTGTGGTGAGGCCTGCTCTCTGCTTCCAAGAGGGCACCTTAAACACTGTGTTCTCACAGGGCAACTGGCAGAAAGGCAAAAAGGGGCAAACGCACTCCCTCAAGCCCATTTATTTGTTATTTATTCGATGGAGTCACGTTCTGATGCCCATGCTAGAATGCAGTGGCATGGTCACTACAACCTCCTCCTCCTGGATTCAAGGGATTCTCCTGCCTCAGCCTCCCAAGTAGCTGGGATTACAGGTGTGCACCACCACACCCAGCTAATTTTTGTATTTTTAGGAGAGATGAGGTTTCATCATGTTGGCCAGGCTGGTCTTGAATTCCTGACTTCGGGTGATCCGGCGGCCTCAGCCTCCCAAAGTGCCGGGATTACAAGCATGAGCCACCGTGCCTGGCCTCAAGCCCTTTTATAAAAGGTGCCTAATCCCATTCACAAGGAAGGAGACCACATGACCTCATCACCTCTTAAAGGCCCTACCTCTTACTACTATCACATTGGTATTTTGGAGGGAACACATTCAAACCATAGCAATTCCCAGTAGGTATATCAGATGAGCACTTTGCTTCACCACAGTCTTCTTAATGCTGTTTTGTTCCTAATCTAAAAAATGGTTTTAAAACCAGTGCCTGATTGTTTTAGTTCCTACTGCTCCTAGGAGTGAACCTGAGCATCTTCCCATATGCATCTCCTTTTCTGTTTACTGTTTCTTCAAATCCTTTTGCCCATTTCTAATGGATTTTAGGTTTTTTTCTTATTGATTTGTAGGAGTTCTTAATATATTAAGGTAATTAGTCTTTTGTCTAATTGGGAGCTACTAGTATTTTTTACTTGTCATTTGTACTTTGACTTTATTTTCGGCACTTCTCCCCACACACATCTTTTTTATATTCATAAGTAAAATTGATCTTTATTTTATGGTTTCTGGGCTTTGGAACATAATCAGAAATGTCTTCCCCACTCTAAGATTAGTAAAGAAATCCCTTGTTTATTTTTGGTACTTTGTTTTTTGAGACAGGGTCTGGAGTCACCCAGGCTGGAATGCAGTGGTGCCAGCTTAGCTCACAGCAACCTTGAACTCCTGGGTTCAAGGGATCCTCCTAGCTTAGCTTCCTGAGTAGCTGGGACGGGACTACAGGTGCATGCTAAAGTGCCCAGCCAATTCCCTTTTTTTGTTTTTCTTTTAAGAGATGGGGTCTCACTATGTTGCCCAGGCTGGTTCTGAACTCCTGGGCTCAAGTGATATTCCTGCCTGAGCCTCCCAAACTACTGGGATTACAGGTGTGAGCCACCACGCCTGGCCTCTAGTACTTTTATGGCTTCCCTTTTCATATTTAAATCTTTGATTGATCTAGAATTTATCTGTAATAAGGTATGAGTTAGAGAGCCACCTTAATTTTTTCTACCTATCTCAAATCATTTGTGGAGTAATCCATCATTTCCTCATTGATGTGAAAAGCTACCATTGTTACATACAAAACTGTCTATTGGGGTCTGTTTCTGAATCTTTTAATCTCTCCAGCTGATGTGTCTACTCATGTACTAGTATCATGTTTTCTATTACATTAGCTTTATTTATTTTTATTTTTATTTTTATTAATTTTTTTTTTTTTTTTGAGACGGAGTCTCGCTCTGTCGCCCAGGCTGGAGTGCAGTGGCCGGATCTCAGCTCACTGCAAGCTCCGCCTCCCGGGTTCACGCCATTCTCCTGCCTCAGCCTCCCGAGTAGCTGGGACTACAGGCGCCCACCACCTCGCCCGGCTAGTTTTTTGTATTTTTTTTTAGTAGAGACGGGGTTTCACCGTGTTAGCCAGGATGGTCTCGATCTCCCGACCTCGTGATCCGCCCGTCTCGGCCTCCCAAAGTGCTGGGATTACAGGCTTGAGCCACCGCGCCCGGCCTACATTAGCTTTAAATTAAAAAAATAACTGTAGGGCCGGGCGCGGTGGCTCAAGCCTGTAATCCCAGCACTTTGGGAGGCAGAGACGGGTGGATCACGAGGTCAGGAGATCGAGACCATCCTGGCTAACAGGGTGAAACCTCGTCTCTACTAAAAAATACAAAAAACTAGCCGGGCGAGGTGGCGGGCGCCTGTAGTCCCAGCTACTCGGGAGGCTGAGGCAGGAGAATGGCGTAAACCCGGGAGGCGGAGCTTGCAGTGAGCTGAGATCCGGCCACTGCACTCCAGCCTGGCCGGCAGAGCCAGACTCTGTCTCAAAAAAAAAAAAAAAAAATTACTGTAGAGGCCGGGCGCGGTGGCTCAAGCCTGTAATCCCAGCACTTTGGGAGGCCGAGACGGGCGGATCACGAGGTCAGGAGATCGAGACCATCCTGGCTAACACGGTGAAACCCCGTCTCTACTAAAAAATACAAAAAACTAGCCGGGCGAGGTGGCGGGCGCCTGTAGTTCCAGCTACTCGGGAGGCTGAGGCAGGAGAATGGGGTAAACCTGGGAGGCGGAGCTTGCAGTGAGCCGAGATCGCGCCACTGCACTCCAGCCTGGGTGACAGAGCCAGACTCCGTCGCAAAAAAAAAAAAACAAAAAAAAAACAAAAAAAACTGTAGAATGGTTTCCTTCTCATAGATAGCTCAAATCTTTTTTGACTTTAGATTTTTTTTCTCTGGCTGTTTTTGCTGGTCTATGTTTTCTAATGAACTAAATAGTCATTTAACTTGTCCCCCAATTTCTCTTGTATTTATCAGGACTGCACTAAATATATACAGTAATATCTGGTACCTGAATGTAGACAGAAATCACATTTTTATGATACTGAGTCTTCTTTCTTTCACAGTTCCTCTCCCACGAGGTCAGGCACTCAGATTTCCCTTTTGCTCCTCTGTGTACTCCAAAGGGCTGGCCCAGAGCCTGGCATATGCTGGTGCTTGACTCTTACTTGCAGAATGAATGATGAATTATTGAATGAGTTCTACTTCTGATGTGCAAGGTAAGTGCCTTCCACACATTCTCTCATGTAACCCTAAACACAATGAGTACGCACTATTCTAAAATCCTCATTTTAGAAATGAGGAAACTGAGGCTCAGGCAGTAAAGCAACTGCCTTCAACTTCTTAGAATGCTCTTATACAGTCTCCTAGTCCAACACCTTGACTACTTGTATACCCCCTTAGTTCCATCCTTTACTGTCTTCTAATGTTTCTCTAATTGTTCCACACATCTCATTCTCTCTCATGACATTATCTTCCATTCATTTCAATGTCGATCCTCTCACTGCTGAGCTGCAGACATCTAGATGAATCTTCCCGGAGGATATCAACAAAATTATGCTCTCCCTCCTCCAGGACTCTCTCTCATTCATTCTCTTAGTCAGGAGCCACCTCCACAATCAATTATGCAAGTCAAAAACCTATTATCCGTAACACATGCCTGACTTCTTCCTCTCTTTAAGAAGGCATCCCGCACCTTAAAGCTCAATTACCCAGGTTCAATTATTTTCTCTCTTCAGGTCCATCCTCCCATTTTCTCCACGCAGTAATCATGGCCTCAGTTAGGCTTCATCATCTCTATCCACTCGATTACAACCTTCCCCAACTGGTTTTTCTGTCCCCAGTCTTCTCACTTATTCCTCATCCCCCACCCCCAATTCATCCTCAAGCCTTCTGTCCTCTACTTCAAGAGGGACATTCCCCAACATCAGCTGGCTCATCCTCATGCTCAGCTCAGGAACCTTCAATGATTAAAAAGAAGCATTTGGATCCATTTATGTATACTGGCATGGAAGGATGTTCTCAATATATGATTGCTAATATGCCCTAACACATGGGTCTACAGTCTTCTCTCCTGATTTCTGAGTCTTCACTTCCAACAGTCCATGACCTATCTCCAGCAGGGAGACAGCTTTGATTCATTCAGGACCATCACAGGGCAAATACCTGTTCAATTAATGAAAAGTTGTTGTAGAATCTAACCGAAAGACATCCCAGAGCTCATCTAGACAAGCCTCTCATCAACAGCTGCAGAAACGGAGGCTCAGAAAGGGCAAGGGACTTGCCTAGGGTTCTTGATCTAGCGGTCTTAACTCCTGGTCCAGAGCTCTTTTCCCCACATCACACGGCCCCCTTGGGAGTCCCTGATGACATTACAAATCTCTGAGGGGAATGGGTGGCAGGGCAGAGGGCATCTAGGGTGCTCGTCCAGCCTAGCTTTGCTGTTGACCAGCTGTGAGGCCGTGCACAAGTCCCCTCACCTCAGCAAAGTGGGGCTAACAGTCACACCCTGCAGTGCAGGGGGCTGTTATGAAGATTCAATAATATGGTGATGCAAAAAGTTTAGTAAGTGACGGGGAATGTAAGCGGAATTCAATTAATAAATGATTAGGATGGTTCATTTGGAGGCTGAGTTAGTAAAACCTGCCTTTGGATTTTCATTCAGCTCCTTTATTTTTACTCTGTTTAATGGTGCTACAGAAGATTAAAACTTCCTTCTCTGGTGCTTTATGGCGTTGCGTGGTAAGAATATAAATTCCCCAGAAGTGGTGACCCTGACTGGCGTGATTACTGTTATATGTCCAGAAGGCCCTGCACATACTTGAAGCTCAATGAATAGTTGATGAACGAGTTAATAATAGAAGACGTTCTAGATTACAGAGAAAGAAGAGCAAAGAATGTGCGGCCCTGCATCATAACAGTGGCTGAAGATCTGGTTCAATACCCGTGCAGTAGGGTGACCCCTGAAGAGTCCCCTTCTCTCTCTCAGCTTCCTTTCCCACCATCTAAATAACAAAATTTGAAATATGATCTCCAAGTCTTCCAGGCTTTTTTTTTTTTTTTTTTGAGATGGGGTCTTACTCTGTCGCCCAGGTTGGAGTGCAGTGGCATGATCTCCGCTTACTGCAACCTCCGCCTCCCTGGTTCAAGTGCTTCTCCTGCCTCAGCCTCCCAAGCAGCTGGGATTACAAGCATGCACCACCACACCCGGCTAATTTTCTTTTTGTATTTTTAATAGAGATGGGGTTTCACCATGTTGGCCAGGTTAATCTTGAACTCCTGACCTCAAGTGATCCACCTGCCTCGGCCTCCCAAAGTGTTGAGATTATAGGCATGAGTCATTGCATCTGGTCTCTAAGTCTTCCAGTCTTGATATTTCATTTATTCATTCAATGTACTGAGCAACTTCTATATGCCAGGCACTGTGCCAGGCACAGGGTATATACTGGAAACTAAAAAAGATATTTACAATGTGTAAAGAGAAAAAGGCACTGAACAAGTCAATGAATCTATCATCACAGATTATGATATGAGCTATGGGAGAAGAGGACAGGGTTCTCTGCATGTGGATCATTCAGTTAACGGCTGCATGATCAGGAAAGGCCTCTCTGAGGAGGTGGTTTTTGCTGAAATCTACAGAAAAGTTGGATAGAGAGTGACCCAGAAAGCCAACAGGCAATTTGAGTCTAAAAACAATCTAGAATCTCTTAGCTCAGCCTGAGCCCTACGGGGTGCTAAAGAACGAAGCTCTTTCTTTTCCTCATCCTCAGGAGGTTTTGGTGTCTTATGGGATCTGGATGATTGCCAGACATGTGACTGACCTTGAATGCCCAGGACAAAGGGTGAAGCCCTTATACTCTGTCCCCAGACCTTTTGGGGCCCTGGGGTCAGAGGTTATGGTGCTTGCAGGTGCCTGCTCTGGGCATTTCCCCACAGGAAGCCACTTCTCCAGTGGGTTTGTAATACTCCCCCCAGCTTTGTAAACTGAAGAGGCCCCAGTATCTGCCAAGAGCTACATGGTCTGTTCCAAGTCTGCAGCTATTAGTCCTCATTGCTCAGGCAGATTCCATTACAAGCTTCAAATTGTTTTCCAAATATACTAGAAAGGTCATTTCCTGTTTTGCTTTTTTTTTTCTTTTTCAAAAATTCAATATTTGCAGAAAACACACAAAAAGCAAACAGACTTTTGCAGAAGACATGAAGCACAAAAGTGGGACTTGGTCTCATGGGAGAAGTTTTATCAGGGGTGGGCAAAATGTTCTCTAAGGCTTCTCTGAGGGGCGAAAGGGCCGTGGAAACAGAAATGCCAGGGCCTATTGAACAGGCATTCATCAAATTCCAAGGGTAGCGGCTTCTCTCTGTGATGGAAAGCCAGAAAAGAGAGTCACTGAGGCCAACAGAAAACTCAGGGCCCCAAAATGAGAACATTCCACGAACCTGGGAAAAGGGAGGGCTGCTGGTTCTAGCCATGTGTGGCCTGCCCGGGGCTGGCTGCAAAGCCCTACCCAGCGCCTTAGGGGCACATCCAGTACAAGGTCACCAGAGAGGAGCCTGATGCCTGCCTGGGCAGTGCCTGCTGCCATTCAAAGAGTGGCCCTGGGTGAGGCTTTGTTTGGAGGCAGAGAGGCCGGGCCTTGGTCTCTGCACCTGCCAGGCCTAGACCCAAGCAGGCCTGGATGCAGGCAGTGATAGGGAGGGAAGGGCAGGGTGCTGGGGTCAGACAAGGTCCTGAGTGACTTCTACGCTGCCTATCCCCAGGGACACCTTTCTGTCCTCCTCTTCCAACTCATTTCTTCTCGGACCACTCTCCTCATCGGACTTCCAGACACCACACCCTTTGGGCCTCCCTCCAACCACTCCGCACAGGCACCTGCTACTGCCGGTACCTTTGTGTTAGGATGCCAGTCTCTTCTGTTTTCTCCCTAGGGGCTCTTATCCTTTCCCTGAAATAATCTACGTTGGTGACCCTCAAAGAGCCCCAACCCTCTCTTAAAAGTCTAGATTTGTGACAGCCTATTGAGCGTGTCATTTGGCTATCCCACAAGCACTGCAAGCTTCAGACGGCAAGTCACCAGCCTGCTCGCCCTGGCCTTCCCAGCTGAGCAAGAGCACCACCATCTGCCCAGCTGGAAACCCGCAGCCACCCCTGACCTCCCTTCTTCTTCACCACCCATTGACAATTCTTTACCAAGTCCTGTTATTTGTTTTTTCTTTTTTATGTTTTTGTAGAGACAGGGTCTCACAATGCTGCCCAGCCTAGTCTTAAATTCCTGGCGTCAAGCAATCCTCCCACCTTGGCCTCCCAAAGAGCTGGGATTACAGGCATGAGCAACAGTGCCCAGCCTAGTCCTTTTGTTTCTACCTGCAAAACAGAGCTTGAATCTGCTGACCTCGCTCCTCCACACGCACCACCCAGGCTCCAGGATGTCTCACCAGGACTCTCAGCAGAGACCCTGACCAGAGTCAGAGTCCTGTGTCTCTCTCATCCCTAGCCCAGGGTCTGCGTTCTATATGGCAGGCAGGGTAACGTTCTCAAAATGGAAATTGGGTCATTGGAATTTCCCTGCTTTGTTCAATCTCTGATGCTTTTCTATTTCACATCTAGTGAAATCCACACTCCTGATGCCAGCCCCTGAAGTCCTACAAGGATCTGGCCCTGCCTGCCTCTGCAGATGAGCCTTTGTCTCATTTCTGCTCTCTTCTTGGTCCATTTTGCTCTGGTCACACTGGGCCTCTCTTTAAATCCTCAAACCTCATTTAATTCCTGACCTCAAAGCCTTTACTAGACTATTTCCTCTGTGTACAACATTCTCTGTAACCCCGCTCCCTAAAGAGCCTCCTAAGTGGATAAGTGGATTCCTGGCCTTGGTTTTCCAAATGTTCTTGCTCTAGGACCTGACATGGGCTCCTGTAGGGCACGAAGCCTCCTGAGTTCCTCTGCCCCCAACTACTGCATGTCAGGAAAGCCCTGGCAGAGCTGCCCGGAGGCTAATGCGGTGTGGTGGACGCCACAAGGATTTCAGAATCTCAGCTGTTGTCCCTATAGCGGCACATGGTGCTGGGCACCTCACTTGACTGCAGACACCCCTTCTGTAAAATTGGAGGGCTTACACCTGCCTTAAAAAGTGGCTGCGGGGATTAATTGGAGCCAACAGTTATATTCTTTTTTTTTTTTTTTTTTTTTGAGATGGAGTCTCGCTCTGTCACTAGGCTGGAGTGGAGTGGCATGATCTTGGTTCACTGCAACCTCCGCCTCCCAGGTTCAAGCGATTCTCCTGCCTCAGCCTCCCAAGTAGCTGGGACTACAGGCGTGCACCACCACGTCCAGCTAATTTTTGTATTTTCAGTAGAGGTGGGGTTTCACCATGTTGGCCAGGATGGTCTCGATCTCTTGACCTCGTGATCCGCCCGCCTCAGCCTCCTAAAGTGCTGGGACTACAGGCTTGAGCCATGGTGCCCCGCCTGTTATACACTTCTTTCTTACTGCATGCCAGACTGTGCTAAGCATCTTACAAGCATTTAATTTTATAGTAACTCTATGACATAGAACATATAATTATCCTGTAGTACAAAAGAGGCAGCTGAAACTCAGCAAGGTTAAGGAGCTTGCGCAAGGCCATATACCCAAGGAGTGTGGAGCCAGATGGAGCCTGTGCTATTAGGTTATAAAGCAGGGGAGTGAATTAGTATCATGCCTGGCATGTAGTATGGGTTTACTGAAAAGTACCCATTCCCTTTTCCGACCTTCTTTTTCCCCTGTCCCCAGCTTCATAACAAGGCATTTCTGAAGGAAGAGGAAGAAAGTAAGCAAGTCCCTGGAAAACGTTCTACAAGGCTGTCTAAAACATACACCGAGATGGTTTTACCCATGCTTATGCAACCTCCTGTTTTGGATATTCAGCTGGATACAAACCTTCAGAATCTTTTCAGTGATGCTGGGTTGATTCTCTTGATTCTACCACCACATTCTACTCTTTGGTATTTAACTTCACAGCAACAGTAAAAATAATTATTTTGGGGCATGAATTATTTAAAACGCTTACCTCCTCAGCAGCTACATCCTCCTGGCAGGGTGGTGTTACTATTTCATGTAGGGCCAGGGCTAGGGACTGGAATTGTGACACAAACTCTCTTCAACCCATGAAAGTCTGTGCTTCCAGGAGGTCTCTGGAAAGCTGAAGAACAGTCCAGCTGCATCACTGCTTTGTGGCCGGGCATGCTGGGTCCTCCCCAGGCCTCCTGCTGTGTCTGTATTATCAAACTTGCTGAGGCTCAGCTACACAGCAAGGTTCCCAGAGAGTGGCAGTCTCTATCTTACTGTGAGGGGACAGGAAGGAAGGGAAAGTGAGATCACTTCCTGGCAGCCCTGCCTAAGGCCTAGGGGCTGGGCCACACTCCAGGTCTGCCCATGCCAGGCTGGGCACCTCTGGACAAGGCTCTTCCCCTCAAACCTCAGGAGTCTCAAGTGTGGAATGAAGGGGGAAACTGGGTATCTCTGTGGTGGTTCTGAAACAGGTCTGCAAATTATCTGACATTCCTCTTCTCAGGAGGTAGAGTTTAATTTCAATTTCCCCAAATGAGCTGGCCTTAGTGACCTCTAACAAATAGAATGCAACAAAAATGATTTTGTGTCACCTCCAAGATGAGGCTATAAAGGGTTACATAGCTTTCACCTGGCTCTCTCTGGGGACACCTGCCTCTAGAGCTTTGAGCTGCATATGGGAAATCTCAGGTGGCCATGCCGTGAGGAAGCCCAAACAGGCCTATGAAGTAACCACAGGGCAGAGGTCCTGAGACGGCTTGGAAAGAGCAGCAGCCGGCCAGCATCCAGCGGTGCCGGCCCCAAGCTGCCCCAGTTCCAGTCACCATCTAACTGCAACTGCATGAAAGATCCAAGCCAGAACTGCCCAGCCAAGCTGTTCCCAAATTCCTGACCCACAGGAACCATGAGATATAAGAAACTATTGCTGCTGTTTTAAACCATTGAGTAACAGGGGTGATGGATTACTCAGGAGTGGACAACCGAAGCAATCTCTAACATTACTTCTAGCTCGGGGGTAAGGGAGGTAAGAGACTTCTAGCTCTGAAGGAAGGGCAGGAAAGCAAGGAAGTCCTTGGAAAACTGCCCATCCCTTCACAGTAGGATGGAGACTGCCACTCTCTGAGAACCGTGCTGTGTATCTGAGCCTGGGCAAGTTTAGATCATACATCCACAGCAGGAGGCCTGGGGAGGACCCAGCATGCCCGGCCACCAAGCAGTGATGCAGCTGGACTGTTTTGCTGCTTTCCAGAGACCTCCGTGGAAGCACAGACTTTCATGGGTTGAAGAGAGTTTGTGTCAATCTAGTTCCTCTAGAATTCTATAAAATGCATCTCCAAAATACACTGTGGAGAATGAAAAGAAGCAAGAGATTATCTCTATAGTATTCATCCATTCCTTCAGAAAAATTTTACTGATCCCTCAATGTATACTGGGCTTGGGACTAGATGCCACAGATACAAAAAGAGTAAGATACCATTGTACACGTGAGGGAAGTCCATGGTCTAGCTAGGGAGCTCAGTTCATAAACCCGCAATTTTTAACTAGTGGTAGTAAGGGGGCACAAATCACAATTGCCAGAATCACTACAGGACAGTTTCTAATAGTAATTCTAATAAAGCCAGGTGGGGAGTCCTGGTGGGGGATTATTATTATTCTAATAATGCTAGGTGGGGGGACCTGGTGGGGGATTATTATTATTCTAATAATGCCGAGTGGGGGGACCAAGGGTGCGCTCTCTAGCTAATGATCACTGTCCTCATCAGCTGCTGTTACTGATGGTTGGGTATCACAGTCCACACACATGATGAGAGAGAGGAGTTTAGAAATCGCTTCTGTTTACACATCTAAGTATGCCAGGCAGAGGGCACAGCATGCAAGAGGCAAGGGGAGCCTGCTGACCAGAAAGACCAGTAGAGGCTGTGGGGCTGGGGAGCAGTGAGAGGGAGAGGAGGTGAGTGGAATTACAGTCACTGGGGCCTTTCAGGGTCTTGAGGGCCAAGAGCAGACTTTGAATTTTGTTCTGACTTTGATTTTACCCTTAATATGTGAATGCTTCCCTTCCATGCCAATATTCAGAGGCTTCTCACTAGTGGAGGGTGAGTGAAGCCCTTCAGACAGTGAGCGAGTGTCTTCACACACTGCTCAGACACTGCACTGTGTGTCCATGGCCACTGCCAGCAGTGGCTGGGGCCCTGCTGCCTCCGGCTGCAGGAAGGATGTCCTTCCATCCTTCCTGCCTCCTGACAGAAGTAGGGTTCTGAACCCAGAACTCGCTACATAGGTAAATACTGGTTGAACAACAGCCTCCCTTGGAACCTGGAAGAGCAACATGTTTGCAAGCCAGGGACCATCACTACTTGAGCAGACTGTAGATGTCATCCGTACCTCTGGCCCACATTATCATAGTTTACACAAGGTTCCTAAGCCCTTGGTTGTTCAGTATTCCAGGTCTCGACCCCACACCTCCAGATACTGAGTCTTCATGGGACTGCCAGCCCCCTGTGAACAGTCCTGTGTAACTCCTGGTGGCCCATGGCATAGGCCCCTTAGCCTGAGTCCCCCTTCCTCTTCCCTGACCCACCAGAAGAGATGAAGTTTCCTTGTCTGCCACCTGCAGCACCTTGACTTCTTCCTAATAATAACCACAGTCGAAATTCATTCAACAGTCATTCAACAAATACACACAGAAATGTCCCGTGAGCCAGGCATGATGCTGATACATTTGCTCATTATCTGCCGTTCCAACTGATTCCAAGAGGGTAGGTACCCTGCCTTTCTTGTTTGTCACTGTGTCTTCGAAATATAGCACAGCTCCTGACATACAGATTTTAATCACTCAGTGACTAAATAACCACCTGAGTCCTGGCTCCTGACCAAATAAATAATAACAATGATAAGAGTAAAACAAAACAAAAATGTATTTAAAATTAATTTATTTAAAATTTAATAAAATAAAAAAATAGCTACCACTTATGGGGTGAATACACTATGTTCAAACATGCTGGCATGTCTGGGGTGCTGAGCGTGCATTTTCATGGTTATACTTGGGGCATCCCACAGCACGGTTGTACTTTTACAGCATAAAAAGTACTTGGGGCGCTGGATGTGGTGGCTCACGCCTGTAATCCCAGCACTTTGGGAGGCTGAGGCGGGCGGATCATGAGGTCAGGTGTTCGAGACCAGCTTGACCAACATGATGAAACCCCATCTCTACTAAAAATACAAAAATTAGCTGGGCGTGGTGGTGCACACCTGTAATCCCTGTTACTCAGGAGGCTGAGGCAGAAGAATCGCTTGAACCCGGGAGGTAGAGGTTGCAGTAAGCCGAGATCACGCCACTGTACCCCAGCCTGGGCAACAGAGCGAAACTCCATCTCAATTTAAAAAAAAAAAAAAAAAAGTACTTGGGGCATCCCAAAGGACAGCTGTACATTTACAGTTATAATTGTGAACGTCAGCAATATTTGATACTGTATCCCAGTTCATGCCTAAGCAGAAACACTAGAGGCCTGGTGTGCTCTCAAGATGCTGGCATCCGAGAGGCTGGTGGCCAAGGGAGCACAGTGGCCCACAACACTTTGGATTCTCTCTAGACCAGTGTTCTTAAACTTTAAGGGTCACAGACACATTTGAGAGTTTGAGGGAAGCTACGGATACTTTGCCCAGAAAAGGATATATTCTCTGCGTGTGTGTGTGTAACCATACCTGTGATTACAGGGGGCTCTTAAAGCCCTAACGCCTACCCATAAGCCCTAGCTAAAAACCCCAGCTCTAGACATCACATAACCCTGCATTCTTAAGGTCTGGAGGCTCTGGACCTCAACTCTCCCAGCACAGCTGGAACAGAAGCCTTCCTAAAAATGGCCTTGGCCAGAAAAACAGTCCTGGGAGCCGACTGCTGCATCCTAGTCACTGCAGACATCTGTAACCAGGGGATTCCCAGGGGCCCTGAGTCAGAACAGGTCACAAGATGGGTGGCTTGGAAGGTTGCTATGGCAAGGCCCTGAAGCCTTGCTGATAAGCAGCTGAATAGTTCCAACCTCAAGGCAGCTTCCCTCCAGATGAGACCCTTGCTATGACAACAGTGAAAAGGACTCTTAAGAGAGGTGCTGGAGGCAGAGCAGAGGCCAAAAGAGGGAATTCAAAGGAGCTGGAAATCCCCCAGACTCCCAGGACTACTAGTACCTGGAGAAATAAAGGCTGGATTCTCTGCCCCAATTGCAATGAGACAGAGCTGAAAGGGGGTGAGGGGTGGGAATGGGGGAGGCAAGTAAGCTATGGATCAGAGCCTGTATGAATCGGGGCTCCACCAATTGCTAGCTGTATAATGCTGAGAAAATCACTTAACATCTCTGAGCCTCAGTTTCTTCTTTTGTAAAACAGAGATATCAACCCCCAACCCTTAGGGTTGTTGTGAAATTAAAGGAAATTCATGCGTAATTTTTTTGAGTCCTTTCCTCCTAGGAATCTGAAAAGGTAAGGAATGAAGGAAGTATAGGATGATAGCTGAGAGCTCACTCTAGTCTCAGACGAAACCTGTTAGGCAAAATTCTTGACTTCTCCGGACCTCAGGTTCTTCAACTGTGAAACGGGGACAATGATACTTTATAAGGTTCTACTGGGATTGGAAATAATGGATGTATAATGCCTGGCTCACATGACAAGATGCTCAATAAAAGGTGGTGGTTACTATTATCAGAAAGGCAAAGCTAAATTCAAGAAGTCGTTTTGGTGTAGCTGAAAAAATAGAAGATGTGGAACTAAAAAAAGCTCGAGTGAAATCTTGGTTATGCAACTTTCCAGCTCTGGTACATAGGCTAAATGATGTAATCTCCAAAGGCCTCAGTTTCCTCCTTGGTAAAACATGGATAATAACAGAAACTACCTAATTAGACACTGGATATAAAGGTTTAGCCCAGCATTGGCACAAGAGCACTCATCCATATGCTATAAACCATATTCTTTGAGTTTACACAACAGCTCAGGGTATGACTGATGGCTTCCTGTGACCTGGGCAGATTCTTTAAATTGTTTTCAGTTTTATTAAGGTATAAGTGACAAATAAAAATTTTACATATTCACACTGTGACATGATTATCACAATCAAGCTAATTAACATATCCACCACCTCACACAATTACTTTTTGTGGTGAGAACACTTAAGATATACTCTCTTAGCAAATTTCAAGTATAAAATACCGTATTATTAACTGTAATCATGCTGTACATTAGGTCTCCAAAATTTATTCATCTTATAACTGCAAGTTTGTACCCTTTGATCAACATCTCCCCATTTCCCCAACAACCCTTCTACTCTCTCTGGAAAGCACCCTTCTATTCTCTCTGAGTTCAACTCTTTTAGATTCCACATATAACTGAGATCCTGCAGTATTGTCTTTCCGTGTCTGCCTTATTTCACTTAGCAGAATGTCCTCCACATTCAACCATGTTTTTGCAAATGTCACGATTTTCTTGTTTAAGGTTAAATAATATTCCTGTGTGTGTGTGTGTGTGTGCGTGCGTGTGTGTGTGTGTTGATTACTATAGCATTATAATTTTTTTTTTTTTTTTTTTTTTGAGACGGAGTCTTGCTCTGTCACCCAGGCTGGAGTGCAGTGGCCGGATCTCAGCTCACTGCAAGCTCTGCCTCCCGGGTTCACGCCATTCTCCTGCCTCAGCCTCCCGAGTAGACATGATCTCACTCTGTCAGCCAGGCTGGAGTACAGTGGCATGATCACGGCTCACTGCAGCCTCAATGCGATGCTTGGGCTCAAGTGATCCTCCCACCTTAGCCTCCTGAGTAGCTGGGACTACAGGTGCATGCCACCATGCCCAGCTAATTTTGGATTTTGTTTTTATAGAAACAGGGTTTCACTATGTTGCCCAGGTTGGTCTCGAACTCCTAAGTTTAAGCAATCCTCCTGCCTCAGCCTCCCAAACTGCTGGAATTACAGGTGTGAGTCACCATGTCCAGTCTATAATATTTGAAATCAGGTTGTGTGATACCTCCAACTTAGATCTTCTTGCTCAAGATTGCCTTAGTCATTTGGGGTCTTTCATGGTTCCACAGGAATTTTAGGATTATTTGTTCTATTTCTGTAAGCAATGCCATTGGAATTTTGATAGGAATGGAATTAATTCTGTAGATCGCTTTGGGTAGTATGGACGTTTTGACAATATTGATTCTACTGGGCAGATTCTTTAAATGGCTTGGTGTGGACATAGCCTCAACTCTTTCCAGAACTAGGCATTAGAGATCTTGTTCAGCCAGGCAGGATTCTCATTTTTTACTCTGTCCACTGGCTTCACTGGCTCCTCTCAAAGGAGTTTTCCTCATGGCCAGGAGACAGGGAGTGACTTCAGTGTCCATGGCAAACCAGATTAGGGGGTGTCCTTCCGGCAGAAGGAATAATAACTATGTGCTTCCCTGGGGGCATGGCCTGCCCTCCTTGCTGAGGTGCAAAGCCAAGTAGCCTGGGAGATGAGCAGGCACACTCCTAGCTGCCAAGCAGTTTGCCCAAATGGTGGGAAGGCAGCTGCCCTGTTTAATGCACCTGGGGAAAAGGACTGATTGAGAAAAGTGCTAAATGGATGTGCTGGCCCCAGGATTCAGTTCTGGACCATGTTTTGGTTGTCTGAGGGCTCTGTACAGGATTTTCAAGGTTTGTAAGAGAATAGCTGTCCCTTGATTCCTCTGCATCCTCTGCACTGTCTGAAAGATCTGAAGGAGCACCGCAGAATGGCACGCACTACACACAGAAGTCAGAGAGCACGGACTCAAGACTCCGGCCCTTCTCCTTCTTCCTAATTGTGTCACTACCAGCAAACAGTTCCACCTCTTTGAGTCTCAGTTTCCTCATCTATCAAATGGAGATAATATATATGTACTTCATAAGATCAAACTAAATGAGGCTGAGAAGGATGTAAGTGCTTATCACGCCTGGCACATGGCTTAAATAATAGTTTTAGCAGCCTTGCCCAAGCACTCTTTTGTCTGTGGGTGTGGCCCAGCACATACCTGGCCTTCAGTCTGTGTTTGCTCCCTCCCCTCTGTAGACTGGTCCTTCTTGGCTGCAGGGAGAGAGAGCTGTGAGACTGATCCTGAGGCTAGGGCTTCTTCACTACTTTCATCCCAGGGGATAAGCTGCAGTGACAGGATGCACTTAATATGTGCTTGAGGATTTCAACAAATCCTTACATGGCAAACAAAACAGAGAGATTTCTCTGGAAGCCCTTGCTGGGCATGTAAAATATCTATGATATTTTGAGATATCCTGAGGATATCTCATGAGATGAGAGAAAAGAAGAGTAATACTTATTATCTTCATTTAATAGATAAGGAAGCTGAAGCTCACAGGTGTGAAGTGACTTGTCTAAGGCCACCTGTACACTCTGCTTTACACTGGGTGCCCCCTCCCACCCACCCAGCACCACTCCTCTTCTCTCCCCAAGGAGGCTATCTTATCTCAGACTTCAGGCTCTGTCCTCTGACTTCTTGAAGGTCCGAGGGAAGGAGAAGCACAGGCGCTAAGAAGAGAGTGGGCCAGGCACAGTGCGGAACTCTCTCAGTCCCTTACCCAAACTGGAGCTAGACAGTCTCCTTCCTAAGCCTGACTCACAATTCTTCCCTGCTTAAAACCCTCCAGTGACTTTCCATTCAGAGCCATCAGGATAAAGTTCTGATTCATTCATGGCCACCTCTAGACTCAACTCCAGCCAGGGCACCCCCTCTGCACTGTGTTCAGCCGATGGAATTTCCATGGAGTGCTGCGCCCCCCAAGCCTCCAGGCCTTCGCCGTGCTTCTCCACAAGCCCCTAGCCTCTCCCTGTCCACTCTTCTCCAAGTCATCTCCTGCATACCTTTCAAGCCTCAGCACCCTCCGCCCACTAGCCCTCTGGACCTACCACAGACTACTGCTACTAGTCCATTGTCAGCCATACCCATAAGCTTCCTGAGGGCAAGGACTGTGCCACTTCTGCTTTGTTATCTGGTGTCCAATTTATAGAAGATGCTCCATAAATATCTGCTAAATTAATGTAAAAATGAAAAAACTTTTCCTGGCTGAGGCAGGAGTATAAACTGAGCTGCACCAGACACAGCTGCACTGTGCCCCTACAGTGCTGAAGAGAGAGAAAATCACAAGACCTTCTCTCTCTCATGCAGCTTTCAGTTCTCACACCATCCTTAGCTTATGGACAGACGCACAGTGGATTCCGCAAGCTCTTCAGAGCAAAGCGCTCATCCCCAGGCTCTTTAGCCTCCTTATGAAAATTCCAGCTATGGAGAAGGTCCAGGTGGGTGTAGGCCAATCCAGAATAGCCTTCAATTCTGATACCTTAACAACTACATCCATGGATGCCGATAGATGCCCGGTGGGTAAAAAGATCTCTGTGGACCCAGTACTTCCAACTTGACAATTCAAAGAAATTCACCAGATTTGTTGATAAATACTGCTGCTTTAGGTAAAAAGTCAATTATTATGCTACCCTGAGTTTAAAATTATTAACTTATGCCAGAAACATTTAGACATCATAAACTATGGACATTGACCCAAGGTGGCCATACTGCCAGGCGGGCCACTTGTGCTCTGTGAATGGCAATTTGTTCTCAGCTGGAGGAACCGCATCTTCATCCCCTCTCACCAGACTACTGGGCCGAACCCATTTCTTTGGGTTAGGTTTTGCCTGCTTTTGCTTCTCTATTACAGCATTAAAATGAAAATTCCCATAATGTGCCCCGGTCTTTGTGAAAACAGCTTTACAGAAAACTCTTGGTGGAGAAGAAAGCTGGCACCAGGCCCAACATTGCTAGTAACTCCTGTGTATGATTGCACCTGCTGAAGTACATGGCTGGGAAACCCATCCCCTCTTAAGCCACCAGAGGTAAACTGTCTTTCTGATGCTATTACAAAAAACTGCCTGAAAATGGAATCTTGACTGTGAAATTGCAGCGTGATGTTATGTATACAACTTTTGAAAAGAGCCATCCTGTTTTTTCTTCATAGGGTCAAAATCTCCCACTAATTTCATTTGGAACTTATGTATTTTCTTCCTTCGGCCAGAAATAAAGATATTCAGGCAAAAATGTGTGCTGCTCTGGCAGTAGAGTATGAACAGCATCACTACCTACCTGGTTTAATTTCTTTTTCCTGCTTGCATCTCTTCAGATTTTCCACTGTTGACTAATCAGTATGGGAATTCTAAGGAACCAGAAGAAAAGCAAAAATTAGAGCTATACATACTCTGGGATTATAAATTGAAACAATCTTTTGGGAAGACAAGTTGACAATACCTATTAACATGTTAAATGTGCACACATATCCTTTGGGGTGAAATTCCTGGACACGTCACATTCCTGAAATGTCCAGGAATTTATACTACAGATATATTTACCTAAGTAAAAAGATACTCAGTGAAACACTGTACAGTAGCAAAAGCAAGGGGGGAAAACAACTTAAATGTCTATTAATAGAAAAACAGTTAAATTATGGTGTATCAATACCATGAGAAACTATACAGCTATTTCAAAGAATGAAGGAGATTTCATTGTACTGATATGGGAAAATGTACATGCTTGATTGTTAAAAAGTATATTGTAAAATTGCATATATTATCATTTTTTAATTAAAAAAAATATTTACTTTTTTTTTAAATTTTAAGAGACAAGGTCTCACTCTGTCCCCAGGCTGGAGTATACTAGTGCGATCATAGCTCACTGTAGCCTCAAACTCCTGGCCTCAAGCAATCATCCACCCTTAGCCTCCTGAGTAGCTGAGATTACAGGTGTGAACTACTGTGTCCAGCTCAAATGTGAACGTGATTATTTATGTTTAGAAAAAAGAAAAAAGTGCAGCATTTGTGTACATGCACATTTTTAAAAAGTATACATACTTTACACTTTAAACAATTTTAAGTATACATAGAAAAGGGCAAACTGCAACCAATGGTTCTCCCTGGGAAATTTCTCTCTTTCGAAAAAAATTCTTCTCTTTTGAGAAACTGTGAGAAAAGAAATGAAAGACTTTCACTTTGTACATTATCTATTTCTGTTTTGATTGAAAACTTTTAAAGAGGCACGTAAAACTTTTAAAGAGGCATGTGTAACTTCCACATTCATTACACATGCTATGCAAAAAATTCTATATCTAGCTAACATATCAAGTGTGAGGGCAAAAGATATTTTCAAACAAAGACTGGGCAAGTTTACCATTCACAGGCCCCAAGAATACTCTCCAATAGAAAGGAAACTGAATACAGAAAATAAGTGAGGTTTTTAGAATCAATAATGAGCAAAGGAAGGAATAATCCAGCACCCTTCTTTACTCCCTCTCCCTCCTTTACTCTTGGTATAACTGACTCCTCTTCTCAGTTTTTTTTTTTGAAATGGAGTCTCACTCTGTCACCCAGGCTAGAGTGCAACGGCACGATCTTGGCTCACTGCAACCTCTGCCTCCCAAGTTTAAGCGATTCTCCTGCCTCAGCCTCCCAAGTAGCTGGGACTACAGGCGCGTGCCACCGCACCCGGCTAATTTTTGTATTTTTTTAGTAGAGACGGGGTTTCACCATGTTGGCCAGGCTGATCTTGAAATCCTGACCTCAGGTGATCCACCCGCCTCGACCTCCCAAAGTGTTGGGATTACAGGCATGAGGCACCGCGCCCAGCCCTCTTCTCAGTTTCAATAGCACCTTTTCAAGGAAGACCCCAGCCACACTCTCCTCTTTCACTCCCCCTGCTTATTGACTTCTTAAAGTCACCAGTTGTGCTTGTAACTTCATGCAGGTAAAGGCCATGCCTGTTTTATTTAATATCATCCACCTATCACCTTGCCCAGTGCCTGGCGGGTATTAGGTTCTCAAAAAATACTGGCTAAATACGTGAAAAATTTATTGAAGGCTCAGCTCAAATGCTACTGCTCCTCCAATTTCTTAGGCTTTCTACAGGACTCTGTCCCTATCTTGGGGCATTTTCACAATGTGTTCATGTTATCTGAGTCTTTTTTTCCAACCTCAAAGTCTTATTTACCCTGACATTCCCCATAGCACCTTGCAGGATGCCTAACACATAAAGGGTTCTCAGCAGTAGATGAATCCATGCACATGCACAGGAAAATATAAATGATGGCCGCAGGCTCTAACCAACTGCAGATAGTAGTGACTGGAGCCCAGAACACAAGCACCTTTGAGATATGCAAACAAACATGAGACTCTGCCCAGGGAGAAATTAAAATTAGAGCTAAACTTGAAATACAGTGGTGTGGGTGGGGGGATTGGGAGACAGGCCCTTATTCAAAAACAGAGAAGTGAAATCACTGAGTGATGATTTATTTTAAGTGTGTTTTTCTGTACTATCTAGCTTTTCTTCCCTTAAACATATTCTAATTTTGCAATCAGAAAAAAAAATCCACAATAAATGTTATAAAAACAAACCAATGGAAAATCAGTGGCGATTTTAGACTACAAAAGTCACCCGTCCCTCTGTTTCCTTACTACAACTTTGGACTTCAGATTCAGGGCCCTCTCAGGTGGGGCCCATACATTTTGTGAGGAAGTGTTCTTTCCTCTGAAGCCACAGGGGATAGGAAGGTGCCAGAAATGAGTGCTTCAGCAGGGGCAGCTCTCAGTTGCTTCCTAATGCAAATGCTGGCAAAGCTCTCAGAGTCAGGAACTGTAGGGAGAGAGCAGAAGGAATCAACCCAGTGCAAGATCAGGACCTCCACAAGATGCTGATCCAGTGTCTGGCATTTTAGAGCACTTGTGCATATTTCTTTCGCAGTACTTTTCACATGCCATTAAAATTATTCACTCCTCTGCCTATCTTCCCTTGATGGACAGAGAATTCCACAAGACCAGAGGGAGTGTCTTTACCCGGTCCTCTAGCCCAGTGCTTAGTACTAACAGGCTCTCAACGTACATTTATGGAATGTTAAAGGCCACACTGATAAAGTACTAAAACAGTACTAAAACTGACCTAGGTCCCTGGGACATAGTAAGAATACACCGAATACTTTCTTCAGTGCCATGAAGGGCCATTATTCAGTTCTGAAGAGCTAAGCTAAAACCTGTAATTTCTTGAAAGATTAAAAAGAGACTTTTTAGGAAAAGGGGCTTCCTCCAGTAAGAGCGGATGCATTATGTGTTCTAATCTGCAATTCATAATCAGTCAGCATAGGTGCCGATGGCAACTTCCAAAGAAACCATTCTTTGAAGGAGCAGTACTCCAAGTTTTCCTAAGGCATTTCTGAAGGATTTCCAGGAGGTAGTGAGCTCAGCCTAGGGTCATGATTAATAACCTGTTTCCCAGAACTTTAGATTTTCCACCTCAGTCTCCACTTAGGAATTCCTTCTGGCCCCTCGTGAAAGCACTTGGCAGAGTTAACTGGGCCAGTTCAGCTTCTTGTCTGTCACACCCAGCACATGCTACCAGCTTCTTCCTTAAGTGGCTGGGCCAGGGTCCTCTGGTCCCAAGAGAACAGCACCCACTTCTGCTTTTGGCCTCAGCACTGGCTGGCTGATGTGAGGTTCAGCACCACTTGACTGGGTGACAGGAAATAATGTTTGAAGAGCCAATATGGCAGCTCCAGGGTCCATCACAGGGGTTTCAAAATGATGAGTTCAAAGATAACTTCCAGTTTCTCATGCAAATGCCATCCTATGTCTGAGGGGGCAGATGCCTGTGTACACTGGCTGACATTCTCTTTCTGGAAATTGAGAGCAGCTAATCCTAAGCATGTATTTTTGTACCAAGTAAGTGCTTTATGAGCCCTATCTCATTTCATCCACATGGTACCCCTTTGAGGTCAGTATGACTGTGACCCCCCACTTGCCAGAAAAAGAAGTAGGTTCTATAAGGTGAAGTGATCAGTCTAGGATCTCCCGGCTAGGAGGTGGTGAGAGCAGAGCTCTTACCTGCTATCCCTTTCCAATTTCTCACCGAACTCTAGATTGTCTAAATTGAAAGAGATGGCGGACACCAACCAGACGCAGGGTTGCAAATTCCCACAGGGGCCAGGGGCCAGGGGCCAGGGAGGAGACTAGAGGGCACAAGTGATGGGGCAGGGGAATGCACAAATGGCAATGAACTGGAGAACACACCTGCCCAAAGGCATTCAAATTAAAACCAAAACACTACTCTGACTTCTGACTCAAGTTCACTCATCATCATTTAACAGATGGAGTGACTGAAATCCAGGGAGGTGATGTGAAAAAGGCACTGCAGTATGGTGAAATATTCAAGGGCTTCGGGGATAGCCAGTTCTCATTGGGAACTCAAGCTCTATCCCCTGCCAGCTGTGAGACTCTGGGCAATCCACTGCACCTCTCTGTGCCTTTCTCATGTGTAAAATGGAGATGATCTCTGCCTCACATCATTGCTGTGAAGATTAACAGAAGTCAGCATATCCGAGATGCCCAGCCCTGTGTGTGACATTTATTTCAGGAAGATACAAAAGCCAAATAGGATCTCTGGACACGTCTTTTCCACAACCTACCTCCACTCCCAAGATGCCCTAAACTCACTGCCGGGAGTGACTGAGGTGGGGTAGATCAGGAAACACACACTGATAACAGGAGCAGCTTTGACACACAAAACAAGAACTGAAAGCCGCCCTCATCTGGTACATGAAGGCCTAGTTGAGGAGTGTGAGGCATTCCATATTTCCACTCTTCACTTCCTGGCAGGGACCACAAAATCTAGGTACCTTCCTTCTGGAACATCACCTCCTCACTACTACCTTAGGAAAAAAGGTGGCTTTTTTGATTACCCCAAATCTCAAGATCCCGGGGGGGCTGGGATGAAGCAGAGGCGGCCCTGGCCTTCCCACTGCCCATGCCCATGAGTGGGTCCATGGCAGCAACAGTCCACCTTCGATGGGATGAAATGCTGGGGAAGACTGCAGCTTTAAGAAGTGCCAAGGGACTCCATCTCTACTACAAATACAAAAATTAGCCAGACGTGGTGGCAGACGCCTGTAAACCCAGCTACTCGAGAGGCTGAGGCAGAAGAATCACTTGAACAAAAACGGGAAGTGGAGGTTGCAGTGAGCCGAGATTGTGCCATTGCACTCCAGCCTGGCAGACAACCCTCCTGTTAACTAAAACCTTAATTCAAACAAATAGTTTCTAAATACCACAACTTCCTGAGGATTAGGGTCTCTGATGCGCTTAAAGATAAAAAAAAAAAAAGAAGAAAAAAAAAGAAAGAGAGAGAGAAAGAAAGCAAGAAAAAAAAACCCTTAATTAGTTAAGACCTGGCACCTTAGAAACTCAAAATTAAAGATCTGATGTCTTTTGCTTTTTTTTTTTTTTTTGCACTCTGGCTGTGGCTATCCTTCCCTTGTGGCAGGAGGGGGTAGGTCTATGCTAAATGATGAAACAGGGGCAAATAGAGGGATTTTCCCCTTTCTTCTCCCTCTCTTGCCAAACTAGGAACTAGGATGGTGGGCTTTACATTTAAATTACGTCATGTCTCCTTTGTACCTACGTGCCAGGCTTTCTACTAGGCAATGGGGCATAGTGATGGGCTAGACAGACACGCAGAGAGGGTGCAGATGGTCTAGTGGAGACATGGGGAACTGAAGTTACGCCAGTAATTATGTAAATACAGTTCAGTTAAACATGAAGGGGTTCAGGATAATATGAGAGCCTATAAGTAGATGGTTGCCCTCAGTCAGTGACGGGAGGGAATAATACTGACCATCTAGTGCTCTGTAAAGGGTTGAGCATAAGATAGGGCCTAGTGCTTAAGAGATACTCAATAATGTCAATTCCTTCTTTCTGCTCTCCCCAAGTGTACGTGCTTGTGTATGCGTGTGCACATACACACACCACTGAGACTTTGTCTTTGTCTTTCTTCAAGAACACCTAACCTGAAAAAGACCCATAAAAACTCAGAAGTAACTTAATGTTGCCTGTTTTATGTCTTCTTTTAACTGTCCTCCAGGCACCCGGTTTTAGCTCTTCTGGGAAACCAAAAACCTAGGATACTTTGCTCCTAAAGCCATAAGGGCCCAACACAAAGGGAAAAGAAATACAGACAGTTCGTTTCATACTGAATTTGGAAATACAGAGATCATCTAGTTTTGTCCCCTCATTAGGTACAAATGAAGAAACAAGACCTAGAGAGTGTGAAACACTTGCCCAAGGTGACAGTTTCCTCGGGTGACCCTTCTAATATATGGTAGCTTTTTGTTTAAGCTGAAATCTTTCCCTGTTAGCTGTAACTTTTCAAATATACTTAACCTGCTAACGGGGGAGGTGGGCTCCCACACACTGCAAGCCATCTCAAGCCACCTAGGAACCCTCAGTTCAGGGACCCACCAAGTAAGGGACCTGGGTTTTCCTCTCTACAGAGTAGCTTGCTTAGTTTCAAACCCTGAAAACAGATACCAACAAATAAAACGCCTAAGGGCTTACATGTCCTGTTTATATTCTAGGCATAAACAGCAAATTTTTAAAAGGAAGCAATAAAAAGATCGCAAACCCAAGGTTAAAGATTCCCAACCCCTTTCCATCTTGGAGTTTTCCACACAGCTGCTGTAGCACTGGGTTTATATGTGATAAATTCATGAAGTCTGACCGTATCTGTAACTGAAATTTAACACAACAATCATATTCCTGAGGGGGAAGATCATGGGGAATTTTCACCACTTTCGGAGACTTTTCTTTCTAGAATGTTTAAAAATTATTATACCACCTTTGTAATCAGAAAAAAAGTAAGGGTTTTACAAACACCAATTTCTTAGGGAAGGTTTATTTCTTCACCTATATTTGGAACAAGGAGCTGCTTTTAAAGCTCTGAATACTCTGTCAAAGTTCTTTGGGTAAAAATGAAACGGCATCTGAATGGGGCCCATCTGTGAGACTTGAGGCTCCTGACTAGCCTTAGGCAGTTTCAGACAAGGCCATAATTTTCAGAGCAAGCTCACATATATCATTATATAAAAATAGACATTTTGTGGCCAACAGGCTGGAAAGCAAGCTCTCCAGAGAGCTCTGCCTCCAAGCTCTGCTTCTCCCTGGGGGTGGTGGGCAGGGGAGGAGAGTAAAGTTCTACTTACAAGAGCAAAAGTTTCCTCAAAATCCAGCGGTCCTCAGTCAGAAGCGGAGGCAGAATTTACGAAACCAGGATTCAAGGTTAGCAGTCCAGACCTGTGGTGCAGGCAGGATTCTCACTTTACCCCGCTCTCTGTCTCTTCCCCGTGTCTCCTAAATGAAAAGCACTTTGAGGTTTTAGTGGGTGTTTCCCATGTCTCGGGCCAAGTAAGTCCCCATTTGTTGTAATCCAATGCTCAGCCTGATGATGTCAACCACACAACTCACTCACTCAGTTTCCACCTCTCTGTCCACGGGAGAGATCCATTTCCTTTGGACAATGAGCCAGGGGGCTGTAACTGCATCCCAGGCCACCACGCTCGCCTAACATCCTTCCTTCAATTTTCAACCCTGCAGCTTTAGTGACAAAAGGTTTCCTATCCACTCACTGAGCCAGGGTTCCTGGGTAAATTCCTTTGCTTCTTAGTGGGTTGTCTGCTTTCCCATGTGTTTAATTCCTTTCTTTGGTATATAATATACTAGTTAAGGTGGAGATCTTCACCCCACCCCACACCTATCTCCTTCTTCCTGTCCAATTTTCCAAGTTGTTTAATTTCTCCCAAGTCTCCTAGGTACATGCTGGGCACAGTACATGAGTTTGTCCTTCATGTAGAGCAGGTGATGTGTGCCCACGGGGAAGGCTTGGAAACAGCACTGGTCTGTCCCCTGGGGAACTGGGTTCTGGTCTTGGTCAGGCTTTCAACTGAATGAATGACCTCAAGCAAGTTACATCCCTCTCTGGACCTCAGTTTCCCTATCAACAAAAT
This sequence comes from Macaca fascicularis, assembly GCF_037993035.2. Classification (NCBI taxonomy): domain Eukaryota; kingdom Metazoa; phylum Chordata; class Mammalia; order Primates; family Cercopithecidae; genus Macaca; species Macaca fascicularis. Next base: position 100,666,979 of record NC_088384.1, on the reverse strand, counting down.
GCTGGCTTTGCTGCTTTCCACTTCTGAGATTCAATGACTAAACATCAGTGACTGGGGAGCTTATCAACAAATGCATTACAGAGCATTTTACTACAAGCTACCCAACTACATGCTTGAGGGAAGGAAGAACCCTGGAGAAGTCAGAGGCCATTACCCAAGATGCCAGGCTCAGCTGGGCACCTTTACCCCCTTTATGAAGGAGATGGACACATTCTTTGGGAGTAAAACCAAAAGAATTCACTGAACAAGTCCTTAGGGACATGAAAAGCAGCAGCATAAACTACAAGACAAGACAAACAAGTAAGAGACTGTAAGTGTCCTTAGGGACCAACATGGAACAGCAGTGGTTACGAGAGATCATTTCTTGCATTTGGAGAATGCTTGATGGGAAAGACAAAGAACATCTCTCTACTTTTGTGTACAATGGGAAGCAAGGTGACATGCATAGTGGTTAGGAACATCATTTGGGAGCCACAGATGTGGATCTGAGTCCTGTGTGACTTAATTTCTCTGAACTTCAGTTTTTTTCACTGTCAAGTGGGATACTCGTGCCTCTGTTTTAGGATTGTGAGAATTAAAAAACACATGTAAGGAAATTGAAAGTATTTGGTACATAGTAAGTATTGAATCAATGTTTGCTCTCGTTGTACATAATCTCATTTGATTCTCATAGCATCCTTAGGAGAGTGAGGTAAGTGCTATGAGGCTACATGATCAACCTCTCCTTCCTGGATAAGAAGACATATACAGAGAAGTCAGGTGACATGCCCAAGGTCACACAGCTCAAAACGAAAGGGACAGAATTAGAAATGAAGCCTCAACTCCTAACTAGGTCAGCACACATGCCACACACAACAATGCCAACGCCATTTCTCAAAACGGTTGCTGCAGCCAGCCTGGGAAAGGAAGCACGCAGGCCACGAGGTCGGAGAGGCTGCTTTCCTTGCTTTGCTATCCAAATCCTATGTGGCCTTTAGCAAGACTGGGCTTCGACTAACTCTCTCAAAGGGAGCAGATGTGATATGTTTCAATGCCACTTCGATGGTGATGGGAAGGTGGGACCGGAGCTCTACTGGGAAAGCAGCTCTCTGTAGTGGGGAAGAGGCTGTGGTAGTTTATGGTTTAATGAGCATTTTTACTAGTTCTCAGAAAACATAGATGCTTATCAAAAAACACCCAAGAAAACAGGCTATATGAGGAGGGAGTTTGCCAATCTGAAGGCTTTTCAACAATGTGACATAGGACTGCTGTGGAATAAACACCACACCAGCCTGGCTGGGCGTGCTGGCTCACGCCTGTAATCCTAGCACTTTGGGAGGCCCAGGCGGGTGGATTGCCTGAGCTCAGGAGTTTAAGAGCAGCTTGGGCAACACAGTGAAACCCCATTTCTACTAAAATACAAAAAAAATTAGTCAGATGTGGTGGTGTGCGCCTGTAGTCCCAGCTACTTGGGAGGCTGAGGCAGAAGAATTGCTTGAACATGGGAGGCGGAGGTTGCAGTGAGCCGAGATTGCACCACTGCACTCCAGCTGAGTGCAGACTCTGTCTTAAAACAAAAACAAACAAACAAAAAAAAAAACAAAAAAAACCACCATTCTGGTAACCCACAGAGAGCAGTCGCTCACAGCTCAGAGAGATCTGGGCTTCCTTCTGGACACTAGACCTTCTTGCTGTGCCTTGGTTTCGCAGTGTAAAATGAGAAGAAGAATAGCCTTACTCTCCAAGGTTCTTGTGTTGGTTATGTGCCTGGCACATACTATACATTGAAAAAGACTTGAATACTTCTTGTCTAATTCTGACCGTTTCATCATCCTTTGCCCTAATGGTGATGTGACAATGAAATAAAGTCATTTTAAATAAAGAGGGTCCTGTATTTCTCCAGAACGTCAGGATGAGTAACGAACAAAAGCCCACCCAGAGCTGTCAGGCCTGTTCTCAGCAGCAGCACTCAGTTTGGAGGGGCTGGAGGTCGGGGCCATTGTTTGGCTGAGCCTTTATTCCAGAAGCCTGAGTAGGCGTCAGGAAATGAGGCTGGGCTCTTGAGATGGGTGCTTTGAATCATGTTTTGTTACTTGAACAAAAATAATAGTAAGGAGCCCATTCATAAAAACAACATCATTTTCTTCAACAACGTGTACTTTGTATCACTTCCCTTGTGAACTGAGTAATTCTATGTCTGTGACAGAATCCCGGAAGACAGAACCAAAGCAACACTGACACATTCATTTCTTCTTTAACTGACAATACTGGACACACTTATGTGGGCAGGGGCCACGCTGTGCACTGAGCACTCTGTAAACACCACTTAATGTCATCCTCACAATAATCAGGTACAGGAGATATTATTAATATTTACATCTTACAGCTGTAGCAACAGATGCATGGTGAGCACACTAACCTGCTCAAAGGCTCACGGAAGCAAGGGGCACAGCCTGCGCTCTAACTAGGGACTGTGTGGGGCCAGTACTGAATCCACAACCCCCTTGCACTACCGCCTCTTAAAGGGCTTCCCTTCAGGAAACTTGGCTATTTTTCACAGACAGTAGTATCAGCTCCTTTGAGGATGAAGGAAACTCTGGCTGTTTAATTCCACCCTCTACCCCCAGTTTAGAAGGGGTCTCTCCTTCCTCTGAATTTCCTTAGTACTCTCTGTTTCTTAAGAAACACACCCTTTTCTCTGTTGACACATATTTATTTGGGGGCAGGTCTTTTTTCTCTGCCAGAATCCTAACTTCTTAAGGAAAAGATCTGTGTCTAATTTACCAGCATTTTGTACATATTATGAGATACTTATTAAAATAAGGAAATCCATAAACAAACCCCAAAACTAATATTGGATATTTACCATATACCAGGTAATATTCTGTTTATTTTATTTACGTTGTAGAGACGGGGGTCTCGTCATATGCCCAGATTGGTTTTGAACTCCTGATCTCAAGTGATCTGCCTGCGTTGGCCTCCCAAAGTGTTGTGATTACAGGTGTGCCCAGTTGTATGCTAACTGCTTTATATAAATTACCTAATTTAATCCCATAAGGAGCTCTATGAGGTAGGTATAATTATTATCCCCGCCTGACACATGAGAAAATCACAGACACAGATTGATTAATTTGTTGGGGCAGAGTGTTAGTCCGTTTTGCATTGCTATAAAGGAATACCTGAGGCCGAACAATTTATGAAGAAAATAGGTTTATTTGGCTCACAGTTCTACAGACTGTTTAACAAGCATGGCACCGGCATCTGCTTCTGGTGAGGCCTTAGGAAGCTTTTAGACATGGTAGAGGGAAAGGAGAGCCGGAATGTCACACGGCAAGAGAGGGAGCAAGTGAGAGGGAGAAGTGCCAGGCTCTTTTTAAACAACCAGGGCCAGGCACAGTGGCTCACACCTGTAATCCCAGCACTTTGGGAGGCCGAGGCAGGCAGATCACCTGAGGTCAGGAGTTCAAGACCAGCCTGGCCAACATGGTGAAACACCATCTCTACTAAAAATACAAAAATTTAGCTGGGCATGGTGGTGCACACATGTAGTCCCATGCTTTTTTTTTTTTTTTTGAGATGGAGTCTCGCTCTGTTGCCAGGCTGGAGTGCAGTGGCGCCATCTTGGCTCACTGCAAGCTCCGCCTCCCTGGTTCACGCCATTCTCCTGAGTCAGCCTCCCGACTAACTGGGACTACAGGCGCCCACCACCATGCCTGGCTAAATTTTTTGTATGTTTAGTAGAGACGGGGTTTCATTTTGTTAACCAGGATGGTCTCGATCTCCTGACCTCATGATCCGCCCGCCTTGGCCTCCCAAGGTTCTGGGATTACAGGCGTGAGCCACCACGCCTGGCCAATAAATTTTTTTTAAATTAAAAAATAACCAGTTCTCACTTGAACTAACCGAACAAGAACTCACTCATTACAACGGGGAGGAGATCACGCCATTCATGAGATCCGTACCCATAACCCACACACCTCCCACCAGGCCTCACTTCCAACACTGGGGTTCCCATTTCAACATGACATCCAACAGATATCCATCAATATCATTAAACATTCCAACTACATCAGCTAGCAACTGACGGATATCTGTTGAAGGAGTATATGAATAAAGAAATGCTGGCCACCACTACCCACTTTCTAGTCCACATAGCTGCTGTACAGTGCAATCGCTCATCACCCTATCAAAGGCGGGTTTCAGCTGCCATACCATTTCCAACTCACTTATTCACTATGCCAAGCAGTTAGAAGGTCCATGTTTTCTCTACACAATTAATTGAGAAGCATATTGATTGAGATTTATGAATAAAAGTAGATTTTGTTCTAACTATAATCATAATTGCTTATTATAAAAAGATAAGAAAATACAGAAGAACAGGAAAAAAGAAGGAGAACAATACATCATCTCACCACAATCCTAGTGTAAGGCCCCAGAGAAGGAACCACACTTACACTTAAAACAATGTTCTTCGTCAAGTGTGGTGGCTGACACCTGTAATCCCAGCACTTTGGGAGGTAGAGGTGGGCAGGTCACTTGAGGTCAGGAGTTTGAGACTAGCCTGGTCAACATGGTGAAACCCCGTCTCTACTAAAAAACACAAAAAAATTAGCTGGGTGTGGTGGTGCACACCTGTAGTCCCAGCTACTCAGAAGGCTCATGAGGCTGAGGCAGGAGAATTGCTTGAACCTGGGAGGCAGAGGTTGCAGTGAGCTGAGATCATGCCACAGCATTCCAGCCTGGGTGACAGAATAATAATCTGTATCAACACACACACACACACACACACACACACACACACACACACACAGTTTTGAATTCAGAAACTTAAGTCATTTTTGAGGGGCGGAGAATCAAACCCACAAAAGATGACTAAGACACTGCTGGACGTATTTTTTTTGGTTTTGGAGTACACATGGCTGCTTTTTCTTCAGGGTTCGATGTCCTGAGGATCCACTTTGTGGTCCCCTTTGGACTGCTGATTTGGTGTCTCTGAAGAAGAGCTGGAAGGAGAAGAGAAGCCTGACCCCAGTGATTATGTGGCTAGAAACTGGACAGGTTCACAGGATATCACACTGTCCCCTCCCTGCCTTTTTTCAAACCACTTCCCACTAGCTTGAGATAAGTTTCCAACTACAGCTGTTTTGGGATAGATGGACCTTCACTTCAACAGTGACCTTAACTTTAAACAGTCTTGGACTCACTGATTTTTGCAGCTGAAAGGAGCATGTGGTCTCCTCATTTTAGGGGTGAGGAATGCCAGATCCAAAGAAGGCAAGGGACTATCCTGAGGTAGTACAGCCTGGTGCTCCAACAGGAGAAGGTTTGAGACTCTCACTTGCTACTCTCTATTGGTCTGAGACTCTCACTTGCTACTGCACTTTGAAATACAAATTTGAAGGGCTCTTCCCTCTTATTTTGGTTAACTCCTACTCAGCCATCAGATTTCAGATTAAATGTCACTTCCCTAGGGCGCCCTTTTCTCTGAGCCACGTTAGCTCCCCCTGCTGTAATGGTCTCATCGTACCCCTATGTCTCTTCTCATAACCCTTAACATATTTATAAGTACATGGTCCATGTGTTTCCCCATCAGACTGTAAACTCCACAAGGTCAACAGTATGTCTCCCTGGTTCACTGAAAACATCTATCCCAAGTGCCTAGAAGAGTGCCTGCCATAAAATAGGAAACTCAATAAATATTTTCTAAACACACACACACTCTACTTAGTCCAGTTTATGGTAAAACAATAACATACTTTTTGTAAAAAGCACCATGTCTTCTGAACTACAAATTGGGCCTTCTTGCTGAAAGAAGGATCATTGGAGAGCAAGGGATTTCATTTCAAATAATTTCCAGAAGATAGAAAAAGTTCAGATCAGAGAGGTATGATGACAGAAACTAAAGTCTGGAGCACAAGGACAAGAAAGCACCATTGGAAATGAGAGACAAGGAAACGTGTGGGACCCCAGGGAGGCTCTGGACCTGAAGACAGCAGGCGTGGAGAAGATTCAGAAGGTCCAAAAAATGAAGGAATCCACTGAAGGTCCTGTGCCACCAGCTCCTCTATCCCATACCTGAAGCACACAGAGGGCCCAAAAGCTTTGTAGAACCATAGCCAAAGACAGGAGGCCTCTTTAAATAAATTGAATGAACTGCCTAGGATTGATCTAGGGCTTCTAGTAAGAGACTGGCCACCTTATGCTAACATGTGAAGGGCCCTCAGTCTAACTGCTGCTCCTGCTCATGTGCCCTAAAGGATCTTCCACTTAGTACCTTAGTACCCTTCTAGTACCCAGCAGCTTCCCAGGCAGGACAGAGGCCTATGGGACAAACAGATGAACTGAGACCTACCCCTTAAAGAAGTCTTTTATTAGTGATTGTCAGTGGTCAAATAAAGCAAGACAGGATGTCTGATGAAAACCAACTGCATGACAGGAGTTCAAGTTTCAAGACCAGCCTGGCCAACATGGCAAACCCCATCTCTACTAAAATTACAAAAATTAGCTGGGCGTGGTAGCAGGTGCCTGTAATCCCAGCTACTCAGGGGGCAGAGGCAGGAGCATCATTTGAACCCAGGATGCAGAGGTTGCAGTGAGCTGAGACCATGCCATTGCACTCCAGCCTGGGTGACAGCCAGACTCCGTCTCAAAAATAAAAATACAAAAATTAGCCAGGCATGGTGGCACATGCCTGTAATCCCAGGTACTTGGGAGGCTGAGGCAGGAGAACTACTTGAACCTTGGGAGGCGGAGGTTGCAGTGAGCTGAGATGGTGCCACTGCACTCCAGCCTGGGCAACAGAGCGAGACTATCTCAAAAACAATCAAAAAACTGATGAGTCAAGAAAAAGCAGTAGGGTAATGTGAGGTCCTTGTTTGGATCTGATTGGAACTAAAAAAACATGGAGATCACTGCTAATAATAATAGATTATTATTTTATGTGGGATAGTAGTGTGGTTATATTTTTAAAGGAATCCTTATTCCCTTAAAAGGCTGGGCACAGTAGCTCATGCCTGTAACCCCAACACTTTGGGAGGCCAAGGCAGGTAGATCACCTCAGGTCAGGAGTTCAAGACCAGCCCAATATGGTAAAACCCCATCTCTCCTACAAATAAAAAAATTAGCCGGGCGTGGTAGCGTGTGCCTGTAGTCCCAGCTACTTGGGAGGCTGAGACAGGAGAATTGCTTGAACCAGGGAGGTGGAGGTTGCAGTGAGCCGAGATTGCACCACTACACTCCAGCCTGGGCAACAGAGTGAGACTCTGTTGCAAAAAAAAAAAAAAAAAAAAAAAAAAGCTAAGGTAATTACTGATAAAATGACGTCTAGAATTTACTCCAAAATAATCTAGTGGCAGGGAAAAATGGCTACCAGCACAGATGAAACAAGACTGGTCATGGGTTGTTGATTTTTGAAGCTGGGTAATGGGTAGTACATGAGGATTAATTATACTATTCTTTCTAGTTTCGTACATGTTTGAAAATTTCTGTAATACAATTTAAAAAAACCCCAGATATCTCAATAAGCATATTATTTAGATATAGAGAGATAAATGCTAGATCAAACGCCTAAAAGGATCAAAAGTGTATGCTCTTGGGAGCAGGATAGGAGGAAGGGTAAAGAAAGGGAGGGGGCAAGGAACAGATGGTTTTTATTATAAATCTTTTATGATATTTGACCTTAAAAAAGACTAAGGCAAACTATTTGCATGTACCATTCTGACAAAAACAAAATTCATTTAAAAAAGGAAATGGGAGTAATATGATTTAGAGAAATAGAAGTAACCACCAAAAGAAGTAAAAGCAGAAAAATAAAATGGCTGCCTCAGGGTGGGGAGGTAAGCAGGAGACAGATGCCTTTCTGGACTCAGAGATTTTTTAAAAAGTCATATTCATGTATTACTTGGATTTTTTAAAGGTAGCTATTATCAGTTGCTACTATCAGTTACTAGCAGGGCCTTTTGCTAATCTCTACATTTATAAACTGAATACTTCCTCAGGTTTAGAATCCTAAATCACCCAGAGTGAATATCTCCACATTAAGTGTAATAATAACAATTATTGCTATTAAACAATTGTTTGCCATTTGTCAGTGCTTTACATATGTTACTTCTAATCCTTCTAACATTCCTGCAAGGCAAGTATAGATATTCCCATTTTACAGATGAAAAGGTTGAGGCTGAGAAACATTAGCCATTTGCTTGAGGTCACAGTGTGGGCTAAGCCTGTGAGACTCAAACACCAAGCTCCTTCCATTACCCTACTTCTCCTTTGCATTCCATTTGTTTGGTATAGTCCAGAAAGTACCTTTACATAAATTTTCTCATCAACCACAAGAAACAGGAGGGACATGACTATCTTTTTGACAAATGAAGAAATCAAACCTAAGAAAAGTTAGGTAACTTGCGCAAGAATCCAGGCTCCTGATCCTTAATCTAGTATTTCTTCTACCATTCCTTATTTCCCCTCAACAACAAAATGTTAAATCAGTCATAATCTCCTCATAGGCATTTGTCATAAGAGTCACTGTACATGAATGCAGCAATGCAGCCGAAGCAGGAATTTAAAAAAGGGGGGGGGGGACATTTTTTCCAAAGGAAATATACTAATAAACCATGGAATGTCCTCAGTTGCTCTAATGACAGCATGTTGCTTGAGTCCTCAAAGGGACTCTTGAAATGTCAGCAGCCTGCCTGCCTGGCACAGAGCAGATGAGTTGCTGGCACAGGCAGTCTGCAGCAGTTCTGACAACCAGTGCCACTCTACTTAGTTCCAAAGAAAGAAATGAGACATGCGTGCCTCTGCCCTGAAAAAAGAACTTCTGTGCTTCCTAAATCTACTTCAGTCAACAGCCATGGGGCCCCAGGGCTTTTTAATAGTTGCCAGGAATCTTCTTAGAACAGCGCTACTCATCAGAGCAGAGGCATGTTTATGAAACTGTACATCAGGTTGCATAGGGGTGGGAGCCAAACGTGGGATAACTAAAGAGGGTGAACATGTGACCCTCAGTCATCTCAAGTCAGGGTAGCTGAAGCTCTCCCCACAAGAGAAGCAGCCCAACATTTGGGCACAAGAGCCTTAAGCCTGGTGTGAGATGCTCCTCAGTCTGTGCTGGCATCTGAATAATGGCCAAACAGCAGTTAGGGGGAAGAGGCTGTTTACTTGAGTTCAAACTATTTATAGCACCAGCAATCTGCACATATTTGGATGACAAATCTCTGGGCTTCAAGTAAGTGGTGCTTTGCTCCTGGACAATTTCATCAAACACACTCCCTCCCCACGCCACCCCCAGTCCCCCTCACTAACACATGTTGCCCTCAGGATGTTTTATTTAAGTTGCTGAATTTTAAAAGATTATAAAAAGAAACCACATTTTAAGAACAAGTGACTTTTAATCCATTTATTTCCAAGTTTGAACTACATATTTTCTTTAAGGCTTGAATCAGAAATTAGATTATAATACCTGTATATTATATAAAAATATACACTTGCCCCATACGTGAACAAAACAGTAACTGGATGATGTCTGTAATTTAACATGTATATTGACCTGGGAAAGTGGCTCATGCCTGAATCCCAGCACTTTGGGAGGCCAAGGCAGGTGGATTATTTGAGGTCAGGAGTTCGAGACCAGCCTGACCAACATGGTGAAACCCTGTTTTTACTAAACACACAAAAAAATTAGCCAGGTGTGGTGGTGGGCGCCTGTAATCCTGGCTACTGGGGAGGCTGAGGCAGGAGAATTGCTTGAACCTGGGAGGCGGAGGTTGTAATGATCTGAGATTATGCCACTGCACTCCAGCCTGGGCGACAGAGTGAGACTCCGTTTCACAACAAACAAACAAAAACATGTGTATTGTTGTAAAGATGTTGAGGCCCGCTCAAGACCTACAAAGAGAACGTTTCTTACAGTGCAATTAACATACAATGATTAAAGGCTTTCAGAACAGATCCACAAACAATGTGTAATTATACAGGCATTACAAACAAAAGAGGTCTTATTACCTATGAATTCTGGGGAGAAGCAATGGTAGTCTACGGTGTTCACCAATGCCCAATGCGCCCAATGCGCCCATTGCATGCCATACAGGAAAAAGGCTCAACTGTAACAAACCCATGTGCAGAGCCTTCTGCACAGTTTTAACTCACAGAAGGTGTTACAGCCTTGCCAATGAATGTGTTTGGAAAAACCAGTCTACTCTAAAAGCTGCCTTGTGTTTACAGCAAAAGCATTGCTGATCTGAATCTTGCATCTCCCCTGACCCAGGCATTGCCTAATTCTAAAGACGAAAAAGTGCTTGTTAGTTAACATGCATGTTGGCAGCTTCCAGTCATATAATGCAGGCAGGATATGGTGTAGAGAAAAAGGCCAGTAAAGTGAAGACAAAGGTTTATAGTACAATGGGTGATGGTAGACAGTTAACATGGCGAGAGGAAATAGAAGAGATTCCTAAAAGGGACTTACATGTTTTCTTGTCTTTTCCCTCTGCCAGTAAAGCTCATTAGAAGGTCCCTAAGACAATCTTTGAACAACCCCACTTTTTTTAACATTAGGAAAAAAGTTCTGGTCATGGTAAAGAAAAAGAGGCGTGTCTATATATAGAATGTAAATTATTTAGAAATTTCTTCAGGTCACTTTGTTGTTATTATTATTATTATTACTATTATTATTTGAGTCTCACTCTATTACATAGGCTGTAGTGAGAGCACGACCTCAGCTCACTGCAACCTCCGCCTCCTGGGTTCAAGCAATTCTCCTGCCTTAGCCTCCCAAGTAGCTGGGATTACAGGCCTGCATCACCACATCTGGCTAATTTTTGTATTTTTAGTACAGATAGGGTTTCACCATGTTGGCCAGGCTGGTCTCAAACTCCTGGCCTCAAGTGATCCACTCGCCTCGGCCTCCTGAAGTACTGGAATTACAGGCGTGAGCCACTGTGCCTGGCCTAAAGCATGTAATGTTTGATCCCATGTTTTTATTTCCAGGAATTTTTGAATTATAAAACTATCCTTATCATTGAGACCTTAGCTGAGATGTCACTTCTTCAGAAAAACTTTCCCAAGCCACCCAACCTAAAATAACCACCCAGGCGGGAGAATGGCGTGAACCCGGGAGGTGGAGCTTGCAGTTAGCCGAGATCGCGCCACTGCACTCCAGCCTGGGCGACACAGCGAGACTCCGTCTCAAAAAAAAAAAAAAAAAAAAAAAAAAAACACCCATCTACCTATCACATCACTTTCTGTTTAAGTGTCCATACAGCACCACTTTTTTTGTTGTTCATTAATTTCTTTACCGCCTGTCTTTCACTGCTGCCTCCTCCTGTCCCACATTAAAATATCAGTTCTGTGAGATGAGGGGCCTGGTCTATCTTGGACACCATTCTTCCCAGGTGGTGCATACTAGCCAGGGACACTGCAGCAGCATCTCATTTAATCTTCACAGCTGTATGAGGTTTCTGTTATCCTTCCACTTTAGAGATAGGCAAACTGATGTACAGTTTCATTTTAGTGAGTGGCCAGTTAACTGGCAGTCGGAATCTAAATACTGGTATGTGTGACGACAAAGTCCACACTCTAAACTACCTCTCTCAAGATGAATCAAAAGTTTAAATAGTTTAAATGTGCACTTTTTAAACCAAACCATCCTCGTTGTGGAAATGTATTAAATAGAGATGATCACACAAGAACACATAATTAGATATATCTTATTTATTGCATACAACTTATCATAGCAAATACTGGCAATGTTTAGGCAAGTCACCAGTTAGCCATAAGGTTCAAGTTTACGTTTTAGTAAACAGGCCCCCATCTCAGACACTATGAGGATTTAACAAGACAATGCATAGTACCTGGCTCACAGTCCATGTTTTGTTGTTACTGCTATATTTATTCATTTATTCGAGACAGGGTCTTGCACTGTAACTCAGGCAGGAGTGCAGTGATATCATCACAGCTCACTGTAACCTCAAACTTCTAGTCTCAAGTGATTCTCCCACAACTCAGCCTCTGGAATAACTAGGACTACAGACACACACCACTATTCCTGGCTATTTTTTTTTTTCATTTTTTGTGGAGACAAGGTCTTAGTATGTTGCCAGGCTGGTCTCGAACTTCTGGTCTCAAGTAATCCTCATGCCTTGGCCTCCCAAAGTGCTGGGATTACAGGTGTGAGTCACTGAACCCAGCCTACATTTAAATCTCTAAAAGGATATACAATATACCAAATTGTGTATCTCTGGACAGCAGGATTACACGGGGAGTGTGAGATATGGCAAGGTTCATACCTGTAACCCCAGCACTTTGGGAGGCTGAGGCAGGCGGGATCACTTGAGGTCAGGAATTCAAGACCAGCCTGACCAACATGGTGAAACCCCGTCTCCATTAAAAATACAAAATTAGCCTGGCATGGTGGTGCATGCCTATAATCCCAGCTACTTGGGAGGCTGAGGCAGGAGAATCTCTTGAACCCGGGAGGCAGAGGCTGCAGTGAGCCAAGATCACGCCACTGCACTCCAGCCTGGACAACAAGAGTGAAACTCCATCTCAAAAAAATAAATAAATAAAATAAAAAAATAACAAAAAATAAAAATAAAAATTACATGTTTATGTATATTTTATTTACAGTTTTGGAGGTAACCACCACAATTACGAAAAACCATTAAAGTAAAAAACAGCTTTCAGAAGGCCTGGCTAAAGCAAGTGGGGATTTTTTTTTACTTTCATCACTATATCTTTCTGTCCTGGAGTGTTTATTTTTGTGTCTATGTATTACTTTTATAATTTTTGTTACATTGGCAAAAGAAGGAAGGCTGGTGGAATTGTGTGATCACCAACCACAATAAATAATAACGGACTGAATAATGTAAATATACATTTCAGGAGAAAGAAAATTTAGTCTTACCTTGACTGGAATAGATATTCTACTAGACATGTGCCTTATCAAGATTTCTTTTAAATGATACTTCTCAGTGTTGTGGAAATAAGAGAAAATGTAGGTGAAAATAGAAAATGGTACAACATTCCTAAAGGGCAATTTGACAATATGTGCTAGAATCCTTAAAAATGTACAGGGTATATGGGACCTCTCTGTACTTGCTGTGCAGTTTCACTGGGAACCTACAACTGGTCTAAAAAATAAAGTTTCTTAATTAAAAAATGTAAATGCTCTCTGACCCACTCATTTCGCATCTAAGAATCTATCCAAAAGAAACCACTATAGATGTGTGTGCAAAGACTTAACTTAAAGTTATTCACTTCAGCACTATTCAAAATACTGTAAAACTGAAAATCCTTAAAGTCCACAATTAGGGAGTAGTTAAATAAACTTTGGTAGATCTACAGAATGGAATATTACACAGTCACGATAAGTAATACTATCGAAGAATATCTGATGACATTTAAAAAATGTCACATAAGGGCTGGGCGCGGTGGCTCATGCCTGTAATCCCAGCACTTTGGGAGGCAGAGGCAGGTGGATCACAAAGTCAGGAGCTCAAGACCAGCCTGGCCAAGATGGTGAAACCCTGTCTCTACTAAAATTACAAAAAATTAGCCAGGCGCGGTGGCAGGTGCCTGTAATCCCAGCTACTCGGGAGGCAGAGGCAGGAGAACCGCTTGAACCTGGGCAGCAGAGGTTGCGCCACTGCACTCCAGCCTGGGCGACAGACTGAGACTTCGTCTCAAAAAAAAAAGAGTCTCACTTTAATGTTAAGGTAAGCCCCTATATATAGAAGGGGCTCATGTTTGTAAAATGGAAAGTAGAAAAAAATGGAAGAAACTATTAATCAGTAGTATATCAGGATGATGACACTGCAGGTAATTTTTATTTTCTTATTGGTATTTTCAATTAGTATTTTATAATAAAATATAGCATTACTTCTACAAAAAGAAAAAATACAAAAAGTTATCTTTAAGTGCTTTTGGATCATACATACCAAGCGCTACAAAATGTGCATACATTGACTTATAAACAAGAGGGACACTTATATCAGAGTTACTTACTGCTTTGTTTTCAGACAGGGTCTCACTCTGTCACCCAGGCTCCAGTGCGGAGGTTATAGTAAGCCGAGACTGTGCCACTGCACTCTAGCCTGGGCGACAGAGCAAGACTCTGTCTCAAAATCAATCAATCAATCAATCAATCACCTATGATTGCCCGAGGTAAAGTACATATTAAAGTCAGGCCTTTTTCAAACTCAGTAGCAGCTGCTATAAACCAATGAAGGGCATGAAGGATATAAAGACTATAAATGGGGAAACTGCACTAGAAAATGTAAAGAAAATTATAAGCCCATGTTCTAGGACTGTTATGGGACAGTTTCTGATGTCCAGTATCTGACATTACCTGTGCTGGTAAAGGCAGCAGTGGTTTTTCTCCAGAAGTGTCCCCCTTAGTGGGGCTGGCCATTTCTCATGGAAATATTGTCCGTGACTGCTTCACTTCCATCTGTGTAACATCCAAGCGCCGATGTTAAACTACCTTTCTGCTTAAGCCAACTACAGTGAATATTGTTGTTTGCTACTAAGAATCCTGACCAATACATGCCCCCAATAACACTTCCATTATAGTTCCCAGCACAGTACATTATAACTACTTGTTATATTCTATCTCCCTTAGTAGATGGAAAATTTTGTATTTTATTCAACTCTATAGTCTGAACACTAGCAGAAAGCCTGACAAACAGAAGGCACTTAATGAGCATAAGCAGATATTAGGAAAAAACTCACTAACACACGAAAGCTATTGCTTTAGTTAGAATGGTGAAATAGGTAATTTTTAAATGATGCTTTAAAATAATTTCATAAGCACCCACGTCAAAGTTGGTATCATTCATCCAAGACCAAGTAGCACAGTAGTATTCATATCAAGGTCAAGATGTCCTAATGAAGAAAAAGAACCGCTGATTTTCTTTATTTCCATTAATGATTTTTACTGGTTGTTCAAAGGACTTATCTTAAACCAAGCCTCAAAGGTCTGAGAGGTTTATACACATCTGGAACAATGACAGGAATGTGAAATCATGATCATGAAAGTCTGTTTCCTCCTATATTCACAGCCTACCTTATAATATAATAAATGAATGGAGAGTTATAGAAAGTTACAGAAAGACCACTGCCTGAGATGGACTTGGGATCAAACAAAAAAAATGAGAAAGGAAAGCCCTCCAAAACTGATCCTAGAAATCATGGCTAAAGCTGGGCACATGTGTAGTCCCAGCTACTCAAGAGGCTGAGGCAGGAGGCTTGAGCCCAGGAGCTCTGGTTCTGGCTGTGGAAAACATAGCAAGACCCCATCTCTAATAATAATAATAATAATAATAATAGCCAGAATAGAATTCACAATAACTCACACTATATCACAATTTAGATAGAGCTTATACATAAAATGAAGCTGTGTCCTTTCATGACATCAGGAAAAAAAAAAACACTTTAAAATAGAACAAAAGGCCGGGCGCGGTGGCTCAAGCCTGTAATCCCAGCACTTTGGGAGGCCGAGACGGGCGGATCATGAGGTCAGGAGATCGAGACCATCCTGGCTGACACGGTGAAACCCCGTCTCTACTAAAAAATACAAAAAAAAAAAAAAAAAAAATAGAACAAAAATGAGATCAAAATCATGACGTCATGAGGCCAGTGATACCACAGTAGCAGAAAGTCTCAGGAAATGAGGAGTAGTGAGAAAGGATTCAGTTTAAAATCATTTTTCCCACCTGCTGGAGGGGACAGGCAGCTTTGACTTCAGATGCTCATTCCAATTCCTTTGGGTGAAAAGAGAGTAATTCCTCACAATCCCATGATCCCCCTAAGAGATGATCAAGATACTTTACCAGAGCCCCCTTCTCCACAGTCAAAATTGATCTCTCCATCTGACTGAGAAAAGTGAGGTTAATAAGTAGTCTTATACCTCACCCCAAAAATAGCTCCTGGTGGATCCACAAATCTAAATGCAAAAATATGAAACCATATAAGCACTAGAAAAACAAATGGCACATTTTATGACCTCACAACGGAGAAGGTATTTCCAAATACTATGATATAAAATCCAGAAGTCATTGAAAGAAATATTAATAAATGTGACTATGTATAAAAATATTCTGCATGGCAAAAAGCATAATGAGCAAAATAAAAATCAAACGTCGAACTAGAAGAAATTATATTTCCTATCAATATAAATAGCTTATTTCCTTAACCCACAAAGAAATTTTCGAAACTGGTAAGACAGACGGCCAGGTGCAGTGGCTCATGCCTGTAATCCCAGCACTTTGGGAGGCTGAAGTGGAAGTATTACGTGAGCCCAGGTGTTTTAGACCAGCCTGGGAAACACAGTAAGACCTTGTCTCTACAAAAAAATACAAAAATTAGTGAGGTGTAGTGTCATGTGCCCGTAGTCACAGTCACTCAGGAGGCTGAGGTAGGAGGATTGCTTGAGTCCAGGAGGCTGAGGCTACAATGAGCTATGATTATGCCACTGTACTCCAGCCTAGGCAACAGAGCAAGATCCTGTCTCAAAAAAAAAAAAAAGAAAAAGAAAAAGAAAAAAGAAAGAAAGAAAAAAGAAAAAGAAGAAATTGACATGACAAAGATCAACAAGCCAAGGGCTTGATTCCAAGCCCTCCTCTGAGTCTTCCCAGCTGGGTGCCTAGACAGAAACAGAAACAAGCCATGCTTTTTGTGCCCAGTCCAAACTTCTGACCCACAGAATCCCTGGAAAAAAAAAATCAGTTGTTCTAAGCCACAAAACTTTGGTAGTTTGTTATACTACAATAATAAGTAAAATATTGGATTGTGCTTTGCTAACATATAGTTGGGAATTTTTCATAGTAAAATGTAGAAATTTTCCTGAGTAAAAGGGCTTGTGATTTTTCCTTTCTCATAATGTCACTGTCAGGTTTTTTGTTTTGCTAATCTCTTTCTATTCTCAGGAAGCATTTGTGTAATATTAACTCTTTCTGGTATACTCCTAGTGACAGGCTAGTTTTCTTTTCTTTTTTTTTTTTTTTTGAGACGGAGTCTCGTGCTGTCACCCAGGCTAGAGTGCAGTGGCCGGATCTCAGCTCACTGCAAGCTCCCAGGCTAGTTTTCTTTAAGGGCAGAGTTTAACTGCTGATTCCATTTTGTTTTTTGTTTTTTGAAATGGA
Organism: Macaca fascicularis; assembly: GCF_037993035.2. Classification (NCBI taxonomy): domain Eukaryota; kingdom Metazoa; phylum Chordata; class Mammalia; order Primates; family Cercopithecidae; genus Macaca; species Macaca fascicularis. Next base: position 100,649,865 of record NC_088384.1, on the reverse strand, counting down.
GTCTCACTCTTTCAATCAGACTGGAGTACAATGGTACGATCTCCACTCACTGCAACCTCCGCCTCCCAGGTTCAAGCGATTCTCCTGCTTCAGTCCCCCAAGCAGCTGAGACTATAGGCATGGGCCACCATGCCTAGCTAATTTTTGTATTTTTAGTAGAGACGGGGTTTCGCCATGTTGGCCAGACTGGTCTCGAACTTTTGACCTCAGGTGATTCTCCCGCCTTGGCCTCCCAAAGTGCTGGGATTACAGGCCTGAGCCACCACGCTGAGATGGCTCCATTTTTTTTTTTTTTTTTTTTGAAATGGAGTCTCGCTCTGTCACCCAGGTTGGAGTGTAGTGGCGCGATCTCGGCTCCCTGCAAGCTCCGCCTCCCAGGTTCACCCCATTCTCCTGCCTCAGCCTCCAGAGCAGCTGGGACTACAGGCACCCACCACCACGCCCGGGTAATTTTTTTGTATTTTTAGTAGAGACGGGGTTTCACCGTGTTAGCCAGGATGGTCTCGATCTCCTGATCTCGTGATCCACCCGCCTCAGCCTCCCAAAGTGCTGGGATTACAGGTGTGAGCCACCGTGCCTGGCCTCCGTTTTTACTAATAGTTATATTACTGATACATTTATCCATTCACCTAAATTTTCAAAATTTTGGTTTAAAATTATTCATAGTGACCAGGCACGGAGGCTCACACCTGTAATCCCAGCACTTTGGGGGACCAAGGCACATGGATCACCTGAGGCCAGGAGTTCGAGACCAGCCTGGCCAACATGGTGAAACCTCGTCTCTACTAAAAATACAAAAAATTAGCTGGGCATGGTGGTGCGTGCCTGTAATCCCAGCTACTAGGGGGGCTGAGGTAGGAGGATCGCTTGAACCTGGGAGGCAGAGGTCACAGTGAGCTGAGATCGTACCACTGTACTCCAGCCTGGGCAACAGAACAGAGTGAGACTCCATCTCAAAAAAAATTTAAAAATTATTTATAGTATCATTATTTTGTTAATGAGTATACAATCTACCTTTTTCACTCTTTTTTTAAGCACTTTTTTTTTTTTTTTTTTTGAGACAGGGTCTCACTGTGTCCCCTAGGCTGAAGTACAGTGGCATGATCTAGGCTCACTGCAGCCTCCCCGCTCCAGGGCTCAAGCCATCCTCCTACCTCAGCATCCTGAGTGGCTGGGACTACAGGCGCACACCACCACACCTGGCTAATTTTTGTGGATATGGCATTTGGCCATGTTGCCCAGGCTGGTCTCAAACTCCAGAGCTCAAGTGATTTGCCCGCCTCAGCTCCCCAAAGTACTGGGGTTAAAGACTGTGCCCAGTCCCCTCTTTTTAATTCTTGAATTTTGGTTATTTGTGCTCCTTTCTTTATTCCTGTCTTCCTTTTCTTGATCAACCTAATCAGAGTATTATCATTTTTATTAATCTTTTCTAAGAAACATACTTTGGCTTCATTGATTTTCCCTACTATACATTTGCTTTATACTTTATTAACTTCTACTCTTTTCATTCTTTTTTTTTTTTTTTTTTTGAGACGGAGTCTCGCTGTGTCTCCCAGGCTGGAGTGCAGTGGCGTGATCTCGGCTCACTGCAAGCTCCGCCTCCCGGGTTCACGCCATTCTCCCGCCTCAGCCTCCCGAGTAGCTGAGACTACAGGCGCCCGCCACCACGCCCGGCTATTTTTTTGTATTTTTAGTAGAGACGGGGTTTCACCATGTTAGCCAGGATAGTCTCGATCTCCTGACCTCGTGATCCACCCGCCTCGGCCTCCCAAAGTGCTGGGATTACAGGCTTGAGCCACCGCGCCCGGCCTCTTTTCATTCTTTCTTTCTTTTTATTTTATTTGTTTTAGAGACAGGGTAGGAAGGGTCTCACTATGTTGCCCAGGCTGGCCTCCAACTCAAGCAATCTTCCCACTGCAGCCTTCCAAGCAGCTTGGACTATAGGCATGCACCACCATGCCTAGCTTCTCTTTATCTTCCTTAGAATTATTTTGCTGTGTTTTCTCTGACTTACAAAATGTGGTCTGACTTACAAGATGGATGCTTGCTCAGTTTTTAGCTTTTCTTCAAGGCCATATACTTTTGAATCTGCAAATTCATCTTTCTGCAGTTCTAGAAAATGATCAGCAATTATCTCTTCAAATATTGCTTCTGCACCATTCTTGTTCCACTCATTTTGAAATTCCAATTAAACGTACATTAAAGCTGGGTGCAGTCCCACCTACATACTTGAGGTGGGAGGATCACTTGAGGCCAGGAGTTTGAGGCCACAGTGTGCCATGATCTCACCTGGGAATAGCCACTGCACTCCAGCCTGGGCAATGCAGCAAGAAAAAACTTGAAAAAAAAAAAAAAAACTTTTTAAAATGTATATTAGAACTTGTCACTGGGTCTTTTTAATTCTCTAACCATCTTCTCTATATTTTACATTTTTAAAATCTCTTGACAGTTTATTCTGGAGAATTTTCTTCTATTCTATCTTCTAGTCCACTATTTCTCTCTTGCTAGGTAATCTGCTTTAAATTCATCCACTGCATTCTTGTTTTTGATTATTGTATGTTTTGGTTCTAGAATGTCTATTTGGGTTTTTTCAAATCTGTTGTCACTTTTTTTTTTTTTTTTTGACACGGAGTCTCGTTCTGTCCCCAAGCTGGAGTGCAGTGGCGCAATCTTGGCTCACTGCAAGCTGCGCCTCCCGGGTTCACGCCATTCTCCTGCCTAGCCTCCTGAGTAGCTGGGACTACAGGCACCCGCCACCATGCCCGGCTAATTTTTTTGAATTTTTAGTAAAGACGGGATTTCACTGTGTTAGCCAGGATGGTCTCGATCTCCTGACCTCATGATCCACCTGCCTCAGCCTCCCAAAGTGCTGGGATTACAGGTGTGAGCCACCACGCCTGGCCTGCTGTCACTTTTGACAGTGTCTACTTACTGACTTTTTTTGTTTTTTGAGACAGAGTCTCGCTCTGTCACCCAGGCTGGAGTGCACTGGCACGATCTCAGCTCATTGCAAGCTCTGCCTCCTGGGTTCAAGCGATTCTCCTGCCTCAGCCTCCCAAGTAGCTGAGATTACAGGCGCCCGCCACCACACCCAACTAATTTTTTGTATTTTTAGTAGAGATGGGTTTTCACTATGTTGGTCAGGCTGGTCTTGAACTCCTGACCTGGTGATCTGCCTGCCTCGGCCTCCCAAAGTGCTAGGATTACAGGTGTGAGCCACCGCGCCTGGCCTATTGTGACGTTATTATCTTGGCTTCTATTTCTTTTTGAATAGTAAATAGTGCTTTATATTCTGCATCTGAAATTCCAACATCTCATGGCTTTGATAGTTTTGTTGTATATGGCTTTTGCTAATTCTTTTCATGGTATCTTATTTCCTTGTGAACCTGGTTTTAATCCTATGTGCTAGTCATTACATAAAAAGTTATTTAGAGGACTATTTTGATGTTCGGGATAACATCTTCCTCGAGAGAAAATTTTCACTTGCTTCTGCCAGCTGCCTGATGGCACTATTACTTGAGAACCATAATGATGAAAGATCTCGGTCTACGTTCCCTAGACCTAGAAGCTGGGTGGCAAGGCTATGTGAGGGCTGACTTAGTTCAAGTTCCCTCTTATGCCCTTAGGGGTTCCATTCAAACTAGAAAAGTGGTTTATCTGATTCCCCGTCCTTGACGGACAACAAGCTAAGAATTCTGTCCTCATATGTGAAGCCACCAATGATACAGCTTAACCTTAAAAAATGCTTTCTCAGGATCAGCAAATGCTTTCAGAACAAAAATGGCTTTGGTGGCTATGCTTACCTGATAAATACTGAAACTCTAAACCTCAGTAACTTGGACTTCCTTTTTCACCTGGTGTGACACTTTGTGGCTGTTGCTGAATACATGGCCATAAATAACTTTGTATCTTGTAAGTTAAAAGTCAGTTCACTTTGTAGATGGGAGTGTAAACCAGTGAAAACTTCTAAGGATGAATTACAATATACATCACAATTGTATTTATTTATTTATTTAGAGACAAGCTCTGGCTCTATCGCCTAGGCTCGTGTGCAGTCGCACGATCTCTGCAACCTCTGCCTCCCCAGCTCAAACCATTCTCCTTCCTCAGCCTCTTGAGTAGCTAGAACTACAGGCGTGCAATACCACACCCAGCTAATTTTCTTTTTTCTTTTTATTTATTTTGTATTTGTTTTCATATTTTCTTCTTGGGGTTTTGCCCATGAAAAAAATGTTGACCCAGCTGATGTTGAACTCGTGAGCTCAAGCGATCTGCCCATCTCAGCCTCTCAGTTTTGGAACTACAGGCATGAGCCACCATGCCCGGCACTACATCAAAATGTTAAATATATATACTCTCTGATCCAGCGCAGTCTTCTTGAAATTAATCTCACAGATATACTTACAAAAATGCACAAAGACACACATAAATAATTTTCTTTGCAGCAGTGGTTTTTGCTAGTAAAAACTGAATATGACAACCTGAATATTCACCAAGAAGTGGCTAGTTATTAATACATAAATTATCGCATGTTTATACAACAGAATACCAATGTAATGCAAATGTATCATTTTTTAAGTTTTCCAACATCCAGTCACTTCTTTCTATTTGGGGTACTTCCCCATTGTGCATAGTCTCAATGGGACTCTGAACCTTAAGAAGTAACACTATGACAAAGGAACAGTTGGAATTTATTCCTGACAGTGTCCAAGGACAGTGATGGCAACACACTGGCCTGGGTGTTTCAGCTAAAACAGGATGATGATTCCCTGGCCTGCCTTGGTTCTGACAATTTGGAAGCCTTGTCTGACACTCCTTCAGTATATTCCCTGTTTCTGTTACTCAAAGCCAAAAGGTTTGTGATACAACCATGAAGTCATTCAAAAGAATAAAATGTATCTACATGAACAGTAGTAGTAGAATATTTTGTATAATATGATCTCATTTATAGAATTTTTAAGCAACCAATAGATTTTATATTTGTTTGGACATGCATAATTTCTGGAAGAATTATCCAGGAAATTGTTAAGAATGGTTTACTTCTATGAAATGAGAAGGGAGATTTGAAGGAAAGGGGAGAAGAAATCTTACTTAAATATTCTTTACCTTTTAAAAACTTTATTTTTTAAAAGTTTATTTTAAGAAGAAAAACAGGCAGATGAGATGGACTGCTTTGAAGCTGAGATAAACTGAAATTTTTAGGTGATTATACATACTGAAGGCCATTCAAAGCCAAAGCCCCCTGTCATTCTTTAGGTGATAAGTGATAAGGAATGACATGTGCAAAGAAGAGTTTAGGCATAACTTCAGCAGAAAGAGCTTTATTAGCTGGGCACAGTGGCGCGCATTTATAGTCCCAACTACTTGGGAGACTGAGGCAGGAGGATCACTTGAGCCCTGGAGGTAGAGGCTGCAGTGAGCTGTCATCATGCCACTGCACTCCAGCCTGGGCAACAGAGCAAGACCCTGTAAGAAAGAAAGAAAGAAAATGAAAAGAAAAGAAGGAAGGAAGGGAAGGAAGGGAAAGAGGGGAAGAAAGAAAGAGAAGAGACAGAAAAGGAGAAAGAAAGAGAAAGGAAGGAAGGAAGGAAGGAAGGAAGGAAGGAAGGAAGGAAGGGAGGGAGGGAGGGAGGGAGGGAGGGAGGGAGGAGAAATGTGAGGTTGGACTGGAGTGCTGGCAGTATGAATGGAATAGAAGGGAATAGTCCAAAAGATAAGATGATTTTCTATCTCTTACAATTATTTGTTACCCAAATACTTACTATTTTAGAGTGTCAAGCACAGGACAAAAGATATCTGAACTTTACCAAAATCAACCAAACAATCGATCAATCATATAGTCCACTTATGAAGTCTCAGTTCTCCTACCCATAAAATGGAGAGAATAAAATGCCGAACTCATAGGATTATTATAAGGGTAAAAGAAAGCTATGTATATAAAACATATGAAGTCTTCCATAAATGTTAACTACTAGTACTACTAATATTACTATTAGTACCACAATGATGAGGATAATTTAAAAAGCAACCTCTCCGTGTATTAGAATAGGACTCAAGTATATCTAAATAGCCTAACTTTCAGTAACACATTTACAGTATGGAAAGGGATGGCATAGAGTACATATTCATTGTCCTTTTTAAAAATATTATAGTCATTTAAAGACAGAAAGTTTTATTTCTAATGACTAGTGATTTTATAGGGGTAATCTTACAGAAAGCTAGTCAACTTTGGAGAAATAGTGAGGTTCCTAGCCCCTCTGCTACGTAAAGGCTGCCTCCTGAGTTCCCAGACATGGAAAAGCTTTAAGAATCCCAAAGGGCACCAAGTCTCATCTTTGTACCACATACTCCACCATAGATTTTTTTCTTTTTTCTTTCTTTTTTTTTTTTTTTTTGAGACGGAGTCTTGCTGTGTTGCCCAGGCTGGAACGCAGTGGCGTGATCTCCACTCACTGTAAGCTCCGCCTCCCGGGTTCACGCCATTCTTCTGCCTCAGCCTCCGGAGCAGCAGGGACTACAGGCGCCCGTCACCATGCCCGGCTACCTGCCTCGGCCTCCCAAAGTGCTAGGATTACAGGTGTGAGCCACCTTTTCTTGACGAGTCTCGCTCTGTCACCCAGCTGGAGTGCAGTAGCGCGATCTCGGCTCACGGCAACCTCTGCCTCCCAGGTTCACGCGATTCTCCTGCGGCAGCCACCCTAGTAGCTGGGACGACGGGCGCTCGCCACCACACCAGTTAATTTTCGTATTTTTTGTGGACACAAGGTTCCACCATGTTGGCCAGGCTGGTCTCCAACTCTTGACCTTGTCAAGTGATCCACCTTCCTTGGCCTCCCGAAGTGCTAGGATTAAAGGGGTGAGCTACCGCGCCCAGCCTAACACAGTTCTTAGAGACCAAGGAATAAGGGTATAGTTTTTTTTAAACATTTACTGTTCAGGAAAGGCTAAAAAATAGTACAAAGAAATGAAAAGGGCCGGGCGCGGTGGCTCAAGCCTGTAATCCCAGCACTTTGGGAGGCCGAGACGGGCGGATCACGAGGTCAGGAGATCGAGACCATCCTGGCTGACACGGTGAAACCCCGTCTCTACTAAAAAATACAAAAAAAACTAGCCGGGCGAGGTGGCGGGCGCCTGTAGTCCCAGCTACTCAGGAGGCTGAGGCAGGAGAATGGCGTGAACCCGGGAGGCGGAGCTTGCAGTGAGCCAAGATCACGCCACTGCACTCCAGCCTGGGCGGCAGAGCGAGACTCTGTCTCAAAAAAAAAAAAAAAAGAAAAAAGAAATGAAAAGTCCCTCTCATTAAGTATAGATTACTCTAAATACACTGAAAATCCCAGTAAAATCATTTATTTATATATGACCTTAACAGAGTAGATAGATTCATGGCCCCCTTTTAATTTTAATGAAGTGCTCATATTGCAAGATGCATAAAACCCCCAGCAGTTTATTTTGAAACTGCAAACAATCCTGGAAGGCTTGAATAATGAGCTTGACAAACTGGAGACTTTTATTCCACTACCATAAAAATAATGAGTGGGGCCTTTTGAAAAGCATGGCATATTCCAAAGGCTTAGAAGAAAAAAAATCCTATGAAGGAGACTTAAACCTATATATCTGGTATGATTTTTACATACCAATTTGAGAAGACTAATAAAGCCAACAAATACCTATCAACTCTCTACTCTGCCATAAATAAAAAAGAAAAAAGAAATGTTTCAATTGGAATCCATATTTAGTACAGATCTTCACTAACTTACTATTATTTGCCGGGCGTGGTGGCTCATGCCTGCAATCCCAGCACTTTGGGAAGCCAAGGGGGGGCAGATCACCTGAGGTCAGGAGTTCGAGACCAGCGTGGCCAACATGGTGAAACCCTGTCTCTACCAACAATACAAAAATTAGCTGGGCATGGTGGCGCACACCTGTAATCCCAGCTACTCGGAAGGCTGAGACCGGAGAATCGCTTGAACCCAGGAGGCACAGGTTGCAGTGAGCCGAGATCGCACCACTGCACTCCAGCGTGGGTGACAGAACCAGACTCCATCTCAAAAACAAACAAACAAACAAAAACCTTACTACTAATATTAGCCAAAAGACACATTATGGCTAATAATTAAGTTGTGGGCCGGGCGCGGTGGCTCAAGCCTGTAATCCCAGCACTTTGGGAGGCCGAGACGGGCGGATCACAAGGTCAGGAGATCGAGACCATCCTGGCTAACACGGCGAAACCCCGTCTCTACTAAAAACACAAAAAATTAGCCGGGCGAGGTGGCGGCGCCTGTGGTCCCAGCTACTCGGGAGGCTGAGGCAGGAGAATGGCGGGAACCCGGGAGGCGGAGCTTGCAGTGAGCTGAGATCTGGCCACTGCACTCCATTATGGGCGACAGAGCGAGACTCCGTCTCAAAAAAAAAAAAAATAATAATTAAGTTTTGGTTCTAACATATGTGAGATAATGCGATATATAAGCCAAACACACTTTTTTTAAGCTCAGAGATTCAGCTAAATAAGAACAGAAAATAAAAAGATTATTTTAGGTTAAATGATTTAGTTGCTCATAGTAATAAAGCAGCAATAAACTTTAAATTAGGTCTCTAGGCTGGGTGTGGTGGCTCACGCCTGTAATCCCAGCACTGTGGGAGGCCAAGGCAGGTGAATCGTGAGGTCAGGAGATCGAGACCATCCTGGCTAACATGGTGAAACCCCATCTCTACAAAAAATACAAAAATTACCCTGGCGTGGTGGCACACACCTGTAGTCCCAGCTACTCAGGAGGCTGAGGCAGAAGAGTCGCTTGAACCTGGGAGGCAGAGGTTGCAATGAGCTGAGATCGTGCCATTGCACTCCAGTCTGGGTGACAGAGCAAGACTCTGTCTCAAAATAAAATAAAGTAAAATAAATAAATGAGGTCTCTAATATTCCTCCCAACTCTTAGGTTTTATGACCTTATCACACAAGTATTTTCTTACTAAAAAACATGAGGTTCCCTAGCAAGCAGACACACACACACAAAATATATATACATGGAACAATAAAATAATCTATACACATATACACACACAAAATGAGTGGGAGTACTAAGATGAAAGAAATATTTTCAGAGTATGAACAGGATGCTTTTCAGATGAAATCCTCAAGTATCAACAAAGAACTGTGGGTGAGCTTAAATCATGTGGGCCTAAACTACTCTGTAACTTATCTAAAACCAACATGATGGTATCTCTGAATTTAGACGCAGAAAGATACATGTAGTCTGGATACTTAGGAGGATTTAGTTTAAAGCCAATGTGTACAAGAATATTTATAAACTTACATAAAACCTATAGAGTCTGGCAAGCTTTGGAGAGACAAACAAACAATTCTGGTCAGAAATGAACTTCCTGTAAATAGATTTCAGTGTTTTGACAGTAAACTGTTAAGCACTATTCCTTATAGTTTTTGTAAAAGGAATAAAAGGAAGGTAGAGAATACACAGATCGCTCAATACAGTTTCATGTTTGTTTACTTGTTTGTTTTCAATTGAAATTAAAACATTTCTTAATTTCTAATACTGAGGATAATTCTATTGATAGTATCTTTTCTTTTTTCTTTAAGAATAACAACATAAACAAAAATAAAAATGACAGCATCAAAAAAATAGCACAGTAACATGTTAAATGATTTCTGGCAGTCTGTCAAAAATACAGATATTAAAATAGGACACTTAAATGATATTAAGCTTCAATAAATCCATAAAACCCAAAACCATAACAATTTTTAATACCCTACTCTCAGAAAAGAAAAAATGTCACGTTACTGAAGAACAAAAATCAATCAATAAGGTGATGATTTGCCTGTATCTTATCAATTGAGTTGGGGAAAATCCTGTCTCTGTGGCTGCCCCCATGCTCCCTTCCCTTTTCAGAAGACTTTCTTCAAACTGCAGGCAGCCTCAAAGTCTTTCCAGAAAATCTTTGAAAAAACACAGTCTGTTGCCTTCTGCATAGACACTTTGGATCTTACAAAGCACTTAGAGGTTTGTCCTCTGCTAAAAACAAGTTAGGAGGACCAAGAATCTGTTTTTTTCCCCCAAGCTGGAAGCTCCTGCCCACCAGCAAATTACTGCCTATTCCAGCCCTGTCCCCACTGGTACTTGCTACCCCCTCACCCCCTCACCCTTGTCCCAGTTCTTAGCTAGCAATTAGCATCAAGTCTGGGCCCTGCTCAAAACCCCATCCTTCCCCTTGCTCTCAATATCAAGTTAAAATGATATTCAAAATGGGGTGTTGGTTACATAGGTGTATGCATTTGTCATGAGCATTTCACCATATGCAAAATTTATTTGGATTAAAAATTTGTTTAGGCCGTGCGCAGTGGCTCACACCTATAATCCTAGCAGTTTGGGAGGCTGAGGTGGGTGGATCACTTGAGGCCAGGAGTTAGAGACCAGCCTGACCAACATGGTGAAACCCCGTCTCTATTAAAAATACAAAAAAAATTAGCCAGGCCTGGTGGTGTGTACCTGTAATCCCAGGTACTGGGGAGGCTGAGGCATGAGAATTGCTTGAGCCTACGAGGCAGAAGTTGCAGTGAACTGAGATTGAGATCGTATCACAGCACTCCAGCCTGGGTGACAGAGCAAGATTCTGTCTCAAAAAAAAAAAAAATTTTTTTTAAAAATTAATAAACTGGTCTACAATGCTCTGCTGGCCCTGTTAGCTTCTCTGAATTTATTTTGTGCCAAACTTCCCTCTCACTGTCCTTCGGTCACTTTTTTCAGCTTCTCCAAGGGCAAGTTCTTCTCTCGACCCTGAGACTCATAGCTCATTTCAGCATGTAAAACTCTTCAGCCAATCCCACACTCCCTTAACTAACCCCTTTCTCCTAGTTAATGCCAACTCACCCCACCAGGCTCAGCTTGGGTGCCTCTTCCTCCAAGGAGCCTTCCTTCCTCCCTTCACCTATGTGCACAAGAACACGCTCACGTATGCAGGCCAAGGCATCTCTATGCTCCCTTAGCATTTATTATAAACGAGCATTAGAGTATAAGGTCCATGACAGCAGGCACTATGTTTTTATTAGTCACTGTCATAACCCTAGTAGCAGGTATATCACAGATGATCAGTAAATATTCATTTAATGAATGTCAAATGAAGGCATAAAGATGTCAGGCATTCTGATCTATAAACCTTCACCATTTTGCTGATCTAATGTGCTGTCGGGACTCTCTGTCATCTGAAATCCATCTGTGAAGATATCACAGCTCTGACTCTAATTCTACTTGGGTTTCCTATCTCAGAACATTCCTATCTCAGGAAATTTTCCAGGTTCAACTTAACGCAACAATTTTCAAAGAGCAAAATGTGTTTACTCTTAACATGTACACTTCAGGCACTTGTCTAACCTCTCAACCAACAGAAGTGGTTTGTCTAGACAAGGATTTATGTGAGATATTCGCTACATGGCGTTGGTCACATTGGCACTCCAAGGCAGCATAAACTTTAGCCTTTCCTGGGGTGGAATTAATGACGTGACACCTTCAAGCTTTCAGCTTTGGAAAATAAAAAAAAAGTAAGTCAACTGATTCCCTAAAAATTCTCTCTCTTGCAAGGTTGTTATGAGGCGGTGGGAAGAAAAATGAGAAAGATGAGTCAGTGTGAGTCAGTGTTAAGAAAAAAGCTCTGCTTCTGGTAAATAGTTTGCTCTTTTACTGACAGGACTAGGATTACCCGACTCCCACTTCTAAAAATACACAAATAACAGGTGGTATACATTATATAAGTGGTTCCAAAACACAGACTCAGATCATTGATTCTAAAAAGGGAACAGTTAATCAGCAATGAGCCAGACCTTCCCCAGAGCCTGCTTCTTGGAGAAGCCCCCAGACTAAGTAAGCATTTCCCTAAAGACAATTAAGATCCTAAATGCTTCCACAGCTCACTCAAGTGACCTAAAGGAATGACCGAGCCACCCTTACAATAACAACCACTTCATGAGCACCTACTACGTGCCAATAACTCTGCTAGGCTTCATACAATTAATCTTTAAACTTTACAACAATCCTGTAAGATGGTTGTTATTATCCATGTCTTATAGATAAGGAACCTGGAGCACAGGAGTTGGGTTTGATTTATACAGAGCTGCATAGCGGCAGCACCAGATTTGATTCGGAAGTGCCTGCTTGTTTCCTTTCATTCCAAACTGAATTCAGAAATACGTATGAATCACCCTGAGTAAGGCAATGCATCAGGTACTGCAGGGGATACAAGGCTAGAAAAGGCCACTCCAATTATCAAAAAAGTAAAATACAAAGTAAATGAGACTATCAAGGAGAGCTTCATTTCTCTATTTCCAAGATCCCAAATAAGGCCTGCCACATAGAGGTTGCCCATGAAACTACTACTGAAACAAATGTGGAAGAAAAGGGAAACATACAATCGAATGTAACACAGGCAGTCTGTGGTTAGTGTCACAAGACAGAATGTGCTGTGATGATTTAGATTCTATCTTGATGGATGGCTTTGAGAAATATGCATGAACAACATGGCATTTGAGATAAGTCTGACAAACAGACTGACAGGCAACAGAGAAAAGTAAAGAGATCAATGGAGTATGTGGGGGGTTTAACAGCTGAGACAAACCGTTTGGTACCTCTAGCAGCACAGGGAGAAATAAAGCTAGAAGAAACAGATTCTACATTGTGTTGGCCCTGAGTCTGCTTCAAGTCCCTTTTTATATAGAAAAGCGTAGCAATTATGATTATTTCCTAGCCGATTCAAATACATGGGTAGACACTCTTAATGGTTAAATAAATAAAAATCTGCTGTATAACCTTTTGTGGAACAAAGTGGTGGTGGCAGAATATAACAGAATAAATGAATGTTTGTTTACAAATCTAGAACATATGCGGTTGTAAAACTAAAGGAGCATTACAGGTAAGTTCTACCACCTTTATTACCACAACTCTGCATCATGATGATAAGGGTTCTGTGACAGCACATTTTATTTTAATTTAACCTATAGCTCCTTCAGCAGAGGATCAGTCAAGTCAATGACACTCAACAGGCACAGTTGGCTAGAGGACTTTCCGGAAACAGAGGGGATGGGAGGCGTTTTTTGGTTGACGTAACAGTTGATTGTCTCCTCACTCAAAGGGGCATTTAGTAGGTAGAGACCAAGATGTTAAACATCCAGCAAATTGTGGGGCTGTCTTATAGAAACAAAAATTGTCCCTTTACTCTGCTTGACTTTCAAATACCAAGATATCCATGTAAAGCTTTTTATAGTTATCTGAACCTAGAACTCTACTCCTTTTTGTCTGTAACAAAGTACTTTTGCATGATTTCAGAGGCAATGTATTTTCCAAGAATGCATTTACCAAGTAAAAGGAAAATGATGCTTTGTTTTGTATTTAAGGAGTGAATTCTCATGTCCATGATATATTTTCAAATAGTTCAGCAAAAAATGGAAATACACACACACATGCAGCTAAACTATATGCAGCAAAATGTTAACAACTGTTTGGGCTAGGTTTTTGGTACAGGTGCTCATGGTACTCTTGTTAATTTTTTTCCGCATTTGAAATTTTTCATAATAAAAAGCTGGAGGGGAATCCATCTGGCCCTCATTAAGTGAGAGGTCATAATAGAGGTTAAGACCACTGACTCTAGAGCTCTGGGACCTCAGGCAGGTTACTTTCCCTCTCTCTGCCTCAGTTCCTCCATCTGTAACATAAGGATAATAATAGTGCCTATCTCATGGAGCAGTTGTAAGGATTAGATGACTTAAAAAAAAACGAAAGTTGTGGCTAGGCACAGTGGCCAAAGCTTTAGCAGAAAAACGCCTGGGAAAGCTTCACCAGAGTCCTCGTCCACCATGACAACACTCCTCCTGCTCATTCCTCTTATCAAACAAGGGCAATTTTTGCGAGATTTCAATGGGAAATCATTGTGCACAGAAATCATTACACATTCACCTTACAGTTCTGATTTGGCTCTTTCTGACTTATTTTTGTTTCCTAATCTTAAGAAATCTTTACAGGGAACCTTTTTTTTTCAGTTAATAATGTAAAAAAGACTGCATTAATATGGCTAAATTTCCAGAACCCTCAGTTCTTTAGGGACGGGCTAAATGGCCGGTATCATCACTACAAAATTGCATTGAACTTGATGGAGCTTATATTGAGAAATAAAGTTTATCTTTTTCATTTTTATCTTTTAATTCAATTTTTCCATGAATTTTTTTGAAGTCCCCTTTTATGTACCTAACAATGCTTGTGTGAGAATTAAATGAGCGAATATATATAAACACACAGCACAATGGTAAGCACATATTGGATGCTTACTACATATTTAAATGAAAGAATAAAACTGGTCCTGAAGATTCAATATATAAAAAACTAAGGTATACCTCAGGTACTAGATAAAATTCCCCCAGTTCCTTCAGAAGTTAAAATTAGTTCCAAATTCCATTTTTAAACAATTAACAAGGAAGATCAGAGATTATATTTAGACCTCTTCCTAACTCCCTTTTCACTGAAAGAGATACAGTATTATCAAAGAAAAATAAACAATTCCTATAATTACAAAAATCCAAAACTTTTTCTGTTACTTTCTCAAATGGAAGTTTGTTTTCTTTTTTTTTTTTTTTTTGAGACGGAGTCATGCTCTGTCGCCCAGGCTGGAGTGCAGTGGCCGGATCTCAGCTCACTGCAAGCTCTGCCTCCCGGGTTCCCACCATTCTCCTGCCTCAGCCTCCCAAGTAGCTGGGACTACAGGTGCCCGCCACCTCGCCCGGCTAGTTTTTTGTATTTTTTAGTAGAGACGGGGTTTCACCGTGTTAGCCAGGATGGTCTCGATCTCCTGACCTCGTGATCCGCCCGTCTCGGCCTCCCAAAGTGCTGGGATTACAGGCTTGAGCCACCGCGCCCGGCCTGGAAGTTTGTTTTCTTTTGAGACAAGGTCTCACACTGTTACCCAGGCTGGGGTGCAGTGGGGCAAACACAGCTCACTGCAGCTTCTACCGCCTGGGCTCAAGCAGTCTTCCCACCTCAGCCTCCCAAGTAGCTGAGACTACAAGCATGGGATACCATGTCAGCTATTTTTTTCTATTTTTCATAGAGATGGGGTCTTACTTTGTTGCCTGGGCTGGTCTTGAACTCCTGGGCTCAAGTGATCCTCCCACCTTGGCCTCCCAAAGTGCTGAGATTATAGGTGTGAGCTATAGCGTCAAGCCTTAAATGGAAGTTTAAATTAGAAGTAACACATCTTCTAGTACAACACTGGCTGGATGACTACTGGAGATGATTTGTGCGGGAGCTTTTGAAAAGAAATATCAACAAAGTATACCGAAATCTCCAGAAAAATAATCCAGAAAAAAAGACTGTGTAATAAAACATTTATACAGAAGAGTATATGGGGAAAAAAACGAACAGTTCATATGTCACTGGGACCAAATGACAGCTTCAGGATATTGCTCATTTTGAGATAAAACTGTATCTTGTACACGTTTTTTGTTATTTGGGCATAGAGTGGGGGTTTAGTTTGTTTGCATAAGTAAGTCTGCAAAAGTACAAGATACTATAAATCACAAATACTACGAATGCCAAAAGTTTAGTATCTGAAAAAGCAAAAATCAAACTTTTAAAAAGTCAAATCTAAAACGCAAGTGGTAGTTTTAAAAGTTTTAAAACTTCCTGAGAATTTAAGTCTACAGCATTGACTTTCTGACCTGGGTTTATGTAACTCTTATACCCAGGGGATGTGACAGCTGATTGTCTTGTCCAAACAAACAGTGCAGAAAATGATTAAAACCATCAGGGATATTTCATTTCTATTCCCACAGTATCTAATTCTTATCTCAGACAGATGTGTGTGTGTGTGTGTGTGTGTGTGTGTGTGTGTAGTGTGGGGGGGGTTGGATGAATGTTCTACATAATTAGAATTCTTTATAGTACTAAGGAGAAGGCAAAGTGTTTTAAAGTCTTAAAACTGATTTTCTAGAGAAATTCTGGCTTTCGGAAAGTAGCTAAGTACCTGTGGATGGCAGAGCTATCTTTAATTAGGAGCTGAGCAAATTGTTATAAGCAAAATCTAGACAAATAAAGATACTGCTTATATTTCAAAGACAGGGAAACAGACTGCTACAAAACTTTTCCAACACAAATCCCCAGCAAATAGTTTTCCTTAGGAAAACTATTTTTATCCCTTTATCAACTTGGTTGATAAGTATTTCATTTTCAGTGCATATATGGAAAAGCTATATAAAGTAAAATTATTTTCATTATTTAAAAAACATTTTGCAAATGGAAACAAAGCTTAGTGTGCTGTAATGTTTATTTGCTAGGCTGACAAATGACTCTGCCACGAATATTATGAAGTCTCAGAATGAGAATACACAGAAGGAATTGGCTTGACTCCTGAAAAAACTTCCAGAACCATGGTCCCTCCCTCCAGATTAGAACACCACTCTGGAAAATTGTGATTAATGTTAATTAATCCAGAACATATTTACATATATTATTCCACTGCCTGTGTGGGATAAGATGCTACCTTTTTTTTTTTTTTTTTTAAGAGACGGAGTCTCGCTCTGTCGCCCAGGCTGGAGTGCAGTGGCGCAATCCTGGCTCACTGCAAGCTCTGCCTCCTGGGTTCACACCATTCTCCTGCCTCAGCCTCCCAAGAAGCTAGGACTACAGGCACCCGCCACCACGCCCAGCTAATTTTTTGTATTTTTAGTGGAGACAGGGTTTCACCGTGTTAGCCAGGATGGTCTCGATCTCCTGACCTTGTGATCCGCCCACCTTGGCCCTGGTCAGTCTTGCTCTATCATCCAGGCTGGAGTGCAGTTGTATGATCTCAGCTCACTGCAACCTCCGCCTCCCGAGTACAAGTAATTCTCCTGCCCCAGCATCCCAAGTAGCTGGAGTTACAGGTGCACACCACCACACCCGGCTAAGTTTTGTATTTTTAGTAGAGAGGTTTCACCATGTTGGCCAGGCTGGTCTCGAACTCCTGATCTCCAGTAAGCCGCCCGCCTCAGCCTCCCAAAGTGCTGGAATTACAAGTCATGAGCCACCATGCCCAGCCTATTTTTTTTTTTTTTTTTTTTGAGACGGAGTCTTGCTCTGCCGCCCAGGTTGGAGTACAGTGGCCGGATCTCAGCTCACTGCAAGCTCCGCCTCCCAGGTTTACGCCATTCTCCTGCCTCAGTCTCCCGAGTAGCTGGGACTACAGGCGCCCGCCACCTCGCCCGGCTAGTTTTTTGTATTTTTAGTAGAGACGAGGTTTCACCGTGTTAACCAGGATGGTCTCGATCTCCTGACCTCGTGATTCGCCCGTCTCGGCCTCCCAAAGTGCTGGGATTACAGGCTTGAGCCACCGCGCCCGGCCCCCCAGCCTATTTTTAATGGAGAACAGGGTTTCACCATGTTGGTTAGGCTGGTCTCAAATGCCTGAATTCAAGTGATCCACCCACCTTGGCCTCCCAAACTGCTGGGATTACAGGCATGAGCGACCACGCCCCACCAATGCTATGTTTAAGATGCTATTACTTTTCCCATTTTCCTGATGAAGAAACTGCAGTTTAGAAAGGTCGGTGTCCAAAGTCACCAAGTTAGTAAGTGCCACAGCTGCCACACTCAGCTCCCACGAGCTACGAGGGAGTGATAGTAATGGCGGTGGCAGCACTTAAGCTGTACTCACCGTGTGTGGGGCATTGTTCTTCACACTTCCCTGTGTCAACTCATGTGATCCTCAAGACAACCCTATGAGGCAGGTTTGTATTTGGACCACCAGCCTCCCTCTTTCTCTACCCTGCTCACCACACATGGCCTGCTTCTCTCCCCACAAAATCAAAATCAGCATCCCAATGTCATCATATTCTCTCTACCCTTAGTCTAAATCAAAATTTGTTCTAAAATGCTGGTAATTGTTGAAGCTTGATTATGGATAATGGAGGTTTTTTTCAATAGTATTCTCTCTACTTTTGCCTATATTTGAAATTACCTTATAAACATTTAACATGTTTTGCTCTAACATGGAATGTAAGCTATTGAAAAGGCTACAAGACTAGCTCCACTGACAATGAATTCAAAGGAAGTGTTACTGAAGATGGCTATGCAATAATAGAACAGTGACGTTGATTCATTCTCTCATTCCATGAACGTAAATTGAGCACCCATTGTATGTTAGGATGTAGAGATGTCCAAGGAAGGACTCCTGTCCTCAACAAGCTAAGAGTTTAGTAGCAGACACAAAATAAACACAAAGGTAATTATGGAGGAGGACTATTTATGAGAAATGTTATAAAAAGAAAAGTTTGAAGTGTTATGCGATTTGGAAAAAGAAATAACATCAGGACAAATTCCATTACATTGAACTCCCTGAGACAGTCCAAACTTTTTGGTATATTCAACATTATTTAAAATCAGTGAGGGGCCTGGGTGTAGTGGCTCATGCCTGTAATCCCAGCACTTTGGGATGCCGAGATGGGTGGATCACCTGAGGTCAGGAGTTCGAGACCAACCTGGCCAACATGGTGAAACCCCGTTTCTACTAAAAATACAAAAATTAGCCGGGTGTGGTGGTGCATGCCTGTAGTCCCAGCTACTTGGGAGGCTGAGGCAGGAGAACCACTTGAACCGGGAAGGCGGAGGCTACGGGGAGCCAAGACTATACCACTGCACTCCAGCATAGGCAACAAAGTAAGACTCTGTCTCAAAAAAATAAAAAAAAATTTGAAAAAACAAAAAATATACTAGAAAGGTGTCTCGGGAAAGAAGCTTACCAGGGAACCATTTATAATGACCAACAATAAGGCCTGGTGATATTCATTTCAATTGATACACAGTAACCCATACATAACAACTGAAGAAACAAAGTAGAAGCTCTCTCCCTGATGGGATCAGGACTAATAATGGTATCACTCATTTTTAAAAAATACAGTTAAAGAGAGGAATCATTAAAAATGTATGTTTATTTTCCAAATACTTGCTAAGGGATGAAAGCCTCTCCTCTCCCCTCTCCCCTCCCCTCTCCTCTTCTCTTCTCTGAGACAGGGTCTCTCTCTGTCACCTGTGCTGGACTGCAGTGGCATGGTTATGCCTCACTGCAGCCTCAACCTCCCTGGGCTCAGGTGATTCTCCCACCTCAGCCTCCAAGTAGCTGGGAGTACAGGCACGCACCACCACAATCTGCTAATTTTTGTATTTTTTGTAAACACAGGGTTTTGCCAGATTTCCCAGGCTTGTGTCTCAAACTCCTGGACTCAAGCAATCCACCTGCCTTAGCCTCCCAAAGTGCTGGGATTATAGACGTGAGCCACTGCGCTCAGTGGAGGCCTTTTCTTGAGAGTGAGTTCAAGCAATTAAAGTTTCTGCATGAACTACACTCATGATGTACATCTATGATTTCCAGTTTTCACTAGAACGATACTTGTGAAGTATTCTGAAGGCAGAAACATATATGTATATATGTTTTGGAGACAGGGTCTTACTCCATCTCCCAGGCTGGAGTAAGTGGTGTGATCATAGTTCACTGTAACTTCAAACTCGTGGGCTTCAGTGATCCTCCCACTTCAGCCTCCCAAGTAGCTAGGACTACAGGGACACGCCACCACATCTGGCTAATTTTACTTTTTGTAGAGATGGGGTCTCACTGTTGCCCAGACTGGTCTCAAACTCCTGGCCTCAAGTAATCTTCCTCCCTAAGCCTCCTAGTGTTAGAATTACAGAACCTCACCTGTCAGAATCTCCATATTTTTATAAATTTTTTTCTTCAATCTTTTCAGAGGTCTGTTCCACCTCTAATTTGAAAAGAATATTTTTTCTTAGCCATTTACCTTTTTTTTTTTTTTGGAGACGGAGTCTCGCTCTGTCGCCCAGGCTGGAGTGCAGTGGCTGGATCTCAGCTCACTGCAAGCTCCGCCTCCCGGGTCTACGCCATTCTCCTGCCTCAGCCTCCCGAGTAGCTGGGACTACAGGCGCCCGCCACCTCGCCCGGCTAGTTTTTTGTATTTTTTTGTAGAGACGGGGTTTCACTGTGTTAGCCAGGATGGTCTCGATCTCCTGACCTCGTGATCCGCCCGTCTCGGCCTCCCAAAGTACTGGGATTACAGGCTTGAGCCACCGCGCCCGGCCAGCCATTTACCTTTATCAGGTAAACACATTCAACTTATTTTTCATAAAAGCAGTATCTCTTTTCCTTTTTCCCTTTATATTTCATTGGTTAACATAATATTTAATTATTTTGTAATCGCAATAATAAAACTAAATAGGCTAGGGAACAAACCCAGTTGACTCTTATTTACTGTCACTGTTATCAACACATTATCAGCAAACATTTATAATGCAGGCTGGGCACTGCAGGTGTGGTGGCTCACACCTGTAATCCCAGCACTTTGGGAGGCCGAGGTGGGTGGATCACCTGAGGTCAGGAGTTCGAGACTAGCCTGGCCAACATGGTGAAATCCTGTCTCTACTAAAAACACAAAAATTAGCTGGGCATGGTGGGCCACACCTGTAATCCCAGCTACTCCACAAGTTGAGGTGGGGATGAATTGCTTGAACCCAGGAGGTGGAGGTTGCAGTGAACAGAGATTGCGCCACTGCATTCCAGCTCAGGCCATAGAGCAAAACTCCATCTCAAAAAAAAAAAAAAAAAAAAGGGGCCAGGCGCGGTGGCTCAAGCCTGTAATCCCAGCACTTTGGGAGGCCGAGACGGGCGGATCACGAGGTCAGGAGATCGAGACCATCCTGGCTAACACGGTGAAACCCCGTCTCTACTAAAAAATACAAAAAGCTAGCCGGGCGAGGTGGCGGGCGCCTGTAGTCCCAGCTACACGGGAGGCTGAGGCAGGAGAATGGCGTAAAACCCGGGAGGCGGAGCTTACACTGAGCTGAGATCCGGCCACTGCACTCCAGTCTGGGTGACAGAGCGAGACTCCGTCTCAAAAAAAAAAAAAAAAAAAGGAAGAAAGAAAGAAAAAGGAAAGTCAATGTAAAAACTGCAATTTTCTCCAAATAGAGGGGATAGCTAACATTGTTGGCTGCCTCCTGTGGTGGGCACTGCCCAGTTCCAGGCTTGTATCTATTTTTCATTCTTCCACAGTTACAGAATCCCTCTGTTGTTGGGAATGGCAATGTATACAGCTAAGAAACGGCATTTACCAGCCTTCTTCACAAGTAAGAATGGACAATGAGATGTAAACTGAACATGGTGGTTGGGACTTAGGGTACTTTTAAAGGGTGTCCTCTGCCTTCCCCTTTCCTACTTCTTCCTGCCTCAAAGACCGTTTGGCTAGAGAGCCAGAGCAACACGTGCAGCCACAAGGTGACTGCAAGCTGTATGATAAGCATGGTGAAACAGAAAGAGATCGGCTGCCTGATGGCACTGTGGAACTACCATGCCAGGAACAGACTATCTACTTTGGACTTAATATTTTTTGAGAGAAAAATAATCTGTCTTCTTTAAAGACAGGTTATTTCTTTAAACGTGCTGTTATCAGCAGCCAACACAATTCCTCTTTGACCAATCTACTTAGCGTCCATTCCCCTACCCATAGAAAAAAAACTTTCCTAACAGAAACACAATTCTGTTTCTGATTGGTCTAGAGATAATTTCATCCCTCTTGTAAACGGCTTGTTCAAGAACCAGGCCTAAGCCCATCAGGGCATCACATTGCCCTACTGACAGGAACTGGCTCAGGAATGAGCACATGACCCAGTCCAGGCCAATGAGATTCTAGGGTTAGTTCTCTGGCGGCTTCTGAGAAAATTTCTCACTCTAAGGAACAATTTTTCTTTTTCTTTTTTTTTTTTTTTTTTTTGAGATAGAGTTTTGCTCTTGTTGCCCAGGTTGGAGTGTAGTGGTGTGACCTCAGCTTGCTGCAACCTCCACCTCCCAGGTTCAAGCGATTCTCCTGCCTCAGCCTCCCAAGTAGCTGGGACTACAGGCATCTACAATCATGCCCAGCTAATATTTTGTATTTTTAGTAGAGATGGGGTTTCACCATGTGGGCCAGGCTGGTCTCGAATTCCTGACCTCAGGTGATCCACCCGCCTCGGCTTCCCACAGTGCTGGGATTACAGGTGCTTTACAGGTGTAAACCACCACGCCCAGCCAAGACAATCTTTCTATTCCTTAGGTGGGTGCCATACATAGATCTGGGGTCTAGGCCTATTGCAGCTATTTTGCTGCTTGCCTGAGGAAGAGGCCAATATTCTAGGGAGGGCACACCCAAGGAAATCTTCGGGAAAGAAGCCTGTGACCGTAGATTAAGTTAACCTTGAAGTCTGTCCAGGACAAGTATAACTGTTTCAGCCAAAACATACACATGTTGCAGAGGTCATCTCAGAAGCAATGGAGTAGGTACTGAGAGTTACGCAAATATTTTGGGAAGGCTAAAGTAAGTCAGGTCTTCCCAGCGGGCATGCAAGGCAGGGCGTGGGGTCTTCAAAATATTTCTGTGCCCTTTCCATACGAGGCCTGATAAAGAACTTACTATACAGTAAGTTTGCAAATACTGAGTTATTTTAGAAGTGCTTTTTGAACAGGTTTTTGCAAAAAAAAAAAAAAAAAAAAGGTTACTATATAAGTGTTCATGTGTCAAAGGCTTTATAGTAACAAATGTAACAGCTGACATTTACATGTTAAGTTCTTTCTATCTGCGAAGACTGTGCTGAGCCCTTTATTTCATGCAATCCTCACAAGAAACAAGGAACTCTCATAATACCCACTTTACAAGTGAGGAAGCTCTGAAGTTTAGCAAGGTTAAGTATATTGTGCAGTAAGTAGAAAGTGCCTGGGCCAAGATGTGAATTCATGTCCAAAGGACTCCAGGGCCTCACTCCTAACCACAACTTTGTACTGCTTCCTTATGAATACATAAAAGTACAGCGACCCTATCTCTGAGAGTGCACTTCTTCAAAACATTCTGTTCTCCTAACCCTCTTAAGTATACTATACTTGTCACACCACAAGTCCCAATTTTTTGGTTTATAAAATACAGCTGCCAGGCACAGTGGCTCACACCTGTAATCCCAGCACCTTGGGAGGCTGAGATGGGCCGATCACTTGAGGTCAGGAGTTTGAGACCAGTCTGGCCAACATGGTGAAACCCTGTCTCTACTAAAAATACAAAACTTAGCTTGGTGTGGTGGCGCACTCCTGTAGTCCCAGATACTTGGGAGGCTGAGGCAGGAGAATTGCCTGAACCCAGGAGGCAGAGGCTGCAGTGAGCCAAGTTTGCGCCACTGCACTCCATCCAGCCTCGGCGACAGAGCTAGACTCTGTGTCTTGAAAAAAAAAATTATAAAAGAAATTTTTAAAAAATATGGCCACTACATTTAATATGTGCTATAAATAACATGCAGAGATCATCAAAAACCAATGAAAGTTAAGCCTTATGCACATAAGAAAACAATAGAATTATGTTATGCTTAACTGACACTGAAAATCAAGATTAAACCATCAGCTTTTTTTTTTTTTTTTGAGACAGAGTCTCGCTGTGTCTCCCAGGCTGGAGTGCAGTGGCGTGATCTCGGCTCACTGCAAGCTCCGCCTCCCGGGTTCACGCCATTCTCCCGCCTCAGCCTCCCGAGTAGCTGGGACTACAGGCGCCCACCACCACGCCCGGCTAGTTTTTTGTATTTTTAGTAGAGACGGGGTTTCACCATGTTAGCCAGGATAGTCTCGATCTCCTGACCTCGTGATCCACCCGCCTCGGCCTCCCAAAGTGCTGGGATTACAGGCTTGAGCCACCGCGCCCGGCCTTTTTTTTTTTTTTTTTTTTTAAGTTTCATTCTGGTGATTAGCAGAAACACGGAGTAGGTAGGTTTGCAAAATCAGGACTGGGAGAAAGGAAGATAACTCACATTAATTAAGCCCCTTCTAGTGGCCAAGCTTTATAATGGTTAACTCTCACATGACCTCATGAGACATTTTACAGATAAGGGAATCTAGACTTAGAGACTTTGCCCAAGGTTACCCTGATCTGCCTGAAACGCAAGTTTTTCTTATTCTCATTATGCAACTCTGCATTCCTATGCGTTCTAGCAATTTCTAAGGATTGGCTAACAGAGAACAATGACCCTGAGGCCACATGAAAGCTCTGTAAGTTATTAGCCTCCCTGGAAATATCATTTTCATTTTCAGTTGTTTTCTTTTTTTTTTTTTTTTTGAGACAGAGTCTTGCTGTGTCACCCAGGCTGGAGCGCAGTGGCCGGATCTCAGCTCACTGCAAGCTCCGCCTCCCGGGTTTACGCCATTCTCCTGCCTCAGCCTCCCGAGTAGCTGGGACTACAGGCGCCGCCACCTCGCCTGGCTAGTTTTTTGTATTTTTAGTAGAGACAGGGTTTCACCGGGTTAGCCAGGATGGTCTTGATCTCCTGACCTCATGATCCACCCGTCTCGGCTTCCCAAAGTGCTGGGATTACAGGCTTGAGCCACCGCGCCCGGCCGGTCATTTTCAGTTGCTTTCTATTATAGTGTCTTTGGCTTTAACAAATTACAAATAAGAAAATAAGCTATACTTGGCCGGGCATGGTGGCTTATGCCTATAATCCCAGCACTCTGGGAGGCCGAGGTGGGAGGATCATTTGAGGTCAGGAGTTCGAGACCAGCCTGACCAACATGGTGAAACTCTGTCTCTACTAAAATTACAAAAATTATCTGGGCGTGGTGGCACACCCCTGTAGTCCCAGCTACTCGGGAGGCTGAGGCAGGAGAATCACTTGAACCTGGGAGGCAGAGGTTGCAGTGAGCTGTGATCGCGCCATTGCACTCCAGCAATGAGCAACAAGAGCGAAACTCCATCTCAAAACAAACAAACAAAAAGAACCTACACTTAAAAATCTAATGTTTCAAATTTTACTTAAAAACTACAAGAAAACAGGTATTATGTTTTATATAAGCCAATTAAAAAATACATATTTCTTTTCTTAGGTAGTAAAATATAATCAATAAGCAGCAGAATGTTAAGTTTTGGTACAAATATTCAAATAAAAACACAGTCTACCAGCCAGGTCAACATACAGAGATCCCGTATCCACAAAAAATTAAAAAATTAGCTGGATGTGGTGGCACACACCTGTAGTCCCAGCTACTCAAGAGGCTGAGGTGAGAAGATTACTTGAGTCCCAGAGTTCGAGGTGGCAATGAACTATGATTGCACCACAGCAACTCCAGCCTGGGTGACAGAATGAGACCCAGTCTCAAAAACAAAACAAAACAAAACAAAACCCACAGTCTAGTCTTAAAAGCACACAGCCCATGAAGAATCACTTAAAAAATAAATCAAAGTCTGTATTTCCTAGTCCTTCATTGCTGATGTCACTAAATATCCCATTGCTCATGTCCTAAGCCCATCCTGATTAGAAAAGGGAGGAACAAAATTAGGGCTACTCTTGCTATCATCATATGCATAGGAGGTCTGGCTCCCTCCACTGAATTCCCATGCCTAGAAGCTAACCAAAGGGCTGAGTCAGTTTCTCCACCCACTCATTCCTGCCCAGTCCTAACTTCCTTCCCCTCTCCAACCAACTAATACTGATGAGGCCCTACATTCCTTTAACGGTTCCAGTGCTGGTTAGAATCAGTTACTCTACCTCAGTATAACCAGAGAATCAAAAACATCAGTACCGCCAGGCACAGTGGCTCATGCCTGTAATCCCAGTACTTGAGGAGGCCGAGGCAGGTGGATCACCTGAGGTCAGGAGTTCAAGACCAGCCTGGCCAACATGGTGAAATCCCGTCTCTACTAAAAATACAAAAAAAAATTAGCTGGGTATGGTGGTGGGCACCTGTAATCCCAGCTACTCAGGAGGCTGAGGCAGGAGAATCTTTGAACCCAGGAGGTGGAGGTTGCAGTGAGCCGACATCATGCCACTGCACTCCAGCCTGGGCAACAGAGCAAGACTCCGTCTCAAACAAAAACAAAAACACAAAACAAAAACATCAGTACATGTGAAAATCCCTGGAAGGTTTTTCACATAACTCATGTACCCAGTTCAATTTGATTATCAGGGTATTAATTTGGTCACTGGGATAACGTAATTAATTTTGGTTAATTGGTAGTCACCCAAGAAAGCCTTTAAAGGAAGTTCTAAAATGAATCAATATATTGTATAATTTTATAAATGGATCAATATACTGTATTATTTTATAACTAGCATGCTTGAACATAAATGAATCCTTGACCGAGAAACTTGTTATAGCATAGGGTGGTTGCTTAAATACTGGAAAAACTGGGCAGGGCACAGTGTCTCACACTTGTAATCCCAGCACTTTGGGAGGCCAAGGCGGGTGGATCATCTGGGGTCAGGAGCTTGAGACCAGCCCGGTCAACATGGTGAAACCCCGTCTCTACTAAAAAAATACAAAAATTAGCCGGGTGTGGTGGGGTGTGTAATTCCAGCTACTCAGAAGGCTGAGGCAGGAGAATCGCTTGAACCTGGGAGGCAGAGGTTGCAGTAAGCCAAGATCGCGCCAATGCACTTCAGCCTGGGCAACAAGAGTGAAGCTCCATCTCAAATAAATAAATAAATAAATAATAAAATAAGTAAATACTGGAAAAATTATATGACTTGACCAGGACACCATATATTTTACATCATGACTCAGAGATACATAAATGGAGCTGAAACAGAAGTTTTACAAAACTTACTCTTACTCTATATGATGTATCTGAGATGAACTATGATTTTTTTCTATTTTTCCATTTTAAAAAATGCTAGGCCGGGCACAGTGGCTCACACCTATAATCCCAGCACTTTGGGAAGCTGAGGTGGGAGGATCACTTGAGGTCAGGAATGCGAAACCAGCCTGGCCAACATGGTGAAACCCCATCTCTACTAAACATACAAAACTTAGCTGAGTGTGGTGGTGTGTGCCTGTAGTCCCAGCTATTCGGGAGGCTAAGGCAGGAGAATCGTTTGAACCCGGGAGGCAGAGGATGCAGTGAGCCAAGATCGTACCACTGCACTCCAGCCTGGGTGACAGAGCGAGACTCCATTAAAAAAAAAAAAAATGCTGGAACCTTTACCCCAAATATTCCTCAAGCTACATTAGCAGGCTACAATGTAGGTTGAGGAATAGCAGTTTGAAAAACACTAATACAGGCAGCCCTTCCACTGTGTGGTTTTGCAAATATATAAGGCCAACCCAGGAAAGCAATGTTGGGAGCAGTTAGTGTTGGACAGAGCATATAGATTCTGGCTCTTTTTTATTACTACATTAAGTTGAGCTACTAAATGAGGAATTTTTTTTCCACCTACCAGAGTGGAGCATAGATGACAGTGTGTAAAGGCTTCCTTTAATTGGGAGATAGTGGGATTAAACAGAGCGTGTGACTTGGCATCAGAAAATGTGAATTCATTTTGTAACCCCAATATAATAAAATAATGGATCTAGACAATGATCATTAGTAGTTGCTAAGCCATTCTGTGAAAGACTGATGGGAGACTTATAATAGATTGATCATACTATCAACATCTGAACCTAATGATCAATCTTAATATCATGCAAAGAGAGCTAATTAGACCTTACTGCCTCCTGACATGATACAATAGGATGTGCAGAGCATCACCTATAGGGTACAAGGGACAAAAAAACCATAAAAGGAATAAACATATTAAATGGATGCTGACCAGGCGCAGTGGCTCACGCCTGTAATCTCAACACTTTAGGAGGCCAAGGCAGGTGGATCACTGGAGATCAGGAGTTCAAGACCAGCCTGGCCAACATGGTGAAACCTCACCTCTACTAAAAATACAAAAATTAGCTGGGCGTGGTGGCATGCGCCTGTAGTCCCAGCGACTCAGGAGGCTGAGGGAGGAGAATTGCTTTAACCCTGGAGGTAGACGTTGCAGTGAGCCAAGATTGCACCACTGCATTCCAGCAGTCTGGGCAACAGAATAAGACTCCATCTAAGAAAAATAAATAAATAAATAGATGCAATCAGCCAAATGCAGAATATGAGAAGTTGCATAGGGCAAATGATACGACTTTTTAAAACAAATAAATGGCAAAGGGAAAAAAAAAAAGAAGAGGAGAAATTGCTACAGAGTAATAAGATTTTAAACAAGGGTATCCATTCTTTTGGCTTTCCTGGGCCACACTGGAAGAAGAAAAAAAATCACACACACAAAAAACTCTAATAATGTTTTAAGAAAGTTTACAAATTTGTGTTGGGGGGCCGGGCGCAGTGGCTCAAGCCTGTAATCCCAGCACTTTGGGAGGCCGAGACGGGTGGATCACGAGGTCAGGAGATCGACACCATCCTGGCTAACATGGTGAAACCCCGTCTCTACTAAAAAATGCAAAAAACTAGCCGGGCGAGGTGGTGGGCGCCTGTAGTCCCAGCTACTCGGGAGGCTGAGGCTGGAGAATGGCATGAACCCGGGAGGCGGAGCTTGCAGTGAGCTGAGATCCGGCCACTGTACTCCAGCCTGGGCGACAGAGCGAGACTCCGTCTCAAAAAAAAAACAAAAACAAAAACACAAATTTGTGTTGGGCCTCATTCAAAGCTGTCCTGGGCCACATGTGGCCCATAGACTGCAGACTGGACAAGCTTGATTTAAGAGATGATCAATCAGGTCTAATATGGGCACCTTGTTTGGATCCCAGTGAACACAGACCAACTGTAAAAAGGCATTTATGGGCCGGGCATGATGGCTCATGCCTGTAATCCCAGCACTTTGGGAGGCCAAGGCAGACGGATCATGAGGTCAGAAGATCGAGACCATCCCGGCTAACACAGTGAAACCCCATCTCTACTAAAAATACAAAAAATTAGCTGGGTGTGGTGGCGGGTGCCTGTAGTCCCAGCTACTCAGGAGGCTAAGGCAGGTGAATGGTGTGAACCCAGGAGGTGGAGATTGCAGTGAGCCGAGATCGCGCCACTGCGCTCCAGCCCGGCGACAGAGCAAGACTCCGTCTCAAAAAAAAAAAAAGAAAAAAAAAGACATTTATGAAAGTTGGGCAGGCTGGGCATGATGGCCCATGCCTGCAATCTCAACACTTTGGGAGGCTAAGGCGGGCGGGCAGATCACCTGAGGTCAGGAGTTCGAGATCTGCCTGGCCAACATGGTGAAACCCCATCTCTACTTAAAATACAAAAATTAGCGGGGTATGGTGGTACATGCCTGTAATCCCAGCTACTCAGGAGACTGAAGCAGGATAAGTGCTTGAACCCAGGAGGCAGAGGTTGCAGTGAGTAGAGATCACGCCGCTGCACTCCAGTCTGAGTGAAAGAGTGAGGCTCCGTGTTAAAAAAAAAAAAAAAAAAAAAACTGGGTACACTGATGTATGTCTGTATTTCCAGATACTGATGAAGCTAAGGTAGGAGAATCCCTTGAACCTAGGCTTTCAAGTACAGCATGGGCAACATGGCGAGACTACATCTTGAAAAAAACATTTTTTTAGAAAGCCATTTATAAAATTGTTGAGGAAACTGAATACCAAATGGATATTATGTAATACTTAGGAATGACTACTGCTTGTTTCCTTAGGTATAATAATGATATTGTGACTACAAGGGGGAAAGGAGGAGGAAAAAATCCTTTTCTCTTAGATGTGTGTATTGAAGTACAGTATTCATGGATGAAATACGACACCTAGGATTTGCTTTATGATAATTTAAGGCAGGGTGGAAGTGGGCAATATAGATGAAATAAAAGTGACCATATGTTGGTAACTGTTAAAGCTGAGTATATTAGGTGTCTTTTATTATCTTTTCTACTTTTGTATGTTTAAAATTTTCCATAATAAAAGGCTAAAATATAAGAAGAAAATAAAACCTGGATTCAAACTCCAGGACTTATTAGATATAGTATCTGAGAGGGATCTGTCACATCCTCTGATCTTCAATTTTCTCATTTGAAAATGAGAATGATGATCCCTACCCCACAGAATTGTTGGGAGGACTAAAATGAGATCATGGATTTGCATCTTTTGGAAATCCAGCTCTTCTAAACTGCAGAGCTATTTACAAATGTTAGCACAACAGTTAGCTCCCTCTGTCTGTAATGCTCTGGAAGTAGAGAGAGACTACAGGTTTGTGGGAGTGGAGCTAAGTGATGGGCTGAATCCATCTGGACCCTACAAATTTTCATTTTGTAAGAGTTCCTTAATATGACACTGTGTACATTATATTGTCTTTTTCTCTCAAAAGGAGGCTGTCAGAATTTTCAATAAAATGTAAAAAACTTTAAGTTTTAAACTTGTAACAGAATTGTGACGTGCTCTACCTTGAATTATTTTTGTTTCTTACTTTCCCAATTATTCATATTTCTCCTACTAAAGTTAGAAAGTATATTTACAGGATGGCTGGGTGCAGTGGCTCACACCTATAATCCCAGCACTTTGGGAGGCCAAGATGGGTGGATCATCTGAGTTCGGAAGTTTGAGACCAGCCTGGCCAATATGGTGAAACCCTGTCTCTACTAAAAACGCAAAAAAAAAAAAAAACTGCTGGTGTGGTGGCGTGTGCCTGTAATCCCAGCTACTCGGGAGGCCGAGGCAGGAGAATCACTTGAACCTCAAAGGCGGAGGGTGCAGCGAGCCAAAATTGCACCACTGCACTCCAGCCTGAGGGACAGAGTGAGACTACATCTCAAAAAAAAAAAAAAAAAAAAAAAAAAGTGTATTTACAGGAGACTGTGTTATTGACATAAAACTCAACACAGGCAGGGCATGGTGGCTCATGCCTGTAATCCCAGCATTTTGGGAGGCTGAGGCGGGCAGATAAGTTGAGGTCAGGAGTCAAGACCAGCCTGGCCAACATGGTGGAACCCCATCTCTACAAAAATACAAAACTGCTAGGACCGGTGGCTCACACCTGTAATCCCAGCACTTTGGGAGGCTGAGGCGAGAGGATCACCTGAGGTTGGGAGTTCAAGACCAGCCTGACCAACATGGAGAACCCTGTCTCTACTAAAAATACAAAATTAGCTGGGCGTGGTGGTGCATGCCTGTAATCCCAGCTACTCAGGAGGCTGAGGCAGGAGAATGGCTTGAACCCAGGAGGGGGAGGTTGCAGTGAGCCAAGATCGCACCATTGCATTCCAGCCTGGGCAATAAGAGTGAAACTCCATCTCAAAATAATAATAATAATACAAAAATTAGCCAGGCATAATGGTGGGTGCTTGTAATCCCAGCTATCCGGGAAGCTGAGGCAGGAGAATTGCTTGAACATGGGAGGTAGAGGTTGCGGTGAACCGAGATCACGCCATTACACTACAGCCTACGCAACAGAGCGAGACTCCGTCTCAAAAAAAAAAAAAAAAAAACCAAAACATTGTTTAAAATATTCCAGGTGCTTTTAGAATAATAGATATGGGTTCATCTCAAATAAAAGGAAATTAACAGAAGTTCAAGTACAGGCAACACAAAGGGATACCTGGCACTATCTGGCTTCAGCTTAAAGAATGGTTGGAAAGAGCCAGTGTAATCTCTCTAGGTGCAAATCAGATCAAGTCATTTCACTTCCTTTCAATGGTTTCTCCCACCTTCTAGAAGAAGTCCAAACGGCTAAACAAAGGCTCAGGTGGTTCTCCAGCCTTATTTCCTCCCTCCTCCCCTAGTCAAAGCCCCAACAGGACTGATGCCCCTTCCCAGCAGAGGCCAGGAAAGCTTCATCTTCCACTCCTCTCTCCCTTACCTCTTAGTGGTCAAGTCCTGTTGAGTCTCCTTCTGAAATGTCTCTCAAATCTGCCCTCTCCTTTCCCTTCCTGCTGCCACTGCCCTTTTTTACCCTTATTTCCCCAGCCCCCTAAAGAAGACATTTCCTGATTTTTTTTTTTCTGATTATGAAGGCAATTCATGCTCATAAAAAAGGAAAATTAAGACAATGAAGAACAGAATAAAAGTTTCCCCATGATCTCATAAACAGCTTACCTTTTAGTACACTTATGTTTCACTGCAGTATTATTCACAACAGCCAAAAGATGGAAGCAACTCAAAGTGACCATCAATGAATGGATAAACAAAGTGTGGTATAAACATGCAATGGAATATTATTCAGCCTTACAAAAAGAATGAAATTCTGACACATGCTACACAACAAGGATGAACCTTGAGGACAGGATGCAAGATTCCACTAACACAATGTATCTAGAGTAACCAAACACATAGAAAACAAAAGTAGAATGGGTGCTGCTAAAGGCTGGTGGGGAGGGGGAAATGGGGAACTTAACCTATTAAAGGTATAGTTTGGCTTTTGCACTTTTGCAAGATGAAAAAGTTGTGCAGATTGGTTGCACGGCATGAATACACTTAACACTACAAAACTTTACACCTAAAAATAGTTAAGATGGTAAATTTTATCACAATTAAAGATTTAACATTTTTAAAAAGAACTAGTATTTCCAGACATTTTAATTATAAACATGTATACATTAAAAACAAACAGGAACATACTGTACTGTAATCTGCTTTTTTTTTTTTTTTTTTTTTTTTTTGAGACGGAGTCTCGCGCTGTCACCCAGGCTGGAGTGCAGTGGCCGGATCTCAGCTCACTGCAAGCTCCGCCTCCCGGGTTCACGCCATTCTCCTGCCTCCGCCTCCCGAGTAGCTGGGACTACAGGCGTCCGCCACCTCGGCCAGCTAGTTTTTTGTATTTTTTAGTAGAGACGGGGTTTCACCGTGTTAACCAGGATGGTCTCGATCTCCTGACCTCGTGATCCGCCCGTCTCGGCCTCCCAAAGTGCTGGGATTACAGGCTTGAGCCACCGCGCCCGGCCTAATCTGCTTTTTACACCTAACCATATCATGTAAACATCTTTCTAATATATATAGCTCCCACCTAATTGTCTTTTTTTTTTTTTTTTTTGAGATGGAGTTTTGCTCTTGTCACCCAGGCTGGAGTGCAATGGTGCAATCTCAGTTCACTGCAACCTCTGCCTCCCAGGTTGAAGGGAGTTTCCTGCCTCAGTTTCCCAAGTAGCTGGGATTACAGGCGTGCATCACTACACCCAGTTAATTTTTGTATTTTTAGCAGAGATGGGGTTTCACCCTGTTGACCAGGGTAGTCTCGAACTCCTCACCTCAGATGATCCACCCGCCTTGGCCTCCCAAAGTGCTGGGATTACAGGTGTGAGCCACCATGCCGGGCCAATTTTTCAATTTTATAAAAACATGAAAGTCAATATCTTATGATGTCTTATGACAGACACCTCTTTTTTTTAACCTACCCTTCTCCAGTATCAATACTCTGATGTTCCCATGGGAAAACTACTTTACCTTACTCATCCTGTCCTCCCATCCCCATGCCCAGCCAACTCTTACTCTGTGTGGCTAAGCCAGGTACATGTATTTTTAAGTTTATTTCTAAGTATTTATTTTTCATGTTGCTATTGTCAGTTCTCCTACAATTACCTTTTCTATTTTTGGTTGCATAAAGCTATTGCTTTTTGTCTATCTTATAACTGCTGTTCACTTAGCCTTATTATATCTAAGTATTTTTAGCTTAATTCTTTTGAATTTTTTCAGCAGACAATCATATCACAGGTAGAGATTTATATCATCCAGGCAGTGGTTAAGAGTAAAAGCTCTGGGTCTTCAGGTAAACCTAGACTCAAATACTGTGTGAACCTGAGTGAGCATTCTACCCCAGTTTCTTTATCCATAAACTTGCAATTATTAGAGGGCCTATCTCACAGGGTTGTTGTAAACATCACATTATTCATCAAGAACAGTGCATGAGCCGGGCGCAGTGGCTCATGCCTGTAATCCTAGCACCTTGGGAGGCCGACACGAGTGGATCACTTGAGGTCTGGAGTTCAAGACCAGCCTGGCCAACATGGCAAAATCCCATCTCTACTAAAAATACAAAAATTAGCTGAGTGTGGTGGCTCACACCTGTATTCCCAGCTACTTGGGGGGCTGAGGCAGGAGGATCGCTTGAGCACAGCAGGCAGAGGCTTCAGTGAGCCAAGATTGCACCACTACACTCCAGCATGGGTGACAGAGTGATACCCTGTCTCAAAAAAAAAAAGAAAGAAAGAAAGAAAAAAAAGTGCATGAAAAGTACTTAACACAATACTAGTTCAATAAATGACTGCTATCTGCCGATAATGAAAATTGTGACTTGCCTTCCACACTTATACCTTTATTTTTGTTGCATCACACTGGTGCACTCCTTTCAGGAATAACCTGGCTTCCCACGTCTCCAAAAAGTAACAGGCATCAGACTCCTTATTGAAGGATCTGTACTGTGGAACTCCGCTACTCCCACCTTCTCAGGAAAGTTATACTATCAATTCTCTCCTTCATATCCTGTATCTTCTCACCCTTTCCCTCTCTACTGGCTCTTTGCCAACAGCATTTAATCTCTCATGCTCAAAAAAACTTCACCTATTCCCCAATCGCTCCCCAGCCTTCTCTCTACCTCCCTTCGCAGCCAAACTTCTCTGAGCTGCCTACACTTTGTCTTTCTCACATCCCACTCTTAACTCATCCCACTGATATATTATATTGAACCTTTGAAAGCTGCTGATATTATAGATTCCGCCCCAACCATTTCACCAAATCTGCTCAATGAGGTCCCAACTGACCTCCATATTTATTTACCCAAAAAGACACATTTTAATTTTTAACTTGTATTACTCAGACATCTCAGCAACATCTACAAAGGCCAACCTCTTCCTCTGGACTTCATTACTATACTTTGCTGGTTTCTCTCCTGTTCCTGTTTCTCTAGCCATTTCTTTTAGCGTAGCCTAAGTGCATGACTCTTTTTTCCAAGAGAATGCAATGCAGTAGCCCTGAATAATCTCAGCCTTTTTTTTTTTTTAACCTCTCTAGATAGATCTCTTTCAATATTGATCTTTAACTTCCAGTTGTAGTGGACTGCTTTTGGCTCCATGAATGTACTTTTGAATATGTCTGGAATATCCCCACGATAGCTAACTCAGACTACACCCTCTAGACATTTTATCAAAACCCTACCTGAATCTCCAAACTACGCTAGATTGACCTTAACATGCGCCCCCTTTCACAATTCTCCTCACAATTATAATCACTTGTTTGATGCATATTTTCTTCACCAATCTGTGATCTCCTTGAGGGCAGGGACCTGCTTCCTTACTACCTACACGGTGCCTTGCACATAGAAGATGCTCATTAAATATTTTTTTAATTAGCCAGGCACAGTGGTGTGCACCTGCAGTCTCAGCTACGTGGGAAGCTGAGACAGGAGGATCACTTGAGCCCAGGAATCTGAGACCAGCATGGACAACGCAGTGAGACCTCATCTCAAAAATAAATACATACACGCACACACAGTCACACACACACATATATATGAATCACCACAAATGAATGCCTGCAAAGTGAAAAACAGATGGGAGGAATGATAAGACCAAGAGAGAGCCAGGCGCAGTGGCTCATGCCTGTAATCCCAGCACTTTGGGAGGCTGAGGCGGATGGATCATGAGGTCAGGAGATCGAGACCATCCTGACTAACACAGTGAAACCCCGTCTCTACTAAAAATACAAAAAATGAGCCGGGCGTGGTGGCAGACGCCTGTAGTCCCAGTTACTCGGGAGGCTGAGGCAGGAGAATGGCGTGAACACGGGAAGTGGAGCTTGCAGTGAGCAGAGATCGCGCCACTGCACTGCAGCCTGGGCGACAGAGCAAGAGTATGTCTCAAAAAAAAAAAAAAAAAAAAGACCAAGAGAGAAACACAAAAAACTGATCTTTCTGAAACCATACCTCTGATCAAAAACACACACCTCTGGCTTAAAACCCTTTGATGGCTTCCCACTGCCCCCAAGATAAAGCCCAAACTCCTCCACACTTACGAAGAGTCTTCAGGAGGAGCACCTGCTTGTCTCTCAAACACCATCTAGCCAGACCCCCTCCAACTCTCATAATCTGCTCTCCAGCTAGCCTGAAATCCTTGCAGATTCCCAAGAAGTCTGCACTCTCTCCCCAAGGCTTTGCACACACTGCTTTCTCTACCTACAGCAAGGTACACTCCACCAGCCTCATCTTCTGGTCAACATAAAGGTAGCCTTCTTGTCTCATTTTGGAAGTCACCTTCTTTTGGCATCTCTCCCTGATCATCCACACTAACCTCACCTCCAGAAATCCAGGTTAAACTGTTTTCTCTGTGCATTCACAGTCCCTCTGCACGTCCAAAATCATAACCGGAATCACTGTGAATTCTTGTTTATGGGTCTGTCTCCTCCGGAAAACTGTGGAGTTCCCTCAGGACACGATGTCTCTTGTTCACTTTTTTACCCTGGCTATCAGCCCGGGCCCTGACTCACAATAAATGCTCAATGATGGTCTTCGTTGTAGTAGAATAATAAAAGCTCCCAAGTACTGAGGACTTACCTCCACGAATTTTAAATATAAATTTACCTTGTAATAACGTCATCAGACAGGTGCTACCATGATTCCCATTTTGCAGACGATAAAACTGACGCACAAAGAAGTCAATCCTCTCTGGCCCCAGAACAGTCGCACACACAAATACATTTTCTGCAGTTTCGAGTTATTTTCCGGCCCCCAAATAAGAAGGGATTTTTTTTTAAGAAACTTTCGAATGAGGTTTACCAATGGCTACAAATAAAATAAACAGCCGAATACGGACTCTCCCTGAACGCTGGGCGGGGTCAAAGGGCGTCGGGAGCTCAGTCCCCGGCGTGGCTGAGGGACAAAGATCGGACCGCAGCCTCCCTCCCCGAGGTCCCCGGCGGCTCAGCCCCTCGCCCCCTGCGACGAGTCGACGCCAGGCCCGGAGCGTTGGGGCCGCAACCGGGCGCCCAGCTCCTGCTCACCTGCGGTCTCGCCGCCTCGCAGTGCCTGGGCCGCCGGCCCGCAGCGCCTCCCCGGGGCAGCCTAGCGCCAGCAGCCCGCAACCCGCAGCGCAGCCCGTTGCCTTGGCGACCTGGTTTGCCGAACTCCCGCTGCACTCGCGCTACGGCGGCTCGGATGGGACCAGGACGGTTCGCGTCCCTTTCCGCAGCCGCGGAGGGGGCAGAGGAGGGACGAGGTGAGGGACGAGGTGGAAGTCGAGGGACGAGGTGGGAGTCGAGGGCTGAGCTGCGAAGGAGGGATCCGGGTTGGAAGTAGGCCCGGGGAAGAGAAGGAAAGGGGGACAGTGAGGCCAGGGGGAGGTCTTGGGCCGCGAGTACTGCTTGTGCCTCAGTTTATCTCTTTGTAACCTCAGATGGGGACCGTGCGAGGAGGAAACGGAGCCTGAGGTGGTGGCTTGGTAGACTGGGTTTTTGTTTTTTTGTTTTTGTTTCGAGACAGAATCTCACTCTGTCGCCCAGGCTGGAGTGCAGTGGCGCAATCTCCGCTCACTGCAACCTCTGCCCGCTGGGTTCGAGCGATTCTCATGCGTCAGTCTCCCGAGTAGCTGGGATTACAGGCAGGTGCCACCATGCCCGGCTAATTTTTGTATTTTTAGGAGAGACAAGGTTTCACCATGCTGGCCAGTCTGGTCTCGAACTCCGACCTCAGCTGATCCATCCGCCTGGGCCTCCCAAAATGCTGGGATTACAGGCGTGAGCCACCACTCCCTGCCAAGACTGGGAATATTTGAAGACAAGAAAACTCATGTGGGAGGGGTGGCAGATTCCTCTCTTTTATAGTCTGAAGGGGTGGTGTGTCAAAGAGTGATTAAATTGGTTTCTTTGTGAAGGGGTGGCCTGCCCCTCCACACCTGTGGGTGTTTCTCGTAAGGTGGAACGAGAGACTTGAGAAAAGAAATAAGACACAGAGACAAAGTATAGAGAAAGAAAAGCAGGGACCCAGGGGACCGGCGCTCAGCTTACAGAGGACCCACGCGGGCCCTGGTCTCTGAGTTCCCTTAGTATTTATTGATAATTATCTTTACCATCTTAAAGACAGGGGAGTGGCAGGACAATAGGATCAAAGAAAAAAGAGGAAATCGGCAGTAAGACATATGAACAAAAACCTCCGTGACATGAATAAGTTCAAAGGACAATGCTGTGCCTTGAGATGCATATGCAAACATCTCCATAAACCTTTTGGCAGCATAGTTTCAGTCTATCACATGGGGAGAAACCTTAGACAATACCTAGCTTTCCTAGGCAGAGGTCCCTGCGACCTTTGGCCGTGTACGTGTCTCTGGGTAGTTGAAATTAAGAGAATGGTGATAACTTTTAACCAGCAAGCTACCTTCAGGCATTTTGTTTAACAAAGACACATCCTGCATAGCCCAAAATCCATTAAACCTTGAGTCACCGCAACACATGTCTCTTGCAAAGGACAAGGTTGGGGGTAGGGTCACAGATTAACAGCATCACAAATACAGAACAAAATGGAGTCTCTTATGTCTACTTCTTTCTATATAGACACAGTAACAGGCTGATCTCTTTCTTTTCCCCACACTTTGATGGAGAATTAGATCATCAGATTTAACTTCAATCTGAGGAATAATTTATTTTTCCTTGTGTCAAGCAATCAAACTTCTTGGAATAACTGCAGAAATGCTGAAACCCGAGCGCAAAGGATATATTCATTACTTCATTTTTGTAAAAGCAAAAGAGTTGCGACCAGTCAAAATATCAAGGGCTGGGCGCGATGGCTCACACCTGTCATCCTGAAACTGCCTTTGCGAAGAATAATAACTGAGATAGCAGACCTAATTGACCCTGTCTTGCTTCTAACCCCTAAACTGTCCTGTTCATTCCTGGGTATAGGCTAAAGTAACTTTTTTTTTTTTTTTTGAGACAGAGTTTCACTCTTGTTGCCCAGGCTGGAGTGCAATGGCACCAACTTGGCTCACCACAACGTGCACCTCCCGAGTTCAATTGATTCTCCTGCCTCAGCCTTCTGAGTAGCTGGAATTACAAGCATGCACCACCACGCCCAGCTTATTTTTTGTATTTGTAGTAGAGACGGGGTTTCTCCATGTTGGTCAGGCTGGTCTGGAACTCCCCGCCTCAGGTGATCCGCCCGCCTCGGCCTCCCAGAGTTTCAGGTGATCCGCTCACCTCAGCCTCCCAGAGTGCTGGGATTATAGGTGTGAGCCACTGCGCCCAGCCAGGCCAAACTAGCTTTGGGAAAGAATTTAGTGTATCGTTTAAATAATAGCCCTTTCCAGAAAGCCAAACTGTTCCTGTAAAACAAATGAAAGGCCACAGGCCACCAGCCACCAAGCCAAAATGAGAAGGGCTGGAGTTCTAAATACCTGTCATTATTCTTATTCTAGAGGTCATAAGATTTTTCTATTTTGATTTTTTCAGACAGTGTCTTGCTCTGTCGCCCAGGCTGGAGTGCAGTGGCACGACCTTGGTTCGTTGCAATCTCTGCTTCGCAGGTTCAAGCAATTCTCATGCCTCAGCCTCCCTAGTAGCTGGGATTACAGGGACCTGCCACCACGCTGGCTAATTTTTGTATTTTTAGTAGAGACGGCGTTTTGCCATATTGGCCAGGCTGGTCTTGAACCCCTGACCTCAAGTGATCCGCCTGCCTCAGCCTCCCAAAGTGCTAGGATCACAGACGTGAGCCACTGTGCCTGGCCCCCAATTACTTTTGAGGTAAAATCACTGCTGTGAACCTAAGATGAGCCTTTTGAGATGTCTTTTCAGGTTTTTGCATTTCTAACAACCAGATGTCCACACTGGACCTGCCAACCAATTCTGTGGCCCCCATCCAGGAACTGACTCAGCAGAAGAGAACAGCTTTGACTCTGCAATTTTTTTTTTTTTTTTTTTTGAGACAGAGTCTTGCTCTGTTGCCCAGGCTGGAGTGCAGTGGTGTGATCTCAGCTCACTGCAAGCTATGACTCCCGTGTTCATGCCATTCTCCTGCCTCAGCCTCCCGAGTAGGTGGGACTACAGGCGCCCACCACCACTCCTGGCTAATTTTTTGTATTTTTAGTAGAGACGGGGTTTCACCATGTTAGCCAGGATGGTCTCGATCTCCTGACCTCGTGATCCACCCGCCTTGGCCTCCCAAAGTGCTGGCACTACAAGCGTGAGCCACCGCGCCCAGCACCTCTCTGCAATTTCATCCTCCAGCCGAGCAATCAGCACTCCCGATTCATTGGCCCCCTACCCACCAAATTATCCTTAAAAACTCTGATCCTTGAGTTTTCGGGGAGGATGATTTGAGTAATAACAAAACTCAGGGCTCCCGCACAGCAGGCTCTGTGTGAATTACTTTGTCTTTTGTAATTCCCCCTTCTTGATTAGTCGGCTCTGTCTAGGTAGCGTGCAAGGTGAACCCCTTGGGCAGTTACAATCCCAGCATTTTGGTAGGCTGAGGCGGGCAGATTGCTTGAGCCCAGGAGTTCAAGACCAGCCTGGGCAACGTAGTGAGACCTTGCCTCTACAAAAAAATAAAGAACTTAGCCAGGTGTGATGGTGTGCACCTGTAGTCCCAGCTACTCGGGAGGCTGAGGTGGGAGGATCCCTTGAGCCTAAGAGGCGGAGGTTGCAGTCAGCAGAGACTGTGCCACTGCACTCCAGCCTGAGTGACAGAGGGACACCCTGTCTCAAAAAAAAAAAAAAAAAAAAGCCAGGCACGGTGGCTCACGCCTGTAATCCCAGCACTTTGGGAGGCCAAGGC
Source organism: Macaca fascicularis (assembly GCF_037993035.2). Classification (NCBI taxonomy): domain Eukaryota; kingdom Metazoa; phylum Chordata; class Mammalia; order Primates; family Cercopithecidae; genus Macaca; species Macaca fascicularis. The sequence goes on along the minus strand of NC_088384.1, from coordinate 100,609,340 downwards.
AGGCAGATCATGAGGTCAGGAGACCAAGACTATCCTGGCCAATGTGGTGAAGCCCTGTCTCTACTAAAAATACAAAAATTAGCCAGACATGGCAGCACACTCCTGTAGTCCCATCTACTTGGGAGACTGAGGCAGGAGAATTGCTTAAACCTGGGAGGCAGAGGCTGCAGTGAGCCGAGATCACACCACTGCACCCCAGCCTATATGACAGAGCGAGACTCCTGTCTCAAACAAACAAACAAAAAGTCTATCCTTAGGAATTGAGGAAATAAATTATGATACAACCATAAAATAAAATAGATTACCATAGCAAGAATTAAGACTGACCAAGGTAGATATAGATGTAGATACAGTTTAGATACAGAGCTGTCTTCAAGCTATGTAACCAGCCAGCGGGTTTACCTTGCCTGCTACCTAGACAGAGGGGACTTATCAAGACAGGAGTTGCAATAAAGAGTAACTCACACAGAGCCAGCTGTGCAGGAAACCGGAGTTTTATTATTACTCAAATCAGTCTCCCTGAGCATTCGGGGATCAGAGATTTTGTTTGTTTGTTTGTTTTGAGACGGTGTCGCCCAGGCTGGAGTGCAATGGCACAATCTCCACTCCCTGCAGCCTGTGCCTCCCTAGTTCAGGTGATTCTCCTGCCTCAGTCTCCGCTCTGGAGTAGCTGGGACCACAGACATGCGTCACCACACCCGGTTAATTTTTGTATTTTTTTAGTAGGGACGGGGGTTTCACCATGTTGGCCAGGCTGGACTCAAATTCCTGACCTCAATGATCCACCTGCCTCAGCCTCCCAAAGTGCTAGGATTACAGGCATGAGCCACTGCTCCAGGCTGTGGAATCAGAGTTTTTAAGGATAATTTGGTGGGTGGGGGGAAGCCAGTGAGCAAGGAGTGCTGATTGGTCAGGTAGGAGATGAAATCATGGGAAGCTGAAGCTGTCCTCTTGCATTGAGTCAGTTCCTGGGTGCGGGCCACAAGATCAGATGAGCCGGTTTATCAGTCTGTGTGGTGCCAGCTGATTCATCAAGTTCAGGTCTGCAAAATATCTCAAGCGCTGATTTTAGGAAACGTTTAGGGAAGGTCAGAATCTTGTAGCCTCCAGCTGTGTGACTGCTAAACCATAATTTCTAATCTTGTGGCTAATTTGTTAGTCCAACAAAGTCAGTCTAGTACCCAGGCAAGAGGAAGGTTTGTTTTGGGAAGGGGCTGTTACCATCTTTGTTTTACACTGTAAACTAAGTTCCTCCCAAAGTTAGTTCAGCTTACACCCAGGAAGGAACAAGAACAGCTTAAAGGTTAGAATGAAGATGGAGTTAGATCTTTTTCACTGTCTCAGTCATAATTTTGCAAAGGCGGTTTCAGCTATATATATGGCAGTAGTCTCCTAACTAGTCCTGCCGTTGCTTCTGCTATACCTCAACCCTAACACATCCCTGCTCCAGTCTTTATTCTAACCAGCAGCCAGAATGATCCTTTTGAAAGGTAAACATGGCCGGGCGCAGTGGCTCATGCCTGTAATCCCAACACTTTGGGAGGCTGAGGCGGGTGGATCACGAGGTCGAGTACAAGACCATCCTGGCCAACATGGTGAAACCATGTCTCTACTAAAAATACAAAAATTAGCCAGGCGTGGTGGCGCGCGCCTGTAGTCCCAGCTACTCAGGAGGCTGAGGCAGGAGAATTGCTTGAACCCGGGAGGCGGAGGTTGCAGTGAGCCGAGCGAGATCGCGCCACTGTACTCCAGCCTGGCGACAGAGTGAGACTCCGTCTCAAAAAAATAAATACATAAAATAAAATGTAAACTGTCAGGCCTCTGAGGCCAAGCCAAGCCATCGCATCCCCTGTGACTTGCACGTATACGCCCAGATGGCCTGAAGTAACTGAAGAATCACAAAAGAAGTGCAAATGGCCTGCCCTGCCTTAACTGATGACATTCCACCACAAAAGAAGTGAAAATGGCCGGTCCTTGCCTTAAGTGATGACATTACCTTGTGAAATTCCCTTTCCTGGCTCATCCTGGCTCAGAAAGCTCCCCCACTAAGCACCTTGTGACCTCCACTCCTGCCCGCCAGAGAACAACCCCCCTTTCACTGTAATTTTCCGTTACCTACCCAAATCCTATAAAACGGCCCCACCCTTATCTCCCTTTGCTGACTCTCTATTTGGACTCAGCCCGCCTGCACCCAAGTGAAATAAACAGCCTTGTTGCTCACACAAAGCCTGTTGGTAGTTTCTTCACACAGATGCGCATGACATAAACATGATTGGCGCGGTGGCTAAAAGCTTTTTTTTTGAAACTCCATCTCAAAAAAAAAAAAAAAGGTAAGCATGACCATGTCCCTCACCTGCTCAAAAGCTTTCAACTGTTTCCCCATTACATTTAGAATAAGATCTAGAGTTGTTGTCACCATCAACAAGGCTGGAAGTGAACTGCCCCCTGAATACTTGTCCAACCTCATCTCTCAGCATTTTCCCTCTAAGCTGTCACCATTGGAGGGTGTCCAGGTTCTTGGCGTCTTGAACAAAGAATTGGACACAACACACAAAGCAAGAAGAAATGAAAGGATTTATTGAAAATGAAAGTACAGATTGGGCACGGTGGCTCACGCCTATAATCCCAGCACTTTGGGAGGCCGAGGCACACGGATCACGAGGTCGGGAGTTCGAGACCAGCCTGGCCAACGTGGCGAAAACCCCCCGTCTCCACTGAAAATACAAAAATTAGCTGGGCGTGGTGGCGCACACCTGTAATCCTAGCTACTCAGGAGGCTGAGGCAGGAGAATTGCTTGAACCTGGGAGGCAGAGGTTGCAGTGAGCCGAGTTCAAGCCACTGTACTCCAGCCTAGGCCACAGAGCAAGACTCCATCTCACCAATACACTCCACAGTGTGGGAGGGGGCCCAAGCATAGGGGCTCAAGGGCCCCTTTACAGAATTTTTGGGAGTTTACCCTCTACTTGGGACACGCCCTATGTAAATGAAGAGGATGAAGTAGAATTACAAAGTCATTTACTTGGCCTACACCCTATGGAGAGGATATTTCCTGTCATAGCTGAAGTGTGAATCGGCCTTTTGTTCCCTGCCTCCAGACCCTGTTTTCCTGCCTCAAAGCATGCTTTCATCTCAGGGCATTTTCTCCTGCTCTTCCTCCAGGTATCTTTATGGCTTGCTTCCTCACTTCACTCATGTCTGTGCCCCAGTGTCAAGCCCTCTAAAAGACCTGCCCAGACTACTCTTGAAAATAGTAGGGCCGGGCGCAGTGGCTCATTCCTGTAATCCCAGCACTTTGGAAAGCCTAGGTGCGCGAATCACTTGAGGTCAGCGTTCGAGACCAGCCTGGCTAACATGGCGAAACCCTGTCTCTACTAAAAATACAAAAATAAGCCAGGAGTGGTGGTATGTGCCTGTAATTCCAGCTACTGGGGAGGCTGAGGCATGAGAATTGTGTGATACCTTACCTTGTTGTAATATGAATAGACTCTCCCTTAGCTGAGAAAGCCAGAGGGACTCCATTTGGCTCCTTCATTTGTAACACATCTAGGGCTCCTTACCCACCCCCTTCCTCAAGGACTTAACTTGTGCAAGCTGACTCCCAGCACATCAAAGAATGCAATTAACTGATAAGGTACTGTGGCAAGCTATGTCCACAGTTCTAGGAATTCGCCCGGGTGATAGTACTCTAAAGCCCCCGCATTTGTGTCCGGCAGATAGCACCCAGAGCCCCTGCACCTATCACCTTGTGATGAATTTAAAGGCCCTGCACCTGGAACTGTTTGTTTTCCTGTAACCATTTGTCTTTTTAACTTCTTTGCCTGTTTTTACTTCTGTGAGATTGCTTCAGCTCGATTCCCCCTCCCCTTTCCAAACCAGAGTATAAAAGAAAATCCAGCCCCTTCTTCGGGGCTGAGAGAATTTTGAGCGCTAGCCGTGTCTCGGTCGCCAGCTAATAAAGGACTCCTGAATTAGTCTCAGAGTGTGGCGTTTCCCTATAACTCCCTTGATTACAACAATTGCTTCAACCCAGGAGGCTGAGGTTGCAGTGACGTGAGATCATGCTGCTGCACTCCAGCCTGGGTGACGGAGTGAGACCCTGTCTCAAAAAAATAATAATAATTAAAATTTAAAAAAGAAAAGAAAATAGACCTCCACCAACTCTGTGTTCTCCTTTCTTTCTTCACAGCTTTTTTCAGTGTCTGTTATATACGTGTGTGCTTGTTGCTTGATTTTTTCCCCTACAGCATAAGATCTTTTAAGGGTAGGCACTTTGTTTTGTTCTCTACTATTTTCTCATCACTGGCAACAGTGCCTGACACATAGTAATAGCTTGGTAAATATTTATTGAATGAGCGAATAAGTTAAGTGAAAAAAAAAAGCGGCGAGTGGATTACCTGAGGTCAGGAATTCAAGATGAACATGGCCAACGTGGTGAAACCCTGTCTCTACTATAAATACAAAAAAAATTTAGCCAGGCGTGGTGGTGGGCACCTGTAATCCTAGCTACTCCGGAGGCTGAGGCAGAACAATCACTTGAACTCAGTAGGCTGAGGTTGCAGTGAGCCGAGACTGTGCCACGGCACTCCAGCCTGGACGACAGAGTAAGACTCCGTCTCAAAAAAAAAAAAAAAAAAAGAATGCCATCACGTGTAAAAAGGAGTGATGGGTAATAGCTATAATGTTGGCATATGCATATTCCAGTAGGAACTCCGGAAGGAGATCTGGGAGATGAGGGTGGGGAAAGGGTGGGAAGGACACTTCATTTTCACAGTGTGCCCTTTATGCAGTATTTTATAACCAAGTACATGTGTTATCTTTTCAACAACATATGGGGGGAAAATAACCCAGGTTTTTTCACTTGCATCCGTGTGAAGAGACCACCCAACAGGCTTTGTGTGAGCAACATGGCTGTTTATTTCACCTGGGTGCAGGCGGGCTGAGTCCGAAAAGAGAGTCAGCAAAGGGAGATAAGGGTGCGGCCGTTTTATAGGATTTGAGTAGGTAAAGGAAAATTACAGTGAAAGGGGGGTTGTTCTCTGGCGGGCAGGAGTGGGGGTCACAAGGTGTTCAGTGGGGGAGCTTTTTGAGCCAGGATGAGCCAGGAAAAGGAATTTCACAAGATAATATCATCGCTTAAGGCAAGGACCGGCCATTTTCACTTCTTTTGTGGTGGAATGTCATCGGTTAAGGCGAGGCAGGCTATTTGCACTTCTTTTGTGATTCTTCAGTTACTTCAGGCCATCTGGGCATATACGTGCAAGTCACAGGGGATGCGATGGCTTGGCTTGGGCTCAGAGGCCTGACAGGCACCTGTAATCCTAGCTACTCCGGAGGCTGAGGCAGAACAATCACTTGAACTCAGTAGGCGGAGGTTGCAGTGAGCCGAGACTGTGCCACTGCACTCCAGCCTGGGCGACAGAGTAAGACTCCATCTCAAAAAAAAAAAAAAAAAAAAGAATGCCATCACATGTAAAAAGAAGTGATGGGTAATAGCTACAATGTTGGCATATGCATATTCCAGTAGCAACTCCGGAAGGAGATCTGGGAGATGAGGGTGGGGAAAGGGTGGGAAGGACACTTCATTTATGCAGTATTTTATAACCAAGTACATGTGTTATCTTTTCAACAACATAAAGGGGAAACCTAGGTTTTTTCACTCGCGTCCGTGTGAAGAGACCACCAAACAGGCTTTGTGTGAGCAACAAGGCTGTTTATTTCACTTGGGTGCAGGCAGGCTGAGTCTGAAAAGAGAGTCAGCGAAGGGAGATAGGGGTGGGGCCGTTTTATAGGATTTGGTTAGGTAAAGGAAAATTACAAAGAGGGTTGTTCTCTGGCGGGCAGGGGCGGGGTCACAAGGTGCTTTTGAGCCAGGATGAGCCAGGAGAAGGAATTTCACAAGGTAATGTCATCAGTTAAGGCAGGAACAGGCCATTTTCACTTCTTTTGTGGTAGAATGTCATCAGTTAAGGCAGGAACCTGCCATCTGGATGTGTATGTGCAGGTCACAGGGGATATGATGGCTTAGCTTGGGCTCAGAGGCCTGAAAGGTTTGACAACGGATATGTAAAGATGGGAGGAGCTGCCTTGGGTGGCAGTGAGTCCCCTACCCTAGAAGAGATGTTGCTGAGGGGTTCCTGCCTGAGGTGGGAGATTGGAGTAGATGATCTCGAAGATCTGCTCTCCTCCCTTTGGCCAAGTAGAGGTGACACACTCAACCAGTTAGGGCCAGAAACACTAAGAGATGGGTGGGATCCTACATTTGGGAGGACAAATGTTTGCAGGTTAGAAAGTGAAAAACTGTTCAGCTGACAGCTAGACCTAATGTTTCTAATGGAACATAAACAGTGATCACAGAATATGAACAAAGATCAGACAAGACCACCATGTAGTTGGAGCAAGACACAGACAAAGCCACTCTGGTACCACAAATAGGACTCAACATCTTCCAATTCTGACTAATATGAGTGGGTTTTGCTTCTTTTCCAAGAACAAATCTAGCCTTGTTTTAATCCTTCTACCTCCCGGATAAAAATATGTAAGATAACTAATCACTGAATTGCCTCTACTCCTTGACTGTGTCCAATCCAAAACTGTTCTCCACTTCCTTAAACTCTCCTTGGATTTAGTTACCCAGCATAAACCCAAATCCTAAAATAAGTTATCCCCAGTTACCTCTTACCAAGACACCCTATGTTTTCTTTGATATGTGTTCTCCCTTTCTGAACAAGCTAAATAAACCTAATTCTTTTTGACTACAGGTATGTTTCTGGTAGAATTTGATCTATAAAATTTATCACAGTCTTAGCTCTCTTAAGTCCAGACCAACAATACTCAGACAGAAAGAAGCAAGAATGTTAAGGGCTCCCTGGAAAGTGCAGTGGTCCTGAAGCAACCTGACTTGAACTGGTATTTGTGTATGTGCGGTGAGGAGAGGGATCTGGGAAAGGAGAGGTAGGAATTATTAAATGTGAGTAGTTTTCTTTCTTCTTTCATCAACACTTTTCATGGCCTTGGGCACACTTTGAGCCTCCTTCCATTTCTGTAAAAGATGAATTTGGAATACATTTTCTTTTTTTTTTTTTTTTTTTTTTTTTTTTTGAGACGGAGTCTCACGCTGTTGCCCAGGCTGGAGTGCAGTGGCGCGATCTCGGCTCACTGCAAGCTCCGCCTCCCGGGTTCCCGCCATTCTCCTGCCTCAGCCTCCTGAGTAGCTGGGACTACAGGCGCCCGCCACCGCGCCCGGCTAATTTTTTGTATTTTTAGTAGAGACGGGATTTCACTGTGGTCTTGATCTCCTGACCTTGTGATCCGCCCGCCTCGGCCTCCCAAAGTGCTGGGATTACAGGCTTGAGCCACCGCGCCCGGCCTGGAATACATTTTCAAGGAATCCAGGAAATAACATCCCCAAATATGCCACACTGGTATGATGATTGCTCTGTCCATGAGAACTGCTCATGGACAGAAGGGCTTTTCATGAATTTCCCTTATCAGACTAAAGGCTGATAATCCAGAAGGAATTCAATTACAAATCCCCTTCCAGCGAGTTTTATCAATCAGGGAAGATTAACACACCACAGGAGAAGAGTGACATCTCATTGTCCAGACATCATCGTTTGCCACATTCCAACTAAACTATTATATATGTAAGTAAATAATGTTTTCATTTTCTTCTTTAAGTGAACTCTCAAATGTGTTTTGAAATGTGTTTTGAAAGGAATATTTACATCACTGGTTAAATGAGAAATCAGCATTGCTTGGTAGAAATGAAAAGGTTATTGCAAACACACACCTCAAAACAAAACAATATTTTTAAACTGCAGGCATGGTTGCCTGTTTGAGAGATTTGGAAAATGAAGCCCTTACTGTGTTAAAAAGGGAGATAAACATTAGAAAAATGTTAAATACCATACTGGCCTCAAACAACTAGCCTATTGGTTTGAAATGGGACGTTCTCATTCTGCTGTTTAATATCGCTTAATGTTCTGTTCATGCACCCTTAGAGCCTTTCATTTTTCTCAAATGGGGTGCATCCCACATTTTAGGAAACGATTCCCATCGTTTCTTGGTTAATTTGGACTCATCCTTTGGTTCGCAGATTAAAAAATAAATCTTTCAGAGAAGTCTTCCAAGACTACTGCCCAACTAAATTACTTTCCCTTACAATAGTAGGCACTAAATACACCTTTATTGAAAGCCTATTCCCCCATACTGCTTCATCGTATTCATTACATTGGGGCATGGTGTCAGATCTCTTAACTAGAGAATAAATTCTGAGCGTAGATACCGTGCCTCTCTGTACACTTCTGTAACCTCCAGATCTTTGCACAATGAATACAAATGATATAAGGAATGACACCTTCCCAGTTCCTGCAATCCCAGGATGGTTTAGCCCCGCCTTCCCCCTCAGCCAATGACAGGCGCACCCTCAGCCAATGACAGGCCCCCCAACCCCCCCCCCCCCGCTCGGCCGCTTCGGTCGTGGACGGTGGGCGGGGCCACGCCGTGACGCATCCGTGCGCCGGTGGAGGGCCAAGTTTCCGGCTTGAGGAACCGTCGCGTTTCTGGGGAGACGCCTCAGCTGGCACTTACCACCGCATTAGAAAGCAGCCTCAGGACCTGCCACCTCCATCACTGGCGTCACCATGGGGGCTGTCCTGGGTGTCTTCTCCCTCGCCAGCTGGGTGAGTTCGGGGTCCCGAGTCCTCGCCGGACCTGCGGTTTGTGGGGAAAGGCCTCAAACCCAGACCTGCACGGGCCTTGGCTCCAGAGGCCCTCGGGATGTCAGGAGGCCCTGGGCCACACAGGGTGTCCGGGGCCCCAGACCCAATCCAAATCCGCGATACCCTTAGGTCGGGATCAGGGGTCTCGCCCTCTGGGTTCCTCGGGAAACGGAGGAGGTCGGCCGCCATTGTTTACAATTCGGTGGCTCCGCCCTGCGAGGCTTCCTGACTGCGGGTTCCTCCGGAGCTGGAGTGGGACCAAGGAATGAGAGCTCCCAGCGCGGGAGCTCCGGTTCCTCCCGAAGCACCTCTTAAGGTGCCATCTTTTAATTCTGGGTGGCTCAAGTAACATTTTTATCCCCTATCACGGGATTTGCCAAAACTGCAGAGTATGTGGCAAAGCTGGGATTTTAGCGGAGGCTTGTCTGCAGTTCTGGTGCAAGGGAAAGAAGGCCTTAGATTGTTACTCAAAATTGGAAACCAGGGCCTGAATATTTTGGGACTGCTATAAGTCATTTATCCGAGGATAATCACCCCAGCATTCCTCTCTTCGAGAACGTTTGTGACAGTGAAGTGAGTAAATGGGTTTAATCACCTAGTAAACTGTAAACATTTTAAAGAGAAAATTTTGGGGCCTATAAAAGAATATGCTGAGTTCCCTCATTTACCCTCTTCAGAGTAGCGTGATTCCTTGATTCCTCATTCTCCAGCTGATGTAATTGACCAAGTGTGTAGAAAAAGCACATTCACTTTTCTCCTGCTGCACTCACAACACACTTTTGACACCAGATACGTGGTGTGTGGGGATTTTCTCCCAAACATCAGGCAAACAGTCGCTCTGCAGGGGATGCCCTACAAGTCAATTCCGAAGCTCTCTACTTGGAGATAGCATCAAATCACACAAGTTGAGGGCTCAGTCTCACAAGACTGTGCCCACTTTCTGTGTCAATGGCAAGCCTCAGGTTGTTTTACCTGTGCTTCTGACCGGCCACCTATAAATCAGAGTTTCTATGACCTCCCTCCTTGGCTTTGATTAATGTGGTCACAAAACTCAAGGCAACATGTTTACTGGTTTGTTATAAAACTATTTTATTTTGTGTATTTATATATTTTTAATTTTAGATTCAGAGGGTACATACGCAGTTTTGTTACAGGGGTATATTGCCTTATCCTGAGGTTTGGGCTTCTAATGGTTCCGTTGCCCAAGCCGTGAACACAGTATCCAATAGGTAGTTTTTCAACCCCTGCCCCTCCCCCCCTTCCCCACTCGTGGAATCTCTAGTGTTTATTGTTGCCATCTTTGTGTCTGTGTTCCCAGTGTTAGGTCCCACTTGTAAGCAAGAATATGCTGTATTTGGTTTTCTGTTTCTGTATTAATTCACTTGGGGTAGTGGCCTCCAGCAGCATCTTTGTTACTGCGAAGGACATGATTTTCTTCTTTTTTATGGCTACTATTAATAGATTTTTAAAGATACAGATGAAGTGATATGTAAGACAAGGTATAGGGGAAGGGGTCTGGAGCTTCCATGCTCTGTCTGGGGCAGTGGCACCATCTTGGCTCTCTTCAACCTCTGCCTCCTGGGTTCAAGCGATTCCTATGTCTCAGCCTTTCAAGTAGCGGGGATTATAGGTGTGGGCCACCACGCCCAGCTAATTTTTGTATTTTTGGTAGAGATGGGATTTCACTACTTTGGCCAGGCTGGTCTCGAACTCCTGGGGTGTGAGCCACCATGCCCAGCCAAAAGTTCTTCTGAACTTTGTCCTTTTGGGCTTTTATGCAGTCTTCATTATGTAGTCAGCATTCATTGAATCATTGGCTTTTGGTGACTGGCCTAACCTTCAGCCTCTCCTCCTTGGAGGTTCAGGGGTGAGACTGAAAAATCCCAACCTCCTCCTATGACCCTCCCCCATCATGAAGCTTACCTAGGGACTGCCAGTCACCAGTCATCTCATTAGCATACAAAAAGACACTGGTTATTCCAAGGATTTTAGAAATTGTATGCCAGGAAATGGGAACCAAACGTACTTATATTTCACAGTATTACACCAGGGATTCTGTTTCAGCTCTTTCTACTTTTTTTTTTTTTTTTTTTTTTTTTGAGGGGGACAGTTTTGCTCTGTCACCCAGGCTGGCGTGCTGTGGCTCTGTCATAGCTCATTGCAGCCTTGAACTCCTGGATTCAAGTTATCTCCCACCTCAGCCTCCCCAGTAGCTGGAACTACAGGTGTGTGGCACCATGCCTGGCTTCATTCCACTATTTCTTAGGAACAGAATGTATTTTAGAGTTGTTGGTCCTAAATCAAAAGAGTGTTTCACTTTTAAGGGCTTTCTTGAGAGCAGTGGTTTTCTAATTTTTCTGACCTTGACCTAAAGAAAGATTGTACATAATTGATCTGATGCACCTATATGGAGACAAAGGTTTATGAAATAATCCTATACCATCTACTGTACAATTTCCCTTTTATCTTCTATCACATTAGAAAATCCTGGTGAGTTGAAGGCCGGGAGTGGTGGCTCATGCCTGTAATCCCAGCACTTTGGGAGGCCGAGGCGGGTGGATCACAAGGTCAAGAGATCGAGACCATCATGGCCAACATGCTGAAACCCTGTCTCTACTAAAAATATAAAAATTAGCTGGGCGCATGGTGGTGCGCGCCTGTAGTCCCCGTTACTCAGGAGGCAGAGGCAGGAGAATCGCTTGAACCCGGGAGGATGAGGTTAACAATGAGCTGAGATCACACCATTGCACTCCAGCCTGGTAACAGAGCGAGACTCCATCTCAAAAAAAAAAAAAAAAAATCCTGGTGAGTTGATTTTTACAATCCGCTAGTGGTTCAAAATCACTATTTACAACATACATTCTTTAAAAATATAGTTACGAAAGTCATTAGTTAAGGAGTGAATTGTTAATTTGAAACATTTTTTTCTATCATGATAACTTGAAATGCATTTTGGCTTTGATTGAAAGCTAAGATTTGAACTGATGCCATCCAGGCATTTCTATCTATATGGTGCCTTTATATTTCATTAATCCCTTTTATTCAATAGAAACAGTAAGGAGTTCTATATACCAGAGAGTGGAATGAGTAAGGGAAAAGAATAATAGAGAGTGAAATCAGAAAGGTAGAGAGCAAAATCATGTTGATACCCGTTATATGGTCTTGTAGGTTTTTAAGGACTTTGGCTTTTACTCTTAAGTTATATGGGAATCTATTACAGAGTTTGAAAAAAGGAGTGATATGATCTGGGCCTGTGTTTTGACAAGGTGGATTATCGTTGTTGTGTGGAGAATAAATGGTAGAAAAGTAAGGGTAAAGCAGTGTAGGCAGGGAAAAATCTTCCTCCAGCCTTTTGGGTTCTGTTTCTAGGGCTTGTGAATTTAACTGACAAAACAGATTATTTAGAGGAACAAGAGTTTATGCATGCAAGACATGTTCACACAGGAGTGCTCAGTAATAGTAACTCAAAGGGGGTGGTTAGAACTTGAGGCTTTCTTTTTTTTTTTTTTTTTCCTTTTTGAGACCAAGTTTCACTCTTGTTGCCCAGGCTGGAGTGCAATGGTAGGATCTCAGCTCACTGCAGTCTCTACCTCCCAGGTTCAAGCGATTCTCCTGCCTCAGCCTCCCAAGTAACTGGGATTACAGGCATGTGCCACCACACCCAGCTAATTTTGTATTTTTAGTAGAGATGAGGTTTCTCCATGTTGGTCAGGCTGGTCTTGAACTCCCGACCTCAGGTGATCTGCCCGCCTCAGCTTCCTAAAGTGCTGGGATTACAGGTGTGAGCCAGTGCATCTGGCCAAGACTTTCTAATTTAGTAGGAAAAAGGAAGCTGGGAGAAAGGCTTCTATGAGAAGAGCAAATAGGTTTCCTTAGGAAAGACAAGTTTGTTTTTAGGAGAATAGGAAATAAGAAAGTTTGTGGTTGGCCGGGCGCGGTGGCTCAACCCTGTAATCCCAGCACTTTGGGAGGCCGAGACGGGTGGATCATGAGGTCAGGAGATCGAGACCATCCTGGCTAACACGGTGAAACCCCATCTCTAAAAAATACAAAAAAACTAGCTGGGCGAGGTGACGGGCGCCTGTAGTCCCAGCTACTCGGGAGGCTGAGGCAGGAGAATGGCTTGAACCCGGGAGGCGGAGCTTGCAATGAGCTGAGATCCGGCCACTGCACTCCAGCCTGGGCGACAGAGCAAGACTCCGTCTCAAAAAAAAAGTTTGTGGTAGTACTTGTTTATGCAGGTATGGCAGGTCTTTCGAGCTTCTTCATGGCCTTAGAACTTCTCTGGAGAGGGACTTTATGGCAGCCTCATTTCCCAGAAGTTGCTGCTTTTAGTCAGACAAGAGAAGCTCCCAGAAGGCTTTTTTTTTTTTTCTTTTTCCTGCATCTGTTGAAGCTCAGATGCCTTCAGCTTAAAATAATCTTTATAACAACTCAGAGCTTTTTTTTTTTTTTTTTTTTGAGACTGAGTCTCACTCTTGCCCAGACTGGAGTGCAGTGGCGCCATCTTGGCTCACTGCAACCTCTGCTTACCAGGTTCAAGTGATTCTCCTGCCTCAGCCTCCCTAGTAGCTGGGATTACAGGCATGTGCCACCACGTTAGGTTAATATTTTGCATTTTTAGTAGAGATGGGATTTCACTGTGTTGGCCTGGCAGGTCTTGAACTCTTGACCTCAGGTGATCTGCCTGCCTTGGCTTCCCAAAGTGCTAGGATTACAGGCGTGAGCCACTGTACCGGCCAACTCAGAGCTTCTGAATGGATCCCTACAGCTGTGAGATGGGAGCTTTTGAACTTAATCCAGATGAGAGATAATAGTTGTGGCTTGGACAAAGGTGATAGCTAAGGGTACTGTGAAAATGGTCAGATTCTGGATATATTTTAAGGATAGAGCTGATGTACTGACAAATTGGATGAGGATTTTGGGAAAGGGGAAGGCATTCAGGATGACTCCAGGCTTTGGGCCCAAGCAACAGGAAGAATAGAGTTGTCATTTACTGAAATGGGAACATGACATAACATATAGTAGGACAGATTTGTCGCGCAGGTATTTACTGAGTACCTGCTATGTAAAGCTACAAAGGATGTAACATTGTAAAGATAGTCTCCCCTTCGAGATACTTACATTCTTAAGACAACTATAGGTAAGTTAAGTTTATTAGTTTGCCAGGGCTTCATAACAAAGTACCACAGACTGGGTGGCTTAAACCCAGTGATTTCTTATCTCTGAATTCCAGAGGCTGGAAGTCTGGGATGAAGGTGTCAGCAGGGTTGGTTACTTCTAAGGCTGGTGAGAGAGAATCTGTATTATGCCTCTCCCCTAGTTTTTTTTTTTTTTTTTTGGTTTGCTGGCAGTCTTTGTCCCATTTTCCCCTTTTTAGAAGGACACAGTCATATTGGATTAGCTGCTCACTCTACTCCATATAACCTCATCTTAACTTACTACATCTGCAATGACCAAGTAAGGATACATTCTGAGGTATTGGGGATTAGGACTTCAACATAAGAATTTGTGGAGGACATGCCTCTGCAGTGTTTGGCCTATACTGTAGTTAAGAATTGGATGGAGACAGACTGGCTGGTCAATTTCCCATTGCTATTGCAATTACAAATAATAATGGCTACCATGATATATTGAGCCTGATATATATGTCAGGCATTATACTAGGTGCTTCATATTCCTGACACCATCTCATTGTTTACTCAGTAACCATGTTCGAGTAGGTGGTATTATGCTCGTTTTTACAGATGAGAAAACTGAACTTTTTTAGAATGAATGTTAGCACCTTGCTGCAGACCACACAAAATTATCATAAAGTGCACACAAGATACCATCTATAAAAAATGAAGATTATTCCTGGGACCATATTTTAAGGCCAGAGTTATCCATTGTTTACATCTGCTAATTCTGAATTAGCCTGTCCTTGTAATATGACTTGATAATGTCACCCCTCAGAGCAATGTTTTTTTTCAGGCAGTTTCCTAATCAAGCGTAGTGACTCAAATTATATCCTCTCTTAGCTGGGCATGGTGGTGCTTGCTTGTACTCAGGAGGCTGAGGCCAGAGGATTGCTTGAGCCCAGGAGTTTGATGCTGCAGTGAGCTATGATCACACAACTGTGCTCTAGGTTGGGCAACAGAGTGACACCTTGTGTCTTTAAAACAAAACAAATCCTGGCTGCAGTGGCTCACGCCTGTAATCCCAGCACTTTGGGAGGCCGAGGCGGGCGGATCACTTGAGGTCAGGAGTTTGAGACTAGCCTGGCCAACATGGTGAAACCCCGTCGCTACATAAAAATTAGCCAGGCGGCCGGGCGCGGTGGCTCAAGCCTGTAATCCCAGCACTTTGGGAGGCCGAGACGGGCGGATCACGAGGTCAGGAGATCGAGACCATCCTGGCTAACACAGTGAAACCCCGTATCTACTAAAAAATACATAAAAAACTAGCCGGGCGAGGTGGCGGGCGCCTGTAGTCCCAGATGCGCGGGAGGCTGAGGCAGGAGAATGGCATAAACCCGGGAGGTGGAGCTTGCAGTGAGCTGAGATCCGGCCACTGCACTCCAGCCTGGGCGACAGAGCTAGACTCCATCTCAAAAAAAAAAAAAAAAAAAAATTAGCCAGGCATGGTGGCACGTGTCTGTAATCCCTGTAATCCCAGCTACTGGAGAGGCTGAGGTAGGAGAATTGCTTGAACCCAGGAGGGTGAGGTTGCAGTGAGCTGAAATGGTGTTACTGCACTCCAGCCTGGGTGACAGAGTGTGACCCTGTCTCAAAAAAAAAAGAAATAAAATTATATCTTCTTTCATGTAGTGTGGTCATTAACAGATTTTAGCAGACTAAAGATCTAGGTTACTCTTTTTTTTGAGACGGAGTCTCAGTCTGTCGCCCAGGCTGGAATGCAGTGGCACAATTCTGCTCTCAGAATTTAATTAACATTTATTGAGCTGTTAATATGTTTCAGGTAGTGTTGAGGTGCTTATTTAATACAGCAGTCTGAGGGAGGAAAATTCTATCATTGAGTTCGTTTTACAGATGGTGAAATGGGGTTAGAGTACGTAACTTGCTGGGATAAAAAGTGGTAGAAATAATATTTACTCCAGAGTCCATACTTTTTTATTTTTTTAATTTTTTGAGACGGAGTCTCACTCTTGTTGCCCAGGCTGGAGTGCAGTGGCGGAATCTCGGCTCACTGCAAGCTCCGCCTCCCGGGTTCACGCCATTCTCCTGCCTCAGCCGCCCCAGTAGCTGAGACTACAGGTGCCCGCCACCACACCCAGCTAATTTTTTTGTCTTTTTTAGTAGAGACGGGGTTTCACCATGTTAGCCAGGGTGGTCTCAATCTCCTGACCTCGTGATCCGCCCGCCTCGGCCTCCCAAAGTGCTGGGATTACAGGCGTTAGTCACCGCACCCGGCCCAGAGCCCGTACTTTTAACCACTTCCTCCCAGCCATGATTCTCTCAGTTAAAACTGTAAGGCCTGATTTGCCTCGCTTTCTCTTCTGTGACGTCTGTGTCATAAAGGAGTCTACTGAACGCGCTCTCAGGTGACCATGGTGTGCTCATTCCAGGTTCCATGCCTCTGCAGCGGTGCCTCATGTTTGCTGTGTAGTTGCTGTCCTAACAGTAAGAATTCCACGTTGACTCGCCTCATTTATGCTTTCATTCTCCTACTGAGCACTGTTGTATCCTATATCATGCAGAGAAAAGAGATGGAAACGTACCTGAAGAAGGTAAGAAGTAACAATGCCCTTAATGTATTGGTTATTTTTATTTTTATGTTTTGCAAAATTCTAGTTTAATTCTTCATTGTTAATCAAGTTCATTGTAATTTGGAGATTTTTTACTTATACAGGGTATGGTCAGAACACAGAAATATGAGGACGTTAGTCCTTTTCCGGAAATACAAAATGAACATCTTTAGGCTCCAGTCGAGCAACTGAGAGAAAACATTAAAAGAGTGCCTCCAAAACATTTTCTTTCCTTATGTGTTAAAGGTTGAAGCATCTAAACTGGACTAGTTCTTCACCTCTGGAAGGACTCAGTGGTAGCTGGAAAATCTCACGGGAAAGTGGCACACAGCCTCTTCAGCCTAAAAGAACAAAGAAGAGAGAGCATATTTTTGTGAAACAGAGTCTCACTCTGTTTCCCAGGCTGGAGTGCAGCAACAGGATCTTGGCTCACTGCAACCTCCACTTCCTGGGTTCAAGCAATTCTCTTGCCTCAGCCTCCCAAGTAGCTGGGATTATAGGCATGCACTACCATGCCTAGCTAATTTTTTGTATTTTTAGTAGAAACGGGGTTTCACCATGCTGGCCAGGGGTGGTCTTGAACTCCTGACCTCATGATCCAACCACCTCAGCCTCCCAAAGTACTGGGATTACAGGCGTGAGCCACTTTGCCCAGCCGAACGAGCATTTATATTTTTAAAATACAAGTTATTTATACTGTTTGGTAATAAGATTGTAAATGCATCGGAAGACAGAGAAAAATTCCATAGTCAGTCTCGCAGTTGTTGAAGTAGTTAATTTTCTAAATCCAGTCTTTCCTGCGGTGGGGTAGAGTCTCTGTCTAAATATAAATATTCTGATAACACTGAAATTGCTTTTTTCCAGATTCCTGGATTTTGTGAAGGGGGATTTAAAATCCATGAGGCTGATATAAATGCAGATAAAGATTGTGATGTGCTGGTTGGTTATAAAGCTGTGTATCGGATCAGCTTTGCAATGGCCATCTTTTTCTTTGTCTTTTCTCTGCTCATGTTGAAAGTAAAAACAAGTAAAGATCCCCGAGCAGCAGTACACAATGGGTATGTTAGATTTATGATTAACTGGTTACATTATGGTGTGGCTCTTCCTTCCCTTCAGCAGTTAATATTGCCATTCTGATGGAATCAATGGAATATGTAAATGAGTGACTCAGATATATTTCTGGTCTATTATGCATGTGAAATTTTTTAATGTCATTTTCAGTTAGATTACTGTAACAGGGAGGGGATAGGGAGTCTTGTCTTTTTATTTTCTTCTCTTAAATTCATTTGCTTCATGTTCTTAGATTTTTGTTGAACACCTGTTAAATAGTTGAAGCACTATGCTAGATACTACATAGACACACACTTTCTTTTTTCCATTGTTTAAAGATAAACAGGTACCCGATAAAGTTAAGCAGTGTACAAGAAGTCAGTGAATATATATGTGCTACTGATTTACATATTCTATTGCTTCTGACTCCTGACCACCTTTTACCTATGTTTCCAATTGTCTCCCTTTTTTTGTTGTTGTTTTGTTTTTGTTTTTGGACATGGAGTTTCACTCTTGTCACCCAGGCTGGAGATCTCGGCTCACTGCAACCTTCCCCTCCCGGGTTCAACTGATTCTCCTGCCTCAGCCTCCCTAGTAGCTGGGATTATAGGCACCTGCCACCATACCTGGCTAATTTTTGTATTTTTAGTAGAGATGGGGTTTCACCGTGTTGGCCAGGCTGGTCTAGAACTCCAGACCTCAGGTGATCCGCCCGCCTTTGCCTCCTGAAGTGCTGGGCTTACAGGCGTGAGCCACCGTGCCCAGCCATATTTCTAATTCTCAAAAGACTGAATGGCGTTTTGTAAACTTAATATGTATTATAATCCCCTTTTTACAGATGCAGTAACTGAATTGCAGAGGGGTTAGTAAATTGCCTGAGACCTGTTAACCAGTTGGAGGTTGGAGCTAAGATTGAAACTTAGATCTGTCTAGCTCCAAAGCCTTGTTCTTTCCACTCTGCCATACAAGGCAGTCACTAAAGATCATGAACTGAAAAGCAGGTGCCAGTGATGAGCTGTGTCATTGTGGGCAAGGTATCTGTGCCCTGTATTGTAAGCAGAGGATTTGTGATTACTTTTCATTCAGACCTTACAGTTAATGGCTCTGTGTGTACCTAACACTGTTATTTTAGAACTCCCAGAATGATAGAAAAATGCCTACCTTTAAGTGGTAAAAGTAGGGCGACTCTAAATTTTCAGTTTTCTCTGGTAATAAATGTGAGTGATTTGTCCTCTATGCTAATGTTGTCCTTTAATTGTGTGAAATATTAAATAAATTAGCCTATTAAATGAGTAGTCAAATGAAGAAAATAGACAATCATGTTGGGGGGAAAAAGCTGTTAAGCTATTATTTTTGCATTTCAGAAATGAATTTTTCTCAGTATAATAGTGAAAAAGTTTAGCATTTCATAAATGCATTTTTATATTTTAATAGGTTTTGGTTCTTCAAAATTGCTGCCCTTATTGGAATCATGGTTGGATCTTTCTACATCCCTGGGGGCTATTTCAGCTCAGGTAGAGTTCACCTTTGAGGGGGTTAATTTTAAACTATATAAACTTTATAGATGATTGAGTTAAAGCTACATTTTAGGCCGGGCACAGTGGCTCATGCCTGTAAGCTCAGCACTTTGGGAGGCCAAGGTGGGCGGATCACCTGAGGTCAGGAGTTTGAGACCAACCTGGCCAATATAGTGAAGCCCTGTCTCTACTGAAAATACAAAAATTAGCCAGGCATGGTGGTGCACACCCGTAATTCCAGGTACTCAGGAGGCTGAGGAAGCAAAATTGCTTGAACCTGGGAGGCAGAGGTTGCAGTGTGCCAATATCGTGCTACTGCACTCCAGCCTGGGTGAAGATCAAGACTCTGTCTCAAAAAAAAAAAAAAAGAAAGAAAGAAACCTACATTTTAATTGCTGTTTTTGCAGAACTGACAATTAAATGAGATGGCATCCAATTGATAGGACTTAGTATCTGCATCTCTCTTGTCTCTCAGGCTGGAGTGCAGTTGCATGATCTCAGCTCACTGCAACCTCCGCCTCCTAGATTCAAGCAGTTCTCTGCCTTAGTCTCCCAAGTAGCTGGGGTTACAGGTGCCCACTGCCACCACGCCCAGCTAGTTTTTGTATTTTAGGTAGAGACGGGATTTCACCATCTTGGCCAGGCTGGTCTTGAACTCCTGACCTCGTGATCCACTTGCCTCAGCCTCCCGAAGTGCTAGGATTACAGGTGTCAGCCACCATGCCTGGCTGCTACTCATTAATATGTGGTTTTGAAGTCAGGAGGCATTCACTGCACCTCTCAGGTTTTCTGGAACCGTATGTTAATCTTTTGGCAATATCTTAATAGTTTGTGTTCTCACTTGATGCAATACAAAGCTAATCAGAGAGCCTGTCAAAATAAGGACTTAGAACTCTTGTGCTCCCGTATCTGTCTTAACCTACTTCCTTAGCATGCATCAGGTGACATCTTTAGATTTCTACTATGATTTTCCCACCTCTAAAAGAAAAGACTTATAGTATCATTTGGAACTCAGGTCCCAGGCTCCCCTTGGCACGTATTTTAAACGTATTTTAAAAGGTCTGAAAACCAGTAGAATGCTTTTAAGAATCCTTTGAGTTTGGAATCTTGCTGTACTGCTAGAGACAGAATGTCTGCCGGGCGCGGTGGCTCACGCCTGTAATCCCAGCACTTTGGGAGGCCGAGGCGGGCGGATCACAAGGTCAGGAGATCGAGACCACGGTGAAACCCCGTCTCTACTAAAAATACAAAAAATTAGCCGGGCGCGGTTGTGGGCGCCTGTAGTCCCAGCTACTCGGGAGGCTGAGGCAGGAGAATGGCGTGAACCCGGGAGGCGGAGCTTGCAGTGAGCCGAGATCGCGCCACTGCACTCCAGCGTGGGCGACAGAGCGAGACTCCGTCTCAAAAAAAAAAAAAAAAAAAAAAAAAGAATGTCTACCACCTCTCTCTTGTTTTAATTGAAATCCTTTCAGAATGTTGGATCTTCTGAAATGTTACTCTATGGTAGAGAATAACTTGTTCTCTTGGTTCTTGTAGTCTGGTTTGTTGCTGGCATGATAGGGGCCGCCCTCTTCATCCTCATTCAGCTGGTGCTCTTGGTAGACTTTGCTCATTCTTGGAATGAATCATGGGTAAATCGAATGGAAGAAGGAAACCCAAGGTTGTGGTATGCCGGTAGGTATCTCTACTCACCTATGTTAGCCATACTGCTACATTAAGCAGGGTGTACAATAAAAATCATGATTATAGTCCCAGCAGCTATAGTCCTCAGCGACAGAGTCCAAGGTAGGAGAATGGCTTGAATCCAGGAGTTCAAGACCAGCCTAGGCTGCATATTGAGACTCCATCTTTACATTAGAAAAAAAAATTGCCAGGCATGGTGGCATACACCTATAGTCCTAGCTACTCAGAAGGCTAAGGCAGGAGAATCTGGAGCCCAGGGGTTCAGAGCTGCGGTAAGCTGTCATCACACTGCTGTACTCCAGCCTGGGTGACAGAGCAAGACCCTGTCTCAAAATAATAATAAAATTACATAAAAGGGAAAAAATCTATAATTTCCTGAATTTGGCTCTGAATTATATGCATCACTGGAAGAAAGTAGCACAGATAATATAAATCGTTGGGTTTTCCCAATTTATTTATTTTGAGAGTCATAATGTAATTCCTTGTGTTTAGATAAGGAAAAACAGTTATATTTAGTGACTTTAGTTCTGGTTTTGATAACCTTGTTTCCATGGAGAGGAAACTCAGATGGGTTCAACATATGGGACAGCTGCCCACCTACTTTAGGCGGATAGGAGTGAATAGTCCTTATGGCCTTATTCAGAAAGGGACCCCACACTTGCTATGAAAAACTTTCTGGTGGAAAAGGGGCACTTAAAATTTCTAGACTGAGTAGGATTTAACAGTAGGTTGCGAATGTATTTTGGCTCTGGTAGAGCGCTAACTACCTTGTGATACACATTTGCACACATTTCTGATTATTTCCTTAGGACAAATTCCCAGAAATAGAAGAGTCAAAGTGTATGAATATTTTTAAATGCTTTCAGTACATACTGTCGAATTGCCCAGTTTTATTTTCATTTGATTTGATTTTTAAAAATATTTACATATTTTTTTAAATACTATGTTTACCATAAAGACAAATGATAGCACTTTATAACTTTATAAAGACTAAAACATGGCTGGGCGCGGTGGCTCAAACCTGTAATCCCAGCACTTTGGGAGGCCGAGATGGGCGGATCACGAGGTCAGGAGATCGAGACCATCCTGGCTAACACGGTGAAACCCTGTCTCTACTAAAAAATACAAAAAACTAGCCGGGCGAGGTGGCAAGCGCCTGTAGTCCCAGCTACTCAGGAGGCTGAGGCAGGAGAATGGCGTAAACCTGGGAGGCGGAGCTTGCAGTGAGCTGAGATCCGGCCACTGCACTCCAGCCTGGGCAACAGAGAGAGACTCCATCTCAAAAAAAAAGAAAAAAAAAAGACTAAAACATGCAAATCTCTACCTATCTGCAACCCATTTTCCTTTCCAGATGTAGCCACTCTTGTGAACCTTTATGTATTTATGCATTCACCTCGCTTTTGTATTTAAATGTAAACAGGATTGTATTGTATATTGTTCCATGACTTGGCTGTTTTCATTTCCTACATGATGAATATCCTTCCTTACCAGCGAGTGTAGGTATGTCTTACTCATTTAACCTGCATTCAAGCTCCTGGCATGGAGTTTACTGTAAGCTGCATGGTATTCCATTCCATACAATTCCATGGCATTCCATAGCAGAGTATACGTAATTCATTTAACCTTTACCCTAGTGTTGGTCATTTAAATTGTTTGTAATGACAATTTTATTTTTATCTATTTTTTTCTTTTCTTTTCTCTCTCTCTCTCTCTCTTTTCTTTTCTTTGTTCTTTCTTTCTTTCTTTTTTTTTTTTTGATTGGGTCTCTCACCCTGTGACTCAGGCTGGGAGTACAGTGGCACAATCATGGCTTACTGCAACCTCTGCCTTCCTGGCTCAAGCAGTCCTCCATCTCAGCCTCCCAGGTAGCTGGGACTACAGGTGCACACCACCATACCCACACTACCATGCCCACACCACCACGACCAGCTAATTTTTGTGTTTTTTGTAGAGACAAGGTTTTGCCATGTTGCCCCGGAACTCCTGGACTCAATTGATCCACCTGTCTTGCCCTCCCAAAGTGTTAGGATTACAAGCGTGAGCCACCATGCCCAGCTGTTATTTTCTTTAATTCATTTTGGATCATACAACTCTAGAAGAATTTAATGAGTTGCAAATTGGTCATACTTTATAATAACAAGTGTAGAAAATCTTGTATATTCAGATGGGAAAACATTAAGAAGTGTGCTAATAACTTAATGTACATCATTTAATTTTAGACATGCAAAATTCATTGGGATAAGTAGAAACTAGTTGTCTTACATCTGGGCTTTGACTTGAATACAAGTTAACTGAGCTCATGATTCTTGCAGTTGGTCTGAGTGTACTGTATGTGCTGTTTCATGTTTTCTAATTTTCAGAACTACACAGCTAATTGTTTGTTGTTTGAGATGGGGTTTTGTTCTGTTGTCGAAGCTGGAGTGCAGTGGCACCACCTCGACTCACTGCATCCTCTATGTCCTGGGCTCAAGCAATCCCCCTACCTTAGCTTCCCAAGTAGCTGGGGCTACAGCCTCATGCCACTAGGCCTGGCTGATTTTTGTATTTTTTGTAGAGACAGGATTTTGTCATGTTGCCAGGGCTGGTCTGGAACTCAGGCTCAAGCAATCCACCCACCTCAGCCTCCCAAAGTGCTGGGATTGCAGGCATGAGCCACCATGCTCAGCCAACACAGCTGATTGTTGATTATCAGTGTGAATTGAAAGGACCCATTACTTTAGATATTAAAAAATAGCAAATGAGCCACTTTTCCAGTTCAGGGATGTAGTCTTATTGTTCGTGATGGGAAATAGGTTTAGATAGCCAGTGACTATAGAGGAAAAAACTGTCATAAAAAAATACCTGTGTGTCTATTCTGTTTTCCTCTAACACCATCCTGGCATGGAGCTTGCTGTGAACTGGGTCATTTTGAGGGTGTAGGGATCATTTAGGTTCCCAAGAAAAGCTCACAATACACATTAATTAATATACAGGTAGCAGTTCGCTCTAGCTGGAGTGATCAAATGTCTGGTAATCAACCCATGAAATCAAATTAGGTAATTCAGGAAGTGAATTCAGTTGCTTGGTGGATTTTGGAATTTAACATCAAGTCAATTGAATACAATCTTGATACTTTAACCTTGAGGCCTTTGTAATTTTACTGTAATTTACCACAGAAAAGTGAAATAATGTCTCCTCATTTTTATATGGAGTGGAAGAAAATTCGCCTTCATTATTAGTTTATTACAGTTGAATCATTCATACTGGTTTCCTTTTCTCCAGCTTTACTGTCTTTCACAAGCGCCTTTTATATCCTGTCAATCATCTGTGTCGGGCTGCTCTATACATACTACACCAAACCAGATGGCTGCACAGAAAACAAGTTCTTCATCAGTATTAACCTGATCCTTTGCGTTGTGGCTTCTATTATATCGATCCACCCAAAAATTCAGGTATGATTGTTTACTACTACTTCCTCCTGTGAAAGGTTTTTAATTCTAAGCTTAAAATCTAGGTACCCTTTCTTATGAATTTATGTCTAAGTTTATCCACTTGAACATTTTTCCATATTATAAAATCTTCATAATTATAACTTAAGTAAACAGTATACTATTTCATGCCTATATCATAATTTAAATGAATTTCACAATCATTAAAAAAAATTTTTTTTTTTTTTTTTGGGGACGGAGTCTCACTCTGTTGCCCAGGCTGGAGTGCAGTGGCATGATCTCGGCTCACTGCAACCTCTGCTTCCTGGGTTCAAGCAGTTCTCTGCCTCAGACTCCTGAGTAGCTGGGATTACAGGTGTCCACCACCACGCCTGGCCAATTTTTGTATTTTTAGTAGAGATAGGGTTTCACCATCTTGGCCAGGCTAACCTATTGACCTCGTGATCCACCTGCCTCGGCCTCCCATGATGCTGGGATTACAGGCATGAACCACCACGCCTGGCCAGGAATGAGTCTTCGTTTTTTGTTGTTTTTTGAGATGAAGTCTCACTCTTGTCCCCTAGGCTGGAGTGCGATGGTGCAATCTTGGCTCATTGCAACCTCCACCTCCCGGGTTCAAGTGATTCTCCTGCCTCGGCCCCACGAGTAGCTGGGATTATAGGCGCCTGCTACCATGCCTGGCTAATTTTTGTGTTTTTATTTGAAACGGGGTTTTACCATGTTGGCCAGGCTGGTCTCGAACTTGTGACCTCAGGTGATCCACCCATCTCAGCCTCCCAAAGTGCTGGAATTATAGGCGTGAGCCACCGCACGCGGCTGAAAATGATTCTTATGAGTCATTAGCTAAGATATTTTAGGGGAATTAAACTGTGAAAAATAATTAATTTTAATATTTCAAAATAAAACTCATGCTCTTGAGTTTTAAATACCAGAGTTTAGGCTGCGTGTGGTGGCTTAACTCTTGTAATCCCAGCACTCTGGAAGGCCAAGGCGGGTGGATCACTTTCGAGGTCAGGAGTTTGAGATCAGCCTGACCAACATGGTGAAACGTCATCTCTACTAAAAATACAAAATTAGCCTGGCATGGGGGTGCATGCCTATAATCCAGACTACTTGGGAGGCTGAGGGGCAGGAGAATAGCCTGAACCCTGGAGGCAGAAGTTGCAGTGAGCTGAGATTGCGCCATTGCGCTCCAGCCTGGGCAACAAGAGCGAAACTCCGACTGGGCGCCATGGCTTATGCCTGTAATTCCAGCACTTTGGGAGGCCGAGGTGGGCAGATCATCTGAGGTCAGGAGTTCGAGACCAGCCTGGCCAACATGATGAAACACCTTCTCTACTAAAAGTACAAAAATTAGCCAGGCGTGGTGGCAGGCACCTGTAATCCCAGCTACTCAGGAGGCTGAGGCAAGGAAAAGCTTGAACCCGGGAGGAAGTTGCAGTGAGCTGAGATTGTACCACTGCACTCCAGCCTGAGTGACAAGAGCAAGACTCCATCTCGGGAAAAAAAAAAAAAGTTTAAAAAAATTCATGGAGTTACAGATATGAAATATGAAAATTCTATCTAGACATCACCTTTCCTTTTAAAAGAAAACAAGTCTCAAAGAAGTGATAGGTGTTACACAGCTACTAATTCGTTGCAAAGCTGATCTTCAATCTTTTCACTATACCAAGGGAGTAGAAAATCAAAGGCCTTCTGTGATGAACAGGAATTTCTAGGATCATGAAATGCCTTGAGAACCAGTAGTACTTGCTTCGTCTTTCTGGGTTCTTTTGCGAGCTAACTGAGCTGAAAGGTTACTTGTCACCTTTCAACTCTCAGGAAGAATCCGAAAGTTCTCAGTTACTGATAGTTGAATGAATCCCAGAGAAGTGTACTGCATTTTGGAAAGTCAGCCCTTGGCAGTCCCTCTGCCACTGTTTTCCTTTTGATTCCATAGGAACACCAGCCTCGCTCCGGCCTCTTGCAGTCCTCCCTCATCACCCTCTACACTATGTACCTCACCTGGTCAGCCATGTCCAATGAACCTGGTAAGGGAACATCAATAACACATTTTTTTGATAAAAAGAAAGTAGGAAATCAGCCCTTACAGAGGTGGTATAAAAACTAGAGCTAGAGCAAATGTGAAACAAGCAAACAAAACTTAAACGTACAGTGTTCACTGTAGGTTTGTAGGTATTTGCCTTTCATGTTTTAGTCCCCACATCTATTCATAGCTATTTATAACTGACAGCCTAAAGGGTTAGAGTCCTTCAGATGGTCTAGGCTTTACCTAACGTAGGCTGAGTCAAACTAGTTAAGAGCTGTGGTCAAGGGCAGCCTTGTTTTGGCCCTTTGTTTTGACTGAATTGTAGTTTGATGTCACGGGCTCTAGAAAAAACAGCTGTGGGAAATCTCATTTTGTAGTTATTGTAGGATTGTTTCTCAGGAGGATATTCTATGGGCTTCTTTTAAAGGAAAACGATAAATGCAGAACCCCCGTCCACCAATGATAACTTACTTTTTGTTCTTAAGTAACTATGTAGAAACCAAAATAGAGATAAACTTCTGTGCTTAAAACCTTGGCACTCTTTTAAAGAATTAAAAAGATTTGTCAGTCAAACTACAAAACCAATAAAATCAATAATGATGTTTATGGAATTTGACAGATTTGTTGTTCTTTTCTTTGTTTCCTAATTCTAAGTCATTGATTGTGACCAAATGTGTTACTGACTGCTAAGTTTCAGATTTTTTAAGTAAAGCATTCCCATGTTTCACATCGTGACTGAATGATATGTAAGGAACTCCCCAAGTCCTATCTTGAAACAAGATGAGCTGTAACCAAGGATAATAAAATTTTTCTCATTTTCAGATCGTTCCTGCAACCCCAGCCTGATGAGCTTTATTACACGCATAACTGCACCAACACTGGCTCCTGGAAATTCAACTGCTGTGGTTCCTACCCCTACTCCACTATCAAAGAGTGGGTCTTTACTGGATTCAGATAATTTTATTGGACTATTTGTCTTTGTTCTCTGCCTTTTGTATTCTAGGTAAGTTAAAAGGTAGTTAGAACAAGATTTTCATGGAGGTTGATAATAAAGTGAAGAAACTGTTTTGCTTTCATAAAGCAGCATAAGAAATTAAAAAACTTTATTCCCTTTAATGAAAAATTCTTTACTTGGCGTCAGTTACAGAGCTGTGTACATATATATATATATATATATATTTTTTTTTTTTTTTTTTTTTTTTTTTTTTTTGAGACGGAGTCTTACTCTGTAGCCCAGGCTGGAGTGCAGTGGCCGGATCTCAGCTCACTGCAAGCTCCGCCTCCCGGGTTCACGCCATTCTCCGGCCTCAGCCTCCCAAGTAGCTGGGACTACAGGCACCCGCCACCTCGCCCGGCTAGTTTTTTGTATTTCTTAGTAGAGACGGGGTTTCACCGTGTTAGCCAGGATGGTCTCGATCTCCTGACCTCGTGATCCACCCGTCTCGGCCTCCCAAAGTGCTGGGATTGCAGGCTTGAGCCACCGCGCCCTGCCTTTTTTTTTTTTTTTTTTGAGACAGTGTCTTGCTCTGTCACCTAGGCTAGAGTACAGTGGCACGATCTCAGCTCATTGCAATCTCCACCACCTGGGTTCAAGCGATTCTTCTGCCTCAGGCTCCCGAGTACCTGGGATTACAGGCACCTGCCACTATGCCTGGTTAATTTTTGTATTTTTAGTAGAGATAGGGTTTCACCATGTTGGCTAGGCTGGTCTTGAACTCCTGACCTCAGGTGATCCTCCTGCCTCGGCCTCCCAAATTGCTGGGATTACAGGTGTGAGCCACCGTGCCCAGCCTGTAGTAAGTTTTGAAATTAGGAAGTATGAGTCCTCCAAATTTGTTCTTTTTCAAAATTGTTTTGGCAGTTATGGATCTTTTGCATTCCCATGTGAATTTCAGGATCAGCTTGTCGATTTCTGCAAAAAAAATGTAGTTGGGATTTTTATGGGGAGTACTGTCATCTCAGCAATATTAAGGCTTCCAGTCTGTGACCATGAAGATAACTTACTAAAGTCTTCTTTACTTAAATCATTTATTTAGGTTTTTCATTTCTTTCAGTGGTTTATAGTTAGTTATTAGTATACAAATCTTAAATTTATTTTGTTTTTAAGCATTTTATGCTAAATTCCAAGCATTTTATTCTTTTTGATGGTATTATAAATGAATATATCTTTTCTTAGCTTAACTTTTGGGTTGTTTATTGCACGGTGGCTCATGCCTATATTCCCAGCACGTTAGGAGGCTGAGGTGGGAGGATCGCTTGAGTCCAGGAGTTTGAGACCAGCCAGAGCAAGATAGTAAGACCCCATCTCTATAAAAATTTGCCAGGTGTGGTGGTGCAATCTGTAGTCCCAGCTACTTGGGAGGTGAGATGGGAGGACCAACTGAGCCCAGGAGGTCAAGGCTGCAGTGAGCCGTGATTGCACTATTGCAGTCCACCTGGGTGACAGAGTGAGCCCTCATCTCAAAAAGAAAGAAATACAATTGATTTGTGTGTGTGTGTGTGTGTGTGTGTTTAAAGAGAAGTCTTGCTCTGTCACCCAGGCTGAAATGCAGTGGTGTGATCATAGCTCACTACAGCCTCAAGCTCCTGGTTTCAAGTGATCCTCCCACCTCAGCCTCCTGAGTAGGCTCAGGTGTGTGCCCGTCATGCCCAGCTAATTTTTAATCTTTTCAGAAACAGTCTTGCTGTGTTGCACTGGCCAGTCTTGAGCTTCTGTCCTCTAGCGTAGCGATCCTCCCACCTCAGCCTTTCAAGTAGTTGGGATTACAGGCGTGAGCCTCCACAGCCAGTCCTAATTTCTATATATTGATCTTGTATCCTGCAACTTCGGTGAACTTATTTATTGGTTCTAATAGTTCGCATGTGTATGTATTCCATAGGATTTCCTATATACAAGATGAGGTAATCTACAGATAGAGATAGTTTTACTTCTTTTCTAATCTGGATACCGTTTATCTCTTTTTCTTGCTCTGGCTAGAACTTTACTACATTGTTGGATAGAAATGGTGAGAGTAGGATCCTTGTCTTGTTCCTGACCTCAGGGGAAAAGTTTTTAGTCTTTCACTGTTAAGTATGATGTTAGCTCTGGGTTTTTCCTTTATTCCTTTTGTCAGCTTGAGGCAGTTCTACTTTGGCTGTTTTTATCATGGAAAGGTATTGGATTTTGTCAGATGTTTTTTCTGTGTCTATTGAAACGATCATGTAATTTTTGTCTTTTATTTGTATTTTCATTTTTATTCAGTCATTTAACAAACTTTTAGTGAACATCTGTAGTGCTGGAAATACATAGACTAAGGTCATTGTTAAGGCATTCTTTGAATAGCAAGGAGGACAGGAGTGATAAGTGCAGTGACAGAAGGAAGCCTAGGAAGCTGTGGGAAGTCGGAGGAGTGTCTTGTATAACGTAGCTAGTGAGGGGTGATGTCAGGGAAGGCCTTCCAGAGGACATGACAGCAAGTCAGAGAAGTGAAGGATGAGTAAGTTAGCTGGAAGGAGGTTGGCGCATGGTACATTCCAATCATAGAAGCAGCACTTGTGAAGTCACGGAAACAGACACTGAGAGCATAGTGTGTTTTATGAAACTCCTAAGCAATTAAGCCATCATAACAAGTAGTAACTGATGACAGTGCCATTAATCTTATGATGACAGGCGGCAGTTCAGAACTTTAAGCAGGATCTTCAGAAAGCTTTCAGTCTCCAAAGTAGGAACAGCTCAGCAGTAAGTGTCTTGTATACAGGCCAGTGGCAGCAGTTCATTGTCATGGCCCCTTTCTGATTTGTCTTCCTTGGGATCACTTTCCAGCATCCGCACTTCCACTAATAGCCAAGTAGACAAGCTGACCCTGTCAGGGAGTGACAGCGTCATCCTTGGTGATACAACTACCAATGGTGCCAGTGATGAAGAAGATGGACAGCCTCGACGGGCTGTGGACAACGAGAAAGAGGGAGTGCAGTATAGCTACTCCTTATTCCACCTCATGCTCTGCTTGGCTTCCTTGTACATCATGATGACCCTGACCAGCTGGTACAGGTAGGAGACACAGACAAAACAGACGGAAGATCATAAAACCCTTGGATGGCCTATAAAATCTCATCCATTGTCCTGATCTCAGAACCCTTGCTCTTACTCATATTATGAAGTTGGGTTAAATACTCTTGACTTTATCCTCTCTAGCATTTAAAACCCATTGGAATTCTTTGCAGTGCAAATCGCTGGGAGCTCTTACAGAGTTGAGTTAATTGAGAGAAAATCATGACATAAAGCAATCTGACCCATCTTTGTTCACTAATTTTCTGTGTATAGAGATGGCCATGTCAGAGCATTCTGGTTAAAGTAATAATGTACTAACAAAGAAAAGTTTCAGGGAGGCTATCTCAATCTAGACTTTTGCCAATAACTAGGAACATCTAAAAGAACTTTGCCCTGATAGTCTTTCATGCTGGCAAGAGGAAAAGTCATTTGAAAGACAGAGTCAATGAGTTCTTTAGTTCTTGGTCATAACAACTAAAAATAGCAGCTTCCTCTGGTCCCTCTACAACCCTACTGGGGGGTAGTGCCAGCCAACTTTCACTGGAGAATTTCTTGGCCTTGGCTGGGGGCTGCAGAAGGCTGACAGAAGTCAGGTAGACCGGTCTCTTCTACCTGACTCTCTCTTGTTTTCTTAGCCCTGATGCAAAGTTTCAGAGCATGACCAGCAAGTGGCCAGCTGTGTGGGTCAAGATCAGCTCCAGCTGGGTCTGCCTCCTGCTTTACGTCTGGACCCTTGTGGCTCCACTTGTCCTCACCAGTCGGGACTTCAGCTGAACCTCTGAGTGCCAAGGACACCACTGAAACTCACAAAGGTCTCCTTCACCGAAAACTCATGTACCTTTTAAGTTTGCTTCAACTAAAATATTAAGTGAATGCTTTGCAAGTTTGACTGTATCCAGGTTTATATCAGAAGGTGAGATTGAATAATGCTTGATGCAGAATCTGAACTTCTCATCTATCTGTATATTTTGTTTACTTTTAAGGATATAGCACAAAGGGAACATTTTTTGTTTAAAGTGAACTACAGCTGTGCTGTGAAGAGAGTTCTTTATAAAGCCTGTAGGTTCTTTCAACTTTGGTTTAAAATGTAAGATAGGAAAATGTTGGATATTTGAGGCCATGCTTAATATATTTATATTGCAGTATCCTTTAAAAGCAAAAAAAAAAAAAAATGCATTTATATTACAGTTTTCCTCTATGAAAGTCCTTACTTATATGATACAAGCACTCTGTTTTGTGCTTAAACTCTTCAGAGGGGTAGCATCAAAGTTCTTGGGGAAGGATTGTGTATGTGGGTCCCTTCCCTAGAAGAATGGTTGCTGATTCCCAAGAAGAATGGCTACTGCTTCTACATCTTGAGTTTTTTAATTTACTTTTTGTACACTGTAGTATTGATACTGCTTGATTCAAGTCTGGTGCTTTGCCAGATGTATTAATTTCAATAAATGCTTTGTGAGTTTGGTTAAAATGAAGATTCACTTGGGAAAACACTGCAGCTTTAGTTTGTGTAATTATCTTGTTATGAGTATGTAAAAGTAAAATGCATGTGAATTAATTATATTTGCACTACGAAGGTATTTGGTTAAAAAAGAGTTTTAAGATTTTAATGCCCTTTCTTTCAACAACTTTTATGAGTTCGCAGCCATTCTTTATTTTCTGGATAGCCAGGTTTTATCAGGCTTCTAGTCTGGATGCTCCTATTCCTTCTGAAAATTACTGTCTGGCTAGTGAGCAGAGTCTTGAATTTATTCAAAAGTTGTCCTAAATATCTTCTCTAGGTGAGACACTTGGTAGATGAGAAACAGGGAAGGCATTGTCAAGAAACATTTTCATGAGAGGTGGTATGCAAAAAGGTAGAATAAAAGAGTTCTTTCAACAAAGATTTACTGTCTGTTCTGCACTAGACCCTGTAGGTTTTGGGGCACAGTGTTAAATATGATAGAGGCTCTGCCCTCTTGGACTTTAATAGCTTAGAGAAGACAGCAAATGAGCTGACATTTATAATATGGCAAATTAGTGCTGTGGTTTAGGAATCGGAGAGAACTCAAAGGAGAGGTATTTGGTGTAATGGTAGGCTTTCTGGGGAAAGTCATATTTAAGCCAAGAACTCTTAGAAGTTAGCTGAGAGAGAGATGGGAAAATGAGATGACGTTTCTGGAGTAGATAAAACTGCATGTTAAAGGCAGGAAGATGAGAAAAAAAAGTTCAGTAAAGCTGGAATGGGGAAATGTAGTCAGGGACTGAATTATAAAGGGCTTTATCAACCTCAGTAAAGAGTTTGGACCGTATGTTGAGGGTGGCTGAAAACATATGCATAGTGTCGTGAACAAATTTTATCTTCAGTCACTTGGGCTGATTTATATAATGGATTTAGAGAGATGAGACCAGGAGCAGTCCATATGAGATGTGAAATAGAAAAGTGGAATAATGGGGAGAAAATGACAGGTGAGGGCTACTTAGCAATTTTAGGGTTTTTTTTGTTTTTTTTTTGAGACAGAGTCTCACTCTGTCACCCAGGCTGGAGTGCAGTGGCCCCATCTAGGCTCACTGCAAGCTCCGCCTCCTCGGTTCATGCCATTCTCCCACCTCAGCCTCCCTAGTAGCTGGGACTACAGGCACCCACCACCACACCGACTAATTTTTTTGTATTTTTAGTAGAGACGGGGTTTCACTGTGTTAGTCAGGATGGTCTTGATCTCCTGACCTCGTGATCCACCCGCCTCGGCCTCCCAAAGTGCTGGGATTACAGGCGTGAGCCACTGCACCCGGCCAGCAATTAGAATTTTAACACTGGCAGTTATGAATAATATGAGGGAGATAGATTTCTGAGTGATTCTGGTTTAACCATCTGGGTGGATAGTGGGT
This sequence comes from Macaca fascicularis, assembly GCF_037993035.2. Taxonomy (NCBI): domain Eukaryota; kingdom Metazoa; phylum Chordata; class Mammalia; order Primates; family Cercopithecidae; genus Macaca; species Macaca fascicularis. The sequence goes on along the minus strand of NC_088384.1, from coordinate 100,576,270 downwards.
TCCGTTTATTCAGGTGGCAAACAGGAAGAACGTGTTTGAAGAAGAATGGAGGTAGGTGGTCTGTTAAGAATGGTTAAGAGGCTTGGGAGTCAGACTGCTTGGGTTTGCATCCCAGCTTTGCTGTTTTCTGGCTGTCAAACTGGTCAGCTAGTATTTGTTGAGTACATACTATGCTTTATGACCATGGGCAGCTGAACCTCAGTATTGGTGCCCAGTATACAAGATTGTTAAAGAATAAAATTATTTTGCAAAGTGTAACCCATTTTCAGCACTGACAGTAGCTGCTGATCTCATTATGGGCTAAAATAAGACAATATTCAAAGGTCAGAGATGTTTAGCCAGAATCTGATGGAGGCTGGATTTCAGATGTTGTTACAGAATTAAACAGAGGAACACAGAGGGGACAAGCTCAGTTAGGGTGGAGGTGGGGGGTAGGGAAGCAGGACTTGATATAAATTATTGGAATCATTGTCTTTTAAACCAGTGGTTTATGTCAGGGTGTAGCATTTCAAGGGATTTGAGGGATAGATGGGGACATGTAGCCCCTTATTTTGCCGGTGTCAAGCAGACACCCCGCTTTTCTTTACAGTAGCGGGGTCAGCTTAAGTGCTCTAAAGGTCCTAAACTTCCAAACATTACAGTGCCCCATCCCCTGCCTTAATGTGATTCAAAATACAAACAGTGTGAAACTGTAAAATCAATGTAACAAAGTCCAATAAAGTTTTTATTTTTTTCTCATGATGATAACTTTGATATTAATTTGAAGTAACAAATGCCCTTTAAAAGCCGGGAGGCAGTGTCCCTGCTTTGCTTGGTCCTACCTTAAGAAGTAATGAAGTCTGCCTGTTAGTAGGAAACACAGTAGTTTAATCAAGACTCAAGTGAATTATACATGTGAGTGCTGAATTATACACAAGCATAAGTAAGCCAGCATTCTGAGTAAGGCCAGGATCATCATTTAAAGCAGGGGAGTATTTTGAGTCATCTGATCTCAGGGTGGCATCTCATTCCAGATGACTACCTTTGTGTTTCATCACTATGAAAGGGCTTGCCTAGCCTTGGGGAACGCGGGTTGGGGCCCTGGCTTTCAGATCAGGGACATGCTCTAGGAACTCATCAAAGGCAATAGCAGTGGCTGCCACTTTTACCTCGTTAAAGCTGGGAGAAAGCTTCTAGGTCCATGCTGGACTCCTTTACTTTCTAGGTTGGTCTTGCGGGGTACCTGGTTGGGAGGTAGAACTTTCTCTTGATAATCAAAGAGACTGCCTGCCAAAGAGTAGCCGTGGACCTGGTTCTCAGTATAGAGGTGTTTTTTTTTTTTTTTTTTTTTCTTTTCGGCTAGTCAAGTGAGGAATGGAGAAGGAACAAAGAAATCTGTAACTGGTTCTTTTTTCTTCTTTTTAGACAGAGTTTCGCTATGTTGCCCAGGCTGGAGTGCAGTGATGCCATCTCGGCTCACTGCAACCTCCACCTCCCAGGTTCAAGCAATTCTTCTGCCTCAGCCTCCTAAGTAGCTGGGACTACAGGCACGTGCCACCACGCCTGGCTAATTTTTGTATTTTTAGTAGAGATGAGATTTCACCATGTTGGCCAGGCTGGTCTCAAACTCTTGGCCTCAGGTGATCCACCTGCCTCAGTCTCCCAAAGTGTTGGGATTACAGGCACGAGCCACTGCACCCGGCTGTTTTCGTTTTGCACATTCAGGCTTAAGCGAGTATTCACATAATGAGTCTTGCATTTGATCTGTGCAGATTGATAACAGATAGTAGGCTTATGCTTATTAATGGAAGCTGCTGTTCATCTCTTTACTCCTGTTGTGTTGGTCTGTCCATCCTGTTACCTAGGCACCCAACTCAGTGATGTCCTAATTGCTGCTGGATGACTCAAGCTACAGCATGCCTATGTTCTCAGGTGAAGAAGAATAATAGAAACCACCTAGATGGGTAGGTGTACCAAGCATTAAACAGACAGTATCCACATGCCTGTAAGGTGGTGATTATTTCCCTCCGTCCTTCCTTTTATATATCAGTTTGAGGCTTAGAGAAGTTCATGACTTCTCTAAGTGGTTACTAACCCTGTGGTTACTCAGTAAGAGCCGGGGCTTGGCTTAAGAGTTGTTTTTTCAATTAGACCTCATTGTCTCTTGGCCCATAAGAATATAAGAGACAAGATTTATTAGAGACATGTAGGGGAGTCATCTGGCTCATTAATGACTCATCACCAACTCACCAGATCTACCATGGGAACCTAGTTTTTGTCTACTCTCAGGCACAGTGTTTTGCCTCTCTACCCATCACTGACAAAGTCAAGTTAGTAGTCACCTGAAGGGAGTGACTCATGTTTTTTACTAGGTCAGCATATCCCTAGTGGCTGGCACCTACTCAGGAAGGAGCATGAATATTAGGTTAAAAATATTTTCCCCAGAAGAGTGGCACCCTAAAGGGTCTTATTACTCACCCTTTAAATGCAATAATGTGAAACTTTGCTGCCATTGAGTGCATGGGTACCAAACCAGTACTGTGTAAGGAGGGGGCAGGAGGCATCAAGAAAATACTGACTCATAGCAAAGGGCCTCGTAAGACTGCTATGAGAGAAAAGGATTTTAACAGTTAGCTTCATTTTTCTATACGTGAGAAACAGACTGAACTTAAGTTCCACAATTTCCTCTGGAAGGCTGACCTGAAGGGCTGGTTATGCTGCAATATAAGTACTTAACCTGTTGCATCATCAAAAGTGTACCTCTTGTGTTAGAGTATTTCTCAACTGACTCATCAAGTCACCAGATCTACCATGGAGACCTAGTTTTTGTCTACTCTGGGGCACAGAGTACCAAACAGGGGACATAGAAACAGCTTAGCAAGCATGGGACCAGAGTTGGGCAAGCCATGATCCAGTTACCCCTCATGGAGTCTGGGTTTACTTCTGGAATAAAATGTTCAGTTACAGCTTGGGTTTCAGAGAGGTTAACAACCACTGCTTGTATTTTCAAGAAGCCAGGAAAAAAGTCAATGTCTGGTACTTTCTTACTCTATGAAAGAGTCCTACCTTCTCTCTCTTTTCTTTTTTTTTTTTTTTTTTGAGACTGAGTCTGGCTCTGTCGCCCAGGCTGGAGTGCAGTGGCCGGATATCAGCTCACTGCAAGCTCCGCCTCCCGGGTTTACGCCATTCTCCTGGCTCAGCCTCCCGAGTAGCTGGGACCACAGGCGCCCGCCACTTCGCCCAGCTAGTTTTTTGTATTTTTTTAGTAGAGACGGGGTTTCACCGTGTTAGCCAGGATGGTCTCGATCTCCTGACCTCGTGATCCGCCCGTCTCGGCCTCCCAAAGTGCTGGGATTACAGGCTTGAGCCACCGCGCCCGGCCCTTCTCTCTCTTTTCTATCTGGGGACTGGTTATTTGTCTCCTGCCATCAGGAGAAAATAGTGGGCTTGTCACACTTCCTGGGTTTGAATCCCATCCTTAGTATTTGGCTAGTTGTGTGTCATTGGGCAAGCTACATTTTCCCAACAGGAACAGTAGCATGACTTCATTAAGGGTAGCTGAAAGTTAAAAGAGATTATTTATGAGTGTCCTTAACATATGTGTGCCCAGCCCACATGCACATTCAGGGAATGGCTGGCTATCACTGGAAAGACTTAAGGCCAGTCCAAGAAGTATAGCTGGGCCTCAAGAATGTGAAAATTTGTATATCAGTATATCACCTCTACTGCTCTGTGTAGCTAGCTGCATTCTCCTGTACCTATTGCAGCAGTGTAACTGCGTATGGTCTTCAGAGGCAGCTGGCACGTCTACAGAATGCACTGTCCTATCACAGTGCCCCTCCCTCCCTCACCTGCAGAGGAGACTGTCTCCCCAGGCTGTGAATAATGAACCTTGGAACCTTTATCCAAAACTGTCATCATCACAAAAGAACCCCACGCACATTTAACTTTTCAGAGATTTTTATTGTTTCAGACCCAGTCATGCATACTAAAATTACCTATTTTCACCACTTTGACTTAGAAAATGCACTTAGAAAAATAAACTTTGGTCAAAACAAACACTGAAGTACATGAATCCACCATGTATCCCTATGCTCAAAGCCGAACTGAATTTCAGTTTGAAGCAAGGAATGTGACCAGTGGCTGAAACGGTGCCCCAAGCTGGTCAGAAAATCAGTTCACCTCCCATTCCATCAGAGGCTCTTGGTCAGAGAGGTTTCAGATATTTCACTTGTAACAGGTTCCTACCTGATAGGCCAAGAAGCTGAGGCATACCCACAAGAATCCACAGCAGCAGCATCTCACTGCCTCACTAAATCTGCTGCCCAGTGAGATGAAAAGAAAAACAGCTTCATGAAGCAGGAGTTTCATCACTATCATCTCCATCCACAAATCACATTGATCCTTCCCATGAACCAAGCTCCTATTGACTCTGATGTTTGTTACTAGCATTTTAAGCAAACCATTTCTCTAAGTCAGAAGAGCAGAAGAATGTATTTATTTGAGACAGAGTATTGCTTTGTCGCCCAGGCTGGAGTGCAGTGGCACCATCTTGGCTTACTGCAACTGCTGCCTCCCAGGTTCAAGCGACTCTCCTGCCTCAGCCTCCCAAGTAGCTGGGATTACAGGAAAGCACCACCACACCCAGCTAATTTTTGTACTTTTTAGTAGAGATGCGGTTTCACTATGTGGGCCAGGCTGGTCTCAAACTCCTGACCTCAAATGATACGCCCCCCCTTCAGCATCCCAAAGTTCTGGGATTACAGGGCATGAGCTACCACACCTGGCCAAGAGCAGAAGAATTTAGATTTACAAAATTAACAGATCCCAATACGGAGAGGTGTTACCAGAACCGACATCTTTCCTGAACAGTAGACATGTTTCTGTTCGGTATCTCCACACCTCTCATGGCCACAGGAGATACAGTATATAGTATATAATTGGTTTAGCTAACATTTTACTCCCTAAATTAAAGGAGGCTTCAAAGGAAAACCTTCAATGTTGGCAACTTTAAAATGGTAAAACTTTTAAAAGGTATTATAATCACCACAGCAGTACTCTAGCTTTTGCTACCCAAATGAAAAAAAATCCCATGATCTGAGAGTCAAATAGTATTTAGAGAAATGCCTCTTACTGTCATATTTCTGGAAAAATTGTGTTTTGTAACCTGATTTAAAAATTTTTACTTTTTTTTTTTTTGAGATGGAGTTTCACTTGTCACCCAGGCTGGAGTGCAGTGGCACTATCTCGGCTCACTACAACCTCCGCCACCTGGGTTTAAGTGATTCTCTTGCCTCTGCCTCCCAAGTAGCTGGGATTACAGGCGCCCGCCACCATGCCCAGCTGATTTTTTGTATTTTTAGTAGAGACGGGGTTTTACCATGTTGGCCAGGCTGGTCTCAAACTCCTGACTTCAGGTGATCCACCCGCCTCGGCCTCCCAAAGTGTTGGGATTACAGGTGTGAGCCACCCCGCCCGGCCTTGTAACCTGACTTATAGACCTCCTAAGTAAGTGACTCCTTGTGAAACCAGGATGAAATATCAAAGATCTAAAGCTACTTTTGCCTTAATTTTTGCAGCAGCAATAGAATAAAAAAGAAAATGCAAGGAAAAAAATTTAAAAAATAAAGCAACCTTTGCCAACAGCAAGTTGGAAACTCAAGACATGAAGCCAGGGTGGCACTTTTGGCTGTTTCTGTAGATTTCATCCAGTCTCTCCCCCATGAAGGCAGGACAGGGGAAGAGGCACAATTTTCCAGAATTCCATGTTGGGATATGAGGGAAGAAGAGGAAGAAAATTCCCATATTCTGAAATGTATAGATACATTTGGAAGCTTTTAGGTACCAATTCATTCAGACCTAAATTTCCTAAATAACAAGCCAATTGAGGGGGGAAAAAAAGGAAAAAAGCTTCTACAAAGAGAGTACAGTGTCTCTGTGGCAGTGAAGCCAACTAAATATAAGGAATAAAGGTTGGAGTATAGATCTCTATCACAGAATCACTCAGGGATGTTAAGCAGCTCACCCAAGGGCACATAGTAAGGTAAAGATGGAGCCTGCGTCTCCTAATTTACTGTCCCATTTCCCTCTGACACCACATTACCTTGAATTTAGGGAAAAGTTAATTTCCAAGTGTTTGTGCAATGGGCCAGAACGTCTCCGTGAAGGAACATACTCCCAGTTCTTGAGGTTCATGTGTTTGCCTCACCAGTGTGCTCCCTAGCTGGTTATTCCCACCCTGCTGAGACAGTGTGACGCAAACACCCTGCTGAAGCCACAAGGAGACCACCTTGATTTTCACCCAGGGAAGTGGTTTTACAGCGTGGTTCAAGCTTCCTGAGGTGCCAAAACTATTTGATAATCTCTTTGGAGCCAGAACAAAGCAAGCAGCTCTCGGAGGCAGATAAACATAGGCTCCAACTCCTAGAAGCTGAGTGAAACCACTCCTTCCTTGTCCAACTGGAAAAACCTAAGAAATAGGCCTCTCCAAATCACTTCTGGTCTTCGAGATAATTCTCTAGGAGAGCTTTGGCCATGCCTACATTAAAACAAATGCCACTGGCCAGGAATGCAGTGTAGAATTGAAACATCAGGGCTGAGTGATTCATTCCTCCTTACCTAGTTTTTGTTTTGTTTATCTGTCTTCCTTCTTGGGACCTAAGAAAGCCTCCACCCAATTCTCCCATCCAGGCCACCAGGTTCTGAACCCCCTCCTTTAGCCATCCCACTTGCCCTACTTGGGCCTCTTCAGCAGTGCTGGTCACATCATCGTCAGATGGAACTAGAAGCAGCCAGGAGTGCTTTTTGGCACTTCCAGCTCAGCCAGGACCCTAGAGGATCCAGGGTTACGATCCATAGTGAAAAGAACTTCCTCTAGAATTGGTATTCATGAAGTAAAGTAATTTCCACCAACAACTTCTCCAGACATTTAAAAAGGCGATAGAGATGAACAGCTAAGTAACAACAGACTGGCCTTCAAATTTCAGAGTATTGTTTTCTCCCTAACTGAGCTGTCCACCTTGACTGGTTAGTCTAACAGATGCATGGAGAAGGTGCACACACAACACACGGTACTTTTCACTATTTAACACCATGAGCATGTGGAATACATTAGAAAGGAAATAGGTCAAAAGCCATCATGTGAACCATCTAATTTGATGTTTGGGCTAAGACTAAAATCTTGGCAGGGAGTTTCTAAAGAGCTGAAATGCAGAACATTCAGGCTGACTGGTTCACCCACACCAAAGAGAGAAACTCAAGTGGGGCTGGGAGGGCAGGGGGGCCCCAGAAGTGACCCAGCAATAATCTGCACTTGTGTTCATTTCCAGAGACCAAAAAAAAAAATTTTTTTTTTTGAGGCGGAGTCTTGCTCTGTCACCTAGGCTGGAGTGCAGTGGTGCAGGTGATTCTTCTGCCTCAGCCTCCCCAGTAGCTGGGACTACAGGCACCAGTCACCATGCCCAGCTCATTTTTGTATTTTTAGTACAGCTAGGCTTCACCATCTTGGCCAGGCTGGTCTCGAAGTCCTGACCTTGTGATCCGCCCACCTTGGCCTCACAAAGTACTGGGATTACAGGCGTGAGCCACCACACCCGGCCCAGAGACCAGAATTTAAGAATCTCAAGTAATTAACCATTGTAGCTAGGTTTACAATATAGTAACAGAGTCTCAGGGATGGAAGGAATTCATCATACAAGATCCTGGTCACCTTTTCTGGCCTCATAAAAGCCATATTTTCCAAATCTAACCATCACTATAGAAAGAAAATTGGTGTCAGTGAGTCCCAGGAATACACATAACAGTTTCTTTAAAGGCAGAGCTAATTACTGACACATCTCTCTTGGAAAGACATGTGTACCACAAACAAAAACAGGATCCAACCACTTGTATCTAGATATCTTTCTAGGCAGAAAATCTAACATTCAGTAACTAAACCAAATCCCACAGCAGCCAAAACGGCCCTAGCTGACATTTCATCCAGCCTTATTTTATAGGGGAGAAGGTTGAGGCCTACAGAGGCCCATGTCTTGTCCATAGTTGCATACCTGGGATCCAGGCCAGAATTCTTGTAGCTACCCAGGCCTGGAATCCAGCATTTTAGGTTGAGTAAAATAATTTCCTGCTAGGTCCCTGTATGATTCTATTGAGAACCAGGGCTAAGGCTTTATGGATTTGGGAAAACTTAAGTTTCTATTGCAAGCTTCAACCAATGGGTCCCAGAGGTGCTTTGAAGTCTCCGGCTTCCACATTTGACCACAAAGTGCTGCTTATGTCCTGATGCTTGCATGATTCAGTTAAGGTGCTTTCCAAATCCAGTGACAGCAGCTGGGGCCTTGATCTCCAGTAAGTTTCCTGATGAGCAGCAGAGGTCTGTACTTAGGGTTCCTGTGAAAAACACAAACTCCTAGTCTCACGTCTGGTCACACTGCAGGTTTGGCCAAATTATTTCATACAAGTAGTTCTTACTGGCCAAACAGGTTGTTTTTCTCCTGGAAAAGTGGGATCAAAGTGACTCTGGTCCTGATTTTTCTTGCTTCCAAGATGTGTAAGAACCAGATCACCACCCCCTAACCAAAAAGCAGAACAAAACAGATACAGCCTCCAGATTAATAGTCGCAGACTGGGATTCCAAATGTTTAAGAATCAGTGGGGACATTTTCCATGTCTTCCATGGAGTAATTCAAGTAACCAAAGGCTTACCCCAAAATGGGCTCACCCTCATATCTCATGGGCTGTTCCTCCATCCTGCAGTTTAATTACAAGGAGCAAGACTGAATCCTTGGCCCCTTAAATTCTCCTTGTGCCTCTCCAAAGAAAAGAAGGAAAAGAATTAAAGATGGTGACCCTGGGGGACGGGCTAGTAGCAGGAGTACAGCTGTGACTTCGCAGCTCGCAAGGAGTCGTCACACTGTGCATCTGAGGCCAGGCCCTCAGGCAGCAGCGTCTGGCCCAGGATGCTGTCACAGGCAGGGACAGGTTGGCAGAACTCTTTCACAAAATCGTCTTCTGAAGCTAGCAGTACCGCGTTCCAGGTGGCAGTGTCCAGCTCCCCAGCTGTGCCCCCATACTCCTTGGGGAGAATGCTTCTTGGAAGGTTTGCGTGGAGAGAGTTCAAGTCAGACCCATGGAGGAAGAACTAAAAGGGAATGAAATGAAAACACACATGTCCTTAGGTTAATCAGGAATGCAGAAATTTCCTGTATGGTAGGTGCTCAAATATCTGTTGAATGAAGAAAGGAAAGGTTAATGGCAACTCTACCCTTACTTTTTCAGCCCAGAAAGCCTGGAGTATCCTTACTTATCTTTTCCTTATACCATACGCCCTGCTGGCTGGAGCTTCAGAATGTATCCAGGATCCAGCCGCCTCACCACCACACTAATGGCATCAGCCACATCGCTTCTCCCTGGATTCCTCTAGTGGCCTCCTATCTGGTCTCCCTGCTCCCACTCTTGTCCCTCTGCAATCTAAGTTCTTTTCAGTGAAATTCAGATTACAGTCGTGCCTCTATGTACAGCCTTCCAGCACTCCCACCTCAGACTCTGAGGCCCAGTCTGGCCTCATTACTTCTCTGAGTGCTCTCACCACCTGCCCCTCCAGTCTTGACCCAGCTATGCCAGCCTAGCTGCTCTCCCAGCATGCTGCTCTCCTACATGAGGGTGGTGTCCTTGCTGGCCTCCCAGATACCTAGATGGCTCGCTCACTCAAGTCTTTGCTCAAATGTCAGCTTCTTAAGGCTGCCACCTCTAACCACTCAGTTGAATACCGCAACCCTTCCCACCTCACACACGCTATCCTTTTCTCTGCTTTTTCTCTGTAGCACTTACCACATTCTAATACTAGATAACATTCACTGTGGCTCCCTTTAGAACATAATCTTCCTAGGGGGAGGGGTTTTGGTCTGTTTTGTTCATCTAGAACATGCTTGTACATAGAGTTGATCAATAGGTATTTCTGAATGAATGAACCTATGAAGGAACAAAGGAAGAACATCATGGGCCCCAAATCAGGGCATTTCACAGATGTAAAAGATCTGTCCAAAGGCTGCTTTGGTAAAAGTTCCAAACAGAATCTTTAGGGACCCACATGGGTTCACACCCAGGCAGGGAAGCCACTAAGTTAGTGGTTTGCAAATCTAGCTGTGCATCACAATTTCCTAAGGGGATTTTAAAGCACAGATTCCTGAGCTGATGAATCAAAATCTTCAGGCAAACAGCCTAGGAATCTGGGGCTGGATTTCAAGTTCCCTCCTTTACCTCCTTGGGATTTTCTATCTATATATGTTACTTTGGAAAAGCAAGGGCCCAGTGCGATGGCTTATGCCAGTAATCCCAGCACTTTGGGAGGCCAAGGCGGGTGGATCAACTGAGGTCAGGAGTTTGAGACCAGCTTCGCCAACATGTAAAAGCCTGTCTCTGCTAAAAATACAAAAAATAGCTGTGCGTGGTGGTGCGTGCCTGTAATCCCAGCAGGAGGCTGAGGCAGGAGAACTGCTTGAACCCCAGAGGCAAGGGTTGCAGTGAGCTGAGATCGCACCACTGCACTCCAGCCTGGGTGACAGAGCAAGACTCCGTCTCAAAAAAAGAAAAAGCAAGAAAAATTCAGGGCCCAGTCTTTGCAGTCATATTCCTAGGCCTCGGGAAGGAGAAAAATACCACCCATCCCATTTCAATCAGTGGGACTGGGAAAGGCTGAAGAGGGAAGTGGCTCCTCTGGGTCAGAAAGGAAGACTCAAAGTGCCATTTATCCCTTCTTAAGTAAGAGGTAAGCTAAAAACTCACACAGCTTATAAACCTTGAATTGCTCCACAAACTATACAGCAGGACAACATATTAGGCAAATGGAAAGGCTTAAGTAGCATTTTTAAACCCCATAGTTCTAATGACCATAACTTAAAAAAAAATTATTTTAGAGGCAGTGTTCCACTCTGTTACCCAGGCTGGAATACAATGGCAAGACCATAGCCCATTGTTCAAGCCCATGGCAGCCTTGAACTCCTGAGCTCAAGCAATCCTCCCACCTCAGCCTCCTGAGTAATGGAGACTACAGACATGTGCCACCACACCCACCTAATTTCTTTTTTTTTTTTTTGAGACAGAGTCCCACTGTTGCCCAGGCTGGAGTGCAGTGGCATGATCTCGGCTCACTGCAACCTCCGCCTCGTGGATTCAAGTGATTCTCCTACCTCAGCCTCCCAAGTAGCTGCAATTACAGGCATGTGCCACCATGCCTGGCTAATTTTTTGTATTTAGTAGAGACGGGGTTTCACCATGTTGGCCAGGCTGGTCTCGAACTCCTGACCTCAACTGATCCATCCACCTCGGCCTCCCAAAGTGCTGGGATTATAGGCGTGAGCCACCGCCCGGGCACACCCACCTAATTTAAAAAATTTTTTTAGAGATGGGGTCTTGCTATACTGCCCGGGGAGGCTCTTATGATAAAAATCCTGGTTCTCCTCTCCCTACTGGCAAATATTAAATTCTTATTAATTTACTGTTCCATCTTCCCCTCACAAAAGGGACTGTTCATTTATTTTATCTGTAACTCTGTACTTTCCAAATGAGTCGTTACAGGGCAAAAATAATAAACAAGTACCAGATGTCACAAATAAATCAATGGAGGGAAAGAAAAATCTGAAGTCAATAGGATCATCACTTACTCTGTTTGCTATTTTCTCCTTTAGAAATGGTTTTATGATGGCAAAAATGCCTTTAAATATTCGAGGTTCATTCACAACATGGACTGCTTTTATCCGAATGGGGAAACCATCCTGTATGGGAAAGGCAAAGGGGTTTAGAACATCTGGAGAATCTTTCCACTCCTTCCTCCCCAGAGTTAAATCTTCATTTTCAGCCCCAACATCAGTCTGATCTGATCCTTATGGCCTCCTCAATGAGGAGGGGCCTAACTAGAAGATGGGCCTCAGGGAAAGTCTTTCCTGGGACCCAAAACTGGGTTAGAAGAGAGGCAAATGGAGGCTGGGCATGGTGGCTCACACCTGTAATCCCAGCACTCTGGGAGGCCGAGGCGGGCGAATCACTTGAGGTCAGGAGTTCGAGACCAGCCTGGCCAACATGGTGAACTCCCATCTCCACTAAAAATACAAAAATTAGCTGGGCGTGATGGCACACGCCTGTAATCCCAGCTACTTGGGAGGCTGAGGCTGGAGAACTGCTTGAACCCTGGAGGCAGAGGTTGCAGTGAGCCAAGATCGTGCCACCGTACTCCAGCCTGGATGACAGAGCAAGACTCCATCTCAAAAAAAAAAAAAAAAAGAAGAAGAAGAGAAGCAAACATACAAAGAGATGATGCTCTTATAGCAGAAAACAGTCTGAGTCTACAGGGACGGATCCAGCAAACATCAGACCTTCTAGATCAGTGTTGCCCAAAGTATATTTCTCAGGATATTAGAGGTTATACAAAACAGGGCTCCACAGCAGGCAAATCAGTTTGAGAAACGCAGTCCACTAAGCATAATCAAGTGGTTTCCTTAACTGCAGTCCTGTTCAGAGCCTTTAACATGTAAATTCTTACAGTTTAAGAATTGGACATTCTTAAACTGAAAGGGACATGCTATATAGCATTTCCCAAACTTACTTAATTTTTTCTCCTCTCCAGATGATCTTACAGTACTAACACTGATCCACACTCTTGATCCTGGCACTTGAATCTACATGGTATTCAGCAGGAGGCATCAAAAGCAGTGCCAGCGAAGGAAAGCCAGGGTTGGCTCAAAGCCAGAATCCAAATGTTTGATAATGTCCAAATGTAAACTGATTTATTTAAATAATAAACCTGGTGCACCACAGGGACTGAAACATTTGTAGAATCCAGTAAAAAGAGCTACTATATCACTGGTGCCCCATAGTTCACAAAGGACAACACCCCATGTGGCGGGTGTTGAACAAGTAATCAAAACCTGTCACAGCTGTGACAGGCTATATTTTCTCTAGGTTTCCATTTCCCCATCTATCAAAAAAGAAAAATAGTTCTTGCCTTGCCTATCTCAGACGATTCGTTGAGGGACTGAATGGGCCCTGATGACTGTAAAGCACTGTACAAGCCATTAAACACGGTGTAGATATGGAGGGAGCACCACAGTCCCCAGTGAATGTTCTGAAACAACATGAGGTGTGAAGCATTTGACCAAAATACAGCCCAACAGAATGCCATATCTCCCAGGTCCACAGAGGGCAGGAGGGGCTCCAGCACCTTATGCAGAAGCATAATTTCTTAAAAGTTTTTCAAAAATTTTTTGGGGGACAGAGTTTTGCTGTTCTCGCCCATGCTGGATGCAATGGCGCGATCTCAGCTCACTGCAACCTCCGCCTCCCGGGTTCAAGTGATTCTCCTGCCTCAGCCTCCCAAGTAGCTGGGATCACAGTTGCCTGCCACCATGCGCAGGTAATTTTTGTATTTTTGGTAGAGACGGGGTTTTACCATGTTGGCCAGGCTGGTCTCAAACTCCTGACCTTAAGTGATCCACCTGCCTCAGCCTCCCAAAGTGTTGGGATTACAGGCGTAAGCCACTGCGCCCAGCCAGTTTTGTTAGGAGAATTTTTCCTCTGCCTTCCAGACCAAAAAAAGGCAAAAAGCAGTTCCCTAGTTTTTTGGATTCTTGCCTTCCTGAAGTACCTATTCCAGAGAGTACTTGAGAGACTGATGAGAACAAGTGGTAAATAGGACTTTTAAATTTCTTCACATAATGCTTTTGTGTTTTTCAGATTGTAGGTGTGGGATGTGCAGTTTGTGTATCATGTGAGACCCACAGTAAATGGACAGGCCCTGGGGAAAGCCAAAGTCACAACGAAATAGGCAGGACAGATAGGAGTCTTACCTGGAGGATGCCAATCACCTTTTTGGCTATAAAAGGGCCAAAGTGAGATGCTTTTGATAAACTCACTCCTTTGTAGTCTGCAAGAATTACAATTCCATTCACCTGGGTTTCTTCAGACTGAATGAGTTTTTCTAAGGTCAAGTATATGGCTCTGATGTTTTCAGTAATTGGATAGTTGCTCGGTATCCATCTGTCTAAGGTCATAAGAGATTGACAGTATGTTACAGAAGTTAATATAAATAAGGGATCAAAGATTTATCTCCTATCACTGTTGTTTCAAAATGGAAAAGAAAGATACTCTAGTAGCCATGACTCTATTTAGGTTAGTAAATGGAATAATAAGCAGCAGCTGGTTTCTTAACTCCAAACAGTAGCACATTTTGCGATGCAAATACAATTGAGTGTTGAGGTTAAGAGCATGAGCTCGGGCTGGGCACAGTGGCTCATGCCTGTAATCCCACTACTTTGGAAGGCCGAGGTGGGAGGATTGCTTAAGCCCAGGAATTCAAGACCAGCCCAGGCAACATGGCGAAACCCCATCTCTACAAAATACACAAACATTAGCCAGGTGTGGTGGGGCGTGGCTGTAGACCCACTACTTGGGAGGCTGAGGTGGGAGGATCACTTGAGCTCAGGAGATTGAGGCTGCAGTGATCATGCCACTGTACTCCAGCCTGGGTGACAGGGTGAGACCCTGTCTCAAAAAAAAAAGATGCACTCTGAAGTCAGACACACCTGAGGTTTGAATGTTACTAACTGTGTGACTTTGGGCATGTTACTATAATACCTCACTCTAAGCCCTAATGTCCTCATAAGTAGAATAGGGTGATAATGCCTACCTTCATGGACATCTGTGCTTTCTGCCATCATGTATCTCCCCTTGTCTTCATAGCACCAACCTGATTTTCCTTATGGAACCACCTCCTTCCACTCTAGCCATGCAATTTGGATAGAACTGACTTGACTCCTGACTCCAGAAGTGAGCAAGTGATTGGGGATTGATTGGCCAGTGATTGGCCAATCTGACAGCACATCCTTCTGGCCACAGTGTGTGATCCAAGCCAGGTCAAGCAGAGTCAAGGAGACTCAATTCTAGGACCCTGGCCCTTTGGAAAGAGATCTCTCTTCCCTCTTGTAGTTTTGAGGCGGTGAGTCTGAGATTCACAGGCCCCATGAGGCAAGAGAGCTGGCCTGGGAATGAAGCCCCTGTTGAGGACAGCAGTGGTGGGGACAGCTTTCCAGTGCCAGAGTTTGGGCCCCTGAATCGAAATACGGCTGGACTTCAGTTATCTGAACAACTGAGTTTTTGTTGTTTGTTTCAGCCAATGTGAGTTGGCTTTCTGTCACTTGCCACACAAAGACTGAGTCTTGGCCAGATGTGGTGGCTCACGCCTGTAATCCCAACACTTTGGGAGGCCAAGGCGGGTGGATCATTGGAGGTCAGGAGTTCAAGACCAGCCTGGCCAACTTGGTGAAACCCTGTCTCTACTGAAAATACAGGCCGGGTGAGGTGGCTCAAGCCTGTAATCCTAGCACTTTGGGAGGCCGAGATGGGCAGATCATGAGGTCAGGAGATCGAGACCATCCTGGCTAACACGGTGAAACCCCATCTCTACTAAAAAATACAAAAAAACTAGCCAGGCGAGGTGGCGGGCGCCTGTAGTGCCTGTAGTCCCAGCTACTCGGGAGGCTGAGGCAGGAGAATGGCGTAAACCTGGGAGGCGGAGCTTGCAGTGAGCTGAGATCCGGCCACTGCACCCCAGCCTGGGCGACAGAGCCAGACTCCGTCTCAAAAAAAAAAAAAAAAAAAAAAAAAAAAAAAAAAAAGACCAGGCTGGCCAACATGGTGAAACCCTATCTCTACTGAAAATACAAAAATTAGCCAGGCATGGTGGTGCACACCTGTAGTCTCAGCTACTTGGGAGGCTGAGGCAGAAGAATCACTTGAACCCAGGAGGCAGAGGTTGCAGTGAGTCGAGATCACGCCACCGCACTCCAACTTGGGCAACAGAGCGAGACTCTGTCTCAAAAAAAATGCTGAGTCTTGACTCATACACAACCTTGACAGGGGTACTGTGAGGATGGAGCATAGTGCTGTGTTCCCCTCCTCTTTCCAAGGTGGATACTTTTCTAATACGCCCCGTGTATTTAATGATTTCTTTCCTCTCTTTGGGAAAAAAAAAAATGAAAATGCCCACTTTTTACTGTTAACCACTGTTCTCAAGAAAATCCCAGCAAAATCTACCACTGTTCTCAAGAAAATTCCAGCAAAATCTATGTGCCTCTTTCTTAAAAGATAAAACCTCACGTTTGCCAACAATGGGATATGTGATACGTGCCAAATTCTTTTTTATTTTTATTTTTTTGACGGAGTCCTGCTCTGTCACCCACGCTGGAGTGCAGTGGCATGATCTCAGCTCATTGCAACCTCTGCCTCCCGGGTTCAAGCGATTCTCCTGCCTCAGCCTCCGGGACAGTTAGGATTATAGGCATGTACCACCACGCCCAGCTTTTTGTATTTTTAGTAGAGAGGGGCGGGGTGGCGGGGGCGGGGGGCGGTTTACCATGTTGGCCAGGCTGGTCTCGAGCTCCTGACCTCATGATCCACCTGCCTCAGTCTCCCAAAGTGCTGGGATTACAGGCATGAGCCACCGCACCTGGCCTGATATATGCAAAATTCTCATGAAAGATCTTTGTCCCCGAATTGTGCCAGCTTGCTGTTTAACATTGCTGCCAATTAACCCTGCCTCTATGTAACTGGATATCATCCCTTTCAATCACATGTCTCAAAAGAGCTTTAATAAAGGCAAAGCTGATACCCAATTAAGAAATGTTTCTCTGTATGCCTCTTCCTAAAACACTGGGTCGGTGGAAAGGGGTCCAGATCTGCTCCAGACATATGGGGAAAAAATTCATCTCACGAGCAAAGGGTTGAAACTGTGCAAGCAAAGGTGCAATCAGTGTTGTAATATCTGACTGTGTTGTAATATTCTTATGAGTTGAGTACAGAGGAGCAGCAGAAAAACCTGCTGACTGGTTTCCAGGTCTCTTGGTGCCCTAAAATCTGTACTGCATTGCTTATTTTAAAATAAACACTAATTTTGGCAAGTACCTAAAATAGCAGGTAAGCCATTAACAGTGGTCTTGGTACATCAAAGTCTGAAGACAATGGAGAGTTTGGGGAATGAGTAAAGGCAGAGGAAAGTGCATGGAGGTGTCCACTCCCCATCAAACTTCCCTTCAAGAGGGCGTTTATATGAATGAGCAGAAGAGGGCTATTAGTGTGTTGTCATTCCCTGGCTTACTTAGGGAGAACATTGCATCCTTACTTTCCATTCTTCTCTCAGCTGTGGTCTGATGGAAAATGTTGAGGCTAGGAATGGAGTAGAACATTCCAAAGTTTATAATGCTTTTGGTGTCATGGAAGAGAACAGGCCTAAGAATCAGAAATCTTGGGTTCTGGCTGCCCCTGGTCATTGTGAAATGCTCTTTGGGGAGCATTTCTTTCTTTCTTTTCTTTTCTTTTCTTTTCTTTTTTTAAATTTTCGGTAGAGACAAAGTCTCACTATGTTGCCCAGGCTGGTCTCAAACTCCTGGCCACAAGTAGTCCTTCTCCCTCACCCCCGCAAAGTGCTGGGATTACAGGTATGAACCGCTGCTCCTGGCTGGGGAGTATTTCTAAATGCTCTTTTAGTGGCAGAGAGCCCCCATTCGTAAACTGCCATGACAAAGAAATGTAAGGTATCCTAATTACTGCCAAGAAATGCGAAGATCAAAAAACAAATCCAAAGTGAATCGTGTCAGTGGCTTCACAAAATAGAGGAAAGGAAGGAAAGGCTGGAGGAGGCACAGAGGAGGCACTTTCCAGGTGTCTGCCTAGTCCACACCCTTGCACTGATACCTGTACCTCAACCTATTCACAAAGAGGGCTCAGGGAGGGCCCTGGCAGCCATGCTTGTATCCTATGGCCAGGGGCAGGTTCTTAGGCCCCACCTGATGCTCCCCGCTAGAAATCTGGAATCTGCATTGAGGAACTTAATTGGGTGGTCAGGTAAACCTGAGAGCTGAGCGGGTGCCAGATTTAACTGTGCACAGGAGTGGGACAGCCATACACAGAAAAAAGTGTGAAGAAGATACGCAAAAGGAAGAAATATGTGGCTGAAGGATACACAGACTGTCAGGCAGGGACAGGGAGAATGGCTGTCTTGGCTCCTGGTGGCAGTCTGATTCTTGGTTCTAGGCCCTAGTAAGAACTGCCGCGCCTTCAGTTCTCTGGTTCTGGGAGGTACTCCTGTCTCCTTCGACTAAATCCTCCCTTTTTCTGAAGTTGGTTTGAGTAGGTTTTTGTTATCTGCAATCAAAAAAGCCTTGACTATGACAAAGGAGGGGTAAAAAAGGGACCTGGAAAGGAGGACAGGGTGCTGAATGGACACATTGCGAAGACTGGACACACCCGCCCCACAACAGTCTAGGGAGATACCTGGGCGGATGCAGACGACATGGCAGCCCCTGGGGTCAGTGTGGGGCAGCACGGTGAGGAACCCAGAAGCAAGGACATCTTTTAAGGCTGATGGCTTCAAGTTATTGAAGACTTCGGGCCAGCTTCTCCTACAGCTGTGGTAGTTGATGAGGAGCTGCAGGGCCCGGTCGTAATCAAACTTGCGGGCTCGGAGGAAGCGCAGCAGGAAGGCGTCGTCAAGGGACGTGCTCAGGTTCGGGTACTCCTTCCGCACCATGTCACGAAGGGCCTGCACATCTCGAAGTCTCCATTCCGGCTTTTCCTGCAGCTCTTCCCGGGCTTTCGTGACCAGTTCTTCTGTCAGTGAGCACACGTAGCCCGGAGGCTCAGGTGGTGGCGGCAGCTCATTTTCAGAGAGTGAGGCCACAGAAGGGCTGGTTCTCAGAGAGTCACTTTCTTCTGACATTAGCTACCAGGGTCCCTGCCAACACAGAAGCCCTAAGCAAAGTTAACAAGTGCTTATTTCATATCCCAGGGCAGCCCAGTGTAGGGGACAGGAACACTTCTGTAAAAGCCAAGTAACCTCAGGGCAGTGTTTCTCAACTGGGGGCAATGATCGGGATCTAAACCACACACGCAAGTCTGACCCCAGGCTGGCTGCTGTTAGTCCCCAGGGAGGCAGCCAGCAGCTACAGCAGACTATATACTCCCTCATAAATACCAGGGCCTTCCTTATAAATGTATTAATAGGTGCTCAACCTTAGTCATCATTAAATAAATGTGAATTAAAACAACTCTGAGGCCAGGCGTGGTGGCTCACACCTGTAATCCCAGCACTTTAGGAGGTCGGGGTGGGTGGATCGCCTGGGGTAAGACTTTGAGACCAGCCTGTCCAACATGGTGAAATCCCGTCTCTACTAAAAACCCAAAAATTAGACGGGTGAGGTGGGCACCTGTAATCTCAGCTACTTGGGATGCTGAAGCAGAAGAATTGCTTGAACCCAGGAGGTAGAGGTTGCAGTGAGCTGAGATGGCGCCACTGCACTCAGCCAGAGCAAGACTCTGTCTTAAAAAACAAACAAACAAACAAAAAACTCTGAGATTCAGATTGGCAAAAATAAGATAAAATAACGTACTCTGATATGTTTGCTGCTGCTGGGAGTATAAATTGACAGCCTCTTTGGAGGGCAGTTGTCAATATCTTCAGAATGTAAACCCACATGCCCTTTGGGTCAGCAATTCCATTTCTAGGACATATACTTGTATATATGTGCAAAATATGCACATGGCCTTCACAGGTATTGATTATAATGACAAAAGATTGGAAACACCTTAACTGCCCATCAGGGGAGACTGGTTAAGTAATATTACCATACAAATGGGGTACTAGTCAATCATGAAAAGAAATTAGGCAGATGTTTATGAATTGATATGTTAAAAAAGCAAGTTGCAGAATAGTGTGCAGAAAATCACGTTTTAAAACTATATATATACACTTGTGAATGCACACAAAACTTCTGGAAGGACATAATAAGAAACTTACCAATGGTTATCTCTAGGGAACAGAACTGGACAAGTGAAGATTTAAGATGAGAAAGAGGATTTTTACTGTACTGTTTGAATTTTTGACCACATACCCATGTAACATATGTGCCGGTCAGATCTCCTGCTGGGAAAACGTAATTGATAAAGGGCCTCCAGTAGCTGTCCCTCTAGATTCACCACTATCCAGGGGAAGCCACAACTTTCCGCAGCCCTTCTGTGGCCCCACTGCTCCTAGCCAATGATTTAGTGAGACATGGGACTCCTCTAACAGGCAGTGTTTGCTTGAGGGCCTGGCCAAACCTTTGTTGGGACTGCCCTGCAGTCGGAGACTTGCTGCCCAAACATTCACAGGAGCTGATCTGCATCACTGCCCGTGGCTCTTCCTGACTTCACCAGCTCCCTTCCCAGGTGTTGTCCTTCACAACGGTTGCCTCTAAATTTCTAGCATGTCTAATCTCATCCTAGTGTCTGCTTCTTAGAGGACCCGAACTCATGCACTTTTTTGTTTTTTAAGAGACAGGGTCTTGCTGTGTCACCCAGGCTAAAGTGCAGTGGCACAATCATAGCTCTCTGCAACCTCGAACTCCTAAGTTCAAGCAATCCTCCTGCCTCAGCCTCCCAGGTAGCTGGGACTATAGGCGCACACCACCACCACAACTGGCTAATTTTTAAATTGTTTTCTCGGGCTGTGTGTGGTGGCTCACGCCTATAAGCCCAACACTTTGATAGGCTGAGGTGGATGGATCACCTGAGGTCAGGAGTTCGAGACCAGCCTGGCCAACATGGTGAAACCCTGTCTCTACTAAAAATACAAAAATTAGCCAGGCATGGTGGTGTGGGCCTGTAGTGCCAGCTGCTTGGGAGGTTGAAGCATGATAATCGATTGAAACCAGGAAGCAGAGGTTGCAGTGAGCTGAGATCATATCACTGCACTCCAGCTTGGGCGACAGAGCGCGACTCCATCTCAAATAAGTAAAAAAAAATATATATATATATATATATATATACTTTTTTTTTTTAAAGGACCACTCTGCTGTCTTGGGAATGGACTCTAAGGGGGTGAGGACCGAAGCAGAGACCATTTAGAGGCTATTGTAATAATCCAGCTGAGAGATGCTGGTGGCCTGGAGTAGGTAGCCTTCGCTGACCCTCAGGCCAGGTTAGGTGGCCCGCACTTCTCCCACCCTGTTGCAATTGTCTGTTGGCAATTTGTGAGCAACATCCAAGTTTGTCTTGTTCATCACCTTAAACCCAGCACCTAACGTGGTGTTAGACACATAGTCTGCACTCCATAAATATTTGTTGAATGACTTTAGTCTGGTTGGCAGAGATATGCTAAGTGAGGAATGGAACACCTATGGCT
Organism: Macaca fascicularis; assembly: GCF_037993035.2. Taxonomy (NCBI): domain Eukaryota; kingdom Metazoa; phylum Chordata; class Mammalia; order Primates; family Cercopithecidae; genus Macaca; species Macaca fascicularis. Next base: position 100,555,089 of record NC_088384.1, on the reverse strand, counting down.
TTGTTTTTATGGAAGCCACCAAGAGATGCCTGCAGTCCCATCTAGTGTCTACCTGAGCGACAAACCACAGTGTTCACAAGGTACAAGCCTCACCTCAAAGCCCCTCTCCAGCCTCATTTTCCATCTCATCCCATCTTGATGCACATTAAATGCCAGTCAAAACAAACTATGAGCCATCATCCTTGGAACAACTCGTGCACTTCTGATACACTCTGCCTGGAATTTCCTCTTCTAATTTGTTCCTAACTCCACAGCTCATGGCCTTCAAGGCCCAGCTGCCATGTCACCTCCTTTGTGAATCCTTCCCAAACTCCCTGAGGGTGATTCCCTCCAGTTTTCCACAGAACTGGGTTCCTATTTCTTTTTTAGAATTACAGTCCAATGCCATGGGCGTTTACATAGAACTCTCCAGAGTCAGTTTTACCACCCACTCATTTATCAAATAATTACTGATCACCTACCATGTATGTCAGGCACTGTGCTCACAGGCACTGGGAACACAGACGCAAATATAATTCCTCGCCTAATGAAGCTTACATCATAGTGGAATGAAGAGAATGCATACTTGAGCATTTTACCATGTATCAAGCATTGCTAAGCCCTTTACCCATTTCCTCATTTAATCTTCACAGTATTTGGTGAGAGCGCTATTACTGTTCCCATTTTACAAAAGACAAAAAGGACTGTCCCCTAGAATGTAAGTTCCACGAGGGCAGAGGGCTTGTCTTCCATGTCCACTGCCACCCCCAGTGCCTGGCACATGGCAGTGGTCTGTACACATCAGCGGAGGCTATAGGTTAAGCGATGCGCCCAAGGGGGCACACCCGGTGAGGCAGAGCAAGGATGCATCTAGCCCCACCCTGGTCTTCTAATCTCTACCCTCCACCTGGAGCTTCATGTTGACTCTCCAGGGACTCAGCAATGCCGAGCGCTCAGCAGGGCTCAGTCACAGGCTGGTGAATGAGCTGACAGGCGGACATATGACTGAGATACAGACACCATTGGTAAGGGTGAAGCCAGAGATCTCCCCCACCTGAAACCCATCGCTTTCTGGAGCATCACTTTCCTTTTCACTCCTTCCTCTCAACAAGAGGAGGTCAGGAAGCCATCTCTCCTAGAGCCCCCAGACCCCACATCCCGTGGACAACCTTCCGAGGCCCCCACTTCCGGCTGTCACCCCCTCCCCAGGTGTCCCCATTTCCTGGGGTCTCTCGCTCCTCTGGTCCCCACTTCCGGTTATCCCTCCCTCTCAGGGGTCCCTCTCCTTAGCCCCCACGGCACACGGACAGGCTCGCGGGCACTCACCGGCCCGGCTACGGGCGGAGCGCGGGTCAATCGGCGGCGGGAGCCTCGTCCAGCAGCGCGCACAGAACCGACCCGCACTCCCTGCCCGGCCGGCCCGGCCCCTCGCGCCGGAAGTGACGTTCCGGGGCGTGGGAGGCGGGGCTCCGCCTAGGAGCGCGCATGTGTGACACTTCCCCGCAACGCTGGCGTTCAGTCGCCCTCTAGCTGTGAGAGCTCCGTGCTGTGGACCTGGAATGGCTGGGTACCAGCCGCTTGTCAAACGCGACTTATAGATGGGGAAACTGAGGCTCAAAGAAGGAAGGAAAGACGCTGCCATTTTCCAGGAACATGCTAACATGCACCTGTTGTTTAACATCCAATGATCTCATTAACTCCTCATATTTATGCATTTCCCCTATTTCAGGAAAGGGAAACTGGCAATCAAGGCAGTAAAGGGCTTCAAACCCAGACCTCAGGATTAGCATTCTAGATCTCCCCCCAGCTACGGCTGCTGTCAGGACTGGCTGCTCCAAAAGGGGAGATTCCAAACCAGGGGACGTCTGTCTGTCATTAACTGAGTGACCTGGAGCAAGTCCCCATTCCTCCTTGGGCTTCTGTTTCGTTATCTGAAACCTGATTCTTGCTCTGGAGCCTGATTCAATAATTACTTTTTTCCTGCTTTGGGGTTCATGATGTTCCCTCCAGACAAAGGCTTTACTAACTCCCACCCCAGTCAATAAGATCCCCCCGCAAGTATTTTGTGCAACTGCAACTTTGAGGCAAATCTCCTAGGTCCCTCTGAGGCAGAGTAGACACTAAGCCATTTCTAGAGAGAAATTCTGGTGGTCCAGGAGAACTCTGAGCCCAAAGAGACGACCTTAAACAGTCTTTTCGTTTTCTTACCCCAGAAGCAGGAGGAGTCCCAAGAAGATGGTAAGTGACCCATGAGGGCCACAAGAAAGTGGCAGTTTCTGCCAGATACTAGATTGAGGGGCAGGGGGCAGCAGTGTGGAGGGGACCTGCGAATCATGAGTTTTGACTCCTGCTTTCAGTTTCACCACTTCTAGGATTGACAGACAAAATATAGAACATTCACTACAGTTTGAATTTTAGATAAACATTTAAGTATGTTCCTTTCCAAACACACACACACACACACACACACGTGTCTTATGCAACATTTGGGACACATTTATACTTTAAAAATTGTTGTTTATAGGAAATTCAAATATGACAACTGGGCATCCTGGATTTTGTTTTCTTTGCTAAATCTATGTATTATGTTCCCGTTACTGTTACAAGGAATTACTGCAAACTTCATGGATTGAAACAACACAGATATATTCTCTTGCTGTTCTCTAGGTCAAAAGTCTGAAATCAAGGTGTTGGCAAGACTGCATTCTTTCTGGGGATTTTGAGGAAGCATATCAGTTCCTTTCCTTTTACAGTTTGTAGAGGTCACCTGCATTCCTTAGCTTATGGCCCCTTCTTCAAATCACCTCAACCTCTTGCTTCTGTTGTCACATCTACTACTGACTGATCCTCCTGCTTCCCTTTTCTTGTAAGGACTCTTGGGATTACACTGGGCTCACCCAGATAATCCAGAATAATCTTACCATCTCAAGATCCTTACATTAATCACATCTGTGAAATCTTTTAACACGTAAGGTAAGGCCGGGTACAGTGGCTGTAATCCCAGCACTTTGGGAGACTGAAGCAGGTGGATCACTTGAGGTCAGGAGTACGACGAGACCACCCTAGCCAACCTGGTGAAACCCCGTCTCTACTAAAAATACAAAAATTAGCTGGGCATGGTGGCACACGCCTGTAATCCCAACTACCCGGGAGGCTGAGGCAGGAGAATCACTTGAAACCGGGAGGCAGAAGTTGCAGTGAGCCGAGATCATGCCACTGCACTCCAGCCTGGGTGACAGAGCGAGACTCTGTCTCAAAAAGAAAACCCCAAAACAGCCGGGCGCGGTGGCTCATGCCTATAATCTCAGCACTTTGAGAAGTCAAGGCAGGTGGATCACCTGAGTTCAGGAGTTTGAGACCAGCCTGGCAAACCTGGTGAAACCCTGTCTCTACTAAAAATACAAAAATTAGCCAGGCCTGTAATCCCAACCACCTAGGAGGCTGCCCGGGCTCCTGCGCCCTGCCAAATGGCAGCTCTTGTGGCAAAGGGTGAGGGATGACCCTGTCCTAACCATTCTGTCCTAGGTATTGGAATAAGCCCCTCTCCTCCACACAAACCTAGGACCTACTACTGGTGCCTGGAGCCCAGATGGCAATCCTAGATGCTGCCAGCAGGAGAAGAACTTGGTCTCAAGGGCAGGTCAGGGAGAGGATTCAGAGATGCCCCAGAAATCCCTGCCCCTTCTCTCAACTGAGGGCCGTTATCACATTTTAGAGAACCAGATTATCTCAGGATTAGAAAGTCTCCGATAAACAATGACAACAAAAAGAGTTTCTGCTTTTTGAATGATTATATATACCAGGCACTGTGCTTGTATGATCTTAATTTCACCTTACAATGACCCTGTGAACAGCAAGTTAGCATTGTCCCATTTACAGAAGAGGAAACTAAAATCCAGAAAGAGGCCAGGCCTGGTGGCTCACGCCTGTAATCCCAGCAATTTGGGAGGCCAGAGTGGTGGATCACTTGAGGTCAGGAGTTTGAGACCAGCCTGGCCAACATGGTGAAATCCCGTGTCTGCTAAAAATAGACACATTAACCAGGCATGGTGGCAGGTGCCTGTAATCCCAGCTACTCTAGAGGCTGAGGCAGGAGAATCACTTGAACCCGGAAGGTGGAGGTTGCAGTCAGTCAAGATCATGCCATTGCACTCCAGGCTGGGCAACAGAGCGAGACTCCGTCTCAAAAAATAATAATAAAGTAAAATAATGTAAAATATTGAGAAAGAGAAAGTCTCCTAAGGGCTCAAGATATGAAAGAGAGAGCTAGGTATCAATTCAAGCCTGTATGACACCATGGTCCCAAATTTTACTTTGTCCTAAAGGTCCTGTAGCCCTGTCTCTGTTTTTATAGGTTGGGAAAAAGGATCAGAGAAGGACAAAAAATTGCCCAAAGGCACGTGATGACTAAGTGTTTGAGCTGGTATTTGATGTCTGTCTTCTCTGCCTTGGACACTCAGAATTTATGGAGTCTGAACAACCTCTTAAAAAGACTCATTTCCTTATGTATAAAATGGGAATATGGCCCTTGTTTAGAGGGGTCCTTGGGAGGATGTCATAGAACAGCATGTGCAGGTCAAGCACGGTGACTCACATCTGTAACCCCAGCACTTTGGGAGGCCGAGGCGGGCAGACCACCCGAGGCTAGGAGTTCAGGACCAGCCTGGCCAACAGGGTGAAACCCTGTCTCTACTAAAAACACAAAAAATCCTACCTGGGTGTGGTGGCGCACGCCTGTATTCCCAGCTACTCAGGAGGCTGAGGCAGGAAAATAGCTTGTACCTGGGGGGCAGAGGTTGCAGTGAGCCAAGATCATGCCACTGCACTACAGCCTGGGTGACAGAGAGAGACTCTGTCTCAAAAAAAAAAAAAAAAAAAAAAAAAAAGGCATGTGCAGAGTTCCGGCACATTGTATCATGAAATGTCTGTTTATCGGTGATGATCACCCACTCTCAAGCAGCAAGATCACCGGGGGCTGCTTGCCCTGTGTCTTGGTTTGGAAGGTTCCAAAAATCTTGCTCTCCTAGTTTCATCCAGCCTCTGAAGAAAAAAAATCTTGACACTGCATTGCGTACATGCTGGAGGAGGCTAGACATGACTGAGCTGTCTATGTTCAGGGCCTGTGATTCTGAGCTCAGAAAATCTCCTAGGACCAGCCTTAGTATTGATTCTAAGGTAAGACTTATTTATTTTTATTTTTATTTTTTTGAGACAGAGTGCCACTCTGTCACCCAGGCTGGAGTGCAGTGGTGCAATCTTGACTCACTGCAACCTGTACCCCCTGGGTTCCAGCGATTCTCCTGCCTCAGCTTCCCTAGTAGCTGGGGCTAAAGGTGTGCACCACTGTGCCTGGCTAATTTTTGTATTTTTAGTAGAGACGGGTTTCACCATGTTGGCCAGGCTAGTCTTGAACTCCTGACCTCAGATGATCTTGCCTCAGCCTCCCAAAGTGCTGGGATTACAGGTGTGAGCCACCATGCCTCACCTGGTAAGGCTTATTTAGGATGGCACCACAGTATAGGGCATAATTTCTCAACCTTAGCACTATTGACATTTGGAGCTGGAAAAGTCTTTGTTTCGGGGGTGTGGGAGAGATGTAGGATGTTTAATGTCATTCCTAGGCTTTACCCACTAGATGACAGTAGCACTCCACATTCACAGTGATGAAAACCAAAGATAGCTCCAGACATTGCCAAATACCACCTGGGAGACAAAGCTGCTCCAAATTAAGAACCACTAGTGTGGGAGAAAGAATGTTAGGTTCTGGTCAGACAGACCTGAGAAAGCCTGTGTCACTTACCAGCTGTGTAACAGTGGAACAATTATCTGTCTCTCCAGCCCTTGGTTTCATCAACTGTAAAATCCTATACTAACTGCTACCAGTTATTGAATGCTTTCATTGGTACAGTGATGAGCTCTTTGCATGGATAATCTCATTTGATTGTCAATAACAGAATCATGGGGCCAGGCATGGTGGCTCACACTTGTAATCCCAGCACTTTGGGAGGCCGAGGCAGGAGGATGACTTGAGGCCAGGATTTCGAGACTAGCCTGGCCAACATGGTGAAACCCCATCTCTCCTAAAAGTACAAAAATTAGCTGGGTGTGCTGGTGGGTGCTTGTAATCCCAGCTACTCGGGAGGCTTAAGCAGGAGAATCATTTGAATCCGGCAGGTGGAGGTTTCAGTGAACCGAGATCATGCCACTGTACTCCAGCCTAAGCAACAGAGGAAGACTCCACCTCAAAAAACAAACAAAAAGCCCCCCCCCAAACCCCCCAGAATCCTGTAAAGACACTGACCAGTGGAAATAGAGAGGAAGATGAGGAGGGAGCGGTCCATATCAGGTATCTTCTCTGTACCTTGCATGAAAGCAGGTGACCTCACATACATTTCTGTGCTGTCGCTGGCTGTGTGATCTTGGGCAAATCACATTTCCCCCTGGGGTTCAGTTTCCTCATCTGTGAAAATAATACCAACTGGGGAATTCTGGAAAGATGGAGGCAATAATGCCTAGCATAGATTTGAATCTCCCCAAACCCCCAAACAAAAATAGAAAAAAATTCATAAACACGTTTACCACAGAACTAAGTGACAAGGCATCTTCATGAATTCCAAAACACAAGTGGGGACAAATCACCAACAGCTACAAGGCCTGCATGTCACTGGCATCTCTGTGCAGTGGAAACAGAAGGGAAGCAGCAAGGTGTCTGACGGGCCTGAGACACGGAGAGTGCTAAAATTGCAACATGTATTCACGTGTTGTTGGGAAAACAGTGGCTGAAACTGGAAAGCGTTTTGCCAACTCCAGTAGTGGGCAAGTGTAAGATGTTTGCCACACAACCTAAGGTTTAAAGGAGTTTTTAATCCCTGTGAATTATTGAGTCATTTTAACCAGTAATTATGGCATCTTTCCATTATATCAGCCCCTGTATCCTTGAAAACGAAAGATTCCAAGTGTGGAAGAAAGGAACTACAGATGTAATACAGAATAGGTTCCATAAACATCCTATACAACTCTATTTACATTGGATATATCAATGTGAACTTGAGACTACTTTTAAAGGAAATGTATATGTGTGTATTCATATATACAATACCTAGTTCTACCTACTAAAAAAGACTTAAACCATGGTCATCTTGTAGCAATGAGCATATCTTGCACCCAGATAATAGTTTTGATTAATAAAAACAAAAAGAGTTCTTGAAGAAATTACTCATTCCAGATCTGCAGCAGGAGATATACAAAATGAGCCTGAAATATCTTGTCATGTCAGTTAACAAGGAAGCTATCAAAGGCTACCAGGGTCACACCAAAAGGACTTAGAAGCCAGCCTGCAGATGAAACAATGTTAGCTGCAACAAAGATAATACTTGCAGTTGATTGAAACTCATCAAATATGTTTAAAACCCTGGGTTCATAATGATATCCAGCAAATCAATCACCTTCTGACGATGGCATGGAAATAAATTGTATTCTTGAAAACTAGGTAAATAAAGAATCTAGTCATTCTCCTGCCTTTCCTAAATGAACTGTAGCACTGGGAAACCAAATAATAGATAAAGGGAAGAAGCTTCCTATAAAATTACTACAGCTAATACATGAAAACAAAATGATGCAATATTGCCATTTTGTTATTTACAGTGAATGAATGTATCTAGCCATTGTACACAATGGCAGCTAACATCAAAAAAGGAACAAACTCCAGCCTTGTAGGAGCTGCTTGGAAAGGAGTCCAGCACCAGCTATAATCATGCCAAAAAGATGGACCCTGAGTCTGATCCAGCTGCTAATTTGCAGGCAATGCAGAGGTCAGAGGGCCGTGTTATATTGTACTATGAGGATGCAATTGACAAAATTCAGACTTTGAGAAACTACACGTAAAACAGCCTGAATTCAACAGATAAACTTCAAGGAAGAGAAAAGGATGGAAAGGAGAACCTGTAGACTATTTTTAAAAAGAGGCTTTTGGATTAATAAAAGAGGCTTTTGGCTGGGCACTGTGGCTCACACCAGTAGTTCCAGCACTTTTGGAGACCTAAATGGGAGGATCTTTTGAGGCCAGGAGTTCAAGACCAGCCTTGGCAACATGGTAAAACCCTGTCTCTACAAAAAAATACAAAAGTTAGCCAGGTGTGGTGGCACATGCCTGTAGTCCTGGCTACTCTGGAGGCTGAGGTAAGAGGATCACCTGAGCCTGGGGTGTTCAAGGCTGCAGTAAGCCAAGATTGCACCGGTGCGCTCCCTCCTGCAAGACAGAGTGAGACCTTGTCTCCTAAAAAACAAAAGAAAACACACACACACACACACACACACACACACACACACAAAAGAGGCTTTTAAAAAGTGGACATGGCTGGGTGTGGTGGCTCACGCCTGTAATCCCAGCACTTTGGGAGGCCAAGGCAGGTGGATCACCTGAGGTCAGGAGTTCAAGACCAGCCTGGCCAATGTGGTGAAACCCCATCTCCACTAAAATATAAAAATTAGCCGGGCATGATGGTGGGTGCCTGTAATCCCAGCTACTGGGGAGGCTGAGACGGGAGAATCTCTTGAACCCGGGAGACGGTGGTTGCAGTGAGCCGAGATCGTGTCACCGCCTGGGCAGTTGAATGAGACTCCATGTCAACAAAAAATAAATAAATAAAAATAAAAAGTGGACACAACTAAACAATAACATCTAGGGATGCACACTCAGATGAGTAAGTCATGAAGAAACGCAAGGAAGTAATTAATAGTCGGATTAGTGATTATTTTGGGGGGAGGGGCTGTGATTGGTATGGAGTACCTGGTGAGGTGGGGAGGGGAACCCTGAGGTGGCTGAAAAAATTCTGTTTCTTGACCTGGGTGGTGGTTACAGGGTGTTTGCCTTAATATAACTCACTAAGCTACAATTTTTTTTTTTTTTTTTTTTTTTTTGAGATAGGGTCTCACTTTGTTGCCCGGGGTGGAGTACAGCAGTGTTATCTCAGCTCACTGTAGCCTTAGACCTCCCCAGACTCAAGTAATCCTCCTACTTCAGCCTCCTGAGTAACCGGGGCTACAGGTACATGCCACCATGCCCGGCTAATTTATGTATTTTTCATAGAGATGGGGTTTCAGGTTTTGCCATGTTGCCCAGGTTGATCTCAAACTCTTGGGCTCAAGCAATCTACTCACCTCTGCTTCTCAAAGTGCTGGGATTACAGGTGTGAGCCACTGCATCTGGCTGCTACAAATTTAATTTGTGTGGTTTTCTGCATCTGTTTTGCTCTATAATATAAAGGTTTTAAAAAATGAAGACAGCAATACCTACTTCACAGTATGTGTGTGTGCATATGAGTGTATACATGTACATATACATGTATCTAAATGTATGGCTTCTGTTAGCACCAGGTAGATAGGTAGGTGCTCACTAAATATGACTTCCAGGTGAATTTTGTTCAAAACACTGACCTGTGTGATTTCAGCACCGTTACCGACATTGCTAACTTGTGTGGCTAATTAAAAATAGTTCATGCTTCCCAACTGGGGCCGAGACTGGAAAAAGTAAAATAAAAAATCGGTAACGGTTATTAGGTAATACTATGTGACAGGCACTGTTTCCAGTGCAACTAATCTAATTGAATCCTCATAACTGTATTATGGTTATTCCCATTTTACAGAGAAGAAAACTGAGGCTTAGAGAGATTCCCTGTGGCCACACAGGAGGTTGGCAAGGCAGCCTGTTTTGTTTTGTATTGTCTTGTTTTGAGGCAGCGTCTCACTCTGTGGCCCAGGTTGGAGCGCAGTGGCACAGTCTTGGCTCACTGCAACCTCTGCCTCCTGGGTTCAGGCGATTCTCCTGCCTCAGCCTCCTGATTAGCTAGGATTACAGGCGCATGCCATCACGCCCAGCTAATTTTATTTGTATTTTGAGTAGAGATGGGGTTTTATTGGCCAGGTTGGTCTCAAACTCCTGGCCTCAAGTGATCCACCCGCCTTGACCTCGCAAAGTGCTAGGATTACAGGCATGAGCCACCACACCTGACTAGCAGGTTTGGAACCCAGGCAGTCTGGCTCTCAGCTCTGCCCTCTTATCCACTGTACCATATATACCATACTGTTTTTCACTTGGTGTCTAGTGCCCTGTTTGCAATAATAGCTCCCCCTTTTGGAGTGCCTGCTAATGTGTGTGCCATCCTTTGACATTCACTACCTGAATCTCACATCAACCCTGGAAGGTGAAGGTACTTGTTAGTCTGCATTTGGTGGATAGGAAAACTAGAACTCAGAGAGCTGAAAAACTTGCTCAAAGTAACAGAGTAAACAAATGGCAGTAGGTGGTGGGGGAGGAGTTTGAATCGGGGACGGGGAGGGTTCATACTCTGACCCTTGGGATTCTAAAGAACAAAATGTCCTATACTCTTAAACAGATGCTCATCTGATGGGTCTGACCCAGTTTGAGGTCATGGGTTGCCCAACCAGTGGTCCGGAGCCTGGCTTGGCTTGAGAAGTGTCCAGATGCGGGCTGGGGGAAGTCAGAGGCTTGGCAAACACCAGACATGTTTGACCCCAATCAGAGGGTCGTGCAAAGCTTGTGACCCCTGGGCCTGGGGTTCCCTAAGGGGCAAGAGACTCCTTTTTCTCAGTGTGCCAGCCTTGTGCTCACAAGCCGCCCAATCAGGTCCTAGAATGGAGCTGGCCACCTCTTGGGACGGGGTAAAGAGATGCCCGTGGGTTGGCTGTGCGGATTTCCCAGAAGTGGGAAGAACCTGGCTGTGTTTTTGTGGTCACACACTGATTTCCCAACCTGAGTCAGCATGGCTGCTTGGAGGTACAGCATGTCCTCTCTGTTCCCAGGGGCCCTGGATCCCAGCCTGGCTGAAGCATTTCCAAAAACAGGGCCTGGAATAGTGAGAGAAATGGAAGGGGTGGAGGTCCCACATCCCCTCCATCAGTACCAGCCACCCACCATTGTATTAATAACACCTAGCATGGACTGAGTTCTTACCAGGTGCCAGGTCCCGTGCTAAGCATGTCATATGTATTCACTTAACCTTACAGAGATGCGATGGAGTAGAGGCTCTTCCATTTGACAAAGGAGTAAACAGACTCAGAGAAGCCACATCACTTCTAAATGGTCCCACGGAGATGGAATTTGCAGGTCTGTGATTGTGGAATCCTGGAGTGTCAGCTCCGCAAATTCACTACTTCACTCAGCCCTCACAACAAACCCCGAGTAAGGTGTTGTCACCCCAGTAAGGATATGAAAAAACGGAAGCTCGGGGTGGTGGACGTGACTTGTAAGATGTTTCTTTTTTTTTTTTTGAGACGGAGTCTCACGCTGTTGCCCAGGCTGGAGTGCAGTGGCGCGATCTCGGCTCACTGCAAGCTCCGCCTCCCGGGTTCCCGCCATTCTCCTGCCTCAGCCTCCTGAGTAGCTGGGACTACAGGCGCCCGCCACCGCGCCCGGCTAATTTTTTGTATTTTTAGTAGAGACGGGGTTTCACTGTGGTCTCGATCTCCTGACCTTGTGATCCGCCTGCCTCGGCCTCCCAAAGTGCTGGGATTACAGGCTTGAGCCACCGCGCCCGGCCGTAAGATGTTTCTAGAAAGCTCTGCTGTGACAACCAGTAACTGTTTTTTAAGAGCCCCAGTCAAAACCCATAGCTGCTAAAATTTGGCCGTGACTACCCAAAACCCCTACATTTATTATTACCCCTATATCCCCCACATTCTCCTAGGGTGGGAAGAGGAGGCAAAGAGTTCTTTGGTGGCCATCTCCTCGGAAGAGTGGAATGGGGTCATGAGGGCTCTTTCATGAGAGGGGCTACTATTTGTAGAGATTAATGTGTGGCCATTATGAGCGGGCCCAGTGGTCTCATGTGGGCATGGGCATCTAGAGGCTGAGAGAAACAGGCTGCCTGGCTGAATCGGTGCAGGAGCCACAGTGTGGGTGTGCTAAGGTCAGCCACATTCCCAGGACTTTCAGGGCACAGGCTGCTGGCTGGTGTGTTTCCCATGGACCAGCATTGGCAGAGAGCACCTACAAGGGGTCCTCTTGGGTCCTGTCCCCTAGAGCCTCCTGGAGGGGCAGAGGTGTGGCAGCAGCAAGAAGCTTGAGTTGGATGTTGAGTTCCTAAGGGCTGATGAATGACTTGCAAGGGACCCCTATGAGGAGAGGTGCATCCGCCAAGGTCAAGAGTGAGAGGGCCCCTGTGACAGTGGCCGTCTCCATGGAGCCCACGACAGAAAGGGGCAGCTTGAAGCCAGCCAGGATGGTTGCAGCTCAAGGGAGACCCTTTCTCCCCCCTTGCTATCTCCAACACCCCCCACTGTACCCCACGTGTAGATGAGGGAAGGAGAGATAGAGAAGGAGCCACCCACACCACCTCCCTGCAGCAGGCCTGAGAGCGAGGGGAGAAGGTTTAAGCCCTAAATCAAATTGGGAATTTTGGTTAGAAGCTTCACTGGACATTCTCATTTCTAAATTGAGTATATTTGTGACCTAAAGTGACCATAGAATTACCTGTTTCCTCAGAACGAGCAGAAGAGTAAGGGGGAGATTTCATTCAGTGGCAGGGAAAATGTTTCTCCACCAAATACATCTTAGAAGGGACACTGGGAGATAAAAATGAAGGTGTGCTTTGATTATGTCACAGGCCAGGTTTCTTCAACATTCTGCTCTCAGTGAGAAGGAGGATTCTCCAAAACAAGTCTAGGAAGTGAATGTTCCAGAATGTTCTAGAACTTGCTTCATTAGGCAGGCAAGAAGCATGCCTCTGGGAACCTCTTGAGCCCTTCATGGGCTAGCACACCAATACCATCCCCCCAGAAGCTTCAGTTGTTGGCTTCTAATGGCTTACTATTTCCATTTCTACTGAGAACTGCCATCTCAGGAATCACCTCACCCTGGAGTTTATTCCTCTCACCCACAGGGTGGCTGGCAGCCAACAGCTGACTCGTACAGAGGTACACAAAGCCAGCCTTTTTGCTAGACTTTACCTGAGACCACATCTTTGCTTGTTTCCCTCCCTGTCTTGCTTCCCTTCATCCCTTACAGGTTATTTCCTTTATAAATCACACAGTACCTAATCTTTGCCTCAGGCTCTGTGTCTGAGGAGCTGAAGATGATTCTGGGCATCAGGACGTGGTTTTGTGACTGGGCTATTTCACTAGCTCTGAGCTAGGTAATCCATTAGTGAAACTTCTAGATCCTAAATCAAACTACGCAGATTCAATTCACAGTACCATTACTTCACTGCTGTGTGACCTTGGCCAATGACTGGTTACTACATCCCAGTTTTCTCATCTGTGATACAGAAGGCAAAGACTGACCCACCTCACAGGGCTTTGCAAGGATTCAACATACAAAAGTACCGAGGATAGTGCCTGGCACAGTCGATGGTGCTATTGTTATTCCTCCAGGCTAACAGCACTGACTAAGTGCAAAGGAAGTGGCTTTTTGCCGTCTAGTTGAGGATGCTGTATCCTGGGGTAAGTGGCCAGATCACAGGACAGCTGTGGTTCAATTGTAATAAAATAATCTCCCTTGGCTGGGCGTGGTGGCTCACACCTGTAATCCAGCACTTTGGGAGGTCGAAGCAGGTGGATCACCTGACGTCGGCAGTTCGAAACCAGCGTGGCTAACATGGTGAAACCTAGTCTCCGCTAAAAATACAAAAATTAGCCAGGCGTGGTGGTGTGTGCCTGTAATCCCAGCTACTCGAGAGGCTGAGGCAGGAGAATCACTTGAACCTGGGAGGCAGAGGTTGCAGTGAGCTGACATTGTAACACTGCACGAGACTCCATCTCAAAACCAACAACAACAACAACAACAACAACCCACCCCTTATGGAACCCTTACTATGTCCCAGTCCCTGTTCTACGTGCTGCATATGTGCTTATGTGCTAGTTCACTCTGTCTTCACTATCTTTCAAAGCTGATATAATTATCTCCTTTTTTTTTTTTTTGAGACGGATTCTTGCTCTGTCGCCAGGCTGGAGTACAGTGGCACGATGTTGGCTCACTGCAACCTCCGCCTCCCGGGTTCATGCTATTCTCCTGCTTCAGCCTCCTGAGTAGCTGGGACTACAGGTGTGCGCCACCATGCCCAGCTAATTTTTGTATTTTTAGTAGAGATGGGGTTTCACCATGTTGTCCAGGCTGGTCTCGAACTCCTGACCTCAAGTGATCTGCCTGCCTCGGCCTCCTAAAGTGCTGGGATTACAGGCATGAGCCACCGCACCTGACCAATTATCTCCATTTTACACATGAAAAAACTGAGGCCCAGAGAGTCTAAAAAACGAGCTATTAGATCCACAGGTTAAAAAAAAATGAGTGCATCTAAAATGATTACAGTTTAAAAAGCCAGGCCGGGAAGTAGTTTGCAGTTTCTTAAAAAGTTAAACATACGCTTATGTGACGAGCAGTTGTATTCCTGGGTAATGAAAGCATTTGTCCACTCAAAGACACGTACATGAATGTTCATAGCAGTTTTATTTGTAATAGTCAAAAACTGGAGGAAACAATAACATGCCCAGGGACGTGGATAAAGAAACTGTGGCATCTGTATTTTTCTTTGTTGTTTGTTGGAGACAAAGGGGAGTGCAGTGGTGCAATCACAGCTCACTGCAGCTCGACTTCAGGGCTCAAGTGATTCTCCCACCTCAACCTCCTGAGTAGCTGAGACTATAGACAGGCACACAGCACCATGCCTGGCTAATTTTTTGGTGTTTAGTAGCGACAGGGTTTCGCTATGTGGCCCAGGCTGGTCTCAAACTCCTGGGCTCAAGTGATCTGCTTGTCTCAGCCTCCCAAAGTGTTGGGATTACAGGTGTGAGCCACCGTGCTTCACCTGTGAGAGCTATTAGGTTGGTGCAAAAGTAATTGCAGTTTTGCCATTAAAAGTAATGGCAAAATGGCCGGGCATGGTGGCTCATGCCTGTAATCCCAGCACTTTGAGAGGCCGAGGCAGCGGATTTCTTGAGGCCAGGAGTTCAAGACCAGCCTGGCCAACATGGTGAAACCCTGTCTCTACTAAAAATACAAAAATTAGCCGAGCATGGTGGTGCATGCCTGTAGTCCCAGCTACTCAGGAGGCTGAGGCAGAAGAATCGCTTGAACCTGGATGCAGAGGTTGCAGTGAGCTGAGATTGCACCATTGCACTCCAGCATGGGCAACAGAGCAAGAGCCTGTCTCAAAAAAAAAAAAAAAAGTAACAGTCAAAACCACAATTACTTTTGCACCAATCTGATATATGTGCATCTACATCTCAATCCTACTTAGCAATAAAAAAAGACAAATTATTGATATGTGCAATAGCATGGATAAATGACAAAATAATTATGCTGAATGAGAGAAGTCAGACAGAAAGAGTACATATTGGCCAGGTGCAGCGGCTCATGCCTATAATCCCAGCACTTTGGGAGGCCAAGGTGGGTGGATTATCTGAGCTCAGGAGTTCGAGACCAGCCTGACCAACATGGTGAAACCTCGTCTCTACTAAAAACACACACACACACAGAAGAAAATTATCCAGGTATGGTAGCACACGCCTGTGATGCCAGCTACTAGTGAGGCTGAGGCAGGAGAATTGCTTGAACACCCGCAGGGGCAGAGGTTTCAGTGAGCCAAGTTTTCGCCACTGCACTCCCAGCCTGGGCAACAGAGAGAGGGTCTGTATACAAAAAAAAAAAATTAATAAAGAGTACATATAGCATGATTTCATTTCTATAAAATCCCAGAAAATGTAAAGCCATCTATAGTGAAAGAAAGCAACCTATAGTGATGATGGTTACCTGGAAATGGGGTGGTGGGATGAATAGGGGATGACTTATAAACCAGCATGAGGGAGCTTTTGGAAGCAATTGAAACACTTGGCATCTTGATTGTGGTGATGGTTCCTTGGGTATGTACATATGTTGAAACTCATCAAATGATTCAATTTCAGTATGTATTGAACATCAATTATATCTCAACAATGCTGTTTATTTTGTATTTTTATTTTTATTTTTGAGACTGAGTCTCGCTTTGTCACCCAGGCTGAAATGCAGTGGCATGTTCTTGGCTCACTGCAACCTCCACCTTCTGGGTTTAAACGATTCTCCTGTCTCAGCCTCCCGAGTAGCTGGGATTACGGGCGTGCACCACCACGCCCAGCTAATTTTTGTATTTTTAGTGGAGATGGGGTTTCACTATGTTGGCCAGTCTGGTCTCGAACTCCTGACCTCAGGTGATCCACCTGCCTTGGCCTCCCAAAGTGTTGGAATTATAGGCGCAAACCACTGTAGGTCTGGTGATAATGCTGATTTTTTTTTTTTTTTTTTAAACTAGAGTGGAACAATGAGGATTTGAATCCACGTATGTCTCACTGGACATATGCTCAGGAACTGGTAAGTTATAAAAAGACCTCCTTTATCGGCTGGAGACATAGAATTAGTCCAAATGGTGTCACCTCCAGGAAACCTTACTGTCATTTCCATAGAGGACAATGGCCTGGGCGCACACCACCCTCCTGCCTGTCTTCAGCCTTTGTCAGTGGATCCTTTCCCCACTTGGAAGACTCCCCTTGCATCCTCCTCCATGTTGTCCTCCAAATGTGCTGGCCGAGAGCCCAGCGCCTGAATCAGAGGGACCTGGGTTTGAATCCCACCTCTGCCATTAAACACCAGCTGTCTGACCTCAACTGTGTTCCTTTGCTTCTCTGGGCTTCAGATTCTCCATCTGAATAATAATAGAAGCTACCTTGGGATTGCCTCAAGGATCAAATGCGAGAGAGTTCACCTTAAACAATGAGTGGAGGGCCTGGTGTGTAATAAAGCACTCAATAAATGTTAACTATTATTGATCTTCACCTGGGCAGTGGCTGCTGACTGTTTAAGTTTCTCAGCCTTTGAATCAGGTACTTCCGACCCAGCTCTATTTATTGACATGGAAAGATGCCCAAAGTGTACTGCTGAAGGGAAAAAAAGCAGGCTACAAAAGAATATATTCCTCCCAGGTCATTTTAAAGATCAAAGCTAACCATGGACCTCTAGCGCCTAGTAGGGTACCTGGGACACAGGAAGCCGTCACTGAAAGCTAGCTGTGACTATAGAATATAATACCATAGTAATACAAAAGCATTTTTGTAGTCCGTCTGATGCCACCTTCAAATATTATGTGAGCTCCTGTGAAACGAGATGATATTTGCAATGTGCTTGCATCAAAGGGAGGTAGCTGCGTATTCCCTTCTGCCTTCTTTCTGACACGTTTCAGAGAGTGATCATGGGCAGGGCTTGAGTTGACCTTGGGACCCATTGATCTGATGTGAATTTTGCTACTTTTTTTTTTTTTTTTTTTTTTTTGAGAGACCGGCGAGTGCAGTGGCTGTTCACAGGCACGATCCCAGCACTGATCAGCGCGGGAGATTTGACCTGCTCTGTTTCCAGCCTGGGCCAGTTCACCTCTCCTTAGGCAACCTGGTGTTTCTTTGCTCCCAGGAGGTCATGTTTTGGTCCTTTTTTGTGTGGCACTGGAGTGAAAGAAAAGAAAAGCATTGCCCTTTGGCGTTGAGACTACAAACTTGGGTTTAGGGTGCTCTTTGTAATAACTGAGGTACTATAACACATTAAACACTCGGGGGCGCTCCAATCTGTTGGCAATAGAAATAAATACAAAAAGCCGTGATAATAACGATGCTATATGAATACTGCTGTTACATTTAACAATGCCGTTTACATTAAACACTGAGCTCTTACTATGAAAGCCTAAAATAGAGCAAGAGAGTCACAAACTTTATCACCTTTTAACCTTGCAAACATCTCATTAGAGAATATTATCAAAGATTTTCTAATAGGGCATATCACTCTGTGGGATTTTAAAAATTTGTGTATTACATATATACATATACATACATATATACATATATATACATATACATACATATATACATATATATACATATACATATATATACACATATATACATATATATATATATACATATACACATACACATAATTTTTTTTGAGACAGGGTCTCCCTCTGTCGCCCAGGCTGGAGTGTAGTGGCACAATCGCAGCTCACAGTAGCCTAGATCTCCTGGGCTCAAGCGATCCTCCTGCCTCAGCCTTCCAAGAAGCTGGGATTACAGGTGTGCACAACTATACCTGGCTAATTTTTTAATTTTTCTGTAGAGACAGGGTCTTGCCATGTTGCCCAAGCTGGTCTTTGACCTCCTGAAGTACTAGGATTATAGACGTGAGCCACTGCAACTGGCCTAAAAATATATTTTTTTAATGGAGTTGTAATTCACAAGTGTTGTAAAAGGTAAAAACATTAAGTGTACAGCTTGGTGAATTGTTACATGTGTATACACACAGGTAACCTCCATCCGGATCAAGATGTGAAGCTTTTCTAATATCCTTTCTACTCACTCCTACTCCCACCCAAGGCAACCATGCTCCTAATTCTATTACCATTTATTCGTTTTGCTTATTTCTGAACTTCACGTAAATGGAATCATACATATGCAAACTTTAGGGTTGCCATAAAAATCCAGGATGTCATTTTTCTTTTTTTTGAGATGGAGTCTTGCCCTGTCACCCAGACTGGAGTGCAATGACACAATCTCAGCTCACTGCAATCTCCATCTCCCGGGTTCAAGCAATTCTCCTGTCTCAGCCTCCTGAGTTGCTGGGATTAGAGGTGTGTGCCACCACGCCTGGCTAATTTTTTTTTTTTTTTTGTATGTTTAGTAGAGACATGGTTTCACCATGTTGGCCAGGCTGGTCTCAAACTCCTCACCTCATGATCCGCCCACCTTGGCCTCCCAAAGTGCTGGGATTACAGGCATGAGCCACTGCACCTGGCCTCAATGTGCTCTTCTTAATCACTGTATAGTCGTCGTCTTCTCCTCCTCCTCCTCCTCCTCCTCTTCCTCCTCCTCCTCCTTCTTCTCCTTCTCCTTCTCCTTCTCCTTCTTCATCTTCTTCTTCTTCTTTTAGAGATAGGGTCTTGCTATATTGCCCAAGCTAGTCTCAAACTCTTGAGCTCAACTAATCCACCCGCCTCAACCTTCCAAAGTGTTGGAATTACAGATATGAGCCGTAGTTCCCAGCCCATGAGCCACTCAATTGCTGTATAATGTTCTATTGTACAAATGTACCACCATGTATTTATTCCTCCTACTGTCGGTGGCCAAGGGTGGGTTATCTTAGAAAAGCAGTGTAGAGGGGTGGTAAGTGGGTACACTGTGGTATCAGAGGCCTGGGGAATTTGTCTCTTAGCTCCACCTTTTACTTGTGACCTTAGCCAAGTTACTTAATCTCCTTGTGCCTCAGCTAATTCAACATTAATATGGACTAAGAATAGTACCTCAAATGCTGTTGTATGGTTTAAAGGAGATATTCCATATAAACTACTTCAAATTGGTCCCAGCACAGAGTTAACTCAGTACATGTTATCTATGTCATACCCGTTAAACCTAGAAGACTGAAGTTCAGAGGCTTGACAAGCCTTGCTCAAAGTCACACACCCAGTATGTAACAGATTCCTCTGTCATGGAGATTGACTAAATTAGAGTCATTCATTCAACACTTTTTTGTGCATTTATTATGTGCCAAGCACTCTTTTAGGACCGAAAACAGCCAGAAAGTTTCTATCAATATGAAATGTACATTCTTTTTATTTGTTTGAGATAGAGTCTCACTCTGTTGCCCAGGCTGCAGTGCAGTGGCGTAATCTTGGCTCACTGCAACCTCTACTTCCCGGGCTCAAGCGATCCTCCCAACTCAGCCTCCCAAGTAGTTGGGACTACAGCTACATGTTGCAACACCTTAGCGAGGTCTCACTAAGTTGCCCAGGCTGGTCTCAAATGCCTGTGCTCACATGATCCTTCTGCCTCGGCCTCCCGAAGTGCTGGGATTACAGGTGTGAGCCACTATCTCCAGCCTAAATCAAATTCTTACTTATAGAAAGAAGCTTATAGACATGGCAAGGTGCCTGGAATATCTTGTTTAGTGTGTATATGTTTATGTGTGTATATATATGTATATATATGTGTGTGTGTGTGTGTGATATAAATCAGGTCCTAAGACCATAAGCAGGTGTGGTATGTCTGCATGTAGCACCGTCTGGGGATACACTGAACAACCCTTTAAGTAGCACTTATTCTGTGCTGGGTGCTGTGCTAAGCACTCCACAAATGGTTAGCTTGTCCATGCTCCTAACATTTAATACACTATATCTGACAGGTGCTGCCATTATACAGTTTTGCAAGTAAAGAAACAGGCAGAGGAGAGGCTACACTGTAGCATGGTTAGGTTACAAGCCAGCACATGGTCCCGGGCACTTTGGTCTGAGTCTGTGCTCTTGACCGCTTAGCTCTGCTACCTCTGCTAAGAGTGTTTTTCTCTGGGTAGTAAAATTTCCACGTTTTGAACTTAGTTATTTGTACTTCTCTTTATTGGTTGAGCTTTTGTGATAAGTAGGTTCCGTTTTCATTAAAAAAAAATTACTAAGTTCTAATATGGATTTTTTTATGTCTTTAAGAATTAACTGTGAACGCCTGCAGGGAAGGCTAGAATCCTAAGAGGGAGTCATTTTGCCAAAGGGACAAGCCACTCCGGTCTTTTTTTGTGGCAGTGAGACTACTGTCCTTGGTGTTGAGGACCCAGGGACCAGCCCTGACTTCCTCCCACCCTAGGACACCCTGTGATCCTGGGCAAGTCCCTGGTGTCCCTGTCACTACCTTCCACCAGCGAGGTACCTGGCATGGAGTAGCCCTTAATAAATATCCGTTGGATAGAGGAAGAATGAACCGCTGTCTCTTCTGGGCCTTGCTCCACCTCCTCCACCACCAAAATCTGCTCCCTGCCTATCCTTGGGGCCTTGAGAATTAACAAATGAATAAAGTCACTGTAAAGTGCCCATTATTTACAAGTTTTTACATTTATTTATTTATTTATTTATTTTGAGACAGAGTCTCACTCTGTGGCCCAGGCTGGAGTGCAATGGCACGATCTTGGTTCACTTCAATCTCCGCCTCCCAAGTTCAAGCAATTCTCCTGCCTCAGCCTCCTGAGTAGCTGGGATTACAGGCGCCCACCACCATGCCCAGCTAATTTTTGTATTTTTAGTAGAGACAGGGTTTCACCATGTCGGCCAGGCTGGTCTTGAACCCTTGACCTCAAGCGATCTGCTCACCTTGGCCTCCCAAAGTGCTGGGATTACAGGTGTGAGCCACCACACCCAGCCTTGTTTGCAGGTTTTTAGAAAGGCAAACAGCAAGTGACATCCGACCCAACCAGATGGATAATGAATGGTGGCCCGTCAAGCTAGGAGAGTGTCCTTCCAAATGTCCCTGAAAACACTGTGCAGGCCACTTCGGAGACAGGCCCAGGCCTCCCTGCGGCAAGGGCTGCTGGGAGTTTCCTGCCTGTGACCACCCCCACCTCGTGACCCGGCTCCTATCACCCCAGCCTTAGAAAGGCTGGGCCGCGGGGCCATAAATGCCTGTTATCATCAGTCTGTATCTCTAGAGCCGGGCTGTTTACCAGCAGCCCTGCAATTATTTTTATTACATACAAGTCCTATAATTAATTTTTATCACTGTTTTCTCACAGCCACCTTGCAAGGAGGGCTAGTTTTGCTCTCTTTTGGTTTGCAGTTGGGGGAACTGGAACCCAGGCCTTGAAGGGGTTTCATGGAATTTCCTGGCTTTGCCCAAAGTTCTAGAAAGGGTCAGAGTTTGAATTCATAAACAGTGCTGGTCCGAGCAGAGAGTTAGCAGCAAGGCGGGGTGGGTGGTGGAGAACAGCCATTCAGAATAGACGAAAGTCCTGAGATTTGGCTGCTTCCTAGCTGTGTGACCTTAGGCAAGTCACTCAAACTCTCTGTGCCTTAGTTCCTTTTTTGTTTGTTTGTTTGAGATGGAGTTTCGCTCTTGTTGCCCAGGCTGGAGTGCAATGGTTCGATCTCAGCTCACTGCAACCTCCGCCTCCCGGGTTCAAGCGATTCTCCTGCCTCAGCTTCCCCAGTAGCCGGGATTACAGGCATGAGCCACCATGCCCGGCTAATTTTGTATTTTTAGTAGAAACAGGGTTTCTCCATGTTTGTTAGGCTGGTCTGTAACTCCCGACCTCAGGTGATCCACCCACCTCAGCCTCCCAAAGTGCTGGGATTACAGGTGTGAGCTACAAGCCTGGCTCCCCCCTACCCCCCCTTTTTTTTTAAGAGACAGAGTCTTGCTCTGTTGCCCAGGCTGAAGTGCAATGGCCTGATCATAGCTCACTGCAGCCTTGAGCTCCTGGGCTGAAATGTTACTCTTGCCTCAACCTCCTGAGCAGCTAGGACTACAGACGGGCATCACTGAGCCCAGCTAATTCGAAAAATATTTTTTGGTAGAGATGGGGATTTTACTATGTTGCCCAGGCTGGTCTTGAACCACTGGCCACAGGCAGTCCTCCTATCTCAGCCTCTCAAAATTCTGGGATTAACAGGCGTGAGCCACTGTGCCTGGCTGTGCCTTAGGAAGGAATAACAGTACTCAACTCATCCGTTAGTACAGATGGGTGCTCAGTAACTGAGGTTCTATTGACTCTTGAGTTGGAACCTGGATTCATCTAGGACCTGTCCCACTGGATGACTTGGTCATGCCCCTTGCCATCCCTGAGCCTCAGATGCCTCATCTGTAAAATGGACATCATCTTGCCTGCTGCACCCTCTGATCTCTCATCTCTAGTCCCATCGGTCTTCGTCACATCTTCCAACCACCCCCAGCTTTGCCTTGTTAATTCCCAATTATCCACTCAGATATTCTTCCTTCCCTCCCTCCCTTCTTCTCTTCTCTCATGTAATAAATATTTTGTGACCACCTGCTATGTGGCAGGTGATGGATAAGACAGGCAAAATCATTGTCTTCATGAAGGGGAGATAGACAATAAACTAAAAAAAGAAAAAAAGGGCCGGGCACAGTGTCTCACATCTGTAATCCCAGCACTTTGGGAGGCCGAGGCAGGCAGATCACCCAAGGTCAGGAGTTCAAGACCAGCCTGGCCAACATGGTGAAACCCTGTCTCTACTAAAAATTCAAAAAATAGACAGGCATGGTGGTGGGCGCCTGTTGTACCAGCTACTTGGGAGGCTGAGGCAGGAGAATCGCTTGAACCCAGGAGGCAGAGGTTGCACTGAGCCGAGATCTCGCCACTGCGCTCCAGCCTGAGTGACAGAGCAAGATACCGTCTCAAAAAAAAAAAAAAAAAAAAAGGAAAAAAGAAAACCCCAAATAAACAAGAGAATTGCAGACTGCAATCGGCATTTCCTAAGGGGAAGTTATAGCACCCTAAGAGGAAGTAACTGGGAAGGTTATTTCCTAGAAAGGCCTCTCCAAGGAGACACTTTTGTTTTTCATTGTTTTTTTTTTTTTTGAAACGGGGTTTGGCTCTGTTGTCCAGGCTGGAGTGCAGTGGGGAGCCCAGCCCTGACAATTGTATTCTTATCACCAGTTCAGCAAAGGGTCGTCAGATGCTTCCCGTACTTGGAATGGATTATTTCCTCATTTGTTTTCCCTTCTATCCAAACACAATCCTGCTTTGTCCAGAAAAATATTTCCAAATGGTAATGGTTTCTGTGTATGTGTTTCAAAAAATTTTACATCAAATTTGAAGTATAATACACATATGGCTGGGCATGATGGCTAATGCCGTAATCCCAACACTTTGGGATGCCGAGTCGGGAGGATCACTTGAGCCCAGGAGTTGGAAGCTAGCCTAGGCAACATAGTAAGACCCCCCTGCCTCTACAAATAATAATAATAAATTAGCCAGGCATGGTGACACATGCCTGTATGTAGTCCCAGCTACTCGGGAGACTGAGGTGGGAGGATTGCCTGAGCCTCACGAGATGGAGGCTGCAGTGAGCTGTGATGGTGCCACTGTACTCCAGCCTGGGTGACAAAGACCTCAACTCAAAAGAAAACAAAAACCAAAAAACAGACATCAAAAAATGCACAAAACTCAAGTGTGCAGCTCAACGAATCATTGCAAACAGAACCCCCATGCCACCGGGACCCAGATGAAGAAATGGAACCCGGCCAGGCTCCCAGAAGTCTTCCCTTTGCCCCTCACAGTCACTCACTAGCACCCTCTCCAGGGTAACCACAAGCCTGACTCCTGACACCAGAGATGAATCTTGTCTGTTGTTAAATGTTAAAGAAACGGAATAACACAGGATGTAGTCTTTTGTGTCTGGCTTATGTTTGTGAAATTCATCCATATTTTTCATAGCTACAGTTTATTCTTAGTGCTGTATAGTGTTCCGTTGAATGAATACGCCACAGTTTCAAATAGTTTTTTTTTTTTTTTTTTTTTTTTGAGACAGCGTCTTGCTCTGTCGCCTGGGCTGGAGTGCAGTGGTGCAATCTTGGCTCACTGCAACCTCCACCTCCCGGGTTCAAGCCATTCTCTGCCTCAGCCTCGCGAGTAGCTGGGGTTACAGGTGCCTGCCACCACACCCAGTTAATTTTTGTATTTTTAAAAATTTTTGTAATTTTTGTATCTCGGCCAGGCTGGTGTTGAACTCCCAACCTCGTGATCCACCTGCCTCAGCCTCCCAAACTGCTGGGATTATAGTCATGAGCCACTGTGCCTGTCCAGTTTGTTTTTTTTTTTAACAACTTTCCTGATAATCTGAGCATCCATTCAGTTTGGGCAGGGCAGCGGTGAGAGGAGAGCAGGAACTGGGTTTGACCCACAGGCACGTTTTGTTTCACACACCTTGTGTTTTTGTATCGTTTTCATTGAATTAGTTGCTGATGAAGATGGATATTTGTCTCCTCCTGAAGAATCTGCCGTTGCTGGTCCCCAATTCCAAGTGCCTGGAGTTGAGTCCTGGCTGCCTCTTCTCAGCTCGTGCATTCCATTCCCATTTGCCACAGTCCCCACCACTCCCTGTTGCTCTAAAACCACTCACTGACATCACCCACCTGGCCCTGTAAACATTTGAGTCTTCCATTCTAGCTTTAATTCAGCAGAGGTGGCCAAAATGCTTTATTCTAAGGTCTGCACAACAGTGGGCTAACCAAGCAGCTTAAGTTAGTTTATACGTGGCCTCCATAGTGTTAAACTTTGGGATGCATATTTCAGTGTTCAAAAATGTATTGTCATTATTACTATTTCAAAAATGTTTTAAAATATATTTCCATTATTATTATCATCATTATTGACATTATTACTGTCTCCAAAGATGTTTTAAAAATATATTTGCCTGGTGTGGTGGCTCACGCCTGTAATCCCAGCACTTTGGGAGGCCGAGATGGGCAGATCACTTGAAGTCGGGAGTTTGAGACCAGCCTGGCCAAAATAGTGAAACTCTATCTCTACTAAAAATACAAAAATTAGCTGGGCATGGTGGTGCATGCTTGTAATCCCAGCTACTTGGGAGGCTGAGGCTGAAGAATCGCTTGAGCCCGGGAGGCAGAGGTTGCAGTGAGCTGAGATCGTGTCACTGCACTCCAGCCTGGGCGACAGAGCGAGACTTCATCTCAAAAAATAAAAAATAAAAATATATTCAAATATATAGTAGAGGTCAAATTAAATATGGCAACTCTGGACCCAGATGGCCTGGAATCAAATCCTCGCTTTACTACTCAGGAGTTGTGTGAACTCAGGCAATTACTGAAACTTTCTGTGCCACTGTATAAAGAGAGATGTTAATATTTACCTTGCTGGGTTCTTATAAAGATTAAATGAGCTAATACTTGTAAAGTCAGTGCCTGGCACAAAATAAGTATTCAACATATATTGTTTGTTTGTTTGCTTGTTTATTTATTTATTGTGAGATGGAGTCTCACTCTGTTGCCCAGGCTGGAGTGCAGTGGCACAATCTTGGCTCACTACAACCTCTGCCTACCGGGTTCAAGCGATTCTCCTGCCTCAGTCTCCCAAGTAGGCAGAATTACAGGCATCTGCCACCACTCCCAGCTAATTTTTGTGTTTTTAGTAGAGATGGGGTTTCGCCGTGTTGGCCAGGCTGGTCTTGAACTCCTGACCTCAAGTGATTCGCCCAAGTCAGCCTCCCTAAGTGCTGGGATTACAGGCGTGAGCCACTGTGTCGGGCGGCTAGCTATTTATTATCTTTAAAATTAGTATGGCAAGCTGATCATTTGACCTGCTGGGGTGACCAACCATCCTAGTCTGCTGAGACTGAGGAAGAGTTTCAGGACACAGGACTTTCAGAGCTAAAACTAGACAAGTCCTGGCCAAAAGAGGATGAGTTGGTCACCCTAGCCCTGCCTGACGATAATATTTCACTCCAGTTTAACAGACTGATCTTTTACTTTTATTAAATTACAGGTTTGATGTTGAAAATGATATTCGCACTACATATTGTAGAACCCCCCTCAAGCATCCCTATGGTATAATTTCTGCAAAACACTAATCTTGCTTACATTTTCCTCATGTTACAGATTGGGAAAGTGAGGCCTGGGGTGTAAACCAGTGGCAGAGCTCTTCCCTAGACCTGTTGTGAAGCCACTGCCCCATCACCTGGTGCTCAACATGCACTAGGTAACACTGTAAGTGATTTTCATTAAATTTAATCTCATATAATCTTAGGAGGTGGGCTCTACCATTATAACCATTTTAGAGATGGGATGCTCGTAGCTGTCTTCTGTCCCACAGACTCACCCATATCCCTGGGATTAGAATTCATTCATTCTGTACATCTTTGCCTGATTGTGGTTTCCTTGGAACTTTTGTTACAGGGAAACCCAGCAAGGTTTCCTGGGTCTTGTTTAGCCATTGAGCCTAATCTATCTGTTTCAAGACTTTTTTTTTTTTTTTTTTGAGACAGAGTCTTGCTCAGTCATCCAGGCTGGAGTGCAGAGGCATAATCTCGGCTCACTGCAACCTCCACTTCCCAGGTTCAAGCAATTCTCCCTGCCTCAGCCTCCCGAGTAGATGGAATTACAGGCGCTCACCACCATACCTAGCTATTTTTTTTTTTTTGTATTTTTAGTAGAGACAGGGTTTCACCATGTTGGCCAGGCTGGTTTCGAACTCCTGACCTCAGATGACCCGCCCACCTTGGCCTCCCAAAGTGCTGGGATTACAGGCATGAACCACCGCCTGGCCTTGTTTTAAGATATTTTTAAAGGACCTTTTGTTTCAGTTAGCAAATGTCTGCTACTCTCCTACTGGGGCTATGTGGTGACTGACAAAGAGACTTTGCCCTCAAGGACTCGAGGCTGCTGGGGAACCCTGCTCACCGGGGTCTCTCTCCACTGCACTATGGCCAGCTTGAGGGCAAGGTTGGGGTCTTTTCACCTCTGTGTCACTAAGACGAGATCAGCAGCATGTGTGGAAACTGGCAGATCACACCACAATGCAGAGAGGGCAGCAGGAGTCCAGATCCCAGCCATGACCTGTCGAGCTTCAGGCAGGGAGCAGTGGGAGTCCCAAAAACTTATGGGGGTTTCTCAGTCTCAGTGCTATTGATATTTGGGGCTGGCCAGTTCTGTTGTGGGGGATGTCCTGTGCGGGGTAGGATGGTTAGCACTGTCTGTTGCCTCTGCCAGTAGCGTCTTCTCAACCAGTCATGACAACCTAAAGCATCTCCAGACATCACCGAATGTCCCCTGGGGGCAAAGTCACCCCAGGTTGTGGACTGCTGGCTTAACTGAAGCAAACTTAACGAAGAAAGTGTTTGCAGAGGTGAGGCATGCCGGGACTGGCAACAGTGGGGAGCTATTGGCACCCCAAGGCCAAAGTGGTGAGAGACAGAATGGTGTTACTTGATCCAGAGATAGCTGGAGCCATATAAGTAAGGCTAAGACAGGAGTTGAGGCTGTGGAGAAATTCAGCCACTGCCAAAATTAAGGCAAAACAGGGAGGGAGCTGGGGGTGGCATAAACACGCCCACTTCTCCCTCATCCTGCCCTTTTATCTCTGCCGATTCTTCCCCTTGGCTGAATGCATTGTGATGTCAGAAGGCACAGGCGCCTCCAGGCCACAGAGCAGGATGCGGTGGGTAAGCAGAGAAGAAACATCACAAGGAGGCAGGCGCAGGCCCCAGAAGACAGGACATTTGTGTACATCTTGGAGGATGTGTACTTTGGAGAAAGCTGGGAAGGAGTATCTCACCAGCGGGAAGAGCATGCATGAAGCAATGGAGTTCTGAGACAGCCTGGCTCCCTGCATTGTTTATTTAATTGTGATTGTTTGTTTGATTGACTGTGCTCTGTGTGCACGTGGTGAAAATAAAACATTTCAAAAGGTACAAAAGGGCATAAAATGAGAAGTAGGTCTTCCTCCCACCCTGACCCCAGCTACCCAGCCCCCCTACATCCCCCCGAAAACCATCTTGCTCTCTGGTCTCTCATCGCCTTCCAGAAATAGTTAGTGCACGTGCTAGCTTGTGTCACCTAAACTCCTATTTGATTTAATTTCACGGGTGTTTGCAGAGCCCCTATTGTGTGCAAAGAAATGAACTGAGCTCTCTGGTCTCAGACCCTACTCTGATCCACTAAGCACCGGCGGCTTCAGGCCCACCACGGCTGGCCTCCCATCTCTTTCTCTAAGCAACGGGTCAGCCTGCTACAGTTATGTTGTTCAACTTATTTTATTTTATTTTGTTTTATTTTGTTTTGTTTTGTTTTATTTTATTTTATTTTATTTTTTGAGATGGAGTCTTGCTCTGTCACTCAGGCTGGAGTGCAATGGTGCTATCTCAGCTCACTGCAACCTCCGCCTCCTGGGTTCAAGCGATTCTCCCACCTCAGCCTCCTGAGTAGCTGGGATTACAGGCGCCTGCCACTACACCTCGCTAATTTTTGTATTTTTAGTAGAGGTGGGTTTCACCATGTTGGTCAGGCTGGTCTCAAACTCCTGGCCTCAAGTGATCCACACGCCTCAGCCTCCCAAAATGCTGGGATTACAGGCATGAGCCACCGTGTCCGGCCTCAATGGATGTTTTGTGGATTGGACTGAATTAAAACTGAACCATTGGTGAGAAGCAAATTATAATGCAGGAGCACACATAAACCTTGGGTGTGGTTCAGGAGACCATGTGTTTTGGGGAGAGGAGTGAGGGTTCTGTCTCCAAAGGCTTGCTCTTGCTGGAGCCAATGGACAGTTGTCTAAGAAGGAAACGCCTATAGTGTGACCTAGAGGGGGCGCTAGAGTGTGAGCAGGTTGGGTCCTATCACCTTTGTGGGACTTGATCTGGCTTAGATCAGTCCAGGGAAGACCAGATCTTGCCTGGCTACTCCCAGCTGGTGTCTGTAGCCCTTGGGGGAGTTTAAGCCTAGGAGAGGGGAGTTTCTGGCCAGCTGCCGAAATAGGGAACCCCATAACCAACATGTAAACTTGTCGGTGCCTAGAAGCAAGCAACCAAATCTGGTTCTCAGATGCCCAGGCGGAAGCCAGGAGGCCAGAGCAGCCCAGGTCTCCAGGAGCAGACAAGGACCAGGCTCTTCCTTGCCTGCCCTGCTCTTCCCTGCTGATCTCTCTTGTTCTCTCAACACCTGGCTCTTTCCTGACAGTGCCTGTGTGTTGAGCACTTCAGGGCAAACACTTGCCTGCCATGATGGACCACCTTTCTGTGCAGATGCTGAGTACACACCAGCTCCCACTCCCACGGCTGCTTTGCAAGGACAGTGTTAATGATCCTCACTTTGTAAACAAGGAAAACTGAAGCTCAGAAAAGAGGGATGGAGGGCGGTAAGGTCGGGCATCCTACACATATGGTGATATCATTGGACATTTTGTGTTGAAGAACGATGGAGTGTTGAACACAGAATCACAGAATTTTACTTTATTTTATTTTTTGAGATGGAGTCTCAGTCTGTCACTCGGGCTGGAGTGCAGTGGCGCAATCTTGGCTCAGGGCAACCTCCACCTCCTGGGTTCAAGGGATCCTCCTGCCTCAGCCTGCCGAGTTGCTGGGATCATAGGTGTGCACTACCAGGCCTTGCTAATTGTTTTGTGTTTTTAGTGGAGACGGGGTTTCACCATGTTGGCCAGGCTGGTCTCAAACTCCCCGACCTCAAGTGATCTGCCCACCTTGGCCTCGCAAAGTACTGGGATTACAGACATGAGCCACTGTGCCTGACCAAGAATTTTAGAATCGTAAAATCCAGGAGTCCCGGACTCCCAGGTTACCAGCATAACCCACACTGCCACCAACTCCCTGTCCGTTTCCCACACTGTAAGTGAAATGTCTCTCTGGGGCCCACCTCCCAGCCACTCAGGCCTCTTCTTCGCTCACCTGGGGTCTTGTTCCAGACTTTTCTCTTGTTTCTCCTCCTTCCAAACCTGTACACAGCAGCCAGAGGCATCTTTCCAAACTACTAAGCAGATCGTGCCACTCTGCTCCCCCTTAAAACCCTTCCCTGGCTCCCCTTTGCCCTCAGGATAAAGTTCAAACTCCTTGACATGGTTTACTAGATTCTCAGTCATCTGGCCACAGTCTCCGGCCACTCCACCCCTCTTCTACCACCCCCCACCCCCAACTCTATACCAACCCATACAGAACTCGTTTTGTTTCACCAGATGTGCTGGATGCTGGCTGTCTCCCCCGACCCCTGGACCTTTGCACTGATTGTTCCCACGACCTGGAACACAGTCTACACCACCACCTCCTTCTCTGATTGAAGTACTCTCTCTTCTTGTTTGCTCTGGGGACAGTTTCTGCTCACATGCCTCCTGAATATCTGGGTTGGTGTTCCTTCCTTTACCACACTCCCCACTCCAGTTGCTGTGCTTAACCACGTGACAGAGGCCACTGCAACACGTGTGCCCGTGTGTTTGCCTGTGTCCGCATCTGCTCATGAGCCACAGGAGGGCAGATATCAGGGCCATCTTTTCTCTACTGAATCCCAGCACCCAGCACTGTGCCTGGCAGAGAAGAGTTGTTCATCCAAGACATATGTTGACAAATGAAGTTTAAGATGTTAGAATCACAAGCTTTTAGAGCCATGGACTTGGTGAAACAGAAGCCTAAAGTCTCAGAATTATATAATCCTAGACTTAGCGTTAATTATGCGAAGAAATTGAGAATATCCGAATCTTAGGATCTCAAGGTTGAAAGAATTCTTATATAGGCATCTTGTCCAAGGACTATCAGTGGATTAGAAAGTTTTAATTGTGCCCTTCTATATTATTTAATGTATATTTTTACATTTATTTATATAAAAATAATACATTTGTCTCTCAAACATTTATTTTAATAAAAGTTTAGTTGGCGCCTAGTGAGAATGCACTCACCACAGTGGCCTCAAACATTTATTTTTATAATGTATCCTTCTATATTTATTAAGCACTTATTTATTAACCAATATTAATTGAGCCTATTTATTCTGTGACCAGCACATAGTTGTGCTAGGCAACTATGTGAGTCATCTATGGTTGCATAACTAATTACCTTGATTTTAAAACAGAAAACATATATCATAGTTTCTGTGTGATAGGACTTCAAAAATGGCTTAGCTGGATGGTTCTAGCGTAGCTCTCTCATGAGGTTGTAGTCAAAATACCAGCTGGGACCATGATCCCCTGAAAGCTTGACTGGGGCTAGAGAATCCACTTTCAATCTGGCTCATTTGCATGGCTGGCAGTGTAGGAGGCCTCAGTTCCTCACATGTAGACCTTGCCATAGGATTGCTTGAGTGTCCTTACAACATGGCTGCTGGCTTCCCCAGAACAAGGGATTCAAGGTGGCAAGATGAAATCCACAATGCCTTTTATCATCTAGCCTCAAAAGTCACACTCCATCTTTTTCACAATATCCTAGTGATTACACAGGACAACGCTATTCAGTTTGGGAGGGGAATACAAAAATGGTGGGAATACCAGGAAATGGGGATCACTGGGGGACATCTTGGAGGATGGCTACCACGGCAGCATTGAACAAGACTCAGAGTCTCTGCTCTTATGGAGTTAACAGTCTAGGGAGCGAAGGATAGAGGAAGACAATCAAACAAGACAATGAGTTAGAGCTGGAGTAAACAAACTACATTCATGGGCCAAATCCAGCCTACTGCCTACTTTTGTAAATAAAGTTTTATTGGAACTCAGCCACACCCACTCACTTACATATTGCTTATGGCTGTTTTACGCTGTAAGAGCAGACTTAAGTAGTTGCAGCAGGGACTGTATATCCTGCAAAGCCTCATGTATTTAGCTAAGTGATCAGGGAAGGCCTCTCCAAGAGGCAACGTTTGAGTAGGGACCTGAATGTTTAGAAGTGGCCATGGGAAGAGCTGAGGACAGAATGTTCCAGATAAAGGGAACATTAGGGTAAAGGCTGTGAAATGGGAACAGCTTTAGTGTGTTGAGGAACAGGGAGGAGCCCAAGGGGGCTGGAATAGAGTGACCATGGGGAGATGATCTCAGAGGCATGATTAGGAACCAGGTTCTGTAGGATCTGGGGGCCCTGGTGAAGAATTTAAAATTGTTCCAGGAACGATGGGAAGCCACTGGAAGGTTTTAAGCAGGGAGAGGTAGGATCTGATGGGGATGGTAGAGATGCCTGGTGTAGTTTGGTCCCATTCTTTGAGCAAGATGGTGCCTCTACTGACCCCCTAAGTGCAGCTGTCCCGGAACCTGTTCGTGTTGACAAGACTCAGGTAAAGACCTTTGGCATCATCCCACAATTACATGTTCAGGTCTTGCCAATCCTTCTGACCTGGAAGTCCTTTCTTTTGACTCACTCTGAGTCCCTTGCCAGCCTGCCTCTTCTGGATCTAATAAATCTGTGAAGTTGGAAAGAACACTGAATTTTGAGCCCTAGGTTCCAGACCGTGCCGTTCCCTGACTTGCCCGCAACAGTCCGGCAGCCTCTCTGTGTCTCAGTTTCCTTGTCTGTAAAATGAGGGGAGAGTCCAGTCTGCCTGGCCCAAGACCAGGTGATTAAATGTCCTAGGAAGAGCAGAGCATGAAGGGCGTGTGGCAGCACAGGTTGGGGTGGACTTGGCCAGACTGAGGTTGCTGAGGTAAGCAGCGGGAAGTAGGGGTGGTTGGTACATTGGGAAGAAGGCTTACTGCTAACCCTCCTCAGCTTGAGTTTTTGTTTTGTTTTTTTCTTCGAGATGGAGTCTTCCTCTGTCTCCCAGGCTGTAGTGCAGTGGTGTGATCTTGGCTCACTGCAACCTCTGCCTACTGGGTTCAAGTGATTCTCCTGCCTTAGCCTCTCAAGTAGCTGGGATTATAGGTGCCTGCCACCTCATGCCTGGCTAATTTTTGTATTTTTAGTAGAGACAGGGTTTCATCATGTTGGCCAGGCTGGTCTTGAACTCCTGACCTCAGGTGATGTGCCTGCCTCGGTCTCCCAGAATGTTGGGATTACAGGTGTGAGCCACCATGCTGGCCTGAGTTTTGAACAATAGGAGAGCTCACTGCCTCCCGGAGGCCCTTGGGATGGCGGAGTTGGAGTTGTCTGGCTGGGGTCAAGACCTTTGAGGGAGGAAGAGCCAGGGGGCTAATCCACGTCCACGTCAGCCTTAGGTGTTAGGAAGAGCACAGAATCTGTTGTCAGAGAGATCCCTGGCACCATCACTGATTTGCCCTGTGGCCTCTGTGGCCTCAGTTTTCTCATCTGTGAAATGGAGTAACCTGACCGGAGGTGCTTCTGCTGTACACAGCACTAGCATTTTATGTACCACTTAGAAAAGACACTGCCAATTAATGATGACAATGCCTCCTTATCACTTAGAATTTTTATTTTCTGTAATTAAAAGGCTCTTTGAGACTTAGACGTAGTTTTTAAAATTATATATTGGCAGGGCACTGCAGCTTACACCTGTAATCCCAGCACTTTGGGAGGCCGAGGCGGGAGGAGGTCAGGAATTCGAGACCAGCCTGGCCAACATGGTGAAACCTTGTCTCTACTGAAAATACAAAAAATTAGCCGGGTGTGGTGGCAGGCACCTTTTATTCCAACTACTCGGGAGGCTGAGGCAGGAGAATCACTGGAACCTGGGAGGTGGAGGCTGCAGTGAGCGGAGATCTTGCCACTGCACTCCAGCCACTGCACTCCATCTCAAAAAATAAAACAAATAAAAAATAAATCGCCAGGCATGGTGGCTCGTGCCTGTAATTCCAGCACTTTGGGAGGCCGAGGTGGGCCTATCACTTGAGGTCAGGAGTTCGAGACCAGCCTGGTTAACATAGTGAAACCCCATCTTCATTAAAAATACAATAATTAGCCAGATGTGGTGGCGTGCACTTGTAGTTCCAGCTACTCGGGAGGCTGAGGCAGGAGAATTGCTTGAACCAGGAAGGTGGAGGTTGCAGTGAGCCAAGATCATGCTATTACACTCCAGCCTGGGCGACAGGACAAGATCTCTGTCTCAAGAAAATAAAAAATCATGTATCACCCTTGTGCACACATAAAAAGGAAAATCTGGGTAAGATAGATTAGGTAAGGAATTTCAAAATTTCACAGTCAGCATCCAGCCCATTGAGGTTACTTTTCTGCTCAGAATCTTCATTGTCCATATTTTTCCATGCAATATTGTCTTCCATTCCATTAAATGCTTTGCTCATGCAGCGCTTCTTCTTTTTTTTTTTCTTTTTTTTTTTTCTGAGACAGAGTCTCACTCTGTCGCCCAGGCTGGAATGCAGTGGTGTGATCTTGGCTCACTGCAAGCTCTGCCTCCTGCGTTCATGCCATTCTCCTGCCTCAGCTTCCTGAGTAGCTAGGACTACAGGTGCCCACCACTGCGCCCGCCCCCATGCCCAGCTAATTTTTTTTTTTTGTATTTTTAGTAGAGACGGGGTATCACCGTGTTAGCCAGGATGGTCTCGATCTCCTGACCTCGTGATCCGCCCACCTCGACCTCCCAAAGTGCTGGGATTACAGGCGTGAGACACCACAGCCGGCCCATGCAGCATTTCTTGAAAGAACGCTGCACTGTGTTCTTTCCCGGAAGAACCTGGATTTCCTCCCAACCCACTTACTCCTATGCTGCAGGTTTTGCCCCAGATGCTTTCTTCATCTTATCAGAAGGTGTCAATGGAAGGTTTTGGGAAACAAGCAGGACTCTTATCCCTTCCTCAAATGATCCTTAAGTCATTTTTGATGAAATACAAAGGGAGTGCAGTTGTAGTTGTCCAGTTAGGCCACTGGAAATAATGACCAGAACCAACTAGGTCAGGGCTACCACCTGATCTAACTCTTAGCAATTTTGGGACGCCATTGATTTAAAGACACATCGTGATTTCAGAGATACCATAATGTGAAAAAGGGCGTGTCATAGAATTTTTAAAAACATTACAATAAGGCTAGACACAGTGGCTCACACCTGCAATCCCAGCACTTTGCAAGCTGAGGTGGGGGGATCAGTTGAACCCAGGAGTCTGAGACCAGCCTGGGCAACATAGTGAGACCCAAAGTCTCCAAAAAATTTAAAAATTTCCAAGCATGGTGGCATGTGTCTGTAGTCTCAGCTACTTAGGAGGGTGAGGCAGGAGGATCTCTTGAGCCCAGGGGATCGAGGTTGCCGTGACTGAGCCACTGCACCCCAACCTGGGTGACAAAGCAAGATCTGTCTCAAAAAGAAAAAAACCTCACCGGATTTTATGTGAGGATGAAATGAGGTAAATGAATGATGGTCCCTGACCACAGGCCCCAGAGTGCTCAGCTCAGCACGGCCACTCCCTTGGCATTGCTCAACTCTCCCCTGACTCCTCTTAGCCCAGGGTATGGCCCGCCCTTGCAGGGCCAGCTCAAGTTTATAGCGACAATCGCTGCCCCTTGCAGACGTGATCTTAAAGCCATAAAGGCTTTTACAGTTTCACTCTCCCCCCTAGATAAGCCTGGGGAGCCCTTCCCAAGGCCGGGGAGCAATCTCAGAGCCACAGGGGGAGGGGTTGGGCGTTGCACAAGTTGGGAAATGGAACAAGTTTTATGGCCCCAACTTCGCTAAAAATATCACGTTCTCAGATCCTTGGCTGGAGTCTGCTAGTGAAACCTCAGCACCTGCAGTGATATTCACTCATTCATTCTTCCACTCATTTGATACAAAGGGAATAGTGTGCAGGACACGCCAGCACGGATATTCTCACTTCACCACTATTATGCTGTGTGTGGACCCAGGGCAGACCACTTTCCTCTCATCCGTAGAGCAGGGCTAGTACATTTCACCTCCCCCGCAATCTCAGTAAGGTGAGCGGGTAAGACCAGTATGTCAGCACACTTAGCACCTAGTAGGTCTACAACAAATTTGCTTGAATCCCTTTCGTTCGCCAACTATATTCATCTTTTTTGTTTTTATTTTTTGAAACAGGGTATCACTGTGTTTCCCAGGCTGGAGTGCAGTGACACAATTATGGTTACTGCAGCCTCGAACTCCTGGGTTCAAGCAATCCTTCTGCCTCAGCCTCCCAAGTAGCTGGGGCTATAGGTGCACACCACCATGCCTGGCTAACTTTTTTAATATTTGCAGAGATGGGGGTATCACTAAGTCGCCCTGTTGGGTCTTAAACTCCTAGGGACCCGAGGATTGCTCCGAGCAATCCTCCCACCTCAGCCTATTTTCTGTTTCTTCTCTTCACTCTTCAATGAACCCAAGCAACTATTGGCTTTTCATTTCTTTCATTTGTTAAATTAAGGTATAATTTTCTTTCTTTCTTTCTTTCTTTCTTTCTTTTTTTTTTTGGAGACGGGGTCTCACACCCGTTGTACAGGCTGAAGTGTAGTGGCGCGATCTTGGCTCAATGCAACCTCTCCACCTCCCGGCTTCAAGCGATTCTCCTTCCTCAGCTTCCTGAGTAGCTGGGATTACAGGCGTGTGCCACCACGCATGGCTAATTTTTGTATTTTTAGTAGAGACGGGCTTTTGCCATGTTGGCTAGGCGGGTCTTGAACTCCTGACCTCAGCTGATCCGCCTGACTTGGCCTCCCAAAGTGCTATTATTACAGGCGTGAGCCACCACACCTGGCCAAATTAAGGTATAATTTCCATAGACTAATATTTGCCCTTTTTAATGTGTGCTTTTGCAAGTTTTGGCACATGTATGCAGTCATGTCACCACCATCACAGTCAAGATTTTTCTCAGAGCACTTCCATCACTCCAAACCCCTCCCCTGTGTCCCTTGGTATTCAAACCCCTACCCCAGCCCTTGCCCCTGGCAGCCACAGATCTGTGTCTGTGGCTTTGCCTTCTCCAGAACATCACAGAGATGGAATCATACAGTATGTAGTCTTCTGAGCCTGGCTTCTTTCACTCAGTATGAGGAGTTTGATTTCCATGATTTTCTTGTTTTTTCTTTTTTGAGACGGAGTCTCCCTCTGTCGCCCAGGCTGGAGTGCAGTGGCACGATCTCAGCTCACTGCAACCTCTGCCTCCAGGGTTCAAGCAATTCTCCTGCCTCAGCCTCTTGAGTAGCTGGGATTACAGGTGTGTGCCACCACACCCAGCTTATTTTTTCGTTTTTAGTAGAAACGGGGTTTCACCATGTTGGCCAGGCTGGTCTCGAACTCCTGACCTTAAATGATCCACCCCGCCCCCGCAGCCTTCCAAAGTGCTGGGAATACAGGTGTGAGCCACTGCGCCTGGCCCCGTGTTGTTAGTATCAGTAGTTACTTCTTTTTGCTGAGCAATCTTCCTATTGACTTTTTTTTCTTTAATAGAGACAGGGTCTTGCTCTGTCATCCAGGCTGAAGTGCAGTGGCTTAATCATGGCTCACTGCAGCCTCAAACTTTTGGACTTAAATACTTCTTCTGCCTCAGCCTCCTGAGTAGCTGGGACCACAGGCATGTGCCACCACACCTGGCGATTTTTTTTTTTTTTTTTGAATTTTATGTAGAGACAGGGATTCTTGCCGTGTTGCCCAAGCTGGTCTCGAACTCCTGGCCTCAAGAGATTCTCTGTTTTTCACCTCCCAAAGCTCTGGGATTATAGGAGTGAGCACCGCGCTCAGCCCAATTGACTATTAAACTTCTCGTCTATGTATGACGTAGACTTTTTATCTCCAGCCCCAACTTTTTCCCAAGCTCTAGACTCATATATCCAATGAGTCCCTGGATGTTTAATTGGGATCTCAAACAGCACATCCAAAACCAAGCTCTTTGTTTTCTAACCCAAATTTGCAGCTCCTGCCGTCTTCCTCTATCAACAGACAGCACCACCTGGCCACAAACTTCTTCCCTTCACACACCTTAGCAAGTTCTTGGCTGTTCTACTTCCAAAACACTCCACTCTGACCGCCTCTCACCACCACCACCTGTATTCATTTTCCATTGCTGCATAACAAATTGCCACAAATGTAGATGCTTAAAACACTGCCCATTTGTCAGCTGGGCACAGTGGCTCATGCCTGTAATCCCAGCACTTTGGGAGGCTGAGGCGGGCAGATTGCCTGAGGTCAAGAGTTCCAGACCAGCCTGGCCAACATGGTGAAACCCTGTCTCTACTAAAAATACAAAATGAACTGGGTGTGGTGGTGCTTGCCTATAATCCCAGCTACTCAGGAGGCTGAGGCAGGAGACTCACTTGAACCTGGGAGGTGGAGGTTGCAGTGAGCCGAGATCACATCGTTACACTCCAGCCTAGGCAAAAAGAGCAAAACTCCGTTTCAAAAGAAAGAAAAAGAAAACACAGCCCATTCGTGGTCTCACAGGTCTAGAGTCCAGCAGCCCAGAGGTGGCGAGATTGGGTTCCCGGCTCGGGTTCTTAAACGACTGGACTGTGTACCTACCTGAGGGCTCTAGGGAAGGATCCAAGCTCATTCATGTTGTTGCCTGCATTCATTTCCTCATGGTTGTTGGACTGTCACCCTGTCACCATTTTCTTGCTGGTTGTCAGCCAGGGGGTCTCTCAGTTTCTAGAGGCCACTTGCATCCCTTGCCAGGTGGCCCCCTTTGTCTTCAAAGCTGGCAACAGAGACTGTCCCTTATGTGAAATCCTTCTCACGTTTCTGATTTCATAGAAAGAGCCCAGTTCCCTTTATGGCCTCACCTGATTAGGCCAGGCCCACCAAAGAATATCTCCCTACCAAAAAGTCAGCTGGTTTGGGACTTTAATTACATCTGCAAAATCTCTTCACAGGAGCACCTAGATTCATGTCTAATTGGGTAACTGAAAGAAGGTGTGCATGCACCAAAGGCAGGCGTCTTGGGGGGCGTTTTAAAAGTTCTGCCCACTCCACAACCCTAGTCCATGCTGCCATTATCTTTCACCTAGACCACTGCCCAGGCCACCTGTGCGCGTCTCTGCTCCCACTGTTTTTCCACATAGTCCATTCCCTATACAGCAGAGAGTGGCCTTTTAAGAACATCAAGCAGATCATATACCTTCTGTATTCAAAAATGAAGAGCTTCCCACTATACCCACAATAAAATCCAGGATCTTTCTCATGGCCTAGAAGGCTACCTCTGGTCTCACCCCTGCCTGCCTCTCAGACTCGGAAAAATGTTCAACACATCATAGACACTCACTAAATATTTGTTGAATGAATGAATGAATGAAAGTCTCTTGGATTGGTTCTTTTCTCTATTCCACTGCCACCATCTTGGTATGGACATTACTATCTCTCACCTGATCCAGTACACTTGTGTCTTCATTGGTCTCCCGGCTTACAGTTGCACCCGTTCCATTGTCTGCCACAAAGCAACCAGGATGATGTTTTAAAGATACAGATCTGGCTGGGTGCAGTGGCTCATGACTGTAATCTCAACACTTTGTGAGGCCGAGGTGGGGAGATTGCCTGAGCTCAGGAGTTCAAGACAAGCCTGGACAGCATGGCAAGACCCCATCTCTCCTGAAAATTAAAAAAAAAGGCTGGGCGTGGTGGCTCAAGCCTGTAATCCCAGCACTTTGGGAGGCCGAGACGGGCGGATCACGAGGTCAGGAGATCAAGACCATCCTGGCTAACATAGTGAAACCCCGTCTCTACTAAAAATACAAAAACTTAGCCGGGCGAGGTGGCAGGCGCCTGTAGTCCCAGCTACTCGGGAGGCTGAGGCAGGAGAATGGCGTGAACCCGGGAGGCGGAGCTTGCAGTGAGCTGAGATCCGGCCACTGCACTCCAGCCTGGGTGACAGAGCGAGACTCCGTCTCAAAAAAAAAAAAAAAAAAAAAAAAAAAAAAAAAAAAAAAGAAAATTAAAAAAAAAATAGTTGTGGATGCCTATGGTCCCAGCTATTCAGGAAGCTGAGGTAGGAGGATCACTTGAGCCCAGGGGGTGGAGGTTGCAACAGTGAGCTGTGATTGCGCCACTGCACTCCAGCCTGGGTGGCAGAGGGAGACCTTGTCTCAAAAAAAAAAAAAATATATATATATATACACACACACACACACACACACACGCACACACACATATACACACATATATTTATATACATATATATTTATATGCATATATATATTTATATACATATATACAGATCTGCCTATAACCTGCACTGCTCTCAAACCTCCAGTGGGCCGGGCACGGCAGCTCATACCTGTAATCCTAGCACATTGGGAGGCCAAGGCGGGCAGATCACTTGAGGTCAGGGATTGGAAACCAGCCTGGGCAACATGGCAAAACCCCACCTCTACTAAAAATACAAAAAATTAGCTGGGTGTGGTTTCGGGCTCCTGTAATCTCAGCTACTTGGGAGGCTGAGGCAGGAGAATTGCTAGAACCCGGGAGACAGAGGTTGTAGAAAGTTGAGATCAGGCCATTGCACTCCAGCCTGGGTGACAGAGCGAGATCCCCTCTCAAAAAAACAAACAAATAGAACCTCTAGTGGCTTCCTTTTTCCCGGAAGAAATTCCAGACTCCTCTGTGCAGTATTTGAGGTTCCCACCACTTGTGTGCACACCAGCTGTCCTAGTGAGCGAGCTTCCAGAAGAGGGATGAGGGCTTCCAGTGGAACTGGGGGAAGTTTTAGAGATACACTGGAAACGTATTAAGAGATATTATACCCAAAGTCTGTCCTTTACAGTGTTCTCTCTGAAAGCTTTAAGGAGAAAGTCTCCATTGGCTACGTGTACGCCCTTAACATCTCCGTAATATTTGTCAGTGTTCCTTTTTAACACGAACGCAAGAGCAGAGCTTTCCCTGAGGCAATTCCACCTGGCTGCAGTTGAAAATCATTGTTTTCTTTTCACTAATTTTGCAATCACCTCTTATTTATGGCAAAGGATGCTAGTGTCCTATTTATGTCAGTGACCTGAAGTTTAAAGGGAATCATGATGAACCGATTTAACAAAAAATAAGTAATGGAAGTTACAGCAGTCCTTGGGCATAGAGAGGGCAAGGTGGCATGTGCACGAAAGTTGGAAAACGCCAGCCTCGTCCTGCCCCCATGCACAGAGTTCCCGCTGCCTCCTCCCACTTGCCGCTCACTCCTCAGCCTCGAGTGCACTTCTATCTTGCCTCATTATTGCCTCTGAATCCTCCTTCAAAGCACACACCTCTCCCTTTCCCAGAGTACAGTCACCTCACCCTCCCTGCCACCTCACCGGCTGTCACGTTCACCCCTTTGGCTCTTGTCATCAACTGCTTCTAATTTTCCCATCCTTGTGAAAACTGAAAGCTCTAGGAGGGAGGCGCCTCGTGCCATTGCTTCTCCATAATCCCAGCATGCCCGGCACAGGGCTGTGCCC
The DNA here is from genome assembly GCF_037993035.2 of Macaca fascicularis. Taxonomy (NCBI): domain Eukaryota; kingdom Metazoa; phylum Chordata; class Mammalia; order Primates; family Cercopithecidae; genus Macaca; species Macaca fascicularis. The sequence continues at coordinate 100,513,567 of NC_088384.1, read as the reverse complement.
ATCGGCATTTGGCATGAGATGAACTTTCCACCATTCACACTACTTCTGTGCCCACCACGCAGTGACGGAGTCACCAGTGTCTTCCTCAAGGCCTCATGTTGGCCCCTGGAGCCAGACAGTGAGCATCAGATCAGCGTCCACACCAGCTATGGAGTGGTTACCAGCTGTGTGTTGGGCAGGTCCCTTCCTCTCTCCTCCGGAGCCTGTTTCCTCTTTGTTGTTGTTGTTGCTGTTGTTGTTGTTGTAGGATCTCATGGTTTTGCTCACACTGGAGTGCAGTGGCATGATCTCGGCTCACTGGAACCTCCCTCTCCCGGGTTCAAGCGATTCTCCTGCCTCAGCCTCCCAAGTAGCCAGGACTACAGGCACATGCCACCACGCCCGGCCTTTTTTTTTTTTTTTTTTTTTTTTTTGTATTTTTAATGGAGATGAGGTTTCACCATGTTGGCCAGGCTGGTCTCAAACATTTGTCCGCAGGTGATCCACCTGCCTCAGCCTCCCAAAGTGCTGGGATTAAAGGCGTGAGCCACCATGCCCGGCCTTGTTTCCTCATTTGTGAAACAGAACCACAAGAATGACAGCCTCAGAGGTTGTTGTGGGAATTAAATTATGTCCAGTCATGTTTGGCAAAGAGGAAGAGCCCAGTAAATGTCCTTGGCGTCATGATTTGCTGTCTAACTCCACCATCGTCAAACAGCTGCCTGGGATCCTGTGATTCAGGCCTCTGAGATCACATCCTGGAATTTAGGTATGATACGTGGATCTGAGAAGTGTAGATCAAAGGTTATCTGGGTTCCACAAATGAGGAAGTAGGACGATCTCACCAATTTGGGATGACAGGCCATTCACACCTCATGAAACTTTCTTTGGGTCTTCAAGCAGCCTGTCACCCAAGGGCCCTTCTACTTCTGGTCCCCACACTGAGCAATGATGGAATGATGGAATAAGATGCTTCTAGTAGCATGGCTTAGGGAAACAACTTTTCAGAGGAACTAAAAAGGGGTCAGCCTGGGCAACATAGCAAGACCCCATCTTTACTAAAAATAAAAGAAAAAATTAGCCAGGTGTGCTGGCACACTGTACCCCAGCTACTCAAAAGGCTGGGGCGAGAGGATTGCTTGAGCTCTGGAGGCAGAGGTTGCAGAGAGCTATGATGGCGCCACTACATTCCAGCCTAGGTGACAGAGAGAGACCGTGACTCAAAAAAGAAAAAAAAAGGAGGAGTCTTAGAAATTCCAGTTCTTTTTCCCATTGTTTTGTAGCAGAGAAAGAGGTTTAATTGTAGGGCTGCCAAACAAGGACATGAGAGGAAACCTCCAATCTGTCTCCCCGAGAAGCTTGAGAATTGATAATTCCTTTTTTTTTTTTTTTTTGAGATGGAGTCTCGCTCTGTCACCCAGGCTGGAGTGCAGTGGCATGATCTTGGCTCACTGCAACCTCTGTCTCTTGGGTTCAAGCAACTCTCCTGGCTCAGCCTCCCAAGTAGCTGGGATTACAGGTGTGCACCACCATGCCCGGCTAATTTTTGTATTTTTAGTAGAGATGGAGTTTCACCATGTTGGCCAGGCTAGTCTTGAACTCCTAATCTCAGGTGATCTGCCCACCTTGGCCTCCCAAAGTGGTGGGATTACAGGTGTGAACCAACAGGCTCCGCCAATAATTCCCATTTCTTAATCAGGCTACCTGGATGGTGGAAGCATGGGCTCAGGTCTTGACTGGGGTCTCTAGCTGTGTGACCTTGGACAAGTTTCTTCACCTTTCTGAACCTCAGTTTCATCATCTATAAAATGGGAATTTGACTGTCTGCTACCTGAGCTGATGCTGTTTAGCAACTGAAATAGAAACCAAACCTGAAGCTCTGGCTGCCTGTGCTGAGATTTGAGATTAACCAGGGCAAAGGGCTGATGAGGTGGAGGAACCAAGGGTAGAGGAATTTATGGCAGCCCAGGGTTTATGGTTTTGATATGGGTTTATTAAGCACAATTTAGACTGAAATAGTCTCCGCTGGTCCCCACCCCCTCGTGTCCGTGATGGCAGCAGCATGAACAAGGCCTCCGTTGCAACGCTGTTGAAAACATTTCCTGGTGCTGACTAGTGGAGGGAAGGCACAGGGGAAGGCAGGAGCGGCCCTAGGGATCAGGTAGACAGCGAATGGGTGCTCTGAAGGCTGGAGAGTTTAATGGTTAACCTCTCGCTAGAAAGGGGCATGAAGAGTTCACTTGTACTCCTCATGTAACGGGAGCTCTCACAGTTACTGTGCTCTCATTCCATTCAATCCTGACATCTTCCCTGGAGGAAGATCTCATTCCCACTTTACAGATGAGGCTCGGAGTGGTGGAGTGACCTGCCCAAGGTTACACTGATCAGTAAGACGTGTGCTTCCCAGACCAGAACTTTTGTCCCCTCCATTAAGGAAGAGCTGAAAGGATCACGCTGCTCTACCCTCATCCCCAGTGAGGATGTCCCCATATGTTGGCATCCCACGGTCCAGCCATCACCGAATGCTGTGGTGTGCTGGTGAATGTTAACAATGGGCTCTCCAGGAACAAAAGCCCTGATTTGTAGAGTTTGCTAGTCCTTGTGGTGTAAACACTCCAGCAATAACCAATCTCAAGCTATCAGTGTGGCACTGGCAAACACGGAATTGGGAAGAGAAGCTAATAGTCAGTTCTCACAAGCCAGCTCCAGCACAACCCCGAGTGAATGGAACGCTGTGGTCTGTGGTGGCCGAGACACAAGGCCGCCCTCCTATAATAGTTTAGCCATGGAGAGAACCCCAGTGCCTACAGATCTGGCTGGAGATTCTCAAGCACATCCCTTGCTTTTATTCTTTCTACTTATTATTTATGTTTTGAAACAGGGTCTTGCTCTTTCACCCAGACCGTAGGGCAGTGTTGCATTCATGCTCTTTCACCCAGACTGTAGTGCAGTGTTGCATTCATAGCTCACTGCATCCTCGAACTCGTGGGCTGAAGCAATCCTCCCTCCTCAGCCTTCAGAGTAGCTGGTACTATAGGCACACACCACCACACCTAGCTAATTTTTAAATTTTTTTGTAGGGATGGGGTCTCCTTATATTGCTCTGGCTGGTCTCGAACTCCTGAGCTCAAGTGATCCTCCTGCCTCAGCCTCCAAAAGTGCTGGGATTACAGATATGAGCCACTGTGCACAGCCTTGTTCTAGAAAAAAGCAAAAAACAAAACAAAACAAAAAGCCACTTGCTTTTATGGAATGTCCCCACAGCTACTCATCTCATTGCTGGCAGATTGAGGCGACCCAGAAAAGGGCTCTGTCTTGGACCTTCGTGGAGGATGACAGACCCTTGGACCCTCTTGCCTTTCTTCCAGATCTTTCTATTACACTCTCCCTCATCACTCCCCTCTTCAAGAAGGGGGATCAACTTTCACTCTCTCCATATACTAAGTACTTGGAATCAAGAGACCAGGGTTAGATGTCTACCTCTGCCACCCAAGAGAAATCACTTCCCCAAGTCTCAGTCTCCTCATCTGGAAAGCGGGAGTAATCATGTCTAACTGCTTACCTCGTGATGTGAAGACTCAGAAATTATAATGGATACAAAAACATTCTGCACATCACAAAGAACTATAAAACTATTCTCATTCTTCCTTAAAAAAATTTTTTTTTTAGCCCCCAAGTAGAACCAGAAGATTCAGTCTTATTTCTGACACCTGAAAGAAAATAGACTCATCCGAGGACTTAGAAAACATATGCGCCATTTATTTTGTTTTATAAACTTTTGTTAAAACACACAAGAGTACGAAATGTTTTTTGTTTCTTTGCCCCATCAGGCGGCCGTGATGGGGGCTCAGGGGTCAGCGCAGGACCTAATGACATTCACACCCACAGAAAGATGTGGGTCGTTCTGATGGGACCCAGCCCACTTTGGTAATTGCTTGATGTAAATTTCACAATTCATCTTAATCAGGGCAGATCACAGAAAAATTTGGCAAATGTAATTGGCTTGGTAATGACAAACAATAGAAGAGCGTTCATTTCCGACCCTCTCCTCTCCTCTGTCCGCTCTCAGGAGAGCCTTGCGGATTTTAGAAGCTGCTGAGAGCTGCCTGAAGATCGGGGTGTCTTGGTGGGGGAACCGTTGTGCCCACGCTTGTCCCCCCAGCAACCCTCTGTTAGTCCATCAGATTTTATGTTTTAGGACCACAACTCAAGTGGCAAAAAAAAAAAAAAAAAAAAAAAGAGAGAGAGAGAGAGATTTTCTAATATGTCAGCTTAGAGTCAAAAAAGTAAACTTTGTTTTGTGTTTCTCACATTACAATAAAGTTATTAAAGTGGAATGGGTTTCTTCTCCAGAAAGGGGTAGATTCCCAGCAGAGAACTGACCCCCTGCTCCAAAAGATTGTTCCCATGAAGGGCCACTGTTGCCCTCTGCACGCCATGGCACATTCTTATCTCAACCTTGCTCCCGTGACAGAGGCCTGAGCAACGCTGGAGGGAGGAGGTGGAGGAACAGAGTGGGAATGACCACAATGCCGGGAAATGGTTCCAGCCTCCCTGCCTTACCGCAGACCAGGCTGAGCTATCTGGAGGAGATTTCAGGGGCACTTGAATGAGGTGGTGGAGGAAGGCTAGGGAGCTTTGAGCAGGGCGCAGTCTCTCCTGGGACTGGGGGTTTGGCTGGGACTGCTGTAGGGATGCGGTGATTCCTCTCTGACACTCGCCCCAATACTTCTCCATGCCTCTTTCTCATAAAAAACAATCACTAATGGTGGGATTTCTGGGCACTGGGGCACTGCCTCCATCCACTCAGAGGGGTCAGTGTTGAGCGGGGGGCAGGAGTCGGTCCAACAGTTTCCCTCCTACCTAATCACACCTCCAGCCCCAGGACACATCCCTTTTGTTCACACTGGTCAGTGGCATTTTCCAGAATGTCCCCAAAGACACCAAGATTCCACATGGATGACATGCTGGATGCTCCATCCTAGGGTCCAGTGTTTCCAGAATACACCTGGAGAGACGATCTCCAGAATAGGCCTCAAACCCGGGCCTGCTTAGCCCTCCCGTGCCCCCACACTGCACACACTGTCCCACCCCCATGCCAACAGGCCAGATGAGCCTGACTCCCAGGAAACAGACCCCTGCCACCCCTCCCCTAGACTTGGGGAGTGAAGAGAGAAAAGCTCTCAAGAGTTATGAATTCTCCTACATATTTATCAGCAAACAGGATACTCGACCCTAAGTGAATTTTAGTGCAGCCTCAGGCCAGTCTTGGTCCTGGGAGTGGGCAGAGTTCCCAGAAGAACGAGTCCGGTTTCTGAGGCTGGAGAAGGGAGCCAGAAGCCCCCCAACTTGATCACAGTGAGAACAAAGGGAGCCTTTGGAAAAGTTATTCAGCCACTCTCGTTAAGAGCTCCTGTTCTGATCCAGGGAGACCTGGGTTCAAGTCCTGACTCAGCCACTTCCTAGTTGTGTGAGTTTCAGAAAAAAAAATCACTTCACCTCTTAGAACGCAATTTCATCTTCTGTAACAATCTCTAGGTTAGGAGGGGCGGGTAAGTGTGGGGAGGGAGGAGGAGAATAAAAAAACAAAAACAATCTCTAGGTTAATAGGGAGGAAGGGAGGATTAAATGAGATGATGCATATCAGATGCCTTAAGACAGTGCCTGGGAGTAAGGAAGAGCTTGAGACAGGCCCTGGGAGATCATTCCTCCTGGATGTCACTCTGATGTGAGAGTTTACCCATCTTGTCCTCTCCAGCCCCAAGCCTCATTACTCTCACCCGCATTACATCATCCACCCCACCTGACCTCCCAGCTCCCAGCCTCCCATCCTCTACAGAACTGCTGTGTTCATTTTCTGGAAGCCCAGCTCCCTGCATACCCCTTGCCGCTGATCAGGGCCTCAGCCTGGTATTCCAGACCCTATGCTCTCCAGCAGGCCTTCTCTCTCTTCATCATCCCTTTCCCACACCATTCTTCCTCAATTCTTGCTAGATTCTTCCTACCACGAGGCCTTGGCTCAGGCTGTTCTTTGGAATGTCCCATCTCACCCGCTCTACCAGCCAGAAGTCTACCCTTTCTCAAAGGCCTAGTGGATGGTCTGCCTCCTTCTGATGCTTTTCCTCTCCACTCCAAGTTCCTGTTGCAGTTGCCAACCTGGGCTTGTTTTCTCGGGTTGAAGGTCTGCAGAGATCCTCACCCCAAATACCCACCCAAGTCCCTGAAGAAGGAGGGTGCGGTGGGGCTGGAGGAGAAAGGTGTCTTCCCTCACCACAGCCTTCTAGATCCTGCCTGGCCCCAGTCAGTGCTTACAACATGCTCCCAGAATGACTGGGGGAATCGTTTTCAAGGCCTCCTTGGCCTCTGGAGAGGTGGTGCTGGAGAAGACGGGATGGCTGAGCAAGGCGACAGCAGAGGGAAACGGGCGTTTGAGGTGGGGGCAGCAGCAGAAGGAGGAGCGAATGGATGAAGGTGAAGGTGAAGGCAGTGGCTTCAACATGAGAAAAGTTGTCCAAGGCAGTAGAGGACTTTCCAGTGGCGTCTTCCCAAGTGAAAGTCTCGTTATCCAGAGCAGAGTGTCAAGGGTGGCAGTGGGATGTGGCCCTTAGGCCATGTTCTCGGGCCCTTTATCCTTCCCATTCCTGCTCTGGGACTGGTCCTGGCGTCACGTCTTCCTTTGCCGTGACCACGTGATCACCAGGCGTTCTCTGAGGGGGCTGGGGGGAGCCAGCGGAGCCCCCAAGCCCCAGCGGCTTGCTAGATAACTTCCTGCTTGGTGATGGTCGGCTGGGGGATGGCAGAGAGGGGCTTGACGATTGTGGCGACGGCTCCTGGCAGGAGCTTGTAGGGCTCAGACCCTGAGCCACCTGGCGGTGAGGGCTGTGGGGTCTCAGGGGTGGCTGGAAGGACAAACAGACAGATAGGAGCTGCTCAAAATTCCAGCCTTTGTGGGAGTAAATGAAGAGCCCTGGGAAAATTCTCCCCCCAACCCCCAGCCCGCCCCGCCTTGACTTAATTTCTTCCTCTATAAAATGAGAGAATTAATTAAACCAGATAATCCCCAAGGTCTTTTATGACTCAACCTTCTGTGAGTCCCAGATCATAAAGCCTAAGTTTTATGAGGTCTGGAAGGTCCCACCACCCATCTCCTCCATCATTTATTTGATATGCAGACTTGAACTGCTTCTCTGAAACCAAGGCCCAGGCCTGGCTGTCACCAACGGCAATGGGATGGGTGACAGGGATATTCTTTCCTGGGAGAAGGAGCCAGCAGCTGATGAGACCCAGGGCCAACTGGCTCAAAAAATACCATTTCTTGGATATTTAGGACATGAGTAATAGAAACTGGCCTCACTCTCATGGCAGGTTTGGAGAGCAAATTTGACCCAATTGGCAATCTTTGTTCAATGGACAACTTTCTCCAAGAACAACGTCAGTAAAATATCATCTCATCTCAGTGGATCACTTCATCCCATTGATAATCTTATTCTTTGAAGAGCCTTGCCCAATGACAAGTTTACACTTTGGAGGTTTCAGAGGATGGTCTAGTCCAGCAGACATCCTGACCCAATGGATAGTCTCATCTAATTGTTTAATGGATAGCCTTACCCAATTGAGCAGCCTTATGTCAATGATCACTTTTACCTAACGGACAATGTCAACTAATGGGATTCTCACCCAAGAACATCTTCACCCAATAGGTTACTTCATCCAGTGGATTGCCTCATCCCAACAATGGCTTCATTCAGTAAAGGTTGTCAGTCACCTTACTGAATAAACAGCCTCAACAAATGGACAACCTTGCCCTTTATTCCCTACCCTGGAACCCAGAAAATTGTTGCATCCTGGTTCTACCTTCTAGACTCCACCTTCTCCTGCTTCCTCTCTTAAGCCCCATCCTCACCCTTTGCAAGGTAGAGCCCCAGAGGTTGCCCACCTGCCTGCCCCCTGGGTCGGGGCCACTCACACATCTGTCCATTGCTGAGGTGAGTGGGCATTGTGTTGGCAACGATGACATTGGTTCCCATGTGTTCCTGCATCAGGTGAGGGTGCAGGGGGTGGTGGGCATGGGGTGCATCGCTGGAGGACCCTGCAGGAAGAGAAGATCGATCAAGATGAAGAGTCTGGGATGCAGACCTCAGGCCTTGGGACGCCATCTTCCTCAGGTGTGACCAATCAACCTGCCCATCCAATATTGGCAATGCCTGTTGGGGACCTATTCCTGGGTTAGTAAACTAGGGTGTACCATTCCCATTCGTAGGCTTCATGAGGGTGTTAAGAAGGCCCCAAAAAACCAAGAGAACAAAAGTGAGTTGAAAGAAACAAGGTGCCTATAAGGAAGCTCTGAGATCAAGTAAATGTTCTAATGAGTAGCGTATTGGATGTAATCAATGGCTCTCAAGGCTCCTTGGCGTGCAAGTCCTTCAACCATTTGGTCCCGCCTCACCTTCCAGCCTCATCCCCCACATCTCTGCTGCAGCCAACTGACCTACTTATAGCATCTATGTGTCCCCTGTGTTTTCCTATCTCTATGCTTCTGCTCACGTTGTTGCTTCCGTCAGAGATGTTTTTTCCACCCCAAACCCGCTCCACGTCCATAAGCCCAAATCCCAGCTCATATATTTCCTCTCTTTAGAAGCCTCTCCTGATTCTCCTCGTTCTCATTCCTTGGATTTCTCATAGTAATTTATCTGTAACACAACTTTTAGGAACAACTACTTCTTCTGTCTATGAGCATTACAATTTCAGATGTATTTTTCTTCTTTCTTTGAGAGCCTAGCAGATTGTCTGGAACACAGTAACCGCTTTAAACATGTGTCAGGGAGTAAAAATACCACATGGGGTATGGTTTAATAATAGCCTATGGTGAGTAATATGACAATGATGGAATTTCAATGCTTGTAAGAGATCTCTACAGCACATCGATCTCAGTGATAAATAACGACTGTTGATAATTAACAATTACCATGTGCCAGGTACTGTTGTATAGCACTTTTCATGTTTTACATAATTTAATCCTTACAACAATCCTATAGAATGGATACTATTATTACCCCATTCTACAGATGAGACAACTAAGCCCAGAGCTCTTAACTATTTGGCAACAGACCACAGGCTCCTGATCCTAATCTCAGTGACACCTGATTCATAGTAACCCCATGTTCACAGGGTCAAAGTGAGAATGAAATAAGCTATCACACAACAGTGGTTCCCAACTGGGGATGATTTTGGCCCATCAGGAGACGTTTGACTATATCCGAAGACATTTTTGGTTGTCACTACTGGAGAAGTGCTACTGGCACCTTATGGGTACAGGACAGAGATGCAGCCAAACAACGCACAGGACAGCCCAGCACAACAAAGAATCGTCCAGTTCCAAGTATCAATAGTACCAGTGTTGAGAAACCTCGCCCTCACTGAAGCACCTCCAAAATCTCGAATTCAACATCCCTACTTTGACTTCACCTTGTGTCCTTCCAGCTCCCTTAATCTAGTACCATCACTGCAAAACTTCTTCAGCCTACTGAGGCTGTCAATTCACTGACACTCTCTTTTCACTATCACCCCATCCTTTTGTTGTTGTTGTTGAGACAGAGTCTTGCTCTGTCACACATGCTGGAGTGCAATGTCACAATCTCGGCTCACTGCAACCTCCGTCTCCTGGGTTCAAGCGATTGTCCTGCCTCAGTCTCCCGAGTAGCTGGGATTACAGGCGCATGCCACCACGTCTGGCTAATTTTTTTTGTATTTTTAGTAGAGATGGTGTTTTACTGTGTTGGCCAGGTTGGTCTTGAGCTCCTAGCCTCAAGTGATCCACCCGCCTCGGCCTCCCAAAGTGCTAGGATTACAGGTGTGAGCCACCGCACCCAGCCTCTGTCTTTATTTCTCTTTGAGTGCAGCCCAGACTGCATGACCTATCATTCTAATCACTCCCTTGCAGTCATCCTAACTCCTTCATACTCCCCTTCACAGTCAAACCATTTCAAAGGGTTATCTACTCTATCTCCACCTTCCCACTTGCTGTCTTTGGAGCACTCTCCAATCTGGTTTCCACTCTCCCAGCTCTCTGAAACTGCTTTCAACACAATTGCCAAGAGCCTCCAGCTGCCAATCCAATGGACTCTTTCCTCTCTCTTCCCCTCCTCCCTTCACCTCTCCATTCCTCCCTCCTTCTTTCTGTCTCTCTGCAGAGTGTAACACCATTAAACACTCTGTCCTTCAAACACGCTCTTCTCTTGGATTCTGGAATTGCCCTGGTTTTCTCCTACCCCTCCGGCCATTCTTCTTCCCTTCCCTCCATGGCTCCATCTTCCCCCGATTCCACAGAGCTGCCTTTAATCTTGTGCTTGAGCAGCAGACTCATACATTCAACTGCCTCCTCGGCAACTTGGACTTGTAATAGTCATCTCATGCTTAATGAAAGTCCACAATGAGGCTGGGCATGGTGGCTCACACCTGTAATCCCAGCACTTTGAGAGGCCAAGTCGGAAGGATTGCTTAAGACCAGGAGTTCAAGACTAGCCTGGGCAACATAGTGAGACGTCGTCTCTATAAAAAATAAAAATGAAAAATTAGCCGGGTATGGTGGCACACACCTGTAGTCCCAGCTACTCGGAAGACTGGAGGATCTCTTGAGCCTGGAAGGTTGAGGCTGCAGTGAGCTATGACTGCGCCACTGCACTCCAGCCTGGGTGACAGAGAGAGATCTCGTCTCAAAAAAAAAAAAAAAAAAAAAGGAAAAAGGAAAAAAAGAGAGTCCACAACGGATCTCTGAGGTCACCCCTCACGACCACCCCCAGACCGCAGCATCAAGTTGTTTATTCTGTCCTCCTCATCTCGGTAAACTACTCCATCATCATTTCTGCTATTCAAAGCAAAAATTTAGACTCTGTCCTTGACTATTCCTCTTCCTGTCACTCCCTACATCTAATCAGTCAGCAAATCCTGTGGGTGTGGGCTCTTCCTCCAAATAGATGATCCGGTTTATCTTCACTGCTCCATTTCCATGGTCCAAGCCTTCATCATCTGTCACATGATTGGAGACAGTGACATTCTCAGGAATCTCTGCAATTTACTTTGTACCCAACAGTCTGAGTGGTTTGTTTAAAGCATTAGTCTGGGCTGGGCATGGTGGCTCATGCCTGTCATTCTAGCAGTTTGGGAGACCGAGGTGGGCAATCACTTGAGGTCAGGAGTTTGAGACCATCTTGGCCGATAGGGTGAAACCCCATCTCTGCTAAAAATATAAAAAAAAGAGCTGGGCGTGGTGGCGGGTGCCTGTAATCCCAGCTACTTGGGAGGCTGCACAGGAGAATTGCTTGAACTTGGGAGGTGAAGGTTGCAGTGAGCCGAGATCCTGCCACTGCACTCCAGCCTGGATGATAGAGGGAAATTTTGTCTCAAAGAATAAAAATAATTAGTCTGGTTTTCACTCTCCTTACAATAGTTGCAATGAGAATAAAATCCAAATTTCTGACAAGGTTTACAAAGCCATATGTTTATGATTTGGTTTCTGCCCAATCTCCATCTTCACCTCCTCCATCTCCTCCATCTCACAACCTTGCCCTTCTTTCTCAAACACACAACTCTCTCCTCTCCGGGGCCCTTGAAGTAGTTCCTTCTTCTTGGAATATTCCTCTCTTTTTTTTTTTTTTTTTTTTTTTTTTTGATGGAGTCTCGCTGTGTTGCCCAGGCTGGAGTGCAGTGGCACGATCTCGGCTCACTGCAAACTCCACCTCCCAGGTTCACGCCATTCTCCTACCTCAGTCTCCCGAGTAGCTGGGACCACAGGCGCCCACCACCACACCCAGCCGATTTTTTGTATTTTTAGTACAGACAGGGTTTCACTGTGTTAGCCAGGATGGTCTCGATCTCCCGACCTCGTGATCTGCCCTCCTTGGCCTCCCAAAGTGCTGGGATTACAGGTGTGAGCCACTGCTCTCTTGTCTTTTAAGCCTTGCACTTCCTTTCAGCCATTAGGGTCTTAGCACAAGAGTCACCATTTCAGAGAGGTCTCCTTTGGCCTCCCCTATCTAAAGAGGATTCCTTTTCAGTTAAACTCTACCATATTACCTGTTTATTTCAAAATCATAAAATGTGAGCCTTTATACACACATGCACACACATACGGGCATATACACAGATATCCATGCATCTATACACACTCACACATACACAGCCTCCCGGAGGGCAAAGATCATGTTCTTCACTGAATTGCCAGCACTCAGAACAGTGACTGGCATGTGCTAGGCTCTCAGCGCCTGAACAGATAGACCATTGCCTTTGTTCCCATTTTTCTGATGAGGAAACTGAGGCACAGATGGGTTAAGCAACTTGCCCAAAGCTGCACAGTGGGGAAGCCAAGGAGCTGAGGGGTGAGCTCAGGTCTGTGTGAGGCTGTCTCCTAGAGAGTCCCCCCTCCAACCCTGCCCCTCCTGGGCCTGGCACGGACCTCCCAGCAGCATCTCCTGCAGCAGGTTGTCGATCTTGGCCATGCCGAAGAGCTTGATGAACTGGATCTGCTCGATCATCTGCCAGGTGATGCTCTGCAGGGTAGGTAGCAGCAGCAGCAGCTCTCCAAAGCGGCCGCGCGAGTCATACTGGCGGTCATTGATGTAGTCTTCCAAGCTCACCTGCACCTGGGAACGCAGCCGCTTGATCTTCCCTGGATCGCTCAGCCCTTTGGCATCTACAATGGAAGAAGGTGGGCAAGGGAGGGCAGTAGGGTCCAGCTGGAGAATCTGGGGAGTCAAGACCCAGATGTCCCCTGACTTGTGTCACACAAGGAGTCTTCAGCAGTGTGGGCACAAGGATTCAGGGACCTCAACAACCAGGGTATGCCAGTATGAATTGTAATTTCCTAGACACAGGCAGAAAAAGATTTCTGCCACGTTTCCTAAGGCACTAAACCAGAAGAGTGGGGAAAAGGAGATGGAGGGCGGGACTTGAGGAACGCATCCAATAAGCACCTAGCAACTGCCTCATCTTACACAAGGGGAAACCCAGACACAGTGCAAGGATAGGGCTTGTCCTGGGTGGCACAGCCAGTTGTTGGCAGAGCCACGATGGGAACTTGGGGTTTTGGGCCACAGTTGAGGTCCCCTCATCCAGACCTCAGCACTTGCTGCCTCTACTGTGTTAGAATAGGCTCCCCTTCCCTGGTTCCTGCTTCCTATCACCTTAGGGACTCAGGTTAGGTTTCATCTCCTCCAGGAAGTCTCCCTTCTACCCTCCTATGTCTGCATCCTGTGTCCTTCCTGTTTCCAAATCTCTGCGGCCCCTCCATCACTGCTGACCACACAGGATGTAATTGTTGTGCCATCCAAAGTTGAGCTCTGCAGGGGCAGGCATATGTCTTATTTGCCATTTTTATTTTATCTTACTTTATTTTATTTTATTTTTTGGGACTGAGTCTCCCTCTGACTCCCAGGCTGGAGTGCAGTGGTGTGATCTCAGCTCATTGCAACCTCTGCCTCCCGGATTCAAGCGATTCTCCTGCCTCAGCCCAGGCACATACCACATCCAGCTAATTTTTGTATTTTAGTGGAGACAGGGTTTCACCATGCTGGCCAGGCTGGTCTCAAACTTCTGACCTCAAGTAATCTGCCTGCCTCTGCCTCTGAAAATGTTGGGATTACAGGTGTGAGCAACTGCACCTAGCCTTTGCCATGTCAAACCCACCACCTAGCACCATGCATAGTCAATATTTATTGAATAGGGCCGGGCGTTACATTTATTTATAACTATATATATATTTTGTTAGATGGCTGGATGAATGAATGAAAAAAAATCAGTGAATAAATTCTAGATCCTTAGCCTAGAAGGGACTTAAGCGGTCATTCAATATTTAATCCCGACCTTTGTGGAGGTAATGCATTTATTTCCTCTTTCCTGGAGAAAGGAAGTGGCAGAAAGAACATTCACCCACATTTCTAGTGAGCTCTCTCCACTGAATCATGTTTGTTCATTTGTTCATTCAGTCCACAAATGTTTACTGAGCACCTCCTGCATGCCAGGGGAACTAGGTTCCCCACCCCTTCAAATTGCTGGAGGCTGCTGCCTCTGACTCAGCATCAGTGATCCTGCCCATTTTGCAGAACAATTCTGCCAGTCCAGCCTCATGCCGAGCACTACAGAGGATACAGGCTGGGCCAGGCTGTGGAGGGAGCTAGAACTAGAAATCTCACCCTCTGGGAGGGTGGGATAGCACGTGGTAGGTAAGAATGTGGGCTTGAGAGAGAGAGAAATCGGGATTGACAGGTGGTCTGAAGTTCAAATCCAAGCTCTGCCATTTTCTGGTTGCGTGACCTTGGGCAAGTTAATCATGCCTCAATTTCCTTATCTGTTAAATGGAGATAATAATTCCTACTTCACAGGTACCATGTTGGTAAGTAAGATAATCCACATGAAGTGTTTGAAAACAGCTCTTTAGTGAGCATTTAATACATGGGGCTCATCTTCCTCTTCATCACTATATATATATATATTTTGTTTTGTTTTGTTTTGTTTTCTTTTGTTTTTTGAGATGAAGTTTTGCTCTTGTTGCTCAGGCTGGAGGGCAATGGCATGATCTTGGCTCCCACTGCAACCTCCGCCTCCCAGGTTCAAGTGATTCTCCTGCCTTGAAATCACACAGCTAATTTTTGTATTTTTAGTAGAGACGGGGTTTCACCATGTTGGCCAGGCTGGTCTGGAACTCCTGACCTTGAGTAATCTGCCTGCCTCAGTCTCCCAAAGTGCTGGGATTACAGGCATGAGCCACCGCACACGGCCTTTTCATTACTATTATTACTAGAGGTAATCTATCTGCAGTGTGAAGGACAGTGCCGGGCACACAGTAGGTCCCCTCTAACATGTAAGCAGGGAAGGCAAGCAAGCCTCCGGGGTTCAGGCACCTTTGACACTGGGAAGCAAAAGCAGGTTTTGTACAAAGACTGACTACAAAGGCATTCTGTATAAAAGCAGGTGCGAACGTCAGTGGACAGAATGGGGAGAGGAGAGCCAAGAGCCACAGGAGAGGGTAGTAATGCTTTATCTTCATCCTGCAATGTGAAGGGTTGGAAGATACTGTCTACAGTTGATAGAACAAGAAAAGAAAGATAAAAGCACATAACATGCAACAGAGACACAAAAATAGCAATAAAAATATATTGGGGAAAATGAGGGAGAAAAGATGGGAATGGTAATGGAGAAAAGCGAAATCCTCCACTATCCTAGGAGGAACGTTATGATCCAAAATGAATACATCAACAAATATAAGGCTTAGTCTTTCATTTAGAATTGTTGAGGAAACTGCCAGAAGAAACAATTAAAAGAATCAGACATGTTTCTCTTGGGGAGTAGACTTAGAGCTGGAAAAGTAGGATGGGGAGAAGTATTTGCATTTTAAGTATGTGTAGATTTATTTATTTACTTATTTATTTAGTTTTTAGATGAGGTCTTGCTTTGTCACCCAGACTGGAGTGCAGTGGTGCAATCATAGCTCACAGCAGCCTCGACCTCCTGGGCTCAAGAGATCCTCCCACCTTGGCCTCCCAAGTAGCTGGGACTGCAGGTGCTCACTACCATCCCTGGCTAATTTTTTTTTAGTTTCTATAGAGACGAGGTCTTATTATGTTGGCCAGGCTGGTCTCGAACTCCTGGCCTGAAGTGATCCTCCTGCCTCAGCCTCCCAAAGTGCTGGGATTACAAGTGTGAGCCACCACATCAGGTTCTAGATATTATTTTGATAAAAATTTTTTGAGGAAAAGAAGCAAATATGAAAGAAAAGAGGAAGATAGGAAGTAAGGAGAAAGAAGGATGGAGGGAAGAAGTAAAAGAAGGGAAAGCCCAGGCCTTTGGAGTCAGGGTGCCCTGTTGAGTCATATCCTCCCTTTGTGTTTCTTTGAGATGCTGTCTCACTCTGTCGCCCAGGCTGGAATGCAGTGGTGCGATCTTGGCTCACTGCAACCTCCGCCTCCCAAGTTCAAGTGATTCTCCTGCTTCAGTCTCCCAAGTAGCTGGGATTACAGGCATGCACCACCACGCCCGGCTAATTTTTATATTTTTAGTAGAGATGGGGTTTTGCCATGTTAGCCAGGCTCGTCTTGAACCCCTGACCTCATGTGATCCGCCCGCCTCGGCCTCCCAAAGTGCTGGGATTACAGGTGTGAGCCACCGCACCTGGCCATATCCTCCCTTCAAATCTTGACTTGCCTCATCCGTTAAATGAAAACGGCCTCTCCTAGCTGTCGTTAACATGAGATGAGGTTGTGAACTCTGTACAATAGGAGAAGTCTAGCAGAGTGTTCTGGAGAGAGAGTCAGGGATGGCTTAGGAGGTGTGCACTGTACCTGGGTCAAAGAAGATGATGGCTTTGAGGTAGGCATACTCATTGTCATCGATCTGCAGCTCCTGGAAGGGCAGCACCAGCTCGTCGAGGATGCGCATGGACACCCGGCTCATCTCCGCCAGCTCCGGGCAGTGCCGAGGGACAATGTAGTCATTGCCTGGAAGGGTTGGGAGGGAGGGAGGATGGGAAGTCACCTTGGGTTGACCCCTCTCCTCTAGTTTTGGTTTTTAAGTTGGCAAGATAGTTGGTGCCTGTGGGAGGAGGACCTGCAGGGCTGATGACTCCTATTTCACAGGTAAGGAAGCTCAGCCTCCAGTAATCCTGCTGAGCTTGGAACTTGACTTTCTAGGACCCCTTTCACATGACCCAAGCTCCATTTACCAATGTGACTCACAAGATCGATGCCATTCAAAGGCCACCTGGTAGGCACCAAAGCATCAAAGTTAAAGGACCAGATTCTGGAACTGCACTGCCCTGCTTAAATGGCTCTGCCCCTGATAGCCGGTTAGAGTTGGATAAGTTACTTAACCTCTCTGTGCCTCAGTTTTCTCATCTATAAGATGAGGATAAATAATCGAGCTTCCCTCATAGCATTGTTGTATTAAAATAGGTAGTGTTTGCAAAGCAGTGAGCACAGTCCCTGGCGCATAGTGTGTGCTGTACAAGCGTTTAAAATAATAAATATGCTGGCCGGGCACGGTGGCTCACGCCTGTAATCCCAGCACTTTGGGAGGCCGAGGCAGGTGGATCACGAGGTCAGGAGATCATGGTTGGCTAACATGGTGAAACCCCGTCTCTACTAAAAATACACACACACACACAAAATTAGCCGGCCGTGGTGGTGGGCGCCTATAGTCCCAGCGACTCGGGAGGCTGAGGCAGGAGAATGGTGTGAACCTGGGAGGCGGAGCTTGCAGTGAGCCGAGATCGCGCCACTGCACTCCAGATGGGCGACTGAGCAAAACTCCATCTCAGAAAAAAAAAAAAATAATAATAATAATAATAAATATGCCATGAAGGCACAGGTGACACGGCCTGGGCTTTGTGCCATTCCCAACCACCTCTTGCTCCTACTCCAGAAAGAGCATCAGAATGCACAGGTAGGCTGGGCACAGTGGCTGACACCTGTAACCCCAGCACTTTGGGAGACTGAGGCAGGTGGATCATTTGAGGCCAGAAGTTTGAGACCAGCCTGGTCAACATGGTGAAACCCTGTCTATACTAAAAATACAAAAATGAGCTGGGTGTGGTGGTGCACACCTGTGGTCCCAGCTACTTTGGAGGGTGAGGCAGGAGAATTGCTTGAACCTGGCAGGCGGAGGCTGAAGTGAGCCGAGATTGCACCATTGCACTCCCGCCTGAGTGACAGAGCAAGACTCTAAAAAAAAAAAAAAAAAAGAGAGAGAGAGATGCACAGGTAATTCCAGGGATAATCCTGATTGTGCTCTGATTTTACTGCTGGGAATGTGATGCCTTACATCACATTTCTTTGCATCTGAGTGGGGTATCCAGTTGAGAACTGAGTCCTGGAACCCTCCAATGCAAGCCTGAGGACAGGGCCACTCCTGACTAGTCTCCCTCGCCCTTGCATGCCACCATGTGAATCTCCTTGCCTGGGTGAGTGCCATGCTAGGTATGCCCTCCCTGGAGCCCAGGCCAGGGCAGGCAGCCTCCTCACCTAGGAGCAGCACGTCCTTGAACACCATGGATCGCTTGGTGGCTCCGAGCAGCAGGTGCTCACCAGCATGAGCTCTGAGCAGGGCCACCTGAAAGAGAAGGAACAGTGTTTGCCATCTGTACCCTTGGGAAAGCTGCCCGTAGCCAACTCAGTGACGCTGGGCAAGTCAGCTTAATGCTCCTCTCTGCCTCTACCTGCCTGAACCGTGAAATGGGCATCATAAAACTACTGCCCATAAAACTAGAAACCTGGAAGGGATTCTGCAGAAAACCGGAAGGGAAAAGAACATGCGCTCAGAGCTGAGAGACCTCGCGCTGACTCTGCCCCTGAACTGTTGTGTCCTTGAGCGAGAAGCTGCTTCACGCTGGGCCTCTTCTGTGTGCCTGATGAAACTGTAAGAAACATTCTGTGTGCTTTTTATTTTCTTTTTTGAGATTCTCAAAAAGGTCTATGATCCTAAAAAGTTCCAAAACCCAAATTCCCACCCATGGACCAGCTATGGAGAATTACGAAGGGTGTTTTGTAAAAATACAGATTCTATTATTATTATTATTTTTGAAACAGAGTCTCACTCTGTCACCCAGGTTGGAGTGCAGTGGCACCATCTCGGCTCACTGCAGCTTCCGCCTCCCAGGTTCAAGTGATTCTCGTGCCTCAGCCTCCAGAGTAGCTGACTACAGGCGTGCACCACCATGCCTGGCTAATTTTATTTTTAGGAGAGACGGGGTTTCACCATATTGGCCAGGCTGATCGTGAACTCCTGACCTCAGGTGATCAGCCCAACTCGGCCTCCCAAAGTGCTGGGATTATAGGCGTGAACCACGGTGCCTGGCCTGAAAATATAGATTCTCAGGCCCTGAGATTCTGATCCTGATTCTGTATGTTTAGGGTGGGCCCAGGGATCAGTGTTTAATTAACTCCACAGTTGACTCTGAAGTGCAATTCTGTCTGGGAAATCATTGCTGTGGCAGATCCCTCCAGGGACTGACACTGCAGGACTCCGGGATTCTGAGAGGGCATTACAAGAACTTGGAGGTGGATGTTGGGTCTCAGGGCTGGTCCTTCTCAAAGCAAAGGTATGAGCACTGGCCTCTGGCAGAGAATCACCTTGATGAAACCCTTCTCTGCAGGGCGTACAAGGCAAGACTTCGAAGACTAGAATCGTAGGTGGGCGCCCAGCAAGCTCACAGAAGGACATAGCCAGCCCACTGAGGGCCATCTGCTTTAGTGCTTGCCTGAGGACCAAAGGATGGCCTGAAACAAAATAGCACCAGGCTGGTAGCCTCAAGTATCTTATCTTCAAGGTTGAGTTAGGGAGTTTGGAGGTTCTATAGCAAGCCAAACTAGAAGGTTAAAATGCCTTTGTTTGTTCATTCATTTGATTGTTCGTTCTTTCAGTTATCAAATCCTAAATGCCTACTACATGCCAGACACTTTTTAAGACAATGGAGGCACAGTGTTTAAAAACGAGAGACAAGGTGTCCAATCTCATCGAACTAACATTTTGTAGGCGAAAGTATGGAACAGACAGTAGAGAACAAATAAATACACAGCACAGTGGGTGACCACAACATAAAAGAAAGAAGAAGGAGAAAAGATGGGAGGAAGGGAAGAAGGGAGGGAGGGGAGTGGAAAGGATGGTGAGAGCAATTGGGCAAGAATGGCTACATTAGATGGGGAGGTCAGAGAAGGCCTGTAAGGAGGTGAAATTGTTGTTAGAGGAAAATAGAGATTTGCCTGAAGGTATTTGGCACAAAATAAGCCTTCAATAAATATTTGAATGAAGGAAGGAAGGAAAGGGGAAATGAATGAATGAATGAATGAATGAATGAATGAATAAATGAGCAAACATCTTGACTTCTTCTCTAGCTCTAGCTGCTCCTGGGCAGCCACTTGTCCTTGCCACTTCTATTCCCCATGGATAGAATCTTGTGACGAAAACAGAAAAAGAGGAAACTGCCTGGGAGGGGAAATCCACTTTCCATGACCAGTATGGAGGGAGGCCGAGGATGCTGATTGCTGAGTGCCTCCTGCGCGCCAGGCACTGTGCAAGCCTTTCATCAGTCACCCCAGTGGCCTTCACACCACGAAGCAGAACACCTGGATTTGAATCCCAGTTCTGTGGCTAACTTGCTCTGACTTCAGGCAAATTGCTGTCTCTCTCTAAGCCCCAGTCTCTTTCTCCAGTTGTATCCAGGCCCAAGAAGCACACCAACTGGGAATCTAGTTTCTGGGGCAATGTCAACAGAATTGGAATGCCCTTTGGAGGACAATGCCCCCGATTTTCCCAGGGATGCCCCACCTGCACTGGGCAAGCTGGGCTCCTCATACACCAGGAATGGGGAGTTGGGAGCTCTTCTGATCCCAGGTTCAACCCCCTGATATGGCAGCTGTTCTGGGGGGTGGGCCGGGAGGTCGGGTGGTGTGTTAATGATTGTCCTCTGTTATTGGCCACCCATCATTGCTCTCTGAGAATGCTCTGAGCCCCAGCCAGGGAGGTTTGGGTGGGAAATCGAGGTTAACAATTGCTCAGGTTGGGGGTATCTTGTTGCCCTGCTAAGCCCCTGGGAAGGAACAGGAGGGATTAAACATTAATGTAGAGACTCCAGCAGAGGGGACTGGGGCCAGAGCACAAGGAGCAGGGGAGAGGGTAGGGGCAGATTGTCCAAGATCCTTGCCCTATTGACTCTGCTAATGGAGGGAGGAACCATGGAAGAGGACCCTGGGTCCAGCCCCTGTGTGAGGCTGGGGACCAGCCAAACCAGCATTTTCACAGTGTCCCTATATGTAGTATTAACAGGTGTTCCAGGAGAATCTTGGGGCCGAAGGAGTTTGGGAAGCCTTGGCCTGAGAAGTCAACTTCTCAGAAGTTTTCACAGACTCACATGCATTGTTGGTGCCTTATGCAAAGGTGTGAAACAGGTAAGTGAATGCACCAGAGGCTGTCTCCAAAGGTGGGGAGGTGGCCCAGCCCAGCTCCTCTTCCCTAGATGGGGAACACCTCTTTGGAGGCCCAGGGGTGCTCTGGGCAGGAGCTTCATAGGTGGCATCTCCAAAATTCATCTGTTCTCAGACACACGCCACCTTCCTTCAACCCTTTCTTCCCCCAGGGACATTTTAGTATTCCAAAAAAAAAAAAAAAAAAAAAGTACAGTGGGAAATACGATGCTGAGTTCAACTGTTTTGGTGGGAAAGAAGGAAGAAACTAACATTTAGGGAGACGAGCTCTGGTCCCGCCACTGCGCCGCTTGCTCCATCACCCGAGTTTTGCACTTTTCAGACAGTAATGTCCTCAGTCCTCCCAACCACACTCTAAAGTGGATATTATCATTTCCACTTTACAGATAAGAGAACACTGAGGCTCAGAGAGAGGAAGTCATTTGCCCAGGATTAGGCAGACAACCAGTATTAGAGCCAGAGCTTAAGTCAAAATCTCCTGATCCCTGTCCCAGGATCCCTGTCAACATCCCCCTGGGAGAGCCACGGGTACGATGGTTAGGAGCTTGGACTTTGGAGCTTCCCTACTAGGTTCTAATCCCAGCTGTGCTGGATAGTAGCTATGTGACCTTGAGCAGGTTACTTAACCTCTCTGTGCCCCAATTTCCTCACCTATGAGATGGCAGTAATAATAGAACCTTAGTACCTACCTCATAGAGTTGTTGGAGGAGCTGAGTTAATATTTGTAAGGTGATTTAAAGTTTCAGACACATGTGTGCACTACGCATTTTGTTAAATAAAATAAAATCAAGCCAGTCCATGGCTATATCCCAGATGGGCCAGCAGCCCCCTGGCTGCCCTGCCGGGTGCCCACTACTGCCCACCATCCACGCCCATCCTTACCTGGTCGTCCAGGGGGAGCTCGCAGAAAGCCGGGATGTACTTGGCCCACTCGACGAGAACCAGCAGCTGCTCCTTCATGGACTCACATACGTCTGCGATACTGGCGATCTTCTTCGCCCGAATGTCGCCATTGATCCCGGAGACAGGGGAGGTGATCTTCAAGAGATACAGGGAAGAAAATGCTGGAGATGTCCGGGCCCTCCTGCACTCTCTGTCCCCTGCACAGAGCCCCCTCCCTGGAATCAGATGTGAGGAGGGGGCTGCATAGTGGGTGCCTTCCAGCTCTAAAGGAAGCTCAGGGTAAAAACGGAGGGAGGGAGGAGGCAGGGATGAGGGAGAAGGGCTCCCTCTTGGCCTTCACCTGTTACCTGCCCCTTGCCTCCTCCTCTATCAGCTTTAGAGCGCCAAGCAGTCTCTCAGCCTTAGAGGAGAAGCAGGGAAAAAAATCATCATCCTTATGTGACAGTGAGGCAACCATGGCTCATAGAGGTGCTGTGACTTGCCCAAGGTCACTCAGTAAGGGATGGGCTGGGCCCCACGTTGCCACCTCTGTCCACTGAACCACTGCTTTGTTCTCTCAGGGCTGAGCTGATTGCAGGCCCTCAGTGAAGGTAAAGACTCTGCTTGGCCTGTGGGATGCAGGCAGTAGGATGAATCAGAACGTGCCCCAGGGCACCAGGTTCGAGTTCTGCCCTTGCTGCTAACTGGGCCATGTGACACCGGACTCAGTATCCCTCTGTAATATCTGAGGCCCCTCCCATCAGCTGCTCCAGGGCCTGGCTGGGGAGAATGGAGGTGGAGGAGGTGAGCTCCTCTGTAGTGTGGGGGACCCCTGGGTGAGTGGCAGGGTCACCCCAGTACCTGTCGGGACAGGACCTCTGCCTGCAGGAGCGCATTGATGGAGGGCAGGCTGCTGTCCTCATAGCTTGACCTTCGAGTGCTGATCCGGTCCCGCTCATTTTGGACGGCTGTGAGGAGGCAGAGAGAGGTGAGGAGGGAGAGCAGCGATGGAGTGAGGGGGTGGGAGTGTCTGTGACTGATGAGGAGTGGGAGCAGGAGGTGGGGGGCATCCAGAGAACAGGCCCACATCAGCATGTGGATTGAGGGGAGATGGCCTCTAACTCAGCTGCTGGAAGAACTTTCCACAGATCAGAACTGCCCCCCACACAATGGAGAGGCTATAGGAGTGATCCACTCATCATTAGGGGCGTGCAAGACAGTGATGACTCAGCTATGGGCTTAAAATGGGTCTTGAGCATTGAGGATGGGGTTTGACTAGATTAAACATGTTCAGGCTCCGGTCTACAAAAGGGTCCCTTTCTTTCCAAATCAAAGTGAGTAAAGCAAGCAAAACAAATTACTCTGGGTGACACGGAGATGGCCTGGAGATTCCTGAACAAGGGGATCTGGGGGCTCCAACTGCCTTGATGGTTTTGTACATCATCAGGAGCTGCATGTACTCCAGACTAACCTCAGTGTCAGCAAGGCCAGGCGCTGTCTCCCTCCCTCCCACTGCTGTTCTGTTCCAGGCACTGAGGGATCTGAAGCCTCAGCCCACTGGGGCCCCAGGCTCCACTGCCCGCCCCCATCTGGGTCAGTGTTGGCCTGAGATAGAAGATGGTCCTTTCACTGTCCTGACAGCGGATGGAATAGCCCTTAGAGTCCAAGAGGCCTCACTGTGGAATGAGGCGTGGCTGATTCGGAAAGGAGAGATGATGAAGCTGCACGAGACCCGGCTTCCTGTCTGGAACCTGCCACTCTGTGTGCTGGTGGCAATCGCAGCCTCTCTCTGGGGCTCAGTTTCCCTACCTGTAGGCATCTCCCTGCCAGCCAGCTCCCTGCACTTTCTCGTCTCAGGGACTGGCAGGTTGGTTCTCTCTCTCAGCCTCCTCCTGGGCTCTGCTTCTTCCTCGTGCCTGCAGTCTATAGTCCTCTCACAGAGGGATCCGTTCAAGTCGTGTCCCCTACTGCTCAAAACAAGTGCCTTCCAACCTCACAAGTCCCTACGGCCCTTCCTCTCCTCTCTGATCGCACCTTTTAGCGGCGTCCCACTACTCACTCTGTCCCCGAAAACCCGCCTCCCCGCCTGGATGCATCCGCACACTTGAGGGCTGCTGTGGCCACTGCCTGGCGTTCCCTTTCCCGCACAGCACAGCATCTTCATTTCACTCCTGCCTCTGCACAAATGTTGCCTTTCAGACACCCTCTCCAGCCACCCTGTCTCACACAGCATGCCCCCGACCCTGGCCCTGCCCTACCCTGCTTTATTTTTCTTCAGGGCACTTATTGTAGAATTATTTGTTACTTCCTTTACTATCTGTCTGTCTCTGAGAAGGAAGCTTCAGAAGGCCAAAACTCCAACCCTGCTGTCGCTGCTGTCATCCCAGCCACCAGAACAGAGCGTGGTACACAGTAGGTGCTCAATAAATATTTGTGAAGTGAGAGAAATAAGGTGCTGGAGGAGACAAGCTCTAATTCTTTTTCTTTTTCTCTTTTTGTTTTTGAGACAGGGTCTAATTCTGTTGCTCAGGCTGGAGTGCAGTGGCGCAATCATAGCTCACAGCAGCCTCAACCTGCTGGGCTCAAGTGATCCTCCTGCCTCAGCCTCCCGAATAGCTGGGATTACAGGCATGTGTCACCATGCCTGGCTTTTTTTTTTTTGAGAGATGGGGTCTCGTTATGTTGCCTAGGCTGGTCTCAAACTCCTGGTTTTAAGTGATCCACTCAACCTCACAAAATGCTGGGATTACAGGTGTGAGGCACCACACCTGGTCATAAACTCTAATTCTTATAAGAACCCTCTTTCTCCAGGGAACATTGACACCCTAGCTGTTCGACTTTCTCTTGATGTTGACACACTGTTAAAATCAGAGAATAAAAGTCAAATCCTCTGCATTGAGCCCGGGAGTCAGTGGATGGAACAGAAGTCCAGAAGCACAGCCTCCTCTCAGACCCACCACGTGGACAGGGCCAGCTCAGAGCACGGTTTCCCTGCCCGGGCCGTCCGCCCCACCTGCCCACACCCCTCCCACGGCAGCCTCCTGCCAGCGCCCGCACCCACCCACCAGGGCGCCAAGTGGCCGGCGGGCCGAATGAAAGGGCTGCTGTCAGCAGCTGCGGCTAGGGCTCCTCAAGGTTAGGCGGGCGTTATCAGTGCCCGGCGCGAGCTCAGTCACGGAATGATGTTTTCCAAATGTTTGCTCAGTATTAGCAGGGTCGGGGACCTAATGTAACTTCTATTGAATATTAACCGACCTGGGCAGAGGCGGAGAGGTGATGAGCCTGTCTTCCCAGAGAACTCCTGGGTAGGGGGCCGTGGGGAGCAGGGCCGTGGCTTCCGAGGAAGGTTCCATCAGATGGCCCCCGGCCCATCACCAACGCTCACCTCCTGCAACCCTGGGTCTGCTTTCTGGGCTGGGTTTTTGATGCCAGGAGCCGGATATTTGTCCCGGGCCTGACAGTGGAGGCTCAGGCAGGTGTCTGTCTCCCTGGCTTTGGGTTACAGGAAAGAATTCTTGGCCTGCTGTTGGCCCATTGACCCCCAGGGTTCTCCCTGGATTCTTTGTCCCTCCAGGGAGCCCGTTCCGGCCACGGTGGACTATCCTCTGGCGGAGACTTACAGGCCCATGAGACTTGAAGCCCCTCTCTGTGGTCGAGAGAAAGTTTCAGCTGTCTAGATCAAGAAATGTGCCTCCCAAACGGATCACTGCAAGTTTCACTCCAGGGAGCGTGGCGTCTGCTCAGCTCTGGGGAGCCTGAGTTCTAGACCTGACTCCAGCCCTGACCCATCACATCACCTCTCTAGCCTCAGTGTCCTCTTCTGTAAAGTGGGGAGAGGGTAGGTTTGATGCCCTCTTATAAACTCAGATGGTCTCGAAATCCCACCTTCCCAGTTCACACTTTCTGGTTCTCAGGGACTATTTTGGATTTCAGTCCTCAAATTCTCCTAAGGTCATCAAGAAAAAGAATGAAAACTTGTCCCAACTCTCCGGGCCAGTGAGACTTCCACCGAGACTTTCTTTGGGCTTTGGGAGCTTCCCGGCAGGCTGAGGGGGGTTGGTGGGGCCTAGAAGACTTAGGCACAGCTAGGAATACTCTCATTTCCTACAGCTTGACCACAGTGACAACTGAACACTTTGTCACTCTGGCCTGTTCTCAAAACAACCAAGTGACTGCATGTGTCATGAACTTCCAGGTAACCCAGGCATGTAAACAAGCATCAGCATCGACTAACCCATGCTCACTTGCCATCAGCCAACTCTCCTATCCTCCGGGCAGCATGTCCGTTTCCCTGGGCCAGGAAGCAAGCAGCTATTTTCAAGGCTGAGCTAAGGCTGAATGGTCTGGGGCTCTCACCCCCTTTCCAGCAGCCTAGTAAGGGGTTTGCTGGCTTTGCAGCAGCTCAAGAGAGGGCCAGGGGCCGGGCGCGGTGGCTCACGGCTGTAATCCCAGCACTTTGGGAGGCCGAGGCAGATCACCTGAGGTCAGGGGTTCAAAAGCAGCCTGGCCAATATGGTGAAACCCCATCTCTACTCAAAATACAAAATTAGCCAGGTGTGGTGGCACACGCCTGTAATCCCAGCTACTTGGGAGCCTGAGGCAGCAGAATCACTTGAACCTAGGAGGTGTAGGTTGCCGTGAGCCGAGATCTTGCCATTTTACTCCAGCCTGGGCAACAAGAGCAAAATTCCAACTAAAAAAAAAAAAAAAAAAAAAAGAGGGGACCAGGGAACAAACACACCCATCCAAGTGGGCAGTGTGACTTGTGCAGGTAGGTCAGGGAGTGAGGAGCGAGACTCATAGGGCTGAAGCGTTCATTATCCAATGTCCTCATTTTATAGATGGGAAAACTAGAGGCCAGAAGGGACAGAAACGTCCCTAAATTACACAAGTGAAAATGACTCTGGATGTCTAATAAGAGACATTTATAACAACTGACCACACGCAGGACCATCCACTCAGGAGGGCTGCCAACCCCTCTCCCTTCTGCCTGTCACAGACCTGAGCTTTCACTGTGACAGAGATGTTCTCTCAAACGCAGTGCCCTCTGGATGACACCTAGGAGCAATCGTAGTGCCTAAAATCTTAGGCTTTTGGGATAATGGAATCACTGACTAATATAACCACGGGAATGTTGGAACCTCAGTCTGTACTCCTCAATCTTTTTCTTGCCTCCAGCTGTTCACACGTGCATCAGGTTCCCATTCATAACCTTTCTCGGTCCACAGAATGGAAGCTGAAGTGGATGGGACAGGCTCAACCCCATTGAAAACTGGGTTTGGGAGATGAGGGAGTGTCTGCAGCTTGAAAAAGCCCCTCTTGCCCTTAGAGAACCACTGAGGTCTAGATGTTAGAATTGTAGTGTTTAGAGCAGGCCTTGGGGACCACCCACTCCTGCATCGGGGTCAACAAGCCCAGATTTTCCAAGACAGCTCGTGAGTTCAAACTAAGGCCCCATAAGGATGAGACATAGAAGATATTTCCAAGGGAGGGGGCAGAGAAAACAGGGAGCCAGGAGCAGATACAGGGGAAACAGCGTCTACCAAAGCCTCCCCTCCCCTCCTTCTCAGTGGGCCCTGGAGCAAGCTGGGTCCTACATTCCTGCTTCTGGGGTGTGCTTGGGTGGTGGGGGTGAGGGGTGTTTCTACAGAACTAGCAGGACTAGACCAAGGTTTGGCTGGTGCGGCCCAACTGTGGACTAGAAGGGAAGGTCTGAGACTAGTTGCAGAGCTGGGAAAAGTTGACTTTAGAGGAGCAGGGAATGAAGAGATTCGAAAATGAACTCAAGTTACTTTTTTATTTTTCGCGAGAGAGTCTCGCTGCCTTGCCCAGTCTGGAATGCAGTGGCATGATCTCGGCTCACTGCAACCGCCGCCTCCTGGGTTCAAGCGATTCTCCTGCCTCAGACTCCCGAATAGCTGGGACTACAGGCATGTGCCACCACGCCCAGCTAATTTTTTTGTATTTTTAGTAGAGATGGGGTTTTACCATGGTGGTCTCGAACTCCTGACCTCAAATGATTTGCCTGCCTCGGCCTCCCAAAGTGCTGGGATTACAGGCATGAGCCACTGCGCCTGGCCTCAAGTTACTTTAAAGCAGTTAAAAGATTTTTGCTTCCCTTGCTTGGGCTGAAAACAATTTTAAACGTCCCTGGGATCTGGAGGGCATAAAATAAGAGACAGTGCTGAAGTGTGGTCCCAAAAACAGAAGCTCTGGGACCTCAGGTCTTCCAAGGAGCAGTTGTAGGGCCCTAGGCAAGTTGCTTAACCATTGTGGGCCTCAGTTCCTGCATCCACAAAAAGGGAGGAATTGTAATAGGTTCAATGGGCTGGTCTCCTTTCATTTTCATGACATTTTCCCACACAGGGTTGTCATGAAGATGAAATGAACCCAGCCCACTGAAGTGTGGAAAAAGGCCAGCCCAGTGACTGATACCTGCTGGTAGCAGGAGGCCTGGCAAGACCTTAATAAATATTGTGCTGTGGTCTTCTCCTCCTCCTTCGTCCAGGATGGGACTGGGGTCTTGTTCCCATTTTCTAGAATGTGAAGACTTTGGAGATCACCTGACACCCACAAATGAATACTAAGGGAATTGGGGCATTTGTCCCTGGGACAGGAAGCTCAGGCATCGGGTACCCCAGGCTATCCCCTTTGTAAAGCTGGGGTAGTGAGTACTCAGATGTTTGCAATGTCCTAATGTTCAAAATATTATATTAAAACACACACACACACACACAATGTGGCTGCTTTGTGGTGGCACAGACAGGCAGGCAGGGGTGGTGGTTGCTGGGAGCCTGAGGAGCCAAGGGTAGGAGCTTATCTCTCTGAATCTTTCTCAAGACCAAGCCCAGCCGCTCCCTATGGTCAGATTTCCCGGCCCTCCCTCTTCTCAGCCATTAGCCAGTCACCCTGGGGCCTGCCACTGAGTCATAAAGTGTGGCTACAGTTGTAAATGACTGTCGGGGAGATGTGGGTGCAGGTGGGGCAGTGGTGGGGGGGCGGGGAGGGCCGAGGCTCACCTTCCTTCTTCATGCCAGCCCGGAAGCATTTCTTGAGCCTGCAGTAGCGGCACTGGTTCCTCTTGTCTTTGTCCACCACGCACTGCCGGCTAAATCTGGGGAGGGCTTTGGATGGTTGGATGGAGAAGACACAACTTCCTCCTCTAAGGACAGAACTAGGGCCCTGGCTATCCAGTTGACCCCCCAGCCTCAGTGCTCTCATCTCTTCATCCCAGGAGTTCTCTCTTGAGCCCACCACGAGCCGGAGAGGTGCTATGAACTCTCTAAGAGCCCAGTCCTGTCCTGCTAAACATGGGGAAACTGAGGCTCAGAGAGGCAACATGTGGTCATGGGTCGCTCTGCTGGTTGGTGTTAGAGCTGAGTTGGGAACCTCGACCTCTTGAGTACCAGAGCCTTGCTATTTCCATCACATCCTATAAAAGCCCAGAACCCAGAGCAGGCTCCTGGTTATGGCTCAGAGTTAATACTTGGTTCACATAAGCCTCTCTCTGGAGGCGGATAGGAAGTAGAGGCAGTGCCACACAGTGGTGATGGGTGGGGTCCTGAATATTAACCCTGGCTCTGCCATTGATTCAAGCTGGTTGACCTTGGGCAAATGCCTAGCGCTCCACGCCACAGCTTCCTCCTCTATAAAACGGGAATAACAACAGTAACCATCTCACAGGGTGTTGACAGGTGAAATGAAGTCATGCACTGATGGGCACAGTCTCTGTACATGACAAGTGCTCACGATTGACAGCTGCTATGATTTTATTATTGTCGTTACCCAGAACAGGAGATGCTTTCGAAAGAGGGCTCTCCAAGGCCTTGAGAAGACTTAGGGTTTGGTGGAAGCCCTTGGGGTAAGTGGAATGGCCTGGGGTCGGTGGAGTGGCCTGGGGTCAATCTCTTATTTGTCCCTGAAAAAACACCAGAGTGGAAGACGGGCTCATCTACTGAGACTTCAGAAGAGGCCTCATGGAATGGGAAAAAGAACAATGGGCTCCAGGGGATGATTAAATACACACGAAGACTTAGTATGGTGCCTGGCGTATGATAAGAGCTCAATAAACGGCAGCCAGTAGCTTGATGATCAGTAAATGTGGTTCCTAGAATAGATGCTCATCTTGGATTCACAAAGCCTACAAAACCAGAAGAGCCGTGAAGGCCCTGAAGGGCAGCTGTCTCTGGGACCCACCCACTCAGGGAGAAGACAGACCTTGGGGCCATGAGCCCAAGTGTGCCCATTTCCCAGCTGGAGAAATTGAGGCTCCTCACCTGCAGGAGTACATGTGGTTCTTCCGCACACTCCTCCGGAAGAAGCCCTTGCAGCCGTCACAGCTCGAGGCGCCGTAGTGTTTGCCCGTGGCCCGGTCCCCACAGATGGCACACAGGGCACTGACACCCAGGCTGTTGGGCGCGTTGAGGTTGGTGCCTTCTGACGGGGATGTGTCTGCACCAGGAGAGAAGGGAGTGAGGCTTCAGGAAGAACAGAAAGTCAGACATCTAAGAGAGCTTTGCGGGGATCTCTCCAGGGCTTCGGCCTCAGCCAGATCCGGGAGCTGTTCCCACTCCATCACCTCCCCGCTCAGTGACCTCCTGACTTTTTGGAGCTTCAGTTTCACATCTGTAAATTGGGGCTGGTTGTGACTTCACAGAGTTGTGTCTGAGGGTCTGCATCTCCCTGTGGTGGAGGCCATGAGCCCCAGCTTTCTCTAGGAAGGCATGAAAACCTGGCCACCTTCTGGGGTGGGAGCCTGCCTCCTAACTGGCAGGGGGGCTGTGGAAGGGAGGAACATTCCCCTGCAATCTCTCCCCAGAACCGGGTCCTGTCCCTCAGTTCTCACCAAGGGACCAGGGCTGGGTGGATCTCAGCTTGCGTGCCCAGGGGCCCCGCAAATTCTGTGAAGAACGGGAAAGACTTGGGCCGAGAACAGTCCCACTCATGTGGCCTCCGAGGAGGGTCTGGACACGTCTCCCATCCCTCCTCTCCCACAGGCAAAAGCTATGCATCTACACAAATGTGAGGAGGGCCATAGAGGCAGGTGGAAAGAGGATCTGGGGCTGGGGGCCAGGAGTCCTGGGCATTAGTGCTGATGCTGCCACTAACTCGCCTGTAAACTTGGGCAACTTCCTTTTTCTTGCTTCAATTTCTTCTGGGCCTCAGTTTCTCTAACCATAAAAGGGAGCAGTTTGACTGGTCTGATTGTTTCCAAATTTAAAAAAATATCAGCAGCTGAACTCCCCCCGACCCTTTGTTTTTTGGTCAGCAAATCTTTCAGCAGATAGACCCCTTTGGAGAAGATGACAAATGCAATGGATCAGCCCCCGGGAAAATGCAAGCGTGTGTGCCACACAGTCCACACACATGCACACACGCCACACACAAGCACTCACACATGCACCACACAGTCCACACACATGCACACACGCCACACATAAGCACACACACGCACCACACAGTCCACACACGCACACACGCCACACACAAGCACAACACACGCACCACACAGTCCACACACGCACACACACCACACACAAGCACAACACACGCACCACACAGTCCACACACGCACACACGCCACACACAAGCACAACACACGCACCACACAGTCCACACACACACGCCACACACAAGCACACACACACGCACCACACAGTCCACACACACACGCCATACACAAGCACACACACACGCACCACACAGTCCACACACGCACACACGCCACACACGCACACACACATGCACCACACAGTCCACACACATGCACACATGCCACACACAAGCACACACATACGCACCACACAGTCCACACATGCCACACACAAGCACACACACACACTATACAGTCCACACACACGCACACATGCCACACACAAGCACACACACATGCACCACACAGTCCACACATGCACACACCACACACACAAGCACACACACACGCACCATACAGTCCACACATGCACACACCACATGCCACACATAAGCACACACACACGCACCACGCAGTTCACACACACACGCACCACACAGTCCACACACGCACACACCACACGCCACACACAAGCACACACACATGCACTACACAGTTCACACACACACACGCACCACACAGTCCACACACAAGCACACACGTCACACACAAGCACACACATGCGTACTACACAGTCCACACACACACCCACACATGCACCACACAGTCCACACACACGCTACACACAAGCAAACACACACCACACAGTCCACACAAATGCACACACGCCACACATAAGCACACAGGCACCAGACATGCACACACGTGCGCACACACACCACAGTCCACCCACACCACACAGTCCACACACAAGCACACACACATGCACCACAGAGTCCACACGTATACACACCACACACAAGCACACACACATGCACCACAGAGTCCACACGTATACACACCACACACAAGCACACACACATGCACCACAGAGTCCACACGTATACACACCACACACAAGCACACACACATGCACCACAGAGTCCACACGTATACACACCACACACAAGCACACACACGCACTACACAGTCCACACACACACGCATCACACAGTCCATACACATGCACACATGCCATGCACAAGCACATACATGGCCCACACATGCACACACACCACACAGACACGCACATACATGCGTGCACACACGCCACAGTCCACACACACCATAGTCCACACACACATGCACACACACACAGACCACACAGTCCACACACACCAAACATAAGCACACACACGCACCACACAGCCCACACACATGCAGACACACACCACACAGTCACACACACATGCACACACACATCAAACAGTTGACACACACCACACAGTCCACACACAAACACATACACATGCACCACACAGTCCACACACACATGCACACACCACACAGTCCACACATGCACAGACATGCACAACAGTCCACACAGGCACACACACACACCACAGTCACACACACACGCACACACACACATGCACATACATACAGTCCACACATGAACATACACACACACAGTCTACACATACACACACACACAATTCACACACACACACATCAACACACACATATATACTCATGTGTACACATACACTCCACACACATGAACATACACACACAGTTCACACATATGCACACATAGTCCACACACACACAGTGCACACACACATACACACAGTCCACACATGCACACACAGATGTGCACACACATATGCACACACAGCCCACACACATAACACATGCATGCACACACATGCACAGTCCATACACATGCACACACACGGACACATACACACATAGCACACACCTACATAAACGTGTGCACACACACATACAGTCCACACATATACATACACATACACATAGTCCACACACACATACACACATGCACTAGCATACATACAGACACATACAAACATGCACACACACACACGCGTGTATTCATAGAAATCCTGAATCCGACCTTGGATTCCTCAGAGGCATCCAGTTAGACCCAGAGAGGGCCACGTGCTGTAGGTAACAGCACAGCCTCTGAAGTCCTTCTGCCCAGGATTCAGTCCCTGCTTGCCCACTTTTTAGCCATGTGATGCTGGCTGTGTTTGTTTACTTCTCTATGCTTTTGTTTCCTCATTTGTAACATGGGGAATGTGATATTCCCCTAGGTTTGTTATGGGGACCTGGTGAATACTCATTTGTGTATGTGAAGTGCTTGGTGCATAGTAAGCACTATATCAGTGTTCGTGAAATAAAAACTTTTCTGCATAGGAAAACTCTCAGAGCAGAGGACTTCCAGGCTCTGTCACAAGCAGACACTGCCGCATCTCATTTCTGCCCTCACAGACTCCCAGGTGTCCCCAGGACTTGGTGAATTATTCCTGGAGATGGGGATAATTGTTAAGCCACATGGGTGCCCTTTCTCCCTCGGCCTCTCCTCCCTCGACCCCGGGGGAGACTGACCCCACAGCTCCTGGTCATTCAGTAGGAGGCTGGGGAAGTAGCTCCCAGCTCTGGGGCAGGATGGGCTGGGGGCTGTCAGCTCTATCATCTCCCCTCTGAGGTCAGCCGAGCACCTCCATTCTGCAGGTGAGGACGCTGAGGCTTAGAGAGGACAAGTGGCTTTCTGATGTCATCGCACTGCTTGCTGTGAAGCAGAGCCACGGGTTTATGGTCCAGGCTTGCTGGGCTACTCCGGCCAGTGCCGCACATGTTGAGGTGTCTGCTGGGGCCTCTAATGAACAAGGAGCCCCCTGGGGCTGCCGCTGCATTGGGGTGGGGAGTGGACGGGGAAGAAATATCCTTGGAGCCTTTGAGCCACCAGCCCAGGATGTACTCAAAACACTTCAGAGGACAACTTCACATAACCCCAATTCAGACCACTTCCAACTCCAGTGAGGAACGTGGGAACCCTGCTTACAGATGCTCAGAGCCCTTGACACAACCCATGTTGGGGCCAGGCCCTTTACCAGGGCTAAGCACCGAGGCACCTTGTTTTATTTATCCTCTGGCCAGTGCTGGGAGGCAGACACTATTATTTATTCCCATTTTATAGATGAGGAAACAGGCTCAGAGAGGAAACTGCCTTGCCACGTTCACACAGGTTGGAAGGATCTATGCTGGATTTGCGCCCAGATCTTTCTGGTTCCAGAGCTGGAGGTGATCTTGTCTTTGGGACATCCAGTTCAGGGGCTTGGCCTCTGCCTCAGGAGCACACAGTTCCTGGGCTTTGAAAAGGTGATGGGGTCGGGGAGCAGCCCGGGGCAGGGCAGCGGTCCTCGTGGGGCCATGCGACACTCCACCTCGTACAGCTTCAACTTGTTTGCTATCTCTGGTGTGTTTTCGCCTCGCATGGTCCTCAGGCCTAAAAGTCGGCCAGCCAGCAGGCCTGGAGGAGTGAAGCCTGTTTTGTAGAAGATACAGAAGCCAGGAGAGGGGAGGTGACATGCCCAAGGTCACACAGTGATTGGATAGCAGGGGCAGGTGAGCACCTGCTGAGCTGACAACAGGCAGTGCCCAGCGGCTGCCTCCTCGCTCTAGCTGAGCTGACCACAAGCTTCCAGGCCTCAGCTGGAGCTACAGCCTGATACTGGCTGTGTGGCTCCAAGACACACAAGGAAGTGGGGTGGCAGGCTGACCTCAGCCAGCTGCTGCCCCCTCTCCTCTGAGGCTGGCCTGGGACCGATGGCGCCCTTCCCTCCAGGAGGGGTTTCCAGGCCTCCTCTTTTCCCCTACCTCCCTGGGGAGGAGAACTGCCCGCCCCTCCAGATATGCTCCGGAGATGTCGGAGGGATGCCTAAATCTGCAGAGACACGCCCGCAACAAAATCTGCTCAGAGACAAACAGACATGTTGCTGATGTGAATCTCACTTGGTGAATGGCAGCAACAAAGTCCTGCACTTGGGTCTGTGCAATCGGGCACACCAGAGACCGCTGACCCCGCCCGCAGTACGGGGGACTGCATATGTACACAGGTACACATGGGCACACCACAGACCGCTGGGCACACCACAGACCGCTGACCCCCGCCCGCAGTATGGGGGACTATGTGTGTACACAGGCACACATATGGGCACACCACAGACCGCTGACCCCCGCCCGCAGTACGGGGGACTGTGTGTGTACACAGCAGGTATAAATGTGGGCACACCAGAGACCGCTGACCCCCGCCCGCAGTACGGGGGACTGCATATGTACACAGCAGGTACAAATATGGGCACACGACAAAACGCCCACACAGGATAAAGATGCAGGAAGAACAGGGCACTCCAACAGGTCTACATGCACAAACACATGTGCTCTATGACCCGCACACACAGCACACATGTACCAACATCCACAGACACACATACACACACATAGTCACTTACATGCATAAGCAAGATCAACACGGGCACCTCCTAGAGACACAAACACAGACCCACTCAATGAATACAAAGGAAAATAGACCCAGAACTCACACACAGAGACAAATGAACACACATATGCAAATGTGTTCCTGAAGGCATCACCCCACCCATACAACCTACATGGAAACTCACCATCACACACGAACGCACACACCACACACACAGTGCTGAGTTGGCTTTGTAGTTAGCAAGACTTCCCTGAGAACTCCATTTTCCCTAGGAAAGTCCCAAAGACACCAAGAAATGCAGTTATGTCTCCAACCACCATCTCCAGGGATACAATGTCCCTTGCTGTCTCTCTGAACCTAGGCCCAAGGGGTTCACAAAGCGGCCGTGCTGGGCTGAATTGCTGGAGCTGGGCACCAAGGGGGAGCTCACCATCACGTCACTGCGCCAAGCGCCAAGCGGAGCCGCTGTGAGGCAGTGAGGAATGGAAGGGCCTGGGAGGAATAGCCGGGATCGACTTTTGCTGGAAATTGGCCCTTGCAGGCCTCCCTTCCCCCGGAATGCCCGTGATCACTGCACCTGGGCACATGG
The DNA here is from genome assembly GCF_037993035.2 of Macaca fascicularis. Classification (NCBI taxonomy): domain Eukaryota; kingdom Metazoa; phylum Chordata; class Mammalia; order Primates; family Cercopithecidae; genus Macaca; species Macaca fascicularis. The sequence continues at coordinate 100,477,274 of NC_088384.1, read as the reverse complement.
GCTTCACCTGGCAACACCTGTGCTGGCCTGCAGGACCAACCTACCATTTTCTATCATTCTCCTCCCACCCCCAAGTTGAGTGCCAAAGATCTGTTCCTGGACCCAGGCACACCTGCCCCCACTGACACACCTGCCCCCACCTACCGTTGCCCATCGTCAACACCTGCACATTCTCAAATTCCAGGGTGGTGTAGGCTGGGTCCAGTGCAGCACTATAGTCGGCCATGTCCATGTCGACGAGGGTTTTGGAGAGTCGCATTCTCCCTGCCTCCACGCCGCGGCCACCTGCCCTGCCCTGGGCGCCCACCCGGAAGGCCCCCGCCCTCCGCCCTCCCACTGCCTCCTCCCAGTGCCCTCTCTGCCTTCCTTTCAAACCGTCCTCTGGGAAGATCTGCTGGGAGTCTTGGCCTAGCCTCTGTGAAGGGGTGGAGGCTCTGCCGGGGAGGGGTGGGGGTTAATGGTTAATCGGTCCCCCGCCGGTGGATAGGCAGGGCGGGGCTGCAGGGATTTGGCTGTTTGTTGGTTTCTGGCTGACACCCGGGGTGCTAATTACAACTGTTGAGGCCCTAACTCACCGATGTTCAGTTATCAATTGTACAAGGCAGGCATCATGACTCATGGGCACTCATTTGACCCTTGACTCACCCACCCCTCCAAGCCATTGTCACCCCAAGTCAGGAATTCTAACTGATACTATCAGGCACTGACAGCCTACCTCCGAGATCCCCTAATTCAATAACTTCCCAAATCATTGACTTCTACCCTCAATGCTCTTGCGGAGATAAGGCTGCCCCATGGCCCATGATTTAGAAACCTAAATCCCAGGCCCCAGATGCCAATCTTCTGAATCCTTGTTCTGGGAGCTCCCTTCCAATTCCCCTGCAGTTTCCCGGTTCCCCTGGGAGCAGAATGGACTGGAAGTTTGGGAGGGCCAGACTCACCTCCAATTCCCTGCTCCTGCTCCCTGTGATCCCACCCTGCCCCTCACCATCTCCCACAGCTCCCAGTGTTTCTGCCCAGGCCAACTCCATCTCGGATTTTCCCGTCACATTCTCCTGTTTCCCCCACCCCCACCCCCTCCCAGAGCAGGCAGATACCTGGATTTACATTCTGGCGCCTACCATCTACTAACTGGGACCTTGGGTAAATGATTCTCTCTGAGCCTCAGTTTCCTTCTCTGTAAAATGTACAATCAGCCTCAAAGGGTGGTCTGAGAAGGAAATGAGATGGCATAAGTCACACACCAAATGGGGCCTCATAGACCTCCATTCTCTTCCTCCTCCCTCTCCCTGTTGTGTATCCCCCTTTCCATCCCCGTTTCTCTCCACCTGTCTCCTACCTTCAGAGTGGGCTTGGTGGGGGTATCGCCAGTGCAGTCACAGGCAGCCCAACCCTTAGAAAGTCCTGGTGCCTGGTTCATCATGACTTAAAATCCATCATGACTTTTGAACAAGGGGTTGTGCATTTTTGTTTTGGTTGGGGCCCTGAAAACTACACAGCTGGTCCTGGCTGTCTGAAGCTCATGGTGCGCTCTGTTCTTCTCACTCCCTCCAGCCCTCATTGCCTTCTGTGCAGACATTTTCAAGGGCTGCCAATCAATCTGGGGAAGTAAAGTCTTGATGTAGAAGGCAGAGAGTGAGGGCAGAGGAAGGAAAGCCTGAGACTTGGGAGGCCTGGGAGCCTGTCCTCTGCTGCTGACTGGAAGGGCAGGTTGGAGGGACTTGGTGACACCTGTGAGCACGAGTGGGTGAATTAGTGGGAGCACCAATTAATGAGTGAGTGTGTGGGGGAATTAATGAGTGGGTGAATTAGGAGTGATTGAATTAGAGACGGTGAATTAATGAGTGAGTTGACTGAATGCATGAATTGAGTGAGTGAATGAATGAATGAGAGGGTAAATTACTGAGTAAGTGAGCAAATGGGTGGGTAAATTAATAAGTGAATGGGTGGGTGAATTAATGAGTGAGTGAATGAGCAAATGGGTGAAAGAATTAAAGAGTGGGTGAATTAACGAGTGAGAGAATGAGTGAATGTGTGGGTGAATTAATGAGTGAGCAAATCGGGAGTCAGAGCATGTGTTTGAGTGCTCTGAGGAGGCATCTCCATGTTCTTCCCACTGCTAGAAGCCCTTTCTCTGCCCTGCTTAGCTTTATTCTCCCCACTTGATCTGACCTCTGAAGCTGAGATGACTGGGAAGTGCTATATCCTGCAGGGAAAGGGGAGAAGGAGCAACTATTGTGGAGGACAAGAGAGGCTAGATTTGGTGTCAGGAGA